>NC_140595.1:701827640-702482640 GCF_964204655.1 Triturus cristatus
AACAACTATATTTGAAGACGACTGATCAAAAAAAAATAGGAGGCGAAGCACGTGTTGGAAAACAGAAAAAGTCTTCTGGTAAGCAAACTAAAGATTTTTTTAAAAATATCTTAAAAAAAAAAAATGATCGGAAGATACATTCAAACAGCGTTTCAAGTACAAAACAACAACAGAGTCGACAGCAAAAACAAAATGCTAATATAGACTCAGAAGTTAGGAAGAGTGACTTAACACGGAAAATAGATTTTAAAAACATTCGTCGAAAAATGTTTCAGAGAAGAGTGATGTTAAATTTGCTGAAGGATATGAAAAAATATTAGAAAAAAACAAAATTTTATAAGAAAAAGAAATTAATTGAAAACATTGTTACCAAGGCATTAGAAATAAAAAAAAAACTATTCATTTTAATTTTGAACAGGATGCGTAGATTAGATAAATTAGTCAATGCAATGAAGTCACAAAGCAAAAGGAAAAGAGAAGTAAAAAAAAAAACTTTTGTAAAGTGTTCTTAGGAGAATGGAAGCATAGTTCAAGTACTGAACCATTTTTTAATGAAGAGAGTTATCTTCAAAGTAATAGTTTGTTGCATGCAGTTGACACCAATGGTAGAGCATATGAAGTTAAGGATGGGTGTGTAATGGAAAAGGAGAAAATGGTTTCAAGAAATGAAGTGATGGCTGATGAGGTTATGGGAAGACGTCCTAAAGCCCCAGTGTACACTTGGAATTGTTGTAGTATTTGTACTGTGCGTCAGGAATCTATTGATAAATTACGTGACTTTCTAAGAGAATATAGTAAAAAGAGAATTAAACAGAAGATTAAGGTGCTTCAAAGACTAGATCCATGCAGAGTGAGAGAGAATACTGGTTTGCAAGGACATTCTTTGGCTTGTCTATCTCGGAAAGGATGCTGGCAGTTCATCATACTGAAATGAGAAAGTTTGTGAGAACATTGTATTTTGCTAAAAGTCCAGCACTAAAGTTAAATGAGTTGAATAATAGTCTGTTCCGTGGATCTGTATCAGATGTAGTGAAGGTTACTGATGAAATTCAGTTTTGTTACTTTGGTCCAGAACAAGAAAGTGCAGAAAATTATACAGTTATTGATGAAAATGTGGAAGAGAATGTAGAACTCACTGTTAGTAAAAATGTTAATGATGAAATGACGAAATTTGCTATCATCTCTAATGAAAGACCAAATATTACTTGTACATGTTGCCGGAGAAGCCATTACAAAAATCAAACAAGGAATTTTGATCTGTATATTATAAGTGGAAAGATTTTGCAACATATATATTTCCGGAAAATTGTTTTGATTTGGGTGAAGATCAGCGTATTTGTAAATACTGTTATAACAAGTTAGAAGAAAATAGAATGCCAGCTAGAGCTGTACATAATAATTTAGAATTGGTTGATATTCCTCCAGAACTTTCTGATTTAAATACGTATGAGTCTATACTCATTCAATGTGTCCATCCGTTTCAGACCATAGTGCGTATGGAGCCAAAAACTGGTAAATTACCTCCTTCGGATTTGCAGAGAGGTTTAAAAGAAAGAGTTGTCTATTTGCCATTAGATTTGAAAAAAAATATGGAAACAATTGATGCAGATACTTTGGAAACTGAACCATTAGTTATTCTGGTTAATGGTGTACCTACAAAGAATACGAAAATTTGGCAGGAGCTGGTGGATGTACGAAAAGTACAAAGAGCAAATTTGTATTTGAAAAAAAATATTAAATGGTATGAAGCCATTTATATGGATGAAGAAGAAATACTAGAAGACACAGGAATACCAACTGGGCAACTTGAAAAAGTGGATAAGTCAAAAGAAGAAGAAATGTATGAACATTTCAGCATACATCCTCTTCATTCTAAAGAAGTTATGGGAAACGCTATTGATCTGTTTCAGATGAAGAAAGCACAAGGAACTCCTGTGAGTGTATGGGAAGAGAGCTTGGAAGCTTGTTGTTTTTCCCAGCTGTTTCCTACAGCAGAAGGAGGACGATATGATGAACGTCCAGTACAGATTCCTGCTTCTGAGTATCGGACTACAAGACTATATGCTGAAGATCCGAGATTTCATCAAAGTATTCCTTATTTGTTCCATCTTTTATTTGAAAGTGACTTGTCAGCACTATCTTATGCAGTAAATCACATTTTGAAAACTGGAGTACATCTATGTAATGTGACTGCAAAGGATTTTATGAACAAAGTGCAACGGCGAGATGATCATTTGGAATCTCAATTGATCAATTTGATGGCTTGTCAGCGTGGGACGAATGAATATTGGTACCGACGCCATGGAGAATTGAAATGTATGTTACGGAAATCCACCTCTTGGAGAAGTTGTGGATTTCTTTTGGAGAAAAGAGTACCAAGCCAGAGGTGCTCCTCATATTCATATGCTGTTGTGGATCAAGGATGCTCCAAAATTTGGAACAGATTCTGATGATGCAGTTTTAAGTTTCATCGAAGGATATGCAACATGTGCTATACCTAAAAGCACAGAAGAGAAAAATTTAAAAGAGCAAGTTTTACGATTCCAAAGTCATCGGTGTGGAAAATACTGTCGACGGAAGTACAAGAGTAAAGATAAATTCTACACAAAATGTCGATTTGGATTTCCACGACCTGTTCTTTCAAAAGGAAGAGTAAACAGTTTTATGTCAGCTGTGCGACATACCATTACAAGAAAATCGCCTAAGAATACGTACAACCTAAGAAGAAAAGAAGAGTCAAAATATATAAATGACTACAACCCAGTCATTTTATCCATGTGGAATGCTAACATGGATATACAGTATGTGGCTGACAATTCTATTGCTGTTGCTCGCTATGTCACATCTTACATCACTAAATCTGAGAAAACGGAATTGAAGGAAATGTGGGAAGAGATTTCTCACGAGAAGACTGTCAGTAAGAAGCTATACAGTTTCAGTTTAAAGATGTTATCGCATCGAGAAATTGGATCCTACGAATGCTCAGATAGGTTATCATCTGAAGTCTGTACTCAAAATCCAGAAGAATAATTTGGGCAAGTTTAGGCCTTGCAGAAATACGAAATCGGGTTCTGAAATCTATTCGAGAAATTGAATATTTAGCAGAGTTCAAACCAGAAAGTACAGACATTTTAAGAACAAACATGTTGGACACATATTACCCACAAAGAAGTCATCACCTTGAGAACATGTGTCTCTATGAAGTGCTGCAGAACTTTATTTTTAAACGGAATGTCACAGAAGATATCAACAATGGAAAATATAAAGTCATTGGTGAGGAAGGATGTTTGGTGAAGCAAACAAAAGGAAGTTTGATAAATCACCGGAAGCTGAGTTGCGACACTCCTGACAAAAAGGAATTTTACTACTTGCCACTTTTGCAGCTGTTTAAACCATGGCGTACAGAGGAGGAACTACTTGGAGAATTTCAGAGCTATGACGAATCCTTCAATGCTAACAAAGACAACGTTGAATGCAGTACTTTCACAACTTATGTTCAAATGTTAAATGAAGAAATTGAACAAGAAGCAACAATTGCAGCTGAAGTAGCTAGAGACAGTTCTCAAGACAGTCAAGGTTCTGGGACATTCAGTCAAGATCCTCTAGGACAACCGATCATCGAAAATGAAGCAGCAATAGCCATGAACGAAGTGGAAACAGCTATGAATCAAGCTCAGGAAGATTTTGTAGACTAAACATATTTGGAGGAGCAACTGAATGAAGAACAAAAACAAATTTATGAAGAAGTCAGACAAAAAATTGATCACGGATTACTACATGAAAATAAAGAGTGCTCATGCACATCTTTTGAACCAATGAGAATGTATGTAAGTGGACAAGCAGGAACTGGAAAAAGTTTCTTAATTAATGTAATTAGAAGCTACCTACAGAAGAAAATGGATTCCATTTTGTCTTGTGATGTTACTGCTCCAACTGGGTTAGCAGCGTATAACATCAAAGGAGTTACCTTACATCGTTTGCTAATGTTACCAGTAGAGCATGAGAACAAAATACAGTACCACAAACTAGCAGGAGAAGCATGCTTGGAAGTTTCAAGAGTATTGAAGAAAATGAAAGTACTCATTATTGATGAGGTAAGCATGGTATCAAACTTAATGCTTGCCTTTGTGCATTTAAGAATGCAGCAAATTCTGAAGACAGACTTTGACGTCCTATTTGGAGGAAAACATGTCATAGTTTTTGGAGATCTTTTGCAACTTACTCCAGTTAAAGGACAACCGGTATTCCATACACTTACACATGAAGACACATAAAAGTCATTAGGAAGTATAGGCAATGTAAATATTTGGACATATTTTGAGTATAAGGAACTCATTACCAATATGAGGCAAGCCAATGATGAGGACTATGCAAGTATTCTGAAAGATATAAGAATTGGACTACTCACAGAACATGGCAGAAAAGCATTACAGAGTCGATTGCTGAGTAATTTGTTTCCAACAGAACAAATAGTTCCAGAGAAAATATACAAGAAAATTGCAGAAAAAAATACTGTAATCTGCTTAATGCCAACACTACATGAATGTTCTGTATTCAATCAAGAACTTTTGAAATTGGAAAATAAAGAGATTATAAAACTGGAAGCTGTGGATAAAATAGAACATGAACGAATAACTGTTATATTGACAGGCAAATTGGTTACTAAATTGGATTCTCTGGAGAAAAACATTTCTAAAACAGCAGGTTTGGAAAAGAATCTTTATGTGTGTATGAACTGTAGAGTAATTTTAAGACGGAATTTGGATGTAGAGAAAGGTTTAGTGAATGGAGCTATGGGAAGAGTTGTGGGTTTTATTAATTACCAGAAAAAAGTTGGAATTGAATGTTTAAAAATAAAATTTGATCAGATACAAGAGGTTAAAGACATTTGTCGTTGTTCAGTTCGTTTCTTGCTTGTGAAAGACTTATATGTGAGTAGGAAGCAGTTTCCGTTTTCTCTAGCATATGCTGTAAATATTCACAAGTCTCAAGGATTAACTGTTGATAGTGCTTTTGTAAACATTGTATCTAGTGTGTTTAAAGAAGGTATGGCATATGTTGCTTTATCACGCGTGAAAAAATTATCTGGTTTATTCATGATAGACTTTGATGACTCAAAAGTAAGTGCTGATGCAAACTGTGTAAAGGAGTATAATAGATTAAGAAGAAGCTATGCTCCTCATTTAGGTCAGTATCCTGTGTTTGAAAAACATGTTGTTTGTCGGAAAAGGAGATTTGAAAATATCTGTAATGAGGATGTACAGAAGAGAAAACAAAAAGACAGTGATGTGACTGCAAGCAAAAAGAAAAAGGAGAATGCTGAAGAGGTTGTTGGTTGTCATTTTGAAAATAGCTCTGGTGTCAACTGCTACGCAAATGTAGTGCTGAATGTTGTATTTTATCTTGAAAGTTTGCAAGAGCAGATAATACTAAATCAAGAAAAAAGATTCTGTTCTTTGCTGAGTCTCCTCTATGAGAAGCTGAGTAATGATAAAACTAAAATAGAAAGTGCTTCTGATGTTAGAAATCTTTTAGATGTATGTTCTGGACGTACACAGTTTACACAAAATGTCCAGCAAGATGCACAGGAATTCTTGATGTATATCCTGATGGTACTGGAAGATGAAGGGGTAGAAGTAGAAAATGTATTTGGTGTCTCTTATAAATGGGAACATTGTTGTGATAACTGTATGAACACAAGCAGTAGTAATGTTGATTCTGAAAGGTTCATATATTTACCATTACCAGAGAGTAAAACAGTGACTTTTAGTAAATTGGTTAAAGATGCTAATCACAACATGGAATGTTCTCAATGTAAATCAGATATGTTATCAACGTTATTTTTAAAGAAATATGGACAGTATGTAATTTTAATGATGCAATGTTGTAGAGCTGATGGAACAAAACTGGACACTTTAATAAAGAAGTTTACAGGACAACAATTATCAATATCTGGAAAAACTTTTGTTGCAGTTGCAATAATTTTTCATGATGGACCTTCTATAACTTCTGGTCATTACACAGTTTATCTTAAATGTGAAAAAGGATGGACACTGTGTAATGATTCTCAATTGATTTTCAAGCAATGTTTGCCTTATGATTTACCCAATTGTTACCTAATTTTTCTGAAACCCAAATTTTAAATACTAACATCATCATTGGAAGAAAGCATTATTAAAATTTCAAAGGATTACAATTGGATATTTCTCTCAAAAGGGATTTTAAACTTATCATTTGGCCGTAAGGAAAGGTAAAACAAACAATTGTTGACTTCTTTGACAGATATTATTTTGGAAAATGTTCTTTTGCAACAAGGTTTACAGACGTTATTTCTTGAAAATTGTTATTGTTCTTAAAAGGTATTTTTGACATTTCTATTAAGGTATGTTTTAGTGAGGATACATTTGGGGCTTTTTTAAACAATCTTTCAGATTGTTTTTTTTTTGCCCGCTGTTAAATGATGAATACAATTGATTTCACTATTTTCAGTGAAAATCAAAACATTCTGAAAACAGCAAAAAAAGGGCAAATAATTGCTTTGCTAAATATGAAAAAACATGTACTGTTTCATAAAGTGTATTGTTGAATATTAATACTTTTTTTCTTTTTTTCAGAACTAGAAAGAAAATGTAGAAGATGTTATTCAGTTATCTTTGCAATTAGATAAAAACATTTAATTCTAAATTATTTATTTATTTTGATGGTCAGGTAAGTTTAACATATCTGTATGTGTCACTGGTTTCGTTTCATGCTTCTTTTTCCTCACCTCTCCTTACTCTACTTTTCTCATTTCTCTTCCCACTCTCTCTTCCTGCTTTACTACTCTTTTCTAACTCCCTCACTCCTTCTCTACTACTCCCCTAATAGGAAAATTGTCTTACGTTCATCTGTGAAATGTACACCATCTCTTTTTTAATTACTTTGTCACTCCCCTCTCTTTCTCAAGGAGTTCCTGATGGTTTAGTAAAGGTGAAAAAAAATGTTTTAAAAAAAAAAAAACCCATTGGGTGCGCGCTGGGTGCGCGCACTCTAAAAAAAAAAAGAAATAGATTGTAAAAAACAAGTTGTGGTGTTTTGATTTTAGATGGCTCTAAAAAGAGCCCTTGAGTTAATGTAGGGACAGAGGAAGAGAAAAACGAAAAAAAATAAAAATAAGAAAATTATGGCCTCTCGCAAGGATGCTCCTCAAATTTTCTTTGAATGAGATCAATACTGCTCTCACCCAAAGTAATAAGACGACCACAATCCATGCAGTGAGTACTCATACTCAAAAAACAAGGACGAATATCCAGAGGTGTGGTAGAAGGTGAAGGCACCACTGCAGAAGAAGTGCTTGCCTGAGCTGCTGCAGATGTCGTCGGTTGAGCAGTTGGAGGGTTTGCTCCAGAAGCTCGACGAAAAGTCACTGCATGCATTTTCTCAACGTGTCTTGTCATAGTATGAATACTAAAAGAATACTTCTTGTTAGGATTCCCACGTGACAAGACGCACTGACACAAATTGCAGGTGACCTTTGGTGCATTCACCTTCTTTTGTCCCTCTGGAAAAGTGAAAAACTGCCATATAAAGGAGCTTTCTGCTTCCTCTGCCTCTGTCTCTCAAGAGTGTCCTGCTCACTCTCAGAAGGAGGCTGCTGCTCTGCCATTGTATCTCAACACACAGATTAGCTCCTTCTCCTAGGGAATCAGAACTAACAATGAGGGGGGTGGGTGTGATTTTGGAAGAATCTGGAACTGAAAGTACTTTGAACCAATGAAAAGTGATGTTTCTGGATCACATGACTTGCCATGAGGGGATTTGGTGTGGTGTTGAAACAATCTGAAACTGAAAGAAATGAAAACCAATTAGAAGTGTTGTTTTATTCATCACATATCCCGACGTGCGCGCACAGAGCAAGCTCCCTGCACGCACGGTACAATTACGCATGCGCTTACGTACTATGCGCGTACGTAACGCGCATACGCATCACGCGCGTATGCGTAAACGTCAGCGCGCGTACTCTACGCGTATACGGAAATATACCGCGTGGAGTACGTAGACGTACGTAAGCGTGCGTACGTACGCATGCGTACTAGGTGCGCGCACTGAGCGTGCAGTAATACGTATGTATGCGTACGTAAATAACGTACGCCGGAATTCATGAAAAATGTACGCAAACGTACTAGGAGAACGCTCTGAGCGCGCACCCCAAGAATTTATATATTAAAAAAAAAAGTGGACATAACTTAATAGAAGATATTAACTATGCTGTTCAACTTTGAATTAAAAAAAACTTTTTTAAAAAAAAGCCACACCAAATTAAAGGATACAGATAATATATAAATGTATACATAGGGAAGTTTTTTAAAAAGAAATATTTCAAAAATATTTAAAAAAAATAACAAAATTAGCATTTAAAAAACGATTGAAATTCACTGAAAAAACCATAGGTTTCACACACGTTATAGTTAGGAATTAGCATTTAAAAAACCTTGCAAATTCACTGAAAAAACCAGAGGTTTCACACACGTTATAGTTAGCTGGACATTTTACTCGCAAAAAACCAATGAAATTCCCCCGTTATAGTTAGTTCAGCTAACTATAACTCGCGCACTCGCAATCCACTGCTGATGATGTCACATATTACATCATTCATGACATGGTCAGTGACATCACTGATGACATCACTGATGACATCATCTGTGTGATAGAGTAGCACATCTTCTCACACAATTATATAACCTTTGAAACACCGACAAAAAATGTAAGAGTTCCATTCTCAAAACCATACATACTGCAATACCAATAACTACATACCCAATTATTAACTCTTAGGTCAACATACACCTCCACACACTCACCTGTACAGTCACTCATACTTACAGTCACTTCATACAAAAGTGTCATATGAATTTATACACACACATAAATAGACACTCACACACTACAAATCATCCATAGAGATGCTCTCACACTTACTCAATTATGCAAATAATCACACTCCCATTTACTCACCTAGGCAGTGAAACACACTCAAGTTCACTTACTCCTAAAAATAGTATCACATTCTTACCCTCTTATACAATCATTTATGCAAGCACACACTCATCCATACAGCCACTCTCACAATCACACACTCTCACATATACCCACTCATATACTCTTACACGCATATATACTGCCTTTCACATATGTAGTTAGTCACACATGTACCATTGAGATATACATGCAATCCCTAACACACCCATACATACACTCACCCAACCATACAGTTCAACACAGATGCACTCTTAAAACCATGCACCCATAGAATCACCCACTCACACATCTATATCCAGAGTCACACACACCCTACCCACACAAACACTTATGAACCCATACAGATACTCACACAAGCAATCAATAACTCATATAGACACTCATATAGCTGTTCTCAAAACCATGCAGCCACTTATACACCAACATACAGACACATACACACATTTACACAGTTTAGTCACTAGTCTGCAGTAAGATACATTTAATGACTAACTTAAATAATCATGTTATGCACCACCGAAAATCATCCATTTACACACTTGTACACCCACTCATTCTTAAGGCCTTTCCCTATATATATTAAACATATTAAAATTTTTCTAAAACACATACTCACTAGATGATGTCATCAGTGATGTCATCAGTGATGTCATTTGAGATGTCATCAGTGATGTCACTGACCATGTCATGAGTGATGTAATATGTGACGTCATCAGCAGTGGATTGCGGGTGCGCGAGTTATAGTTAGCTGAACTAACTATAACGGGGGAATTTCATTGGTTTTTTGCAAGTAAAATGTCCAGCTAACTATAACGTGTGTGAAACCTCTGGTTTTTTCAGTGAATATATATATATATATATATAGTTGCTCCACTGCACCATTCAAAAACGGATCACTCGCTGACGGGTGCTGCTCGCACGGTGGTGCCCCGTGTAAAATATTCAGCTCACAAAGTCCCTTACTCCCATCCGGGAAAAAGGCAGCGGCACTCGCGGGTTTCGTTTTCAGGCCAGTTTATTCCTTAGCGCTTCACAGACGCGTTTCGGGTTCTCCCTTCGTCAGTGTGTAGACGGTATTTTTTATACAAAACAACATATTTCCGGGAATTGCGAGCAAAGAAGAACCAACACGCCTCTAAGGATTTTGGGTGCCATCTTGGAGTGTGCAAAAGCAGCGTTAAACATATACCATTGGATTCAATCAATACATTATGAACATGTCATTCGCATTATTCAAAAAATATTGTGTTACATATATGTGCAACCTTAATTATACACTCCTGTCCCTCATTTTTCAAATCTTGCCGTGGATCGGCTTTTGGCGGTTCCACTGAACCGCCCTGTCCATCATGTTGCTCGTTATTATAGCCGTGTATCGGCGCATTAAAACCCATCTGTGTATAATTCGTTTTAAGAGGTTTTTACAGATTTTCAATGTCGAACTTCATATTGGAATTCATTTTTTGCCAATGGGCTAGGTCCCCAAATGCACTGTTAACTCCTCTCCACTGTTCATGCCATTTGGATTTTTCGTTTGCAAATCAATTATGAAACTTGACTCCAATCTTCTCAGCCTAAGCACTCTATCCCCTCCTCTAATGTGGAGTGGTACGTGATCTAACCCAAAGTATTGGAGTAGGTTCCTATCGCTGTGATGTTTTATGGCAAAGTGCCTCGCCACTGGATAACTCATGTCTCTGTTGGTAATTGCACGCATGTGCTCTAAAATCCTTGTCTTTACACTATGTATAGTGCTGCCGATATACCTTAACTTGCAGGGACACATCAGGCAATAGACCACATGTGTGGTTTGACATGTCATAAATTTATTGATGGTTTTACGTGTCTTCATTCCCTTGATTTCATAGCTCAATACCTTTTTGCTAAATGCACAGGCCTTACATTTACCGCAGGGATAAAATCCCTTCAACTCACTCAATGTGCCCTGCCTTGTTGCAGGGTTGTCTAGATGGCTATGGACCATTTTGTCTCTAAGTGACCTGGCTTTCTTAAAAGTCATTAATGGCACCGGTGGAATATCCTTCCCAATAATTATATCCGTTTTCAAGACGTGCCAGTTTTTTCGAAAGATGTTCCTTAGGGAATCAGCATCTTCAGAGTAAGTTGTGATTAAACGAAATTTACCCTCCTCTTTCTTTGTTTCGTTTTTGTTGACCCCTAATAGTTTTTCTCTAGGTATCTTACTTACTCTTTTCAATGTGTTCTCTAGTAATGTTAAATCGTATCCTCTGGCTACAAACCTCTTAAGGATCTCTTTGGCTGTATTTACAAAGTCGCATACCCTGGAACAGTTGCGTTTCAGACGCAAAAATTCCCCATACGGGATACTGTTTTTCAGTTTCACTGGATGACTGCTTGTAGCATGCAATGTACTATTTCCTGCTGTCGGCTTCCGGTATAGGGCAGTTGTTATTTTCTCGTCTTGTATCTTAATACATCAACAAGTAAAATCATATATATATGTGGGCGGAGCCTAACCACACATCTCAGCCTGAGATCTGATTGGCTGTCAGCACTTCATCCAAGAAGTGTTGGCAGCCATCTTGGGACCAATATACATGATAGCACCTCATTAAAAAGCATTACAGTTAATAGAAGGTTTTAAGACTTTAGTTACATTATAAATCATTTGTTGATGGTACCATACTAATGTTAGGAATTGTGGTATGTTCTAAGGTGATTTCACCATGTGAAAAAGCCTTCTGCTGGGATATCATGATTGAGAGAAAAATATTTTCTCATGCTTTTCCCACAGAGGTTTGGAAGGTGATCTATAAGCTAAATTGAGAGCTTATTTTCTGTAAATTCACATTATCTTTCTCAGTCATGTGAGAATGAAGTCTGACATTCTCAGTAAAACATGAACATCCAACAAGGGCAGAGACTGTCAGTTGATTCCTTTGTGTTCTACTGCAGCTTCCCAGAGTGTTCCAAAGAATAACTAGAGCGCTAACAGTCCTACTTATGATAAACGTATGGCACACCTGAAGCCATCTTGCTTGGATTAAAGTGGTAACTCTTAAAACATTTAATTTAAAAAGGAACAAAATGAGGGGGTTCATTTTTCCATAACAAGAATGATTAGTGCTGCAGAAAGAAAAACTAGGGCACATTTTGACTTCTGAAATCTTCTTTTATTTCATTAAAAAATTCTGACATGCAGACTGAAACATGCACTTTCAATACCAGCAGCAGTTTTCCCTGGTGAGCAGTAGCTTTACTACAGTGATCTAATGAGCAAAAAGAGTGCTAACATTCTGAATTTATGGCAAATGTGCGACACATCTGAATGCCTTCTTGATGGAATCAAAGTAAAAAACTGAAAGTATTTCCTACTGAGGAGACTGCAGTAAATGAGGAAATTAGGAAACTTCATAACAAATAAGTCTCCCAAGATGGCCACCAGAGACAAAAGAGCCCAAATGTAGCCCAAAATCACCCAGATGTAGCCCAAATATAGCCCAATGACAGAAGTGTGCAAAACACTTAATATTTTGTGTTTTTGCAGTGTTATATAGTGCAGACTTGGCAGGTATTGGAGTGCTTTACATGAGCATTGGTTACATCACACAAAAACAAATTCATTTTGGTTGTAGACATGGGGAGATTAAGTGACCAGAATCACAGAATGTCGAGCTGAAGCAGAACCTCCAACCTGGTTCCCCAGTTGCAAAGTCTGCAGTTCTGGAAGTAACACCACATCCTCTCCCCTAAGTGCAACATTTAATCAAGTGGTCAACTGGATAAAAAAACATAAAGATAACAAATAATTTAAAAGTGCTTTGTCGCTATTTTAAAACTCAGAAAATATGTCCTTATTTTCGTCTTTTAGAGAACTAACCATAATTTTGATGCCGATAAGACCGTCTCATATATGTAATTTCTAAAGGAAATGCTCTAGGTATTACAGTTTTGATTACATCAAGATGACGTCAGGCGTTCCACACTTTTGTAATTAATATAGAATGTTAGCAATCTAGTTGTTCATTAGGATACTGTTGAGAGGCAGAGGCCAGGGGCACGGACTCTGAAAATTGAAGGCAGGTAGGAGGGTGCAAAGGCAACAATGTAACCACACTGAGCAGGCAGGAAGGGCCCTGACAGCACAACAGACTATGGAAGGCAGTGGAAAGGGGGGCAGGGGCAACAAACCAACAATTCAGGACTTGCAAGAGAGGCTGTGGCAATGTAATAGACCATTGTGGGCAGAAGGAAGAGGCAATGGTAGTACAACCATACATGCCAACAGCCCTGATTCAGCCAGGAAACGTCCAATGTTTTTAAGCTCAAATGGGCTTTATTTGATCTGTCTCCTGTCTACAATCTCCTCTTTTTCAATGTAACTTAAAGGGGAAAATCAATACCCCAGTTTTTTTTCAAAATCTCCCTCTTACCAAGTTCAAAATGTTCGCAAGTGTGGTACATTGGATCATGGAAGGAAATGGGGTAGGGACATGGACTTGGATAACAGAGGACAGGAGGGACATGGAGAGGTGCACCAAACTGACCCTGCAGGGCAGGCATCAGGGCAGGCATCAGCGTTTGCAGCAGCACAATACACCACACAGGGCATGCGGGACGGGAGTGCAGCACAACAATCCATAGAAAGCAAGAGGGAGGGGACAGGACCATGCACATGGACAACAGAGAACAGAGGGGCAAGAGGCAATGGTAGCTAGCTGACTATAATGGACAGACAGGAGAGAAAGCTGCAGCATAACAGACCATAAAGGGCAGGAGGGACGGATCAGGGGCATTACAATGGAACAGACAAGCCAGGAGGGAGGGAGTAGGGGTCTGCACATGTAAACAGAGGGCTGGGGGCAAGGGGGCAGGGCAGGAGCAGCAAGATAGTCATGGAGGTCAGGCAGGATGGGCACTAGAAGCAAGACACACCATGAAGAGCAACAGTGAGACTGTGATGGCATACACACAGACCATGGAGGGAAGGTGGGAGGGGGTCAGGGGCAGCTAACTGGCCACACAGGGAAGGTGGGAGGGGCCATGGCAGCACAGAAGACCATGCATGGCAAGAGGGAGGGTTAGTGGCAGCACAATGGCTATGATGGGCAAGAAGGAGGGTGCAGGGGCATGCACAAAGGACGATGGAGGATAGAAGGGAGGGTCAGGACCTGTGCACAGACAAGAAAGTTCAGGGGAAGGAGCCTCACAACAGACCGCATGGGGCAGGCAGGAGGAGCAGTTGCAGCACAACAGACCAGGGAGGGCAGAAGGGTGTGGCAGTACAATGGACCATGTAGGACAGGAGGAAGAGGATAGGGGCATGGCATGTGGACAGGCAGGGTGTAGGTGGCAGGGACAGGTTACAGTCATCTGACAATGCTAGGCAGGTGGGAGGGGAGTGGCAGCTCAACAGAACACTCAGAGTAGATAGGTGTGGCAGGTCCATGGAACATGGTGGGCAAAAAGGATGAAGCAGGGGCATGCACAAAGACATCGGAGGGCAGGGGGAAGGAGAATAGGGGCAGCAAGCTAAGCACAGAGTTTAAGCAGGAGGTCAATGATGGGGCATAGAATTGGGCAATGGAGGGCAGGAGGAGGGGACTGGTACATCATACTAAATTGAGGGCAGTGGCAGCACATCAGACCATGCATGGCAGGAGGGAGGAGGCTAATCCATGGATTCACACAACAGACGATAGGGAGGAGGGGGATGGGGCAGCAAGCTAACTGTTCAGAGAAGGTGGGTATTAGGAACTTTATTGTTTTTAAAACGTGTGTCTGTGCAAACTACTTAAAATATGAACAAGTATGCAGCATAATCTCACTTTTATTCAGGAAGAAGAGGACATTTGTGACTGTGACTCCGGGCTCACTTGGCAGAAACACCCCCTGACCCTCCACCCCCTATCGCAAATTGTAATGCCCGTGAAAAGGGTAGGTGAACACAGTGTTATATAGAACCTAGTCCTGAGAGCACGATTGAAAATGAAAACTAGATATAGTGTATGGTATAAACTATGCACCAAAAAGTGTGATTTAAGATGAACCGGGCATGAAATATAATATGCAATACATTGTGCGCAATGACAGATTCATTGGAGAGCGCGAGATAGCACAGGCACTAGCGCGTGCTATGCGATGTGCACCTTGGAGTGTAATATGCACAGGGCAGTGTTGTGTAACCTAACTAGTCTCTAAAGTTGTAATATAAAATATGTGCTGGGGAGTGTAACGTTGCATATGCACTGTGACAAAGATATGGATCCCAGATTGTAATATGTATGGCATAGCACTGTGCGTTATAACATAGGCATCGAGGAAGGCACGTTAGATGGGGCAATATAACCCGTGCGAAGACAAGTGTGGCATGACATATTCAAGGGGTGGTGTTACAGTGCACATGGGCTAGAGAGTGTCATAGCATATGCACTAGCTGGTGGAATACAACACAGAGGTGTGAGGCACTCGGCGGGCACTGGTGGGTGTAACACAGCATTGGGCCAAGCCAGGAGCACGCTGTGACTCTCAAGTGAGGTTTGTCTCCTTTCCAGAGAGTAAAATAAAAAGTATTACACATCCGGCGGTGGATGTGTGTTTTATTAACCGTGAGGGGGGTTTCTTGCATAGTTTGGTCGAATTTTTGTCAAATCCCCTTTGAATGGCTTGGTGTGCGTGTATATTAAATGTGCCCGTCAATAGCTACCCATGTTTGTATAAATAAACGACAAGGGTGTCTACTTGGAGAGTACCCACCGGCGGGGGCGCCGGGATTAGGCACGGTAGGGCGTCAGACACGTCAGAGCTTCACTAGCGGTGTAAATACATTCCATGTGGATTCATTCTATGCAGTCACCTTTTAATGAATATCACGCAAATCGTCATGGTGATAGGTACGTACGGTTTGTCCAGCATGTCCTAGGTGTTTCTATAAATATATATTTTTTAAATAATAAAAAACAAAGGCCGGCCCCGGGGGATGGGGTCCCCGGGGCCATAAGTGGCCTGAGGAGGCAGGCAACGCAGCCCCCTCCTAAAGAATTAAAAAAAAAGAAAGGCCATGACCCGGGGGTTGGGGTCCCCGGGGCCGATTAAGGCCTTGGGAGGGCCAAATTAATTTTTTTCAACAAAAAAATTAGGGTGCAGGCCCTGGGGGATGGGGTCTCCAGGGACAGTAAATTAGAAAAAGAAGGGGGGCCACACAGCCCTCCTTCTTAAAAAAATAAAGCACTCTGCAAACGCGCCCCCTGGCCAGTTGTAAGTTGGGGAATTAATTCCCCTTCAATACTGAGGGTCCCTGAGGGCCAACTAGCCCAACAGGTATCTCCAGTATACGCCAGGGAGCTGCGTTGCAGACAGGTGTTCTGAGGCCACGCCCCTTTTTACACCTCTATGCAACGCAGCTCTGTGGCGCTTACTGGAGGTACCTAGTGGGCTAGTTTGACCCTTGGGACCCTTAGGATTCAAGGGGACTTAATCTCTCAACTTAGAACGGCCACAGGGCGCCTTTACACAGTGGTGAAGGGAGGGGACGGGACCTGAGGTGACATGTGCAAACACGCCCTGTGGCGCGTTTTAAGTTGGGGAAATAATTCCCTTTCAATCCTGAGGGACCCTGGGGGCCAACTAGCCCACCAGGTGCTTCCAGTAAGCGCCACTGCTCTACGTTGCAGAGAGGTGGTGCAGACTGTGCCCCTTTTTACACCTCTCTGCAATGGCGCTTACTGGACATACCTAGTGGGATATTTTGCCCCTAGGGATCCTCAGGATTCAAGGGGACTTAATCTCCCAACTTAAAAAACGGCCACAGGGTGTGTTTACACAGTGGGGAAGGGAGGGGACGGGGCCTGAGGTGACGTGTGCAAACATGCCCTATGGCGCGTTTTAAGTTGGGGAAATAATTCCCCTTCAATCCTGAGGGCCCCTGGGGGCTAACTAGCCCACCAGGTGCTTCCAGTAAGCACCACTGAGCTGCGTTGCAGAGAGGTGGTCCAGGCCGTGCCACTTTTTACACCTCTCTGCAACGCAGCTCTGTGGTGCTTACTGAAGGTACCTAGTGGGCTAGTTGGACCCTAGGGACCCTCAGGACTCAAATGAACTTAATCTCCCAACTAAAAACGGCCACAGGGCATGTTTATACAGTGGTGAAGGGAGGGGACGGGGCCTGAGTTAACGTGTGCAAACAAGACCTGTGGTGCGTTTTAAGTTGGGGAAATAATTCCTCCTCAATCCTGAGGGACCCTGGGGGCCAACTAGCCCACCAGGTGCTTCCAGTAAGCGCCACTGCGCTGCGTTGCAGAGAGGTGGTCTAGGCCGTGCCCCTTTTTACATCTCTCTGCAACGCAGCTCTGTGGCGCTTACTGGAGGTACCTAGTGGTGTAGTTGGACCCTAGGGACCCTCAGTATTCAAGGGGACTTAATCTCCCAACTTAAAAAACGACCACAGGGCGTGTTTACACAGTGGGGAAGTGAGGGGACGGGGCCTGAGGTGACGTGTGCAAACACGCCCTGTGGCGTGTTTTAAGAGGTAGTTTTAATCCCCTGCCCTTTTATATACTAGGGGCTTACAGAGGAGGTCATGCTGATCACAGGGGGACCCCAACGCATAGTGTTCCCTAGTGTATGTAAGTGTTTTCACTGTATTCTGAGTGTCTTTTAACATAGCACTGGCTCTAGGACTGGTTAGTCAGACTCAGTTACCACCAGTATCTGTCTGAAAAAGTTGAGGGTACAGGATGATTTTGCAACAAGGCTTCTTTTTGCTCTTCTGTTTGTTCTTTCTGCACGTTATCCTTCTTCCTGCACTTTTCTGCGTCTTTGAGGACTCTGTTGCTTCTCTCTGCATTTCTTTTTTTTCTTTCTGTGCGTTTTTTCTTCTTTCTTCACATGTCCTATCTCTGTAGGCATAGTTAGAAATTATCATTTAAAAAACCTTAGAAATTCACTGAAAAAACCATAGGTTTCAGGGGCGTTATAGTTAGCTGGACTTTTCACTCGTACAAAACCATTGAAATTCCCCCGTTATAGTTAGTTCAGCGAACTATAACTCGCGCGCCCGCAATGCACTGCTGATGACATCACATATTACATCACTCATGACATGGTCAGTGACATCACTCATGACATCACTGATGACATCTCAAATGACATCACTGATGACATCATTCTTGTGATAGAGTGGCAGACCTCCTCTCACCCTAATATAACCTTTGATACACATATTCAAAAATAGAAACTAAAATGTTCAAAACAATGGACATACCAATATCACTTACAACAACATATTCAGTAATTCTAAGATCCACATACACATCCACTCATTCACCAACAGTCCTATACAGTCACTCATACATGTACTCACTCATCATATGTACTCATACACCTATACATCCTGTTACACAATGCCACTCATCCATAGAGTTGCTCGCACACATAGTCACTCACGCTAATAAAGATTCAAACGTCCATTTACTTGCATATACAGTTATACACACACCACCACACTTACTTCTACAGAAACTTACACATACTTAGTCTTTTAAACAATCACTTATAGAAACACATACTTATTCATACAGGAACTCTTTCAATCTCTCACTCTGACATATACTCACTTATATACACCAATAGTCACATATACTAGTTTAAAACATATGTAGTTACTCATAAGGACACTATTTAGACAGTCATTCACTCACTAACACACCCATGCACACACTCATCCACTCATAGTCCTGCACACATGCTGTCTTCAACACATACAAACAGTGAGTCACTCATTCATGCACCTATGCACTGCGTAATACCCCCCACCGAACCATACAGACACTCAGACACTCATACTGATACTCAAAAAACCAACTAATAACCTATATAGACACTCATGTAGCTACTCACCAACCCATGCAGCCACTTATATTCAAAGTGAGAGACTGATACAGATATTTACATATTTAAACATTACTTACTAAGCCAAGTATTCACTAAGATACACTTAATCAGTCAGTTATGCAATCAATTTTTCAAAAACAAATCATCCATTTAGACACTTATATAACCATTTATTCTTCCATCGACCTTGAGATATACATATATAAAACATATGTAATCGTCAGAAAAACACACATTCACTGGATGATGTTATCAGTGATGTCATTTGAGATGTCATGAGTGATGTCACTGACCATGTCATGAGTGATGTAATATGTGACGTCATCAGCAGTGCATTGCGGGCGCGCGAGTTATAGTTAGCTGAACTAACTATAACGGGGGAATTTCAATGGTTTTGTACGAGTGAAAAGTCCAGCTAACTATAACGCCCCTGAAACCTATGTTTTTTTCAGTGAATATATATATATATACATATATATATACACTTGTTATATTAGTAAATTGTAAAACAATTGAAAATTATATTATAAATTGAAATTAACATATTTAATAATATTTTTAGATAATGTATGTGTATATAAAAATACACAACAATGTGTTTTAATTAATTATACATCTATAAATATTTTTAAATAATATTGAAATATATTTAATTTACACTATAATAATGTTATATGGTAAAATAATTAAGATTTACTATTCTTAACTATATATATATTAAAAAACAGTAGTTTTGTATATATTTTGTCGATATTCGTGTAAAACAATATTTTTTTCGATATTTTTTTACATACCTTTATATGTATAGGAAAACTATATTTTTTTATCAATATTTTTGACGTGATATTTCTGTATCACGATATTTATGGTTTAAATATTATGTCAGTTGCCCCTTACAAACATAAGAGAGAAGTGGGCCAAGGTTTAGGGTCAGTGGAAGGCAACGATTGGTGGAGGCGTGCCAGTAGTAGCCATCAGGGCAGATTTTAGAATGGTGCAACTTTAAATATTACAATGGGCATACTACATATGGCAACATGCATCAATACAGAGATACCCATGAACCTGGGGACTAGAAGGGACGTTCCTAAGGACTGGAGAGGAAAACTATTACCTGGGCAAAATAAGTGCATAAAAACGGGTGTAAGAGCATGAGGGTGCCCTAGGAAAATTTGGGATTCATTGTAAGATCACAGATGTCTAATTAACAGTTGTCGATAACATAAGTCAATGGATACAACCCTCTTAATTGTCATGGTGATCGTGGTCTCGAGACTAGTGTATAATACATAAGAAATGGAAATATGTGTATATTAATGGATGTATTATAGAATCAAGGGAGGGAGATAGAAGCTTGGATCCATTCAGCTTCCGGTCAGAGATAGGTAATCAAGGGGAGAATGGATCACGTGTACCTGTATTACCAGGGTCCGGTGTACAGACCAACTTAAAAACCCTCATTCACGTACAGGGATGTTAAAGTGGTATATCTTGGTTCTCTGCTTATCATAAACATGAAAGCATAATCATCGGGTCTTTTTTGACAAAATGCTTTCCTCCACCTGGAGCTAGACAAACTGGTGACAACAGTACTGATCAGTGATAACGAATAGTGGAATAAATTAAAATTGTTTCCTATTCCTTCCCAACGGAACTTTATTTGGTAGGAGAGGAGGCAATTTTAAAAACTGTGGTGGTGCGCACATAGAAACGTCACTGTTTTTCCATGTGAAAGGTCAACATGTTTCAGCCCTTTTACTCACCCATAGGGTCAGGGGCTTTCTTCAGTACCTATGTAGCAAGTGCTGATCTTAAGCACTCTCTCTGGGTAGCTAATTCACTCACCCTTCTTCTTATTTGAGTCAGGTCAATAGTACCTATAACTGTAACTAAAGGAAAAACCAACATAAATCCAATAACGTACATTTAGAGATACCTCGTGTCAAATTAACAGGTATGTGCATATGTGTCTCCAGGTTTGAATATCTAAATGGCAGAAAGAAAGGAGTGGCAGTAAAAACAGACTATGCTTCTCTGTCATTGCTGTGTGTCTAATCACAGTTTAAAACAAGAAATTCACAGAACTCTTACGAATCTCTAAATGGCAGAAAGAAAGAAGTGGCAGTGATAACAGACTACGCTTATCCTTCATTGCCATGTGTTTAATTACAAGGTAAAATAGCAATACCAACAAGAGAACGGATAAGCATAGTCTGTATTTACTGTCACTCCTTTCTTTCTGCCATTTAGATATTCAAAATAGTTTCATTTTTTTACTTGTTTTCGCCTGGAGACACATATGCACATACCTGTTAATTTGATACAAGATATCTCTAAATGTACGTTATTGGATTTATGTTGGTTTTTCCTATCGTCCCAGTTATAGGTACTATTGACCTGACTCAAATAAGAAGAGTGATAAGTGAATTAGCTACCCAGAGAGAGTGCTTAAGAATAGCACTTGCTATATAGGTCCTGAAGAAAGCCCCTGACCCTATGGGCGAGTAAAAGGGCTGAAACATGTCGACCTTTCACATGGACAATTAGGTGCTATAGAACAGTGACTTTTATACATGTGCCTCTCCACAGTTTTTAACCCTGCCTCCTCTCCTACCAAATAAAGGTCCGTTGGGAAGGAATAGGAAGCCATTTTAATTTACCCCACTATTCATTATCACTGATCACTACTGTTATCACCAGATGGTCTACCTCCAGGTGGAGGAAAGCATTTTGTCAAAAAAGACCAGATAATGATGCTTTCACGTTTATGATAAGCGGAGAACCAAGATATACCGCTTTACCATCCCTGTACGTGAATGAGGGTTTTTTAAGTTGGTCAGTACACTGGACCCTGGTAATACAGGTACAAGTGATCCATTCTCCCCTTGATTACCTATATTAATGGATGGTTAATGTCTATTGTCCCTTTTGCTGAGACTGAAGGTCTGACTGCAAAGCACAGAAAAATATTCTGTGTAAAAAATGGGTTTACTGTGAAAGATAAAAATTTAAAATGAAAATATAAATATACTTTAGTTTATACATTCTTTATGCAGCACTGGATTGTTTGTTAAATACCTAATGGCCTTGCTGTACTTCTCTTGTATGTTTGCATGACAAAGTGTATGTCTGAGTTCTATTGTGCAGAATAATCTAGAGTCAGTGCTAAGATTTGTTATGAGCTCAATAGAATGTTAATGCTGAGCTGAAGGGAAGAAGGCAGGTGAGAGTTGGTGCCTTACAAAAGAGAGGAGTTCAGGAGTAGGGCAGTAGGTGCGAAGACGAGGAGGTTCAGGTAACCTGAGGAGAAACATTTGTAAAGCTTGTCCCGTAAGGTAACATCTTTTTAAAGTTACCAGGACCTTGATCCAGGTATCCTGAGAAAGGTCATAGCTTCCTAGGACCCAGGTCTGTTTCATTGATTTACTCTTCCTTGTTAGCACAGACAGCTGCAGAGAAGAGAGGGCCCAGAGATACTTAGATATTTTGTATTGTGGGTAACTTGCCCGGATTCACATCAAATTCCAGCTTTGAGTTAATCCTATGATTGCCTAGATAAATGAATGGCAGTTCTAGTAACAAGTGAGAATATGGGTTGGAGTGTTACAAGCAAAATAAAACTTGGCTGCAGGGAACCCTGTATCCTGATGCATTAGGAATAAGGGCACCATGTAGAAAAGGAGACAAAGGAAAAGTAGATGCTCAACTCTCAAAACGTACTTACCAAGATACTGGTATATGCAGACACATTTTATGAATGGTAGTGGAGAAAGCCCAATCTCAGAATGAGAGCAGAGAATCAAATTATATGGTAGTGAGATCCGCAGAATTCACTTGAGGAAAAAAGTACTTCCTATATAAATTGAGTTGGAGCGCAGCGGAGATCTCTGACCATTAATGTTTTAGTTCCAGGGATAAAGTATAAATAAACAAAAGACCATGACACCTAAAACAAATGGTGGGGGCAGTGGTTTATTTAACTACTGCTATGTAACTTATGTTTTTCTAAACGCAGTTTATTGTTTTAACATATTTATTTTTATTCAACTTTCTTACCATTTATGAAACTCCTACATTGACCATCAACGTCTTCCTAGTTACCAGTATTTATGTATACAAATCATACTGTTTGTGTACAAAGTTCAAAATGCTGAAACAACTTACACAGAGTTCGCTAATCTTAAAACAAAAACCACCCATTTTGTTCTGTGTCGTAATCAGTATCTGACCATATCAAAAAATGACAAGAATGACATTCTCCACTGAAACCAATGTACCCAGAGTTCTTATAAACCAAACAACCCCTTACAGTCAAATACTAAACGTATACTTGTATGAGATGCTGGAACAACAAGACTCAAAATTTCGTTTGAGTAACCAGTCATGTATGAGGAATGGAATTAAATAAAAGTCAGAAAAATGTAAATCATACTTATACAATTGACATTTCTCAACCATATCAAATGGATCAATTGTGACATGAAATGGCATCCCCACAGGACCACAGGTGAACTTTCACTCTACTGATTCAGTGTTTCATGCTTCCTCTTGTTAACTTGATTAAATCCCATGGTTGTAGGCTGTATACATATGTAGATGATTCACAACTGATCTTCCAGTTAGATGGAAAATCAGACACTTCAGGTCTACTCACAAACTGCATTTTGTAGTACTTTAGTAGTACTATTATAGCATTAATATGGTACTATAAAGTGATATTCATAAACATGCGAGTGTAAATCTTCACCTCCAACTCTCCTATAATTTCTATTGGGAGATCCCCACACTTATAAATGTACTACTTAGTAGTATATGTGTATGTGGAACTGGGCCAGTGGTTAAAAAACGTCTCAGGAAGTACATATGCCCACCCACAAAAGAGTAAATGAATTCCTTTTATTTACGAACTGTACTTCTGAAGTTACTACAGCCAAAAATAACCCAAAACAGAAGCTCCACCCCAAAGGTGGAGTAAGCCCAGTACCACACATGGCCAGCTACTGTTAATGCAACACCCTCCAACAGAAACTAATAGAAATAAGGACTTAAAATGAAACCTTGTAGGAAATATTGTTACATTAAATTAAAATATGTAAAAAATTTAAAAACGTAAAATAAATTTAATTTAATGTTATAAAAATATAAAGCATGTTTATATTTGAATAACTTTTTTGAATTTAAAATGAATGCAACTTTTTATTAAAATATAGTTACAATAATATTTATTAATCTTATACATCACTTTTAATAATTATTAATACATAATAAAACAGATATTGTTTACCTTTGGGGGATTATTTTATTGTCAACTTCAGAAAACGTATTTTTATATAATATATTCAGTATAATCAAATGTAAATTGTTATTAATGATGTAACTGTTATTTTCCTTGCTCTACATATACAATAAATATAAAAAATATTCTACATTTGTAATTCACATATAAATATTGTTAATATTTGTATCAATTTTAATCCTTTTTTTTACTTCTGTCTATACTTTTCCATGGGGAAATCTACGCCAGTGTGGCAAGAGAAATAACAACATAGTAGTGCTGGAATGGGATGAGCAAACAGGAACAAAAGCAACGCGGTAAGGGGGCACATGAGGATGAGCGTCACATGGAGGGGGAGAACCAAACAGGCGAGTGAGAGCAGTTTGGAGAGGGGAAGAGAACCACACTGGGGACACTACCAGAAAACACCCATGCTCTCTTGGAGTGCTTAAACAAAAATAAAAGAGTAGCAACAGAAAAAGTGAGCAGTGTAAAGACACAGGAATGCACAAATGCATCAAGGGCAGGACAAATAAGAAGAGGAAGAAAATCCCACAAATGCTAAAAAATAAGAAACAAGCAATGAGAGTGGTAATGAAGCCAACCAATGGTGAGCAATGGGCAGACTCTAAGCCCACTGTAAGCTAATACATCTCACAACAAAGTAGGTGGGATCTAATGAGATGCATCCTCATGATGAAATGCAGAAAATAGCAAGACACTGTGAGATAGAATCATGTTTCAGAGAAGTGGAGATGACAAGTGTGCAAAATCCTCCAGCTCAAACCTTTGCCAATTGTTTTTTTTTTATTGTGCGGACTTTACAAAGTGGGAAGCTTGCAAACTATTAAATAAGAAAAGAAATGGGTGCTTTAGCATCCTTTCAGAGCATTTAGAAATTATTCCCATTGCTGTGAGGAGCAGTCGGTGTTCTGATGCTCAGTTCTCTTTCAAAGCTTACACACAATTGTGCTTCGGACCCCCCTCCCCCACACCACCCACCACCTCACCTGGTTTTGCTGGCTCATGAACACCCTTCCCTGCCTAGTAGTTCCCTACATCTGCTTCTTTCTCCCAGATGCACCGTCTCCTTCGCTGCAGACTTTCACCTTTTTTATTTTTTAGCTTTACATATCACAAACTCAATACAAAGGTATTGGAATGCTTTACATCAGCACCAGTTACATTATATTTGGCCAAATTAATTTTTAGGCACAGGGAGATTAAGTGATTTGCCTAGAATCACAGGATGCTGAGCCAACACAGGGAGTCAAACCTGGTTCCCCCAGTTCCAGATTTGGCAGCCCTGGTTGTAATGCCATAATGCCATATCCTCTCCCCAACCTGCACACTAGAGCAGTGGTTCCCAACCTGTGGTCCAGGGACCCCTTGGGATCCAGGAAGCCATCTCAAGGGGTCTGTGACTATATATAAATTTAAATAATGGTAACAGATTTAAAAAGTGTAAATAAATAAGGATGCTAAATGTATCATTGAAAGTTTTAAAATGTACTGCAAATGTGAAGGAATTTTAAACTGGAGACTAAAAATTAAATGAATCAGATTGATTCATGGGAGTAGTGCAAATGTATCACCAGAATATAGTATGGATGATGAGTGACCTCAATTGAAATTAGAAAAGCTCCAACCCTCATATTAAAAATAGAATTTAGATTTTTTTATTTATATGTATCTGCAAATTAAATAAAATGTGTCATTTTTTAAAATGTTTTGTGTATTTGTTTGAATGTTTTTTTTTCTGTATTTTTTGTGTATTGTTTTGCAGTTCAAATCATCGAAAATGCTAAGGCTAGTGCCCTTACTTAGCATTCATGATTCAGTGTGTTGGGGGAGGGGGGTCTGTATTCCAATAATCATTTGGGTGGGGAGTTGTCCAAATTCCAGTAAAGACTAATGGAGTGTTGATAGAAGTTAAAAGGTTAAGAAACACTACCCTAAATCCTACCATGCCCCCGTCCTTGAACACACCCTGTGTTATCATATCATACCTTCTTCTGCTTGACTTCTACAGTCACTGCCATTTTCTAGCCTACAGGATGCCCTGCCTTTTATGGGATGGGAATCCTGAAGACTAGAAAACTACCTAGTTGTTTGCTGTGGTGCAGTAAACTGGGCCTCAGTAATGCCAGGAAAACCACAGAAACCTTGGCTGAGGCCTAGGACCTGATTATGAGGTCAGGCGGTCAGACCACCAACAGACCATCAGTGGCAGTCCGACCGCCAACAGCCCTTCATTCTGACTGCTTGATTATGATACAGGCGATCCGACACACACGCTGTCCTATGGAAGATGGCCACCTCTACCAGGATCATAGATCCCAACAGAGGGGCATCCCAGAATGACAGCCGTGCAGAGGCAGGCACCGACATCGGGAAAACGTTTGTCGGAAAGGGATTGTTGGCCCCAAACAGGGCCCTAGGCCATCCTAGACCAATGTAAAGTGTCCCTGGGGGCACATGTAGTGCCCCCACTTCTGTGCACTGTGTGCCCTGCACGGCATGGTGCATGCCACACGGTGCACAGACGTGCAGGAGGTGCTGCACCGCGGCAGCATGTGCTGTGGCTCTTTTCCAAGGCCACAGCATGCCCCGTCCGTGGTACTGATGACTTTACAACTGCCAGCTCTGCGGTCACATTGAAATAAGGTGGTCAGACCACCCGCATCCTTGTAGGTGGCTTCGTGACTGCCGCTTTAGCGGCCGTTGATCTAACCAACCGGCATCATAACGAGGCCCCTAATTTCCACTTATGCACAGCTTTGCAGGAGAAGGTTTAAACTTCACATGTCCATTCTGGTGGTATGAGAGCCGGGCTGGAACTGGCCTGGCTAAGTGCAATGTGGTGTGCCTTGCAAAAGAAAGTCCATCTAATACAAAAAGTGTCAAGGATGTCAGTATAACTTATGGACATAGCACAAGCTAGCCAGTAATGATTAATTTTCTTTTCATTTACCACATTTGCATAGAGCTACATGCTGAAAGAACCTCTGCTTAAAAGTGCTGCATAAGATGGGGAACACAACCTAAAGGAGTGGAAGAGAGAAATGGAGAGACAACCCAGTAAAGAAAACAAACAGCATTACAGGACTCATGAAGAGAATAGGCCTGAGAGTGAGACCTCTGCTGAGTGGTGTACGAGGTGGAAGAGTTTTACATATACAATAAATATAAAAAATATTCTACATTTGTAATTCACATATAAATATTGTTAATATTTGTATCAATTTGAATCCGTTTTTTTACTTCTGTCTATACTTTTCCATGGGGAAATCTACGCCAGTGCGGCAAGAGCAATAACAACATGGTGCTGGAATGGGATGAGCAAACAGGCACAAAAGCAACGCAGTAAGGGGGCACATGAGGATGAGCGTCACATGGAGGGGGAGAACCAAACAGGCGAGTGAGAGCAGTTTGGAGAGGGGAAGAGAACCACACCGGGGACACTGCCAGAAAACACCCATGCTCTCTTGGAGTGCTTAAACAAAAATAAAAGAGTAGCACCAGAAAAAGTGAGCAGTGTAAAGACACAGGAATGCACAAATGCATCAAGGGCAGGACAAATAAGAAGAGGAAGAAGATCCCACAAATGCTAAAGAATAAGAAACAAGCAATGAGTGGTAATGAAGCCAACCAATGGTGAGCAATGGGCAGACTCTAAGCCCACTGTAAGCTAATACATCTCACAACAAAGTAGGTAGGATCTAATGAGATGCATCCTCATGATGAAATGCAGAAAATAGCAAGACACTGTGAGATAGAATCACGTTTCAGAGAAGTGGAGATGACAGGTGTGCAAAATCCTCCAACTCACACCTTTGCCAATCGTTTTTTTTTATTGTGCGGACTTTACAAAGTGGGAAGCTTGCAAACTATTAAATAAGAAAAGAAATGGGTGCTTTAGCATCCTTTCAGAGCATTTAGAAATTATTCCCATTGCTGTGAGGAGCAGTCGGTGTTCTGATGCTCAGTTCTCTTTCAAAGCTTACACACAATTGTGCTTCGGACCCCCCTCCCCCACACCACCCACCACCTCACCTGGTTTTGCTGGCTCATGAACACCCTTCCCTGCCTAGGAGTTCCCTACATCTGCTTCTTTCTCCCAGATGCACCGTCTCCTTTGCTGCAGACTTTCACCTTTTTTATTTTTTAGCTTTACATATCACAAACTCAATCAAAAGGTATTGGAATGCTTTACATAAGCACCAGTTGCATTACATTTGGCCAAATTAATTTTTAGGCACAGGGAGATTAAGTGATTTGCCTAGAATCACAGGATGCTGAGCCAACACAGGGAGCCAAACCTGGTTCCCCCAGTTCCAGATTTGGCAGCCCTGGTTGTAATGCCATAATGCCATATCCTCTCCCCAACCTGCACACTAGAGCAGTGGTTCCCAACCTGTGGTCCAGGGACCCCTTGGGATCCAGGAAGCCATCTCAAGGGGTCTGTGACTATATATAAATTTAAATAATGGTAACAGATTTAAAAAGTGTAAATAAATAAGGATGCTAAATGTATCATTGAAAGTTTTAAAATTACTGCAAATGTGAAGGAATTTTAAACTGGAGACTAAAAATTAAATGAATCAGATTGATTCATGGGAGTAGTGCAAATGTATCACCAGAATATAGTATGGATGATGAGTGGCCTCAATTGAAATTAGAAAAGCTCCAACCCTCATATTAAAAATAGAATTTAGATTTTTTTATTTATATGTATCTGCAAATTAAATAAAATGTGTCATTTTTTAAAATGTTTTGTGTATTTGTTTGAATGTTTTTTTTTCTGTATTTTTTGTGTATTGTTTTGCAGTTCAAATCATCGAAAATGCTAAGGCTAGTGCCCTTACTTAGCATTCATGATTCAGTGTGTTGGGGGAGGGGGGTCTGTATTCCAATAATCATTTGGGTGGGGAGTTGTCCAAATTCCAGTAAAGACTAATGGAGTGTTGATAGAAGTTAAAAGGTTAAGAAACACTACCCTAAATCCTACCATGCCCCCGTCCTTGAACACACCCTGTGTTATCATATCATACCTTCTTCTGCTTGACTTCTACAGTCACTGCCATTTTCTAGCCTACAGGATGCCCTGCCTTTTATGGGATGGGAATCCTGAAGACTAGAAAACTACCTAGTTGTTTGCTGTGGTGCAGTAAACTAGGCCTCAGTAATGCCAGGAAAACCACAGAAACCTTGGCTGAGGCCTAGGACCTGATTATGAGGTCAGGCGGTCAGACCACCAACAGACCATCAGTGGCAGTCCGACCGCCAACAGCCCTTCATTCTGACTGCTTGATTATGATACAGGCGATCCGACACACACGCTGTCCTATGGAAGATGGCCACCTCTACCAGGATCATAGATCCCAACAGAGGGGCATCCCAGAATGACAGCCGTGCAGAGGCAGGCACCGACATCGGGAAAACGTTTGTCGGAAAGGGATTGTGGGCCCCAAACAGGGCCCTAGGCCATCCTAGACCAATGTAAAGTGTCCCTGGGGGCACATGTAGTGCCCCCACTTCTGTGCACTGTGTGCCCTGCACGGCATGGTGCATGACACACGGTGCACAGACGTGCAGGAGGTGCTGCACCGCGGCAGCATGTGCTGTGGCTCTTTTCCAAGGCCACAGCATGCCCCGTCCGTGGTACTGATGACTTTACAACTGCCAGCTCTGCGGTCACATTGAAATAAGGTGGTCAGACCACCCGCATCCTTGTAGGTGGCTTCGTGACTGCCGCTTTAGCGGCCGTTGATCTAACCAACCGGCATCATAACGAGGCCCCTAATTTCCACTTATGCACAGCTTTGCAGGAGAAGGTTTAAACTTCACATGTCCATTCTGGTGGTATGAGAGCCGGGCTGGAACTGGCCTGGCTAAGTGCAATGTGGTGTGCCTTGCAAAAGAAAGTCCATCTAATACAAAAAGTGTCAAGGATGTCAGTATAACTTATGGACATAGCACAAGCTAGCCAGTAATGATTAATTTTCTTTTCATTTACCACATTTGCATAGAGCTACATGCTGAAAGAACCTCTGCTTAAAAGTGCTGCATAAGATGGGGAACACAACCTAAAGGAGTGGAAGAGAGAAATGGAGAGACAACCCAGTAAAGAAAACAAACAGCATTACAGGACTCATGAAGAGAATAGGCCTGAGAGTGAGACCTCTGCTGAGTGGTGTACGAGGTGGAAGAGTTTTACATATACAATAAATATAAAAAATATTCTACATTTGTAATTCACATATAAATATTGTTAATATTTGTATCAATTTGAATCCGTTTTTTTACTTCTGTCTATACTTTTCCATGGGGAAATCTACGCCAGTGCGGCAAGAGCAATAACAACATGGTGCTGGAATGGGATGAGCAAACAGGCACAAAAGCAACGCAGTAAGGGGGCACATGAGGATGAGCGTCACATGGAGGGGGAGAACCAAACAGGCGAGTGAGAGCAGTTTGGAGAGGGGAAGAGAACCACACCGGGGACACTGCCAGAAAACACCCATGCTCTCTTGGAGTGCTTAAACAAAAATAAAAGAGTAGCACCAGAAAAAGTGAGCAGTGTAAAGACACAGGAATGCACAAATGCATCAAGGGCAGGACAAATAAGAAGAGGAAGAAGATCCCACAAATGCTAAAGAATAAGAAACAAGCAATGAGTGGTAATGAAGCCAACCAATGGTGAGCAATGGGCAGACTCTAAGCCCACTGTAAGCTAATACATCTCACAACAAAGTAGGTGGGATCTAATGAGATGCATACTCATGATGAAATGCAGAAAATAGCAAGAAACTGTGAGATAGAATCACGTTTCAGAGAAGTGGAGATGACAAGTGTGCAAAATCCTCCAACTCGCACCTTTGCCAATCGTTTTTTTTTATTGTGCGGACTTTACAAAGTGGGAAGCTTGCAAACTATTAAATAAGAAAAGAAATGGGTGCTTTAGCATCCTTTCAGAGCATTTAGAAATTATTCCTCTCCTCTCTCCTTTTTCCCTTTCTGAAATTGTGCACTTCACTGCTAAGAATTTAACCACCCCTCTACCCCTGTTTAAACATACTACCTCTCTACTACATGCTCTAGTCCGTTCGGACCCGATCTCCCGCGAATCTTTTTTGGCTTCCCCGATTTGGTACAATTCACTTATTCTCCTCCATAATCGCCCTATTTGCTGGACTGCGTGGAGATCTAAGGGGCTGATATGGGTTAACCAGCTTTTTGATGGCTTTCTCCCGTGTTCTTTTCCTCGATTCCGACTCTTGTTTCACTGTCCTCAGTCTTTCTTCCATAGATTCTCTGTCCTAATGGCCATTATACTTGAGGTCTACTACTCTCTCCCCTTGTCACCCTCTTCTGTTTCCCAGTCCTCGCTTCTTCAGATTCTCTCTGCTCTCCCCAAAGCCTCTCTTATTTATAAGTTTTTCTCTTCCCCCAATCCGACTCGTCCGAAATCCAAATTGGAACTTGCTTGGGAGCTTGATTTGGGCTGTGAATGGTCTATAGTTGTTTGGGACAAAGTCTGGGTCAGATCTTTAAAAATCTCCTGTTCTGCCTCACTAACTCAGTCTATGTTCTTTCTATATCATAGACTTTATCTCTCTCCCCTTTCTATTTCTCGCTTCTCTCTTGATAAGGACTCTACCTGTTGGACCTGCTCTGCCCCTAATGCTGATCTGTATCATTTACTTTTTCTATGTCCTTCTGCTCTAGTACTTTGGGATCAGGTGTGGTCTTATGTCTCTCGCCTATTCTCTATCTCTATTCCGTATTCTATCCCTCTTCTTTTCTTAGGTAGTATTTCTGACGCTCTTGACATTCCTTCTAGTTCCTCAGGCCTATTAGATCTCATGTTGGCTCTGGCTTTCCAGCACATCGCTTCCAACTGGAAGGATCTTTCTAAGCTTTCGATACAATGTTGGTGGAACTCCCTCTCTCACTATCACAGACTTGATGTTCGCTTCGCTGCTACCTCCACTCCTACTCTCAACAGAGATCTATTCTGGTTGCCTCTCACAACTTATCTTGATTCTATGGCTCTAAAGTCGAAATCTGTTTCTCCTTTATCCTCTGAGAATTTCAAACCCCCATGAAATACTCCGGCTCTACCCTTCCTCTTTCTTTCTTCTTCTCTATTCCCTTTATCTTATTTATATTTACATTCTCATTCCCTGCCTTTCAAATATTCCCTACTCTTGGCTTATTTGCTCTTTCTATTTTATCTATCTTCTGTCTGACTATAGCATTTACTCTTCACTGAGACGCCTCATATCTCCCTTTCTCTTTCTTTTCCCTTCTTTCCTTTCTCCTCCCCTTTTCTCTCCTTTTCCCCCTTTTTTTCCTTTCGGTTCCCTTTAAAATTTTATAAAATGCTTTTCGTATTTTTTCCTCAGGTTCCTAAGGTTTTTGAGCTCATAATGACCTTGTAATATTTTTTCTCTCCTTTTGACTTTGTATGACAATGCTCTTTATATGACCTGTATTTGTCGTTTGCTATGTTTCTCTTCAAATAAAGCATTTCAAACATAAAAAAGAAATTATTCCCATTGCTGTGAGGAGCAGTCGGTGTTCTGATGCTCAGTTCTCTTTCAAAGCTTACACACAATTGTGCTTCGGACCCCCCTCCCCCACACCACCCACCACCTCACCTGGTTTTGCTGGCTCATGAACACCCTTCCCTGCCTAGGAGTTCCCTACATCTGCTTCTTTCTCCCAGATGCACCGTCTCCTTCGCTGCAGACTTTCACCTTTTTTATTTTTTAGCTTTACATATCACAAACTCAATACAAAGGTATTGGAATGCTTTACATAAGCACCATTTACATTATATTTGGCCAAATTATTTTTTAGGCACAGGGAGATTAAGTGATTTGCCTAGAATCACAGGATGCTGAGCCAACACAGGGAGCCAAACCTGGTTCCCCCAGTTCCAGATTTGTCAGCCCTGGTTGTAATGCCATAATGCCATATCCTCTCCCCAACCTGCACACTAGAGCAGTGGTTCCCAACCTGTGGTCCAGGGACCCCTTGGGATCCAGGAAGCCATCTCAAGGGGTCTGTGACTATATATAAATTTAAATAATGGTAACAGATTTAAAAAGTGTAAATAAATAAGGATGCTAAATGTATCATTGAAAGTTTTAAAATTACTGCAAATGTGAAGGAATTTTAAACTGGAGACTAAAAATTAAATGAATCAGATTGATTCATGGGATTAGTGCAAATGTATCACCAGAATATAGTATGGATGATGAGTGGCCTCAATTGAAATTAGAAAAGCTCCAACCCTCATATTAAAAATAGAATTTAGATTTTTTTATTTATATGTATCTGCAAATTAAATAAAATGTGTCATTTTTTTAAATGTTTTGTGTATTTGTTTGAATGTTTTTTTTGTGTATTTTTTGTGTATTGTTTTGCAGTTCAAATCATCGAAAATGTTAAGGCTAGTGCCCTTACTTAGCATTCATGATTCAGTGTGTTGGGGGAGGGGGGTCTGTATTCCAATAATCATTTGGGTGGGGAGTTCTCCAACTTCCAGTAATGACTAATGGAGTGTTGATAGAAGTTAAAAGGTTAAGAAACACTACCCTAAATCCTACCATGCCCCGTCCTTGAACACACCCTGTGTTATCATATCATACCTTCTTCTGCTTGACTTCTACAGTAACTGCCATTTTCTAGCCTACAGGATGCCCTGCCTTTTATGGGATGGGAATCCTGAAGACTAGAAAACTACCTAGTTGTTTGCTGTGGTGCAGTAAACTAGGCCTCAGTAATGCCAGGAAACCACAGAAACCTTTGCTGAGGCCTAGGACCTGATTATGAGGTCAGGCGGTCAGACCACCAACAGACCATCAGTGGCAGTCCGACCGCCAACAGCCCTTCATTCTGACTGCTTGATTATGATACAGGCGATCCGACACACACGCTGTCCTATGGAAGATGGCCACCTCTACCAGGATCCTAGATCCCAACAGAGGGGCATCCCAGAATGACAGCCGTGCAGAGGCAGGCACCGACATCGGGAAAACGTTTGTCGGAAAGGGATTGTGGGCCCCAAACAGGGCCCTAGGCCATCCTAGACCAATGTAAAGTGTCCCTGGGGGCACATGTAGTGCCCCCACTTCTGTGCACTGTGTGCCCTGCACGGCATGGTGCATGACACACAGTGCACAGACGTGCAGGAGGTGCTGCACCGCGGCAGCATGTGCTGTGGCTCTTTTCCAAGGCCACAGCATGCCCTGTCCGTGGTACTGATGACTTTACAACTGGCAGCTCTGCGGTCACATTGAAATAAGGTGGTTAGACCACCCGCATCCTTGTAGGTGGCTTCGTGACTGCCGCTTTAGCGGCCGTTGATCTGACCAACCGGCATCATAATGAGGCCCCTAATTTCCACTTATGCACAGCTTTGCAGGAGAAGGTTTAAACTTCACATGTCCATTCTGGTTGTATGGGAGCCGGGCTGGAACTGGCCTGGCTAAGTGCAATGTGGTGTGCCTTGCAAAAGAAAGTCCATCTAATACAAAAAGTGTCAAGGATGTCAGTATAACTTATGGACATAGCACAAGCTAGCCAGTAATGATTAATTTTCTTTTCATTTACCACATTTGCATAGAGCTACATGCTGAAAGAACCTCTGCTTAAAAGTGCTGCATAAGATGGGGAACACAACCTAAAGGAGTTGAAGAGAGAAATGGAGAGACAACCCAGTAAAGAAAACAAACAGCATTACAGGACTCATGAAGAGAAAAGGCCTGAGAGTGAGACCTCTGCTGAGTGGTGTACGAGGTGGAAGAGTTTTTGTGAACTTGTGGGTGGAATTCCAACAAAGAGACCCTTGGTGGATGGAAACATTCAAGGCATTTTTAATTGTTTACAATACACACAATGACAAGAAAGGAGTTTATTATGAAGCGTTTTTTAAAACAACAATTCCTTCCATCAGAAAGCATGTCCTTGTCTGTGGAGATTTGGTAGACATATATATATTTAGTATATGTTTTTGAAGGTACACATGTTACATGTTAAGAACCTGATTTTTATTTAAATCTTCCAAAGAGTGTGGTTTGAGATCAAAATTAATTATTTTCTGTGATCCTACATTATTCCTTGCTTCTCAATTTGTGACAAATCAAAGTTGCACTTTATTTGCTGCTTCAAAACGCCAGTATGTGTTCATTGGAGTAATTGTTTAGTATACCTTATTGTACAGAATACAATGGGTAAATTGTGGACAGCAATGGGTAAAATGTGGGCTGCAGCCTCTTTGCTTCTTATGTCAAAATGGGACAGGGAGTTCATCTCCATCCCTCGGTGCAGTAAAACAGCCATGCTCTAGTACACTGCAGGGTTGACAATGATATGACTTCAAATCACTCAGAATAGCAAACAATGCACTTGAGCTTAATGTTGGACAATTTTTGTAGATTGTTTTCATGTGCCCTTCAAGATATTCACCTTTTATATAAATTATACCATTCCTATTATTTCTTAATGGCCATGTCTTTGCATAGTATTTTCCTTGCATAGTGAGATAATATCCACACTATTAGAACCCATCTAGTCAAAACATGGTCTGAAGAGTGTGCTTTTGCATGATTCTAACATGCATAGTGGTTTGAGGGAAGATAAGAACACTAACAGTTTTCTGCTAACTAAGGTCTTAATCTATATGTTGGTCGGAAAGATCACTCCTTCGCAACAGTGACGGAGTACCCTGTCTGCCAACATAATGGTTTGCCTGCCTGATTTATATGCGTGCTGATGTTTGGGGTAACAACGGCGGACACTACATCATTTCCATCATGGTTACACCCCTCTGACAGCCAGGAGTAAGGGCCATCAGAGTTTGACCTGTATGTCCGCCCACCTAAGTTAAATGGATGGACATACAGGTAAGCTTTCACAGCTCATCACTGCCATGAACTCCGTGGCAGTCATGGGTAATGAAATTACAAAATGCCCCCTTCGTCATGGGAGATAACTCCCATGGTGAAGGGGGCATTGTTTATTTTATTTCCCAAAACACCATCCCACTTTGGACACTTGTTTTTGAAAGACAAATAAAATAATTAGCCTTGCCATATGGCTCTGTCATGTTTGACAGAGTCTTACGGCAAAGTTAAAATACATTGGGAGAGATGTCCATGGGCCAAAGAACATTTCATAATGTGGTTGTCAGGACCTCTGCCAGTGCAATGGAGTAACTTTAGTCTGTCATCCTGTATGAAGACAGCCCAACCTCCTAATTATAAATCTGGTCCCATATCTCAGAATAATCATTGTTTTGGAGTTATAAGTGGTAGAAGGGTTTTCCAAAGACTTTCACCAAAGTTGCAAAACATCTTTGCAGCCTTGCACACACCACAGAGATGTTAGCTCTAACACTGATTCTGAAAATTAGATTAGCATCCAAGAATTTCAGGGTGGAGTTGCTTGGGTTGAAAGCTTCTACCAATTTTTATGACTTTGCTTTTATTAGACGCACATAAGGTAGGTGGAAAACCTCAATTACCTATTTGGGGTTGTACTGAACAATTGCATTACTTATAAGGAAACATTTGTCTTGGTTGAACCACCATTACAAAGGCTGTGCAGGAGATGGTACAAGGTGTTCTGTACTCTCTGTGGTCTCCCCATAAAACAGGCTGAACCGCCCAGGAAACAATACCTTCTGTAAATGTAGAAGCCCTCTTTTCTTATACGATATCAAAATGCTTTAAGCCTCAGGCCCTGTTAAGTTGACATAAGTATCACCATGAAGAATGCTTGTACTTTTCCATTTTGCCTCAGTAAACTGCTATTGTAATGCAAGGCTTTTCTGAAGAAAGATACAGGAACCGAGAAAGATGCTCGCTTAAGACACAAACATTTCAGCATATCATATTTCGTAAGGTTCCTGGTACGTTCTATGGTATTGCACTTTATTAACTGGAAAAGTACCAAGGCTGATACATGTTCAACGTTAGCAGTTGCTACATGGTGTCGACAAACTTTCTTCTCCTGCTCCGTTTGAGGCTCTTGACCTATGACATTGCTGCCGGTCTGTGCCAAACTCCTCTAACGTGCATTTATGCTCTACATTTTAGTATCTGGTCCTTATACCCACCCCTCCTGGCCGGTGACGGCGTCCGTCCGCACGTTCCCTGCACGCAGTGACTCCCTGGTGCTAAGCAGCACCTGGCTGACGGCGTACCAAGGAGGGCGAACTTCTGCACCCCTCTGTCTTGCCTGCGGAGAGTCCCCGGCCGATGGGGGTGGAGGACATTCACAGCTACTTCCCATTGACTGGAGCTGAGGTCGGTATGCTTTGCCAGAATAAACATCCATCGGTGAGTTTGATTGAAGATTTCCATCCTCCTGGTCGGGTTGCAGCAGGTAGCCCCTCATTTTAGAGTTGTGGCAGTTTTGTTCCCCAGGTACATATAGTGATGGTAAAAGCACCCCTGCGATTGCACATACTTCGCGTAACAATTGGTAAAAGTGTTACATCGCAAGCATGCTGAAGAAAAGAGTGGCACATGGTACATTTTAAAGCAAATTTGACAAAAGAAGAATGTTTATAAAGCTATTGTGAACGTGTAGAGTTGAAATATTTAAACACATTAAAAACTGCACCATATCCTACTGCATCAACTATGTTAAACAGTTACTGTAGTGTGCAACTTGTACAATTGGGCAGAAGTACATTGCAAATATAGAAATGTTGCTCTTAAGTAATCTGATGACTTGGCAGCTATAAAACCAGTCTGACTGTCAGATCACCATAGCGCAACACCTGCCATTGAGAGCAGATGTGGCTCTGCAAAGAATGATGAACAGTGAGTGATGACCAAATGTGGAGCTGGAGTGTCGTCCTGCAGGGATGTGTAGAGCGAAGGTAAACATGCACAATGATACACAGGACTGATCAATGAAAATCTGGTTTAGAATTTTAGAAGGTGATATTCATATTTGAAACTATTGAATTTGTCTTCTGTAGGTTTATAATCGCCGGTTAACAATTAAAACCTCACAAAAAGCCAATTCAATTGCTGTAAATGTGATGGTCACCGTCTAAAATTCAGACCAGCTTTCCCTTCCTCCAGGCCGGGTGGCATTATTCCTGTTAGTTTTCGCTCTGCACACGCCAGCAGAAAGCAGTCATCAGGGAGGAACACATTACAACTCACTATTTATGACTCCTCAACAATAAAACCAGTAATTTACAGAGCTTTGAGTTGACAAAAAAGGGATTGCTGGTTCAGACAAATGTCAGGCACCTTCTCAAACATTCATACAAATTAAATCTCCTAGCTTTCCAAGACTTCCCAGCCTGCACTGTGTCCACTGTCCATTTATAACAGCTTCAGACCGCAGAGATGATAAGAGTTGGTGGTCTTGGGGTGGCCCCAGTGGCTGCTGTTTTTCATTGTATGCTAGTGCACCGAGTCATGCAGCTTGTTCACCCCAGTTCTGTACGGGTGGTAGTTGTGAACCCCTACCCATCTGTCACTCAGGAGAAGCTGCCTTCTGGGAGATGGACACCACCTGCCCCCCACACATGCAGCGTTCAAGCTATACACATGCAAAAACATACTGTTCCATCTAGTGTCACCAATACAAACCTGCCCTGTTGCCTGTAGCATTTCGGCCAGAGGTGCCAACATTGGAACTGGAGAACCAGGTTTGAGTCTTGGCGTCCTCTATATCCTGTGATTCTTGGCAAATTGCTTAACCTTTATGGGCCTAAAAATATCTGATCTTGCGTAATGTAGCCATGGTGCTCATGTTTAGCGTGCCAATACTTTTCGGTCAACTTCATGCTATATAACAAGCATTGGCAAAGCCAATAGGACTCACCTATGCAAGAGCTATTGGCTTTGCCAATGTGTTTAAGCCATAATGTACACCAGTGTGGCTGCTGTTCAGCATGGCTAAATTTTAATGGCATAGAGGAGAGTGGAGTGGAATGTCTTAAAGTGTAATGGCAAAGAGTGTCGTAGAGTGGAGTGGCATAGAGCGTAGTGTATCGGAGTGGCATAAAGAAGAGGCGTCGCATAGAGTGGTGTATAGTGGAGTAGCATACAGTGTATTGCCGCAGAGTGTTGCAGACTAAAGTGGCATAGTGAGAAATGGAGTAGGGTGCAGCAGCATATAATTCAGCGGTGTACAATACATTATCATAGAATGCAGTGACGTAGATTAGAGTGTTGCACAATAGAGTGCAGTAGCTTATACTGCAGTGGTGCAGAGTAGAGTTGCAAAGAGTGCAGTAGTATAAAATGGTGCAGAGGTGAGTGGCATAGAGTAGAGTGGTGTAGAGAGTAGAGTATAGTGCTGTAGAGTGCAGAGGCATACAGTGCAGTGGCATAGAGTGGAGTACTGCAGAGTAGAGTGACATAGAGTACAGTGGTGTAGAGTGCAGTGGCAAAGAATGCAGTAGTGCAGAGTAGAGTGGCATAGAGTTCAGTGTCCTAGAGTGCAATTTTGCAAAACACAGTGTCCTAGAGTGTAGTAGTGTAGAGTGGCATAGAGTGCATTGGCGTAGAGTAAAGTGACATAGAGTAGAGTGGCATGGAGTAGAGTGGTGCAGAGCACAGTAATGCAGTGGAGTAGAGTTCAGTGGTGTAGAATAGTGCAGAGTAGAGTGTAGTGCAATGGCGTAGGGGTAACAATGGTGTGGAATAGAGTGGATTTGTGCAGAGTGCATTGGTGTACAGTGTTGCAGAGTATCGTGGCATAGGGTGCAGTGGCACAGAATTCAGCAGTGTACAATGCAGAGTTGTAGAATCCAGTGGCATAGATTAGAGTGGTGCATAATAGAGTCTAGTGGTGCAGAGTGCAGTGGTGCAGAGTAGAATGGCATAGAGTGCAGTGGTGTAGAATACAGTAGCGTAGAGTGCAGTAGTGCAGAGTAGAGTGGGGCATAGTGGCATAGAGTGCAGTGGCGTAGAGTGGTAAAGAGTAGAGTGGCATAGAGTGAGAAGCATAGAGTGGTGCAGAGTGGAGTGACATAGAATGATACAGAGTATAGTATAATGACATAGATTGCAATGGCATAGAGTGGAGTGCTGAAGAGTGTAGTGGTGCATAATGCAGTTCTGCAGAGTAGAATGGCATAGAGTTCAGTAAAGGAGAATGCAGTGTTGCAGAGTAGAGTGTCGTAGAGTGCTGTGCTGCAGAGAAAAGGGTTGTAGAGTGCAGTGGCATAGAGTTGAGCAGCGTAGAGTAAAGAGACATAGACTACAGTAGTACAGAGTAGAGTGCAGGGACATAGAGCACAGTGGCATAGAGTGCAGTGACATAGAGCGCAGTGGCATAGAGTGGAGTGGCATAGAGCGCAGTGCATAGAGTGCAGAGGGGCAGACTGGCGTAGAGTGCAGTTGTGCATTGTGGATTAGAGTGGCATACAGTGGATTGGCATAGAGTGCAGGAGCGCAGAGTGGAGTGGTACAGAGTAGAGTGCATTGTGTAGAGTGTATTGGCAAAGAGTGCAGTGGCATAGAGTGAAGTGATGAAGAGGGGCATAGAGTGGAGTTGTGCATAGTAGAGTGGAGTGGCCTACACTGGAGTCGTGTAGAGTGCAGTGGTGAAGAGTTCAGTACTGTGGAGTAGAGTGACATAGAGTGCATTGGCATAGAGTAGAGTGGTGCAGAGCAGAGTGGAGAGGTGGAGAGTGAAGTGGCGTACAGTGCAGTAGCGCAGAGTGCAGTGGTGTGGTGTAACAGAGAGTGGTGCAGAGTAGAGTGCAGTGACATGGAGGGGTGCACAATAAAATGTGTGGAAATGTCATCACCTGGTTTATTGATTTGTTTTGCTTGTTTTAAAATATTTGTTTCCACCACACTTCAGAATTAGCAAAAATGTGCTTCATGTGGGCTTTTGTAATTCTGAAATACCTTCACAGTTCATTTACAGACATTTAAATGTTGTTGTGTGCTAGAAAACAAATCATGCTGTTAACTCCTCCCCGGAACATCGTGAAAGCACCCGAAAAGCAACATTATCCTTGGCATTGTAAGTCGGCACACCCTCTGCCATGATGTCACTGATGTAGCTTGTGCCTGCAGGTCGAAGAAGACTTCGCCCTGCTGGCACATGTGCAGCAGGATGTCTGCAAAGTTCATTACAGCTGCCCAATTCAAAACAAGAGCGCAGCATGTAGTCACTTCTTTCCAGCTGCTTCTATCTTTTTTCTTCTCTGTTTGCCTCCCCTCTCATAGTGGTAGGGTGATGCCCCTTTTCCCATTAACAACCACTGCCCTTGATAAATTGGAACTGATTCACTGGAACCAATGCAATGTTTCATTGCACCTGGAAAACCTGAAAAGAAACATTTAAATGACATGTGTAAGTACCAGGCGTGTCTTTGAAACTCACGGATTGCATTGTATCGTGTGCTTTGTAGTAAAAAGGCTCATATGTACAGTTTGAATAGACTTTCATTTAGGATCAGAAAGGAGATGCAAAAGCCTGGCACCGGCATTTCTTTATGTGCTGGCACCGCAATGAGTACATTTAACCATATGGAACTATTATTGTAAATGACCCCCTCGGTGGACAGGGAACTCTGAGCCCTGCACACACAGCAAAGCTGCTCTTATTACATAGAATACATTCCTTGAACAGGCTTACTGCAAGTCAACAAAAACTCACGTGTGACATTGAACGGCCTCCTTTAGCTAGGAAAATGCAAAGGGGTCGGTAAAGCGGCTGAAGTGAAGGGGGAAGATGCCCCCCAAGAAGAAGTCCCCGCTCCTGGTGTACCCCTCCGCCTGCAGGCCTTGCATCCCACACCCAGCCTCAGCAAATGTTGGGCAGAGCATGGCAGACAGCATCAAGAGGAAGGATTGTGCAGGAGACATTCAACTACAACCCATGCAGATTCAAGGCAAAAAAGAAGAGGGCCAGCGAGAGAGGACCCCCTTGACCACGTATATATTTAAGGTCAAGGTTTCTACCTGACAGGTCAGCAGAGGTAGTATATAGTGTCACCTTGCAGATTCTGATGGAATTAGTTACACCTCCATATTTCCCATGGGTGTAGAGTCTGAGTTTGTGAAGTCTGTGTATGTCAATGCCAGCCCTGAGCTACAGTGCTTCCAATAATCCTTTATAAATTGTATACACAGCTCCTCTGGACACTCTCCTCGCAAAGACTGCCAATTATTTTTAATAACTAAGTATGAAATTACTGCTTTTAAGCGACCATGCAATACTGAGGCCACAGATAATTTGTGTAATGGAAAATATCAGGATCTGAAATTTGTAACACCTGAGTCAATGCCCACATGCACAACGCCCAGCCTGGCCAGGCCTCCAGGGAGGGGCCTATGAACAGGCTATGAGCTGGAGCTGCTTTATGTTCTGCACAGTAGGAACAAGAAGATAAAAAATAATTACAATTAAACAATTCAACAATTCAACCACTCTGCCCAGTGATTTCACCCTATAAACTGATTTCTTTTTAGGTCTCCTACAGATAGATTTAGCTGTCTGGGCAGCCCATGTTATCAATACTTAAAATAAATTCAGCAAATGAGTGCCTTTGAATCAGTCCTATGTAGTAAATGGTTTCCGTGTGTTTTCTAGTTAGCTATTCCTTCAATAGATTGTCGGTCACCTCCTGGTCACTCTATGGAAGGTAACATTTTTTGCCATAAGTAATGATGACAACACTGGAGTCTCTATAAAGGTAGTTTGTAATACTCAATGACTGCCCAACCTTTTCCTCTTTTGGTTTCTCAGACAGAGTTCTTTTCAACCCCGGTATCACCTGGACTTGATGCTTGACTCTTGATTCTCATTCACCATCTAGGAAGGCATGGTCCCCTCAAAGAGAACAGAAAAGACAACATCTGATTGTACATATGACTACTTCCTTTTAAAATGCTGCGACCTAACCCTGAGTGTGTATTCCCACGCCTGTGGAACAAAGTCAGATCCCTCGTCTGGAGTTGACCATCACAAAACTAACCATCATGTAGAAAACGTAAAGTGGTGTTGCTGTTCTGCTCAATACCCATCACATTTGTGCCACCAACTCGCAATAGCATGTACAAAAATATGTCCACACTTGCTTGCAGCCACAACCCTTCCTTTGGGCTGTGGCGTCGAGGACCACAGCAGCACCTTCCTTCAGGTCACTGGGCCTGAGCGTGTTGTGATCTGTCATCCAGTGTCTTGGTACCTTGTGTTCCTCAGCGGCTAGCCCACTCCTCCCGTCATCTTCTGGCTGTTCACCCACCATCCTCTCCTTGGCCTTGTTACTCCCTAGTTGATTGGCCAGACAACCTCACTGGAAGCATTTATCCAGATCTGCTTGCCTCCCATCTTCTTTTCCGATGCTTGCTCCTCTCTTCCACTTTCTGTTTCTCCTGCCACCTCTTTCCACTAGCTGACCTCCTGTTTTCCCAGAACTAGAAGGTCACTAGCCCCTTCTCCTAGGCTACTTCAAGCGCCATCTTGGAAATCACAGAGTTTCTCTCTGGCTTCCTGTCACATACAGCCATTTGCTTTTTGTGGTGAGATATGAAGAATGCAGATCGATTTGTGATATTGAATTAGTTTATGTTGTGGCACCTCTGTTTGTATCTAGAAGTTTATTAATTAGTCCTGATGTCATTTCTAATGGCAAATTATGTGTCTTTTTTACTTTGGGCAGGCTGGTTGCTCTTTGAAGTGAACGTTCTACTGCACAAATAACTATAAACATGTCATGCACTATGAAGGGGTTTTATATTGTGAACCCTCTGACAAATAGAATTGGAAAGTGCGTTATATTGTATTACAGAGGGTTTTCATTGCATATTTTAGTTCTGTCTTGCTTGTGTCATAATTGCTTGATGTGTCAAACACTCACATACACACAGACCGCAGGCAGTTCCTTAACTCACTGCTCTATCTTGCTGTTTACAGATGCTAGACCCTGCTGCTTTATGCATGTAAGTAGGTTTGTCTCTGACTCGACAGATAGCTTGCAACAGGAAAGCGGATTGCAGCTTTTCAAGGACATGCAGGTGCACGTATGAATGAAAACGTGAGACATTTTGGGTATGTCAATGCTTTTTACCTTTTAGGATTAGGAGGTCACTTGTACCTTCTCATTGTCACAACCTCCTCATGCGTTCTCTGTGTAGTGGGAGTAGCGAGCAGGGCTCATATTTTATTACCCCTGTGGCGTTTTATGATACCGTGACTGATGTTCATCAAAGCCAATGAGTCCATATCTTTGAGTCCCTGCAAGTGTCCCCCAGACCCATGAACCAACAGAGTACCTTACTCCCGTTGTTACTAGGGCCTTGCTATTGTTTTCCATTATGCACGTTTGAGCAATAATTTTGCATTTGTTTCCTGATTAATTGTCAGGGCCGGCTTTAGCGCTGGTGGCGCCCTGTGCAACAATGTTTGTAGGGTCCCCCACAGGCACTTCCCACATACTCCCTCACTACTACCCTTTAACAGTTCCCCCTCAAGTCTCCATAACCACTCTCTTTCCGATGTGTTTAATAACGCCACCTATACCAGTGTAGGGTGTCAGAGCACTTTACATCACAAACACTACACAGAGACAATCAATCGGTGTGTAAATCAGTGTATAAGAAATGTTACATAATACAAGGTGTAGGAGTAGCATGTCATCCATACTGGTAGACAGTATAGTTTAAGAATGGTTGGTCTGGAGACGCACAGACTCCGATTTTTTTTTTTATAAACATGGTTGGGGGTAACATTTAATAATAAGGATTTTTTTCTTTACCGAAATGAACCCTTTTTGAAGCATTGGAATAATGAAAAACGGATGAAAACATCATAATTCTCTAATCTATACCTTGCCCTCTGCATGCAGCTCTTTGGCAGTTATTAGCTCACTGTTCCATGTCAGGATTTTAACATCTGCACTGATAGGAACAAAAGGATCTCTCTGACTATTTAAACTATATGCACTTTGTGATCTTCATGGTACACATTCTTTGCAGCAGGAACATTAACACTCTGTGCTACCATAAAATTAGTTAAAACTTCCGCTTGCCAGAACTCCTTCTCTCGCCAGGAAGAACGTTAATCACCGCGTTATCTTGACATTTTTTTTTTTTGTTTGAAAATTGTGGAAGCCAGAAATTCAGAAGCAGGTGGTTTTAAAACAAGAAAATACTTCTAAACATGGCGCCCCTCGAAAAGTCAGCACCCGGTGCGGTGGCACCGGTCGCACCGCCCTGTTAATTGGTTCCAACCGTCAACTTGCACCTGCCCTTCCTGTAAGCTCAAAACAAGTGTACTAACACGTTTTATCCTTTTACGTGTCATTGAGACCCATTCAAACTGCCATGTGCTCTACGTGCCACATGTTAACTAGCTACATCTGTTGAGCCTTTGAGAGGCTATATAAACCACGCCCAACCCTGACTCATGACTTGGTCTTGCTCCATGCAGAGCTTTCTTCACCCTTTCCACTATCCTCAAGAATCCAGCTGGAACCAAGAAGCACTCTAGTCTCCTTCATGTCCAAGTTGAACTGTTGGTTCTTACGGCTCCAGCTCCCTTGAAGCCTCCTTCATCTCTTCTTCCTGCACAGCTACCTCTGTTCCTCTGCAACTCACTGAGCCAAAACCTTGAGATCTTCTTCGAACTTCATACAAGTGGAAAAAGAAGGCTAAGTACTTGATACCAGGTTAGTACACGCTAATCCTCCTATAGTAGTAGGCAGTATCTTCAAAGATTATAACTTTTCCTCCATGCCCTCTCTGTGATTTTCTCCAGCACTTCTTGTCTATTTATGCTCCGGACCCTTCTTGCAACCTTGGCGCTTGAACTTTGATTGCACAAGAACTAAAGTCTTTAGCTCCATGTTTCTCTAATAAACAGTAGTATCAAGAGAAAGCACTTTAGAGCGTTTGATATATGTATGAACCTTGTACTGAAATCTGTGTTCAATTTTAATCCTTGAGAGTGCCAGTAATTCCAATCTGTGATTTTGGTTATTCTGCTCTCATGCCATGCTGCTGATGAAAGCTGTAAGTGTATGTCACTGAAGTCAATGCATTGTCATTGTATATAGGGGCCTGTTAGTGTACCGATGGTAACTTCCACCTCTTGTTATTTCCAGTGTATTGTACAAATTCATAGTCAATGGAAAAACAAATCCACCTGAGCCGCCGAAGGAGACTTTAGAAACTACAAATGTCTGTGATCAGTTTACACTTCTACTCTTTCTTTGGCCACTAACAAATGTCTCCATACTAGAAATCTCTTAATTGACAAATTGTCCTTGTCAATGATTGGATAATTTAACTGTGCAGGTAAGAAGTTCTTGGAAACGTAAACTACTGAGTGACCAGGGACAGTTTCTGGATTTCTTTGAGATAAAATACCTGCCATACGAAGCATTCATCTCTTTTTTTTTTTGTTTTTGACTTTTTTTATTGACATCAAATAGGATAATAGATACGTAAATGCATAACATAAATCAGTATGAATAATAATCATTGGCTGTACAATGAGATTAATCAGAAAAGAGGTAGACAAATAAAATAAGCGTTCGCCTTTTTCCCCAAATAATTAACATAATAACATAACAATTAGATCATTAATACATAGAGGCTGAAATAAAATTCCTTATCTAATTAATCTAGTATCGCCATATCCATAGAACCCCAAATGTTTTGATTTTTAACCATAGAGCGAATACCCCTAGCCTTAGCCAAGGCAGTTTCCAGCCCATGAGTTTCCCTAATAATAGTCCACCAATCACAAATAGATGGCGGTGACGGGGAAACCCAGGCCCGGGCAATAGCTAGCCTAGCGGCAGCTATCATGATTAAAAAACGTCATGCCACCGCTGGTTTATCTGCCTTATAGCCTAACATAATTTCTGAAGCCGTTAATGAGGGGCCAACTCCTAATTTAGAATAAAGCACCTGGCCCATCTTCTGCCAATAAGTTTGCAGTTCCGGACATTCTATAAACCTATGGATAAGATTAGCTGCGGGAGTCCCACATTTAAGACATTCAGTCTTTTCACCATAGTTGATCCCTCCAGCCCATTTGGCTATCCTTTCTGGCGTGTAATATAGCATACAAATTGTGCGAAATTGCTGTAGCTGTAAACTCACAGAATGGACTGAGCCACCTATGTTACCCAAAGCCTGTGTGATCGTATCAGGTGTGATAATTATATTCAATACTTGACTCCAGCAAGTTTCTAATTTTACAAATCCATCCACCTTAAGACTGGACAAGTATTTGTACATATTACCTATTAAGGACTTGGTTTTTTCTCCATATAAACAGTCCCATATCATAGACTGAATTATCACATTTAAATCCAAATTATTCACCAGATAATCCCTAATCTGTAAATATTTAAACAAAAATAAGCAGGTAATTTATAATAAAGTCATAAAGTTTCAAATGATTTAAATCCCCTCGCTTCATACAAGTCTCCCAATCAGATAATCCCATATTTAAACCAAGATCTACCCATATTATCATGGAACACTTCCGGAAACATTGGGTTTCCCCACAATGGGAGCTTAGTATGTATTAATGATATGTTACTTCTTACAGCCATAGCCCGCCATATAAAAATACTGTCCCTAACTGTCTTAAATCTGACACGTTTGAAGTAGTTTGGATCATTAGTGCGATATAAGAATGATTGACTATCATCTCCTAAAATCAGCTTATATAAAGAATCTTCCTGATCAATCCCCAGAAGACTACGGAAACGCCCGGCGAATGTTGCCCAAAAATAAACTTTGAAATCTGACAGGCCTAAGCCATCTTGTTTATAGGGAGATTTAAGCAAGTCAGTCGCATGCCTAGCCTTCTTGAAGCCCCAAATAAACTACTAAGCACCCCATCCAATTTTTTTTGAAAGTATTGGAGACACGCAAAGGAATCGATCTAAACAAATATAAAAACTTAGGAAGTTTTTCATTTTTATTAAATTACATCTTCCCAAAAGCCCTATAGGGAGCTTATGCCAATTCTTTAATCATTTGATAGTTTCCTCCAATAATGGAATGTAATTTAGGGTTATAATTTGGCCCACTTTGGCTGAGATACTGACTACCAAATACGTACATCCCCCTGGAATAGGAGATCTAGGTTTGAGATTAATAAGCACCTGTGTTTTATTAATATTTAATTTGTATCCAGAGACTGATCCAAATTTAGTTGCTGCTCTCTCAATAACTGGGATAGCTTCAGCTGGATTAATAGAGAAAATTGCCAAGTCATCTGCGTACGCCGTTATCTTAAGCCTGTTAGCCTCTACCCTCATAACACCAATGGGTCCTACAACAGTTGGATTATGTCTCACATTTCATTTTAAGGTGCACGATTTCTATGGCTCTATCCCACACACATCTATGATGCATGATGAGCACTTTTTTAGCTTAATAGGAAGTAATCTCTTTTGAAATTAATTGCATTCCCATTCATTTGCCAATGTCATCTCCTTTTGTTTACCTTGCAGACACCCAGACATCTTTTATATGTATTTCATCCTCTAACACTTTGCAGTTGGTCCTGAAGAAGGTGGTTTCCCACTGAAACGCGCGTTGACCGCGACACTACTTCTAACATAGAGACATTGAAAACTGACATCTTTTCATTTTGTCAACCTGAGAAATCTGACCAATCTAAGAGTCCTATTTCTTTCTTTCCTCTATATTTTTTTTTTTTTTTACCCCTTATTGTATGAATGTAAGTATGAGTGACTAGCAAATGTTTTCTTATACCACAGATGTCTAGGATGTTTTTTTCTTATATTAAATATGTAATATGTTTGCACCAAAAATTATAAGTGTAAAACCCAAAAAATTTTTTGTTCTGTTTTAAATCATGTGTAAATCATAAAACACATTACATAGGAAAAAAAAGAAATAATAAAAATAGTTTTTTGTCTAAAAACTAGAATGGACTGACAGTGAATCTATGAAAACAATGTTATAATACGAAATGTAATTTATCTTTGACATTTTGATTGGGCAATGCAGAATCTGAACAGATCAATTTAATAAGTGTATAGGCCGGTTTAGAGGTTTCTACTTTATATTTTTCTGTCCTCTCCCTCCTCTAGGGCCTCAATTTAACTAGGGAGACCTTTTGCTAACTGTAACTTTAACTTTACTGGACTGTTCACAAACATCAAGGGGTTAAATCAAATAATATAGCACAAACGTACTCACCCCTCGGCTTCGGCTTTTGCAATAGCCGAATCAAAGACCCAAATCAAAACAAAAATAGTGGGAGCTACCCACCAATACTTAACTAAGTGTCTTCTTACGCCAACAGAGGCCCGTCTAACATCTCGCGATACCATACATCACTAAAAAGGGCCAAAGAAAGGCGGCAGTCAGGGCAGCAGTCATCAGCAGCTGTCAGGAGAAACCGCGCTATAAAAGTCCTTCGGACCACTTCGACATACAGGGGTCGCTTGACGTGGTTCGCGATTCCTCCAGAATTTTCTTGCGGGGTTACTCACGACCCTCAGGCAAAAACTGCTACCTCTGAAGCCGCCTCACAGAGGGCACCAATTGAAGAACCAGGGCCTTATGGGCCTGGCGGCGCAGGGCACGGCTTAATCTCCTGAGTTCACCTGCTTTGTTGAACAGAGACACAGGACATTCTGTTGAGCGTAGAAGATCAGGTTTATTAGCTGCAGCTAAGTACAGTTGTCCCAGAAGTACACTCAGTATGTTCTTAGGAGACTGCCACTTTACTCCGTGGCGCACAATCTTTTATAGCGCATAGATTCACCAAGAACACTCCCAATGCATACATGATTATCCAATGAGAAGAGTTTGAAAACAAGATATAACGAATGAGAAAAGTTTGAAAACAAGATATCAAGTAACCCAAATAAACCTCTCTTCCAACTGTTTTTGTCACCCCTCCCCACAAGTTAATCAGTGGTAGTGTCTACAACTCAACTTGCAGGTGGCAGGACATATTTGTATGCTTTGGAGGACAGTTGTGAAATGAGAGAATACAAGTATAGAATAGCGAAGGCCAGAAGATAAGATAAAGTCAGGAAAGAATGGTGTGAACCGACAGACAGTTGAGACAGGGTTTAGTCAAACCAGACGAGGATTAGTGGACTCAGCCAGTCCCTGACATCAGTCTCGTAAACAGAGGTAGAAGGTTATTTGACACGTCGCAGTACAAAGGGCAAAAACACTCGGTTTACCAAGCTGCCTGAGTGAGGGCAACAAAATGGCGACAGAATACAAAATGGAGTTAAAACTGAATTACCTCAATGCCCTGGTCATAACTGTTAGAAAATGAGTTTCTGGTTGGTAGAGGTATGCACCCTGTCGACGCAGGAACCACAGACCTAGTCAAGGTATGTCACAACACACCCTAAATTATACTGTGCTCACACTCTGGTAGCTTGGCACACAGCAGTCAGTCTTAATTTAAGAGGCAATGTGTATTTGTGCAACACTCCAAACAGTAACACAGTGTAAACACCACAAAAAGACCCCACAGTGGGTTTAGAAAAATAGAGAATAATTGTATAAATAAAACAAGACCAAAATGACAAAAATCATCAAGTAGCAGTCAAGATATGAATTTTCAAAGAATACATGTCAAATAGACCTTAGAAGTAGTAAGCACTTAACTGGGAAATCTGGTCGCGCTGAGCCGGGGCAAAGTCAAAAGTTGAGGCCAACTGAAATGCAGCATGGGCTGGATACAGGGACCTACTATAGCATGCTGAACCAATCGTCGACGGAGATGCGAGATGCGGCTGAAGCGATGCGTCTGTATTGACTCACGTGGTGGACAAGATGCATCGATTTTCTCCATGCAACTGCAGCAATGCGTTGGTTCCAAAAGTTTGAGGCGCTGGTTTTGAAAACAATGCATGGCTGCAGCTCCCGCAGTAGGTGATGCATAGATTCCGAAGGCAATGTGCTTGTTCTGAGGGCGATGCCCCAGGTCCGCATCGTGCAACAACGAGGATGCACTGGTTCTTACTCATGCAAAAGTGAAGATGTGCTGACTCCAATGAGGATGTTCTAGTTGAAGCAGATTTTTATACCCACTTTCAAGGGCTCAGGACTGGGTTGGCACCACTCATGGCAAGACTTGCAGCAAGCAAAGTCCAGGTGCTGTAGCAGGATGAGTTGAAGTCTTTGATGTCCCTGAGATTTACAACAGGAGGGAAGCCAGCAAGCCTTTTGAGTCACTCTGGGTTCAAATGATGCAGTTCCAGTCCTTCTCACCAATACACGAGAACAGCAGGCAGCTGGGCACCTCACCAAAGCAAGAGTCCAGCAAACCAGAAATCCACAAGAGAGGCAGTCCTTTCAGCAGCACAGCAGTTCTTCTTCCTGGCAGAGTCTCACAGGTCCAGAAGTGTACTGTCGTCATGGTTTCAGAGGTCCAATGCTTATACCACTTGTGCCTTTGAAGTGGGGGAGACTTCAAAAAATGCTTTGCCGTGCACAGAGCTCATCCCTTCCTGCCCTGGCTCTAGTCTCACTCCAGGGGGTTATGCAGCCCTTTGGGTGTGGACAGGACACAGCCTATTCAGGTGTAAGCGTGGGGTTGTACCCAGCTCCTCCCTACCATTACCCACCAAGACACACCTAAGCTTCCTTTGTATGTGGCTATCTAGAGGGAATACACAAAGCCCTGCTGTCACCTAGACTAGACTGAACAGAGCCAGTTGGCAGGCACCAAATGGATAAAGTAAGTAAATACCAACTTTCTAAAAGTGGCATTTGCTAAACTGTAACCTAAAATCCAACTTCACCATTAGTTGTGATTTTAAATTGTGAGTCCAGTGACACCAAACTTGAAAAGTCTATCACTTCACAATTGGGACTTACACTTAAAATATGTAATAAGGTAATCCCAATGTATCCTATGGGAGAGATAGGCCTTGCAGTAGTTAAAAAAGAAATTGGGAGTTTTTCACTACCAAGACATGTAAAACTTAAACGTACATGTCCTGTCTTTTAAATAAATTGCACCCTGCCTGTGGGTCATACAGGGCCTACCTTAGGGGTGATGTATATGTATAAAAAGGAAAGTTTTAGGCCTGACAAGAGGTTTATCTTGCAAGGTCAAAGTGGCAGTGTCAAACTGCACATACAGGATCTGGAATAGCAGGTGTGAGCTACACTGAGAAGACTACTTTAGTGGGTGGCACGATGAGTGATGCAGGCCCACTAGCAGCATGTCATTTTAAGACCCTGGGCACATGGAGTGCATTTTACTAGGGACTTATAAGTACATTAAATATACCAATTGGGTGTTAAACCAATATTACCATGTTTAGGGGAGAGAGTACAAGCACTTTAGCATCAGTCGATAGTGTAAAGTGCGCAGAGTCTTAAAGCCAGCAAAAATGAGGTCAGAAAATGGGAGGTAGGCAAAACGTTGGGGGAAGACCACCCTCAAGCTGTCAGGTCGAACAGTAATTCATTGTTGATCATTCTTTGCTTTAACCCCTTCAGCGCTGCGCGGATTTCCGCGCAGTGCTGAAGGTTCCGAGCGCGGGCGGGGCCATGACGGAACGGTTCCGTCATAAGCACAGCCCAACCGACGTGCATGACGGAACCGTTCCGTCATAAGCGTCGAAGGGGTTAATTATAGCTGCAGATTGCTTATGAGTGACATTATCATAGTTTGAGTGTACATCTGTCCAATTGTACAAGTTGCACACTACAGTTACTGTTGAACATAGTTAATGCAGTAAGATATAGGGCAATTTTTATTGTGTTTTAATGTGTTTAAATATTTCAACAGTACACAATCACTTTTGCTTTATAAACCTTCGTCCTTTCTGAAATGTGCTTTAAAATGTACCATTTGCCACTGTTTTCTAAAACATTTTCTCTGGGGAAGGCTCCCAAATGGCCTTTCTGTTGGTCAGGCTTGTGCACTTTGCACACTTGCGACATTACACTTATTTCCGATGTTTATGCCCACTACTTTCAAATGTAACCAGCCTGCATTGCAGCCAATAGCCAAAGCCAGCCAGATAGCTTGAAGCCCCGTGCACAGATATTCCGGATTTTTCTGCTAAAGAGGTGCTAAGTTGCATGGGGCATGGGAGGTAAATAGTAATGTGACATGGGTCCAAGGAGAAAGATGCGCGTGATTCTAAATGCTACATATTGAGCTGGTCTGGGCTTTCTACACTACAGCATAGACGTCCGGACCTTTTTGCGACTGCACTTTGCCTGTGAGCATATGTTGTCCCCTACTACAAGCCCTAGAATAAATAGTGGAGCAGAATAAATGGGCCAAACTTACTAACATGACATGGGGCTTTGCATGTCTCTGGCACTGGATCCAATGCTCACATGTTGACTAGCTTAGGAAAACATCTAGAACGGTCACAAAATCCAATGTCCAGACCTCTTCCCCGAGCCACGATTGGCACACCAGCAGCCCAGGCAGATACCCAAAGCAGACTCTCAATCCTCAACCAACTCTCTGCCTCATAATTCAGACACACATTCAGGGCCAGTGCACTATCTGAAATCATCCTGCTCCCCAACTCCTCCTTATGCCACACCACCAGATGACCACTACAGCAAGCAAAACAATCAGACACTGGCCTCTCAACCTGGGAACAGCCATGTTCCTATTTCACATCAATCAAACTTTATTTTGGTTGGAAAAACCATAAAAGTACACGATACCAAACATCTCAATAAAATAAATAACAGATAAAAGAAATACACAGTACATTGAGATAAATCTCAGTAGTAAAATTAATATAAACATCTGTATACAAAATAGAGCACAAACTACATCTCCGCAATAGGAAAATTCCATATAGAAAAATACACTATTCATTGCAGCAAATAATTTAAAAATAGTTACGAGCATATTGCATCTGCTTATGATAGAGCACATAAGAGTACCTCCCTCCTAAACAGAATCCAGTAGGGCAAAAACCTCAGAATGAAATCTAACAAGCATTTGCATTGCAATAGGTCTCGCATTTGTGAGAGTTTAAGCTATTGGCATTATAAATGACAATGCCTTTTATTTGGGTTTTCAAAAGCAACACATTTATAAAAGACATTGGGCCATATGTAGGTAGGGACACATTTACCACTTCATAAATACCGAATTTTACCGATTCGGTATTTATGAAGTGGTAAATGATATGTAGGTAATTGGTCGGTAAATATTACCGATTCGGTAATGGGGGGAACACATGCAAGGGTGGCAGGGTGTCACATTGACACCCTGTTGCACCCCTGAAACGGCCATGTGTGCACATGTGGCACACATACATGCCCGAAGGGCATGTATGTCTGCCACATTGCACACTTGTAGGCGCTTGGAAATGCATTTTCACATCCATTCTTCATTTACCACCAACTATTAGTTGGTGGTAAATACCGACTCATAACAACACCCACACACTCCCCCTACATCTCATTTCTGTATTCGGAATTTACCGAATCGGTAAAATTACCGATTCGGTAATTTTACCGATTCGGTAAATTCCGAATACAGAAATTGTCCCCCTACATACCAAAAGCCAAAATACCGGTCGGTAACGGTATAATTACCGAAAATCGGCCGTTACCGACCGGTATTTGGCTACCTACATGAGGCCCATTGTCATTTACAATGCCAAGAGCTGAAACTCGTGTAAATGCGAGACCTATTGCATTACAAATGCTTGTTTTGGTATGTTCCCGGAAGCAGTCAGGCTGTAACGCAAATTGTGTTTTCTAGCCTTTGTATATAGGATACACCCACTATTCAAACTAAAAGGTGCACATGATGTCTCTAAAATAGTGCATCTTTAACTGTGCTTGTTTCTTAATCTTTTTTATATAGCTTGTTCCAGTGTAAAAATATACCTCTCGTTTTTACCATGTAAACATATTTTGTTTAATTGTACAAAAAAGTTAAAAAGTGTCCAAAAAATGTTTGCATTTTAGAAACTGCTGGCCGAGCCTGGCAGAAAGTACATTTTCTCTTTTTGATTATAATATTTACGTGTTAATATAGTTACAACTTCCGTATTTCGAAGACAGTTTGTATGGGTCGAACCTGATGATAAAACAATATTTTCTCGTCTTGTGGGAAAATAAACCCACTAAAATAGAACCTGTGTGAAAGAAACTGTACTTTTTTTTTTCGTCCCTCTGTCATTCCTACACAGGTCTGGTGAATCGACCCCCACTTGAACCTGTAAAATAACAATTATGGCTGTAGTTAGTCCTTTGTACATGCAATTCCGTGTATGCACAGAAACATTATTTCGCCATCTTTAATATGCCTCTTGACTAAAGATATTTAAGATCCAACCAGAAATTATGCTATGGTATGCAAACGGACCACGGATTGCATTCAAACTTGAGAATTAATATTTTTTTAAGATAGGTATGTAAACTATAACTAGACAGGCTATGCGTTGTCTCTCCCTGGTGCCGGAACTTAGCAATGTTTTGTGAAATAGAGTATGTTCAGAGTTTTTTTCTGCTAAATTAGGCAAATGCACTGAATTCACACAAAAAACCAACAAAAAAACAGTTTGGCGACGTAGCTAAACCAACTGTAAATCACGCCAATTATATGTGACAAACTATTCAGACACGCAGATCAAATGCTGTCCTTTACTGCGAAGGCCTACGCCGCAACACAAGCCGTGAACTCTTATTGGAAGACAGAAATGCCTTGGAAAGAAATCACCATTAATGGAAAACCACCTGTGAGATTCCAGACCTAGGTGCGCGCAGGGAAATATGCCAACTGAATTATGGTGACCAAATAAGTCATAAAATCATGTTTGAACAATAACAGATTAAAATTACAGACGCAGGAAAATGAGTCAATGTATTCCAAAAGGTGCGAAAGGTGTGTGTCTTTATGCACCGGAAAAAAAAGAATCTCGTGCAATGAAAAGTGTAACTCAGTAAAGCATGAGTGTCATTTCAGGGGTAACTGAAGGGACAGGTAGACAGGTAAGAGGGGTCTTGTGAATCGGGGAGTGCCGATGCAGCGGTTCTGTGAGAGTGGAGGAATAGAAAGGGGGGCAGTGAAAACACAGGGACAATGAGACTCTGAGAAAGTAAGACTGGCTCAGTTTAATGTCCAGAGCTATGACTGTACGACGAAGAATTAGTGAACAATATATTTACGGTGAGAAAGGACAGGGCAATTACAGGTGCACAAGACAAGCAATCGAAACATTAAAGAGTGGGTGAGTACTACACTGAACAACAAGCATTGGTCGCGGGAAATGCAAAGATGGGGCGGGAGAGGGAGGCGCGCGCCGGCCGAAACGCGAGTGGTGCGCGCGCAGCAGTGTCCAAAGTGAAAGTAATTGCACGTTCACGCGAGCGTGAACGCATGCATTAGGCCAGAAAATGCCAGTGGGAAGCATTTTTAAATCCCACTTTTTTTAAATCCCACTTACAAAAGTCGAGCAACAGCGCATGTGCTGGTGTAGGCTCGACCTAAAAATGGACTCTAAGAGGGTCTGCTAAACCAACCGTGATGTCTATCAGTGCGCCCTGGTTCGGGGATACTCGGGCACTACCTACAGTAGGTAAACATAAAGTGCATAGTGCATATAATAAAAATGCTCAAGACATCAATCAAAGAATCTTTTTTTCAGTTAAAATGACCATAAAAAGCACACGAGCATATAACACTGGATGAAATTACCCACAATTATTTACAATCATTCAATTCATCATTGTGCGATATAAAAAGGACTAGAAGAGAAACACATAATTTCCTCAAAATGTTAACATTTCAAGCTTTTCTTCCTTCGCATATGATTCACTGCGAGCAAAAATCTGCTGACACCAAAAACAATCAATCATGAAGTGTCTGTTTTAAAAATTCTTAGGGCCTCTGAAAATGTTCTAATCCTCAGAGCTAGACACATTGGTTTGACCTGTTTCCTTCTTATAGAAACATAAAATGTGTGGAATATTTTCTTCGGCATCCAACAGACATAAATGCATCTGGTTTCACTCCCTGCTCTCTGACCAGGCGACTATTTGGCTATGATTGAGTTAATCTGAAGAGTCTCAAATAAAACATCAAGGAAAGGGTTTTTGCGAATTGGGGTTGGATTTCGTCGAGATAAGGTTCAAAACTTGGCAATGGTTTAAAGCTTAAAAACTGTGTAGTGAGTCTTTAAATTCTACAATCAAGATGGACCTTATCCGCTACAATTTCCCAATAGAAGCGCTTTAGTTCATTCTTATGCAGTCAGAGAAACTGGGTAAGTCCAGAAACTACTCCGGTCCAGCTCATGGAACCAGTTTCGTACATGGCGGAACCAGGGGAAGGTGAGCTGGCCGCCAAGTTCCAGTAGCATCTTCAATCCTTGCCTACAGGGGTTTTGTTCTTCTGTAACCCAGATTCTTATCCAGTATAATAGGGGTCTCAATACGGATAGAGGTTCCAGTCTCTTAATGCCAGTATCATGAAACAGTGGGATCAAAGGTGTAATTTGGGGGGACACATTAACATCCGGATCATTTTGTTTTCTCCTATAGCAAGTGAGTTCAAATTCTCCCACCCCATAGTTCTGCCCCATGATGTGCTGCTGTTTGAGCTCTATATCTATAGAACTCTAGAGCTGGAGAGACCACCTTGGACTCAGTAGCTTGCTGCTTTTCGACAATTGGCATGGCTTTTTGAAGCAGGACTACCTTTGCCTTATTAATGTGTGGTTTACATGACAGTTTTGAATCGGTTGTTACACCAAGATAGCTAAGATTAGATACATGCTCCAATGGTGTTTGGTCAATCACTATATCATTCTTGAAAGCTTTTGTGTGGTCTAATGGTCATAACTTTGGTCTTGCTGGAGTTTATTTCGCGGCCCTTCAGTCTGCAGTGATTACTAAAACTATCAAATAGTCTTCGTAGCCCCTTCCGGGACTGAGACCTTAAGATTGTGTCATCTGCGAACATAAGTGCACACGTCAGGCCCCTCCTAGTTTGGGAGAATCATGAGTGCTGTTTTGTCAGTGCTGGACTACATCATTAACATACAATAAAAAGAGTGTGAGTGCCAAGACGCACCCCTGTATCACCCCCTCATAACAGGAATAGCCTCTGTAAGTTTGTATTCCGGTAGCCATTGAACTTTTGCATGGTTGTCTTGGTGAAGCCTTATTATCTGTGTCAGAATCTCTTTCAGTACCCTAAATCAAACGCAGCTTTCAGGTCAATGAAAGCAACGTACAAGTGGCCAACCTTTAGTTTTGCATATTTCCAAGCTATACATGAAAGTCTGAACAGCTGATCGATCATGCTTGTCTTAGTTCTGAAATCTGCTTGGCATGGTGAGAGAATATAATTCTCTTTTATCCAGTAGCTTAATTTACATAATATCTGCATTGCGTAGACATTTTGAAGAATGTCAATTAAGCTTATAGGTCTAAAATTGGCTGGGTCTTCCTTACTGCCCTTCTTGTGGCTGGGGACAATTTTGGTCCACTTCCATGATTTTGGAATAGGCACTCCTGTCACCACTGATTACTTAGTAAGTTGACATATGGTACCCATATTTCTTGGTCATGCTTCAAAAGGTCCCTGGGTATTTTGTCATGTCCTGGGGCCTTCCCTAATTTGACAGAATCTATTGCTGCCCTTGCCCTGGTGAAGGATTGCTTCTAGCAGTTGGTGAGATGGTGCCTCTGGTGGTTCAGTTGGATTTGTGCAAGGCTCGGGCCCTAGAATATAATTCAGAAAAGTGTCTGCACAAAGTGCCTGGATCCAGGTAATGATCTGTAGTTGTCCTGCCTTTTTTACATCAATGCGCTATTATTCTCGAAAAGGTGGCCTGATCTTTAGTTCTGACTGCAATAATAAGATCATCCCAGTTGGCACAATGCCAGAGCTTTGATGCCATCTTTAATACCTTCTTGTATTCTGCCCTCCATTGCCTTATCTGTGCCACATTTGTAGCCTTGAGTGCCACTGGTAGTCTTCTCTTAGCTAGTGAACACTCATTGTTATACCAAATGGTGTTAGATAAGCTCCTTAGTGCACCTGAATTTGGACCTATTTTTTTTAGGCTTAGTCAGAAAAACTTTTGAAAGTGTGGGTACATGGACTATCCTCAGGGATCTGACCATTGCAAGGCCTCATCCCTCGTTCCATGGTGAAGTGAGCTATTTGCTTAACTGTTGTACAAGGAACTTATACATCTGTTCTTAAAGAAGAGATTCCTCTAGCCAAGTCTTCATCCTCTAAATTGATTCCATCCCCATTACAGGCTCAAATCTACAATAAAAGTAGCAACCAATAAAGACAACTCCCTCTGGTTGCATAGAATCAATGACTCCATCTAGTGAACACATTACTGGGTACTGCACCGTGGATAACCATGGTCTTATATAAACATTGAGAACATATAAGTCCATTCTGTTGGACATTCTTAATTTCAGCCCTAGGATATCTGGCGAGTGAAAATTCACAACATCTATAGTTACATTAAGATTAATCATTACCCATACACCCAGCCCACCAGAGGGCCTCCCTCTTTTAGAGGGTGTTGCACCAATGCTAAACGTCCTATATCCTAGTTTATGTGGAGGCTCAATCAGCCAAGTTTCTTGGAGCGGACAAAGATCAAATTTCCTCATGTGTTTCTGCTAATCAGGGTCTACAAGTTTTTGGTTTAGCCCGCTATATTCCAAGAGACCATCAAAACGTTTGGTACTTGTCTCTAAGGGTACGGGCAGGACTACATTCAGGTTGTACATTTCTGTTGCCAGTTAGGCCAGTGATTACTCTACTCTCTACCTGGACTTCTTGGCTCCCCAATTGGCCGACCAGTAAAGCATTAAAATTGAACCCTTGAGAATTCGATGTGAGTCCACTAATAGTGCTGTTGGTGACCCGTCTAATCAGTCAATCTGCATTTACATTTCACCTTTTACTTACCATTAAATTCCCTAAAAGTATTTGAACTGTTCAGGATGTAGTGTTTCTGTAGTTTTTTCTTGCACCATATTGCTCATATATAATGCATACTGAAAAAATATCTGCCTTTATGCATCTGTGTGAGTTTAGGTTTTGTTTGCGTGTTTTTAACAGGCCACGATTGAGAGTTGTTGACTTCACGCTGACAGAACAGCAGATTTCACACAGTGCCCATCGGTGGGCCATAAAGGGGTTCAGAATACATGTTCATCCAGTCCTTGGCCTCTCTGCATAGAGAAATGGTCACATGTGCCAACTGTTTTTGTGATTCTATGCAAAAGTGTGTCAAGAAGGTACACAACTTTAGAATTATTACCAGGGCAAAAGATAAGGAAAAGGCAGTCATTACAGGTGGGTGGCTACATTTGTTTGTTTGAGAGGAGGACAAAAGGCAGGAGATGTAAGGAAGTATGTGCAGCAGAGAGTGAAAAGAGTGTCCTTGAAAGGAAACTGATAATGTAAGTAATACGGAGTTAGAGGGTTTCAGTAAGGAAAGAAACGGTACAAGAGTCTAACTGAGAGACTGTAAAAAATAGTAGGCCAAGATTTACTAACGCTTTGCTCCGGGTTAGTAATTTTAACCCCTTCTGTGCCCATGACGAGCTGGACTCGTCATGGGCCGCGGTTGCGCTGTGCCCATGACGAGTCCAGCTCGTCATGAACCCCGCCCGCTAATGCAACGCCCGGCACAGGGCGGGGAAAGGGCGTAGCACACAAGGGGTTAAACCTGCATAAAGAGATTTCAGGAGCACCGTGAAATCCCGCTTTAGCAGCTACAGTGGGGTGGAGTTGTTGATTAGCCTCCTCTGTCTGCAGCTCTGCAGACAGAAGCTCAGACTTAATGTGAAAGGATAGGTGTATGATGATGTGAGTGAAAGGATGGATGGATGTGTGAGTGAAAGGGTGGATGAATGTATAAGTGAAAGGGTGGATGGATAGATGGCTAGATGAAAAGTGAAAAGGTGGATGTATGGATGAATGAAAGGGTGGATGGAGAGATAGCTGGATGAATAGGAAAGGATGAATGTAAGGATCGATGAGTGAAAGGATGAATGGGTGGGTGGACAGGTGAAAGGGTGGATGGATGAGTGAAAGGGTAGATGGATGGCTGAGTGAAAGGTTGGAAAGATGAGTAAATGGATTGATGGATGGTTGAGTGAAAAAGTGAATGGATGGATGAGTTCAAGGTTGAATGGGTGGATGGATGAGGGAAAGGATGGATGGCTGAATGTAATAGTTGATGGATCGGTGGGTGAATATAAGGGTATATGGTTGCGTGAAAGGGTGGATGGATGTATGTGTAAAAGGGCGGATGAGTAAAAGGGTGGATGAGTGAAAGGGTAGATGAATGAATGAGTGAAATGGAAGATGAATGGTTGGAGTGAAGGGTGGATGGTGGCTGAGCAAAAAGATGGATGATGTACAGGTTTGGAGATGGATAGGTTGGGCAAGGGCATTGTGAACCCTTTGCTTTAGCAGCTACAGTGGGGGTGGTGTTCTTGATAAGCCTCTTTTGTCTGCAACTCGGCATACAAAGGTTTTTAATTAATGTGAAAGGGTGGACGGGTGAGTGAGTGAGTGAAAGGATGGATGGATGTGTGAGTGAAATGGTTTATGGATGAATGAGTGAAAGGATGGGTGTAAAGATGGATGAGTGAAAGAATTGGTAGATGAGTGAAAGGGATGGGAGCAGGGCAGATGGATGGATTGATGAGTGATAAGGCGAATGGATGGATGGGTGAACAAATGGATGGCTGAGTGAAAGAATGGATGGATAAGTGAAAGGGAGGATGGATGGGTGGTGTGCAAGTTTGCGTTGATGGATGAGTGAAAGTATAGATGAATGAAAGGGTGGATGGCGGATGGATGACTAAAACTGGATTGAGAGATGGATGGCTGAAAGGATGGCAGGATGCATGGATAGATTTGATGGATAGGTTTGGGGATAGATGGGTTTGTTTGGACATGGATGGGCAGACAGACAGAATGGTGAAAGACTGAATGATGGATGAAAGAATGAATGAATTGATGACAGAATGTAAGGGTGCAATGGTGGATATCAGTGGGTGGATGGAGGGATGAAAGGATTTATTGATAAATGCTTGGATAGAAGAGACAAGAGAACTCTTCTAGGGAGGGTTGAAATGACGTTCTTTGTTCCTTGGTGCCATAAGAGCTTTGGTTCAAAGTGGGGGGCATTTTATTCTTTTGGATACTCCCTTTTGCCATTTACTTTTCAACGCGAGCCAGGATTTGCATTGGGAAGCTCCCACAAAGAAATGCAATGTTGTGCTATATGCCACTATGCACTGGAGGGCATTCATGGGTGGTACATGGGCATTCAAATACTGGCATCTATGGGTTTGTACCCAAATCCCTATCTACTAAAACTTGTAGCCAAAACCTTATGCCTCCTCAATGTGAAGGCTTAATGAGATACCTTTGCTTGTGTGCTGCAATGTACAGCACACAATCAAAGTAGGAAAAGTCTTACAGGACAGTTTTTTAGTTTTTTACTAGAGGGGTCACCTTTCAGTACAAAACCTATGCTTTAAAAAATGCACACACCCTTGAGCTATGGCGCAAGGGTGTGTGCATTAGTGCATGGCACCCAAAAGTGAACCAGAAATGGGGGAGAGACTAAAATGCTCATATCTGAAGAGATATGGCACATTTTTCACTCTCTCTCGTTGACGCAAGGCAGCGCAGCAGCTTTGGTTGATGTGTAGCCTTGCATCAAATATTAGTGAATCTGTGCTGCGGGTGCATCGAGAACTGGATTGACTGAGGAAATCTGAAGACCATGTTTGACAATTGTAGCCCCACCACTTTTACCTGTTTACCTGTGACCATTTCTGCGCTGCCCCCCCCCCCCCCATCCAAAATCATTTCTTGAGACTCCACCGCTACCATGGAGTCATTCAGTAGCCCTAAAACAAGACTAAAATGCCTGGCCTATTTCCAGAGTATTGCCCTCTGGCTTGAAGGCCAAGCCCACATACAAAACCTAGCTATACATGCCCAGGCTTCCTCCTAGCCTTTGTGGATCAGACTCCTAGCCTAGGTGCAGACACCAACCCAGGGCCGTACTCTCTAGCCATATCCATAGGCTCAATATCCTGTCCTTGATACCAAGGCATCCAGAACTCCACCGGAGATATTTGGCCTCCACAGTAATGCCAGATACTCTAGCCAAGAAATCATGCTCCAGGTATCTAGGCACCACCACTTTAACTAGACATCTAGGCTATGATTGTAAACTAGGACAGAAAATACTTTAGAACGGGATGAACTAATATTACCATTATTTGGGAACCAACTCCTCAGGGCATTTAAAATTGGACTTAATTCTATGCTGTAATAGAATATATCTGGTGTAAGTGAGCATAATCAGTCATGTATGTAATATGATATGAGCACACAGTGACCAAACCACATGTCATAGTGATACACTTTTTATTGTTATTTTAATACAGATCATCCACACCACCTCCGTAAAGAGCTCGCTAGGCAGGCACTCTAGAGAACCTTTAATAGATCCTGATGACACTAATCTCTATCTTTATTATTTTATCCAAACCCCCCTTCCCTTCTGGGGCATTGCCTGATTTGAGGGTTTCATTCTGTGGCTGTATGGGGTTACCAACCTGTGTCTACACAAACCCTTGAATTTTGGACTTGATTAATACTTCTGTCCCGATTGGGGTTGAAGCGACATTCCCTCTTGCAATGCCCCAACTTGTTACAATAATGACAAGGACTAGCTTTCTTTAATGTTGCCACATCAATTCCAGTACTCAGGTCAATAGGGACATCACGATATCTACCCTGGGGAACACCATTTCTCCTTGTTGCTACACACCACCTTGCACACCTCCAACATTTACTGCACACGGGTGATTCAGACTTCCCCTTTGTGCTGCATTCATCTGTGCCAGCATAAACGTTTCCTTCAACCGCTTCTGTTTCATGTCCAATTCATCACTGCAATACTTAGCATACCTTGAAATCTCATCAATCGACAAATCAAATGCTATTGAATCACTTAGCTAATCTCAGGCCTCAATCCTGTCACAAACCTGGGCACACAACTCCCCATATCCTTGCTTTTGGGATTTCCATCCTGCTATACTGTTTGAACACCTGCAACAACTTCTCATAAATAAAAGGCAAGCACAGTTTCTTTTCGACACTTCAATTGTTTTGTCAGTATTAACCCAATCAATGTCTTTCGCAGGCACTTTTCCTTTCATAAATGTAATCACCTGCTGATACTTTTTCATCACTATTGGTGAAGGAGAATGAGTCATTGGGTTCCTCTAACGCTTCGTCTGCGGCCGCTGCATAGTCACATTGCACTTTGCCCAGAAATCACTTGGTACCATAATATCGCAAGAGTATTCAAATCCTTGCATACCACCTGAGAAATTTAACAAATCGGTCAATCTGGATGTACCACAATGCTGAATTCTCCGTCAGTTTATGGAAATGGTTTGTAAAAGCCGCATTTTGGCCCACTTCCTTTTCATAGATCCAGCTCCCTCCATTTCCATATGCCACCAATCAATTCTTTAATTTGTAATTTCGTCCTCAATGTTCTCATACTGGTTATGTCACTTTCATCAAAACACACACAGTAACTATTCTGTAGATCTATCATACAATCTGGTCAATTCAGACAACTTGTCAAGAGCTTGTTCTGCATGTCATGTAACAACCATTCACACATATATAGGTTTGTATTCTTTATAGGTGTCTAGATGAGATAGGTCAAGATTTCCACAAATCATCTCATCCAACTCTAATTTTAATCTAGCTAAATCCACCACAATCTCCCTCCCTGGAGACAGGACCCCCTCTGCTTAACTCTGAGCCTTTACAGCCTCTAGAGGATCCATTGAAAAATCTCATCAAATTGTCCAACTCTTGTGAATTAATACCATTTTGAGTTCCAGAGGTATTGGACGTCACCCCTCCTCTGGGGCTACTGCATGAAATGCACTGGGTGCATTCCAAAGGAACTTGCAAGAATTTTAAGATATTCGGCAGGTTCCTCTGTGAGAGTGAGTTCTGTCCTATTCAACGTTGATGATGCAGTGGCGGGATAAGCTGGAGTTTCTTTAGTCAGGACCAAAGGAGTTCTTTCCATTCCCATCCCCCATGCTGGGGCACCAGGAAAAGTAGCTGACATATTTACTCCAGTAGGAACCGTCAATGCATGTGTTGTAGCCCCAGACAGCTCAGGCTTATATAAAGGAATTCTGGGACCAATAGTAACACAAACTATTATTGCATCTCTGGCTTTATAAACAGAATAGTTAATAGGAGCACACATCCATGAAGTCTCTCCTATAGAGATCTGGTTTAAATTTAAAGGGGCAGTGGCTCTCTCAGAGTTTCCACCTGTAACAGCACTACCCATCTCCTCAGATGGGGCCACATTATATGGCAGCAGATGGGTTGACAATAGCACGTTCAAAAAGTCATTACTAGAGTTGCTATCACTACCTTCACCGAGCCCTCTGTATTCTCTGTCTTGTCCTTCTCTTTCTTCTGTTCCTTTTCTGGTGTTCCTCCCTTGTCAATGCAGGATATAGTCTGGTACCGTCAATTATTTCTGCTTGTCATTTTTGTTGTTCTGCATCCCACTTAGCTTAGAACCAGCTACGCACTGCTTCCTAATTTTACCCTGAAACTTCTCTTTATCTTTGGCATGGGCACCATGTTCCCGAGCATTAAGTGACTCATACTGTGTGGATCTTGGGGTGGCTTCATATTGTACAATACCCTTCTCAGGTTTTCAATAATTCTCAAATTAAATGTGACAAAGCAAGGAAACTTCAATGCACCTTTATTTTCTGTGTTCTTATGCCACTGGCTCAGCCAAATGCATGTGTGGAGCCCCACATTTATGTCCATATACTGTCCTGCCATGTCTTCAGGTGGTGCCTTTTCATCCTCTTTAACATTGACCCTCACATCTCCCCTGATGAAATCTCTAATAGCGCTGAAACATTAAATTTTTTGAACAACAATTCAAACAATCACAGCTAGAGAAAATGTATTTCAAAGAAAGAATAGTTCTCTTCTTAACCACTTCACATTTCCCGGCACTAACAGCCAATCTCATTGTGGCATCATCTGTTCTACTCTATCGCAGCACGGCTATTGGTGACATAACAACCAATATCAGTGCAGTGCTTATACTCTTTATTTTTTTGAAGGCACCAAACACCAAATATTTAGTTTTGCCATTATAAATCTCCAAGCCGTATTCTTTGCAGAAGAGAAAAACATTTCTAGCAAGATAGATAAACCTTTGGGGATTTTTGATAACAGCAAGGTATCATCTGCAAAAAGTAGACAAGGTGTTTTTGAATCCTTAATCTTTGGAGAATAATTTTCACAATCGAAAAGATAGGGGATACAGGAATTGATATACAGAATAAGGAACGTGTGGGCCAAAACACCCCTAAAGTACTCCTCTCCGTATTGGGATGCCATCTGTCAATTCGCCTGAAGGGCCCCACTGTACTCACGCAAAGTTGTCTGTGTACAGTTCCTGAATTAAGGTCAACAAATCCTAAACAGAGTTTCCCATAGTTTGCGCATCGGGACTAGGTCAAACGTGGATCGGAGATCCACAAATGCAACATAAAATGTCCCCTTATCGATATCAACAGTCCTCCACTTAATGGTTAGAAACCGTATAATTTGGTCCACAGTGCTAATATTTTGTCTAAACCCCGCCTGTAGGTGGAATAGCACCTTGGATTGGGAAATCCAGTCCCATAGTCTAGTTAATATTTGTGAGCAGAATAATTTCTGAATATTATAGATTGGACTTTTGGATCTGTAGTTGCCAGGGTTTGATCTCTCTTCTTTTTTGTAAATCGGTATTATTATAGCTCCTTCCAGGAGACTTTGGATTGGGACTTCTGCTGTCAATACATTGGACAAAGAATTTACCTGGGGATCCTCACTGACTAATTATTGGAATCCGTGGACCCAGCCTAAGCAATTTAGATGATTTGAACGCAGACAAATACACAAAAAATAGGGAAACGAGCATCCATCAAACAAATACATATATGGTGAACTATATTATTTAATTCAAATATAAATCAAAACTAATCAAAATTGTAATTTTAATGGGAAGAGTGGAGCTTTTCTAAATTCAATTGGGGCCAACCATTATCCATACTGTATTCTATTTGAAGCACTTGCACCACTCTCACAAATGTATCTGCGGATACCAACGTAATTTGTTTTAAACACTTTTTATTAAGCAATCGCGTGGCACAGCAAGACCATTTGATACAGATACAGAGGTATAAATCATTAGCAAAGTGCATGGATACAATACGGTCTGAAGGTGACTTCCCTATGAAACAATTCTTTTACCTATTGCCCTCTCCCATCCCTGCAGAGTAGTCTCTTCATACCACCCATGTACACACACCACCTAGCTGTGTCTGTACTTGTGCCAGTGAGCCCAGATCATTTCCCATTTTTTGGGGCACCCCCTACTTTGGTACTCCACCTTTTCTGCCAGTTGGCACCAGTCCATGTCGCGTTCCCAGTCCCTCACCCTTGGTGTGGCCGCTGCTCCCCATGCTTGAGCAATATTTTGTTTCGCTATTGCCGAAGCTAGCATTAGCCAGATTTCCAAGTGTTTGTGCCACCGCTCCTCCCCCGTTATTCCTAGTATATACTATCTTGGCTCAAGTGGAACTTGCAAACCCGTGGATGCAGCCTTAATCCCGGTCACTTCCTCCCAATAGAACCAGACCCTGGGACAGGCCCATATAATATGAAAGAAGGATCCCACCTCCCTGCACCCCCTAGCACAATGATCGGAGTCACAGCGACCTCACCTATGTTGGAGAGTTCTAGAGGCATGTGACCTGTGCAAAATACAAATCTGAACCAAACGGAAATGTGACCGAATGGCAATCTCCCAGGGCATTGCAGTGCCTCTGTCCAGTCATCGTCCTCCAGAAGTCCTACATCCATTTCCCACGCCTCTCTCAGGGGCCCAGTGGGTCCGGTCGATTGTTTATACGTTTTCAAAAGGAGATTGCCTTTGCCTTCATTGGGTCTAATAGCAATCGGTCTTCAAGGTAAGAGCACTCGGGAATCTGTTCCCCGTCTGGCATGTGGCAGCAAAGGGCATGGCGCAACTGCAAACAGCTGAAGTACTCAGTATCCGTCTTCAAGTCATCAAACGAGAACCTTGCCCCCTGTCTCCAAAAGTCTTCTAGATGCTCAATACCTATTAGGCTCTATTGGCTGAAGATCTGGAGGCGCCCCACTTCTCGCAACCCATCACAAGCCCAGAGAGGGGCCCTGGGTGTCCCACCCCAACAGTTTTGTCTCCTCCCACCAAGCTTGCACTACTGCCTGCGTATGAGTCGGGATCTCTTTCTCACAGCTTTTCTGATAGAGCGCTGATGGATACCCTGTTGACCCCATGGTGTACCGGTCCATCCGATACACCGGTTCTGTGGTGTCTGAGAACATCCATCCATTAATGTTTATCCACTGGGATGCCAAGTAATAGCACCTGATGTCAAGAAGAGCTAGACTGCCCTCGTAAACACCATGCTGAAGTTTGTGCAGCGCTATTCGTGGAGTACCCCCTCCCATAACAAATTGCGTAGTTCGCGTCAATCGCCAGAAAGACGATTGTCAGGATTTGTAGGGGTATTCTGAAGCACATACAGTAAGCGTGGGAGGGCCATGTTCTTGAACAGAACAGCCCGGCCTATTAAGGAGATAGGCAGTTGCCTCCAGTGGGCACCGTTCTTCCACAAACTCCTCAGCTGCGGGTGTATGTTGAGTGACATAAATTCCCCCTCTGAATGATTGATATGAATACCCAGTATGTAAACTCTTCTCCCCATACCAACTCTGCACAAGCGGATGTCAGGGGGGAAGTTCTCCAGCTAGTGGAAAGACCAGGGACTTATCCCAATTGATCTGATATCCAGAGTAGCTGCCAAATAGCCAGAAAATATGCATGAGTCAAGGCATGGACTGTCGGGGCTTATGCACATATAATAAAACTTAGTCTGCATATAGAGAAATATGCTCTTCCTAGCCCCCATACTCACAGTGCCATAGACAAGCAGGTCTTGGCGCACCCACGCCGCGAGTGGCCCGAGCACCAGCGCGAAAATCATGGGGGAAAGGCGGGCATCCCTGACGAGTGCCCCTATGCAGCCTAAACGACCTGGACACAACCCCGTTGACCCTGACTCTCACCATGGGGACCCCATAGAGAAGCTCGACCTAGTCACAAAACATTTCCCCAAAGCCCATTCGCGTTAGGGCTGCAAACAAGTATAGCCATTCAATGCTGTTGAATGACATACATGTATCCAACGAGAGAAGCGCTACTGTGTCAGCTGGACCAGCCGCCGTCATTTTCATGGCTGCATAGAGCCGGCAGAGATATAGCCTGGGACACCGCTGAGGCATAAAGCCCGACTGGTCTGGATGAATTACTGGGGAGATAACTGGGCACAATCTATTTGCTAGCGCCTTGGCTTCAAAGTTCAACAAGGAGATGGAGCTGTAAGATTCGCATTGGTCCAGGGGTTTATCTTTCTTCAGGATAACTATAATAGTAGCTAGTCTAACATTGTCGGGCAACTGCCCAGTCTCTCCGGCCTTCTGAAACATATTGAGCATCGGTTGTGCCACTTTGTCTGCCACACATTCGTTCAATTCTGCCTTACCAGACTGTATGTTTTGTATTGCATGTCCTATCTCCTCCGCTGTTAGCTCCTTATCTAATGAATCTCGGTCCGCCGCTGTTAATTCAAACAGGGAGATACCTCGAACAGGTCCGCTGAGTCAACCCCGGATCTATTGAACTGCATGGTAATTTGCAAAAACTTTGAAAAATGCACTTTAGTGCATTTTTCAAAGTTTCATGTTGCACACACACATGCCTTTAGGGCATGTGTGTGTGCAACATATGTGCACAGATCAATTTCAGGGGTGCAACAGGGTGTCCCTTTGACACCCTTGCACCCTGAAATTGCATGCGCAATCTGCGAGGACCTATTGGTACTCGCAAATTGCACATGCAATTTCCCATTCATTCCTGCAGGCCTGTAGGCCCATCGAATTGAAAGGGAGGCCATTCCTTATTTGCGAGTCACAATTTGCGAGTCGCAAATAAGGAATGTGTAGGAATCGCTATTTTTATAGCAATTCCTACATGCATAGGCTTTTGCGAGTCCTTAATTGCGATTCCTTAATGATCGCATTTAAAGACTGTGTGAATTCACTCTTAGACCTAAATGTGCTAAGCTTTCTAAACTATTCATACAATTAAAGAAGTGAGAAGAGAGTACAAACTCATAGCACAGGGCCCATAGTGCAATGGGCCAATTTATTCAAATTAGTCAAAGAATAAATCAATCATCTTAGAAGGGTACTTGTATAGCCTTTCATGTAAGCATTTTGATTTTCAATGTTTAAAAATTATAGGCATAGAACAGAAAGATACACAACATATTCAGCATCAAGCAAACTGTCAAATGAGGTGTCTAGAATAAACAAATGTCCATTCTGAACTTGCCTATTCCTCTCCATTTATTTTCTACTGTCCTTGACTGGATTATTTAGTTCCATATTCTCAATGGTTTAGCTTACCCTTCATGTGATTTCTGTTGTTCAGATCGGGTCGGATCAAAATGATGTAACACTTGGGAAGAAATATGCAAATTACGATCCCCATTGAGGAGGAGATGATGGTAAAGACCTCCACGGCCACCATGTACTTCCCTTTGGTGTTCTGGTATGCTGGAAGGAACAGTGTCCAGACAGTTAAGAAAGTCACCATGCTGAATGTGATGAGCTGAGCCTCATTGAAGCTGTCCGGCAACTTTCTAGCTCGAAACGCAACCAGGAAACTAGCAAGAGCCAGGAGCCCCATATATCCCAGAACACACCAAAAGGCTTGATGGGAGCCTTCATTGCACTCAATCACCACCTTCCCGATCAGGGACTTCGTATTCCGTTGTGCATGAGGAGGGTATGAAGCCAACCAGACTACACATATCAGAGTCTGTATAAGTGTGCAAGTAAAGACGATCATCACTGGCACCTTTGGGCCGAAACCACTTCTGAGGGTGGTGTTTGGGTAAGTGGCTCCAAATGCCATCAGCACCAAGATCGTCTTAGCCAATAAGCAAGATACACACATGACAAAGAGGATGCTGAAGGTAACCTGCCGGAGCATACATGTGATGTCTGTGGGGTGACCTAGGAAGAGGAATGTGCTGAGAAGGCAGAGTGACAAGGCCACTAGAAGAAGGCAGCTCAGTGTTCGATTATTAGCTTTAACTATTGGAGTCTCTCGATGTTTGAAGAAGACGACTAGGATCACAATTGGAACCAAGGCACTAGCTATTGCTGCAGCAACCAAGATGTAACCCAAGGGCTCTTGGAAGGAAAGAAACTCAATAGTTTTGGGTATGCAGTGATCACGTTTCTCACTCGACCATTGGTCATCTGGACACTTGATACAGTCTGGTGAATCTTGAACAAGAGAGAAATGTCCATGAGAGGAGAACAGAAAGACAGTCATTGACTTAGGTGACTTAGAGGTATGAAAAAAATAGTAAATTAACATTTTACATGTATCTTTTCATATGACATGATTTCTGGAAGGGGTGGCATTGCCATGCAGGCCAATCAGCTGACAGTTTCTAACACAAACCTAACATTTGCGAAGGGAGAACAAAGGGTTTCCAAATATTTTACTCCAACATTGCCCATTCGTGCTGTACATGTACTAGGAGAATTTGAATGTTACAAACACTCATTTAAGCCAAGAAGATATTTTTATACCAATCTAGAGAGTGAATCAAAAAGGTTTTGTAGGAGGGGAAAGATAATCAGATGGAGAGGATGGAAGAAAAAAGACTAGTGACTTTTCGTGTGAAAATAATAATAGACCAGTTACTTTGAATAAGGAGTTTCCAAAATGAGATGCAGAGTGGATATTCAAATTATTTACTTACTGGTGTCCCACCAGCTAAATTATCTGCTTTTTAGAAAGACATTAGTTTCTTGAATGCTGAGGACCAATAATGTCTGCTACTATGCAACCCCATATGTTACACTTTCACAATTAATATTCATGTTACTATGTGAGGATCAAGGGTCACAATAATTTCCAAACCTTCTTACAAATCAGGACCCCAATTTGTTTTTGTTCCACCTACTCATAAAATTGTTGCTACTTCCTTTGTACACTCTTATATCACTACATAGAGTTTATTGGTGGTTCATAGACCATCAGTACATAAAGCTTGTCATGTGCTTGAAAAGTTTGCTAGTCACTGCAGGGTGAAATGGGCAGCCTGAATCACAAACTCCTCAGTAATATAGACAAGTCATTTTGGTACAGACTAACAACCTCTGTTCAAAATTCATTGAGATTTTCATTTGTTTCTTATGTCCTTTCACGATAAGTCTGTCTTTTTTAACTATCTGGGCTTTGAACATTTGATATATTAATTTAGTGATAATCCATTAGGGTAGGAAAGTGCCCCTTTTTGACATGGGCACCCCCACTTTTTGCCTGATATTGAATGAAAGTTTGACACAAAGTGCACTGGGTTTCTGCTATCCAGGTCCCCAGTACTAGATCTCTTTCCCTACTTTCCCTAAACTGTACAATTCTCCCCCCAGTTGGCAATACCTTTAGCACTCCTTTAAGTCCCTAGCAAATGGTACCCCAGGGTACCTAGTGCATAGGTACTAAAGAGGCTCCCTAAGGGCTGCAGCATGTATTGTGCCACCCAAAGTGACCCCTCACCTAACTCATACTGACTGCCATTGCAGGCTGCTTGTCTTGGTGCAGAAGTGAAACTATGAGACTGCACACATCCCTGTGTGCCATTGCCTGCAGACATTGCATGCAGGTAAGGTAAGTCACCCCTACAGCAGGTCTTACAGCCCTAAGGCAGGGTGCACTATACTACATGTGTGGACATATCTGCATGAGCAGACATGCCCCTGTGCTAGCCAGTTCAATTGCTGCCAGTATAAGTGACCAGTGAAGTCATGTTAAGTACATGTACCGGACACTGGTAAAAACAAGTTCCTCAGCTACATGATGGCTTCACTGAAACCAAAGCTGTTTGGTATCAAACATCTTGTATTAATAAACCCACACTGATTCCAGTAATGGATTTATTAATACATGCACCTGAGGGCACCTTAGAGGTGCCCCTGAAAACCTACCAACTACTAGTGTGCTGCCTGACTGTTTCTGACCAGCTTGCCACCACAGACGAGTTTTTGAGCCCCAGGGGTGAGGGTTCACACTCTCAAGAGGTCAGGAACAAATCATGATCTGGTAGAGGACGTTTTACAACCCCTCTAGCAGGGCAACCTGTAAATTAGCATTCCAAGGCTTCAAAGAGCCGACCATCTTTGGTATGCAAATCTAGTATTTAGGGGAGCCCCCGCCATCAGGAAATCAGATCCTGCCAATCAGAAAGAAGAAGGATACTGATGAGCTGCAAAAACAAGAACAGAGGACCAGCGACTGACTTAGTGCCCACCCTGCTGGCCAGCCTTCTGTTCCCGACAATTGCGCCAAAAACGACTCGTCCTGCAGCGGCCTGTGCCTTCAAAAGACCAAGAGGACTTCCAGCCTTTATCCAAGACCCAGAACCTCCTGTAGAGTAGCAGAGCTGCTCACCTGAATCCTGCTGGCACCCAAGAAGAGACTGCAAGAACTCCAGACCATCAAAATCTGACACAGGAAAGCACCACTGCATCTGGGCTGCCTAGCCCAAGTCGAAGTGGACCAAAGGTACCACAATGGTCCCCAGATCATTCAGAGATGAAGCCCACCTTGGGCTTGCAAACAGTGGACTTCCCAACACCACCTGCAGCCTCTTTGGGCAGACTACCTCTACTGCGAGTATCTCCGTATGTGAAAACCTGACACTTGAGAACACCTCTGCACCCGACCACCCTGGCCTGAGGAGAAGAGGACCAGAGGTGTCCCTACATCCCCTAGCATCGTGAGACCTGAGCCCCCTTGTTGGTTCAGCCGGACTGGTCCCCCAGCCCCAGTTTGCAGCCTCTTTTACACTATTGACTTACACAGGGCACCCGATGCTGAAAAGCATCTCTGCACCTGGCTCCTCCAGTGCTGCCCAAGGTGAACTGTTAGTGCTGCCTTGGACCCTGCCCCATACTCACCTTAAGTTCAGAAGATTAGTCCTGTACATCACTGTAAAGTACTTGTATGCAGTATATGTCTTTCCTCCATGGGATATCATTACTGCTGCAGAAATTGCACAACTTTTAAGAACTGAAGAAAATTCATAACTCGAAATGTACTAACCTAATCTTGCTGATCTTGGTGCCTAAACCTATATAAAGATAAGTGTCATTTTTATAAATTGGTGTGCGTCTCTTTATTGAATTGTTTGTATTATTTATTGACTGTGTGTATGCAGCAGATGTCTAACACTTCTCTGATAAGCCTAAGGCTGCTTGACCACACTAACCCCTAAGAAAGCACCTTTGGATTGCTAGAGCAAGCCCCTGTCCATTTATGAGGGATACCTGGATTCTTTGCACAATATATCTCTTTTTGGTATACTATATATAGAGCCAGCTTCCTAACGTTATTACATAAAATATTTAAATAGATCCCTTACTACAGTTTTAATGTGGTGATCAAGTTATGGATCTGCTTCCAGGAACCTCCTTGGTGGACATATGAACAGAGCTTGGGATGACTGCTATTGTTATAAAGGGCCACTTTTTGACATTAATACAGTGTTCAGCATTCATAAAAGTATCAGTGACGAAGCTACAAACTTCATAAATGAAATTTGAATGATATTGTAGAAGGGGCCAAATTAATAGGAACATGCAAGTGTGGCTCCTAATGGGAAATAATATGTAGTATAGAAAAACTCTATTAGGTGCACTTTTTAGAATGATTAAAGGGATATTGCACTCATTAACATTAACATTAACGAGTCAGTAATGTGCCCCTCGCAAGGTAAGTGATTGTATTTATTTCCATTCCACTTTCCCGTCATATGTCGTACTCCACTACCCCCCCCCCACCCTGCCCTGCCCCCACCCCGCATCACCATCCCACAGTGTTACCTGTGCGAGCCGTCACCTACCCATGGTAAGGTGCAGTCCAGTTGTTTGCTCTGTGTACCTTGGGTTCTTGGAAAACCTACAGATTCTATTTATCCTAGCAACCAGAAGGGTCTAGCGAATGCAATGGTGCATTGCTTTAGTAAATTAGCCATTGTAACATGAAGTTACATATGAAAGAATGCGTTGTCAAAAATGGCTGGTTTTTCCTACACATTTTCAATATTTGTTTTATTTCAACAGTTAGTTTCTTTGGGAAGACCTTGAGGGATCTACACAAATTACCCCTTGCTAAATTCAGAATTGTGTCTACTTTTTAGAAATCGATAGCTTTGCAGGATCACCCATGGGTTTCACCCCGGTGTCCACCACAATCAGGAAGTAGTTTGAAAGCACAAAACTTAGGAAAAATGGACTACCTCTTTGAAAAATGTAAAAACTGTGGGGTTTTTTATTCAGCTCTGCATGTTCCTTAACACCGGGAAGATGATTACTTTAGCACAGCAAACCTTTTGTTGATGACATTTTTAGGAAAAAAAGATGATTTAGCTTTTGTGGAGCACTTTTTTCCTATTTTCCCCCAAAACCCCTAAAATTTGGCTTTATTTTTCCTACTTTCCCGGTCACCTTCAGGGGAATTCACAAACCATAGGTACCTTTTTTCTTATAAAAACTTTGTTTATTGAGGTTTTTGCAACATAACAATAAAAATTGCAGTAAGTACAGTGAGATCAAGACATACACAACAGATATCGAAACAGTACATGAGGATACATGTCCCGCCCACAAGAGACGATCAAGTTTAGGATAATATAGAATATGCTGCAGAGTTACAATGGGACTCAGGAAAGGGATGGGTAGGCGCCACCATGGTGCAATGAGGGAGAGCGTCTGGCGTTACGCAAAAAACAGGATCGATATGGTGCCCAAATGCCCAAGGGGTAAGAAGAGTCGGGGAACCAGTTCAGCACACTGATCAATCATGTCCTGGGGCAGTAAGATGTAACTTGTAACCAGTGCATGGAGGCCTCCTCTGCATCCCTACCATAGCAACGTTTCGCGTAGCAAGCACCATCAGTACAGAGGCAAGACAGCAGCAGGACACCTGCAGTGCCGAAACGTCACCCAACAGGGCGACCTGAGGGAACGGTACGACATGGAAGTCTAGGATCTCAGAGAACGATAGGAATATGTCATGCTGGAAAGGGACTAGGCCGGGACACTGCCATGACATACGCAGAAAGTCTGAATTAATAAGGCCACATCTACAGCTTGCACAAACGTAGAACTGTGACATTTTAACGGAGTAAAGTAGTATTGGTGAACGTATTTAAACTGTATTAACTGATGTTTATAATTAAATGGGGTGATTTTTTAACTTGCAAACAACAATCTGCCCACGCCTTATCTGTGAGTTGATAACCAAGAAGAGTTTCCCATTTGCGCCTGGACTCAAGAGGAGTATGTATCATGAACGTTAGTTAGTTGAAGTATAAAAAATAGAGTGCCCCACATCTGCTCTCTCAGTGTAAGTTGTAAGGAGTGTAGTTTCTGGCAGAGTGGAGGGGTATGTGGATGCAGCTGTCCAAACCGAGGAACACAGTCGGAAGTAGCAGAATGGTGCGAGGTGGTTGCACCCTGGCAAGAACAAAAAACTACCTGAGAAATAAAAATGTCATTCACAAAACTATGTTCCAGCGTGAGCAGGCCCATCTGTCAGAGGAGTTCCTTCGTGGCCCTGTCACCAGTAGGCAAACGCAAGGGCAAGTATGGGCTTGACTGGTTCAGTCCTCAGAAAGCTTCCACCAGGCACATCTGGTGATAGCCAGAAGATCTATTTTACAGCTCGCAATCTTGGGCGGTGAGGAGACTTGTCCCAACAATGAGTGTGTACAAGCAATGGCCCACTCTGACCTAACATGAACAGACATGAATGGCCACATTAAAATCTCCCACCTTATCCGAGGTTGGCCACCTCTCCAAATTAAGCGAGTTAGGAGGACGAACCAGGTGTCCTAGAAATGGTGGTGACTACCAAGGTCCCATGCTCATGGGTGGCAATCCAGGTGGTAAACAGACATAATATCGAGTAGGAAATCGAGTAGCACTAATATCGAGTCCAAAACCTCGGACTACAAAAATATCGACAGTCAGAATGTCGTTGTTAAGAATATCAAGTTGAAGGTAAGTAATATCGTTTTACAAAATATCGAAGTAATTAATATCGTTAGCCAAAATATCTTTGTCAAAAATATTGTTGTTTGATTTAGTGCTATGTATTTTAGTGTGTATTTTACATGTATGTGTTCTATTTTTTTGTGTAAATATTGCATTTGTTTTTTAATATATGTGTTACATTTTTAGAAGTTATTATTTATTTATTTTAAGTAAATTTTGCGTTTTAGTTCCGTAGCGGGTTGTGGGTTTTTATGGGAATAGGGTGGGAAGTAATTTAATTATAATTAATTAATTAATATTTTTTATTAATTAATATTTATGTATTTAATATTTTATATTGTTAATTGTGGTAACTAATGTATTATTAATTAGTAATTAATTGTTTTTTAATGATTAATAATTATTTGGTAAATATCTTAATTGTGTTATTTTTTGGGAGTGGTTTGTGGGTTTATAGGGAAATAGGGTAGGAAGTAATTTAATTATAACTAATTATTAATCTTTTTAATAGAATAATATCTATGTATTTAATATTTTATATTGTTAATTGTGATACATAATATATTGTTAATTATTTATTAATTGGTTATTAATAATTATTAATTAATTATGTTATTTGTGTCATATTTTTAAGAGTGGGTTGTGGGTTGATAGGGGAGTAGGCTGGGAAGTAATTTAATTTTAATATTTTTTTTTATCATAACATTTATTTTATGTTGTGATATAGTGTTAATTGTGAATTAATTTATCATTGATTGTTTTTAAATTGCTTGTTACTTTTAATTATTTAATTAATTAATTGTTAATTAATTATGTTTTACAACATTGGTGGTGGAATTTATAGGGGAATAGGGTGGAAGGTAAAAACATTTAAATAATTAACTGTTTGTTAATTAATTTTAATTATTTTGCTTGAGTGGGAATAGTACATTATTCCCCTATGCAATCCAACACTTTCCCTACTGTTGCACTTGCTGGAGTGGGAATAGTAAATTATTTCTCTCCGCTATCCAACATTTTCCCTACTGTTGCACTTGCTGGAGTGGGAATAGTAATTTTTACACCAACGCTATCCAACACTTTCCTTACTGTTGCACTCCTTGGAGTGGAAATAGTAAATTATTCCCTTCCGCTATCCAACACTTTCCCTACTGTAGCACTTGCTGGAGTGGGAATAGTAGTTTTATCCACTCCGCTATCCAACACGTTCCCTACTGTTGCACTCTCTGGAGTGGGAATAGTAATTTTTACCTCTCCACTATCCAACACTTTCCTTACTGTTGCACTCCCTGGAGTGGGAATAGTAAATTATTCCCCTCTGCTATCCAAAACATTCCCTACTGTTGCTATCTCTGGAGTGGGAATAGTAATATTTACCCCTACGCTATCCAACACTTTCCTCAATGTTGCACTCCCTGAAGTGGGAATAGTAAATTATTCCCCTACGCTATCCAAAACCTTCCCTACTGTTTTACTTGCTGGAGTGGGAATAGTAAATGGTTCCCCTCCGCTATCCAACAATTTCCTTACTGTTGCACTTCCTGGAGTGCGAATAGTAAATGATTCCCCTCTGCTATCCTACACTTTCCCTACTGTTGCACTCCCTGGAGTGGGAATAATAATTTTATCCCCTCCGCTATCCAACATTTTCCCTATTGGTGCTGTTAATGTAGTGTCAGATGTAATTGAAAAAGATTACAATATTTTAATATTTATTTTTTATTTTTATTTTACTGGTATATATATATATATATCCACAAGCAGAAATTACGGAAGTCCGGTGCTTCAAGCGCGGCTGTCCTGGACGGGCTCCGTCAACCCCATATCAGTCACCAACTTTTGCTTTCTCAAAAGAAATCCAGGACACGCAGGAGTGTATGTTGAAAAAATTTACTGGGCGAGGTAGCGCCTCACCGACGCGTTTCGCTTTGCAGCTTTCTCACGGTGTGGCTGACATTTTATTTTCCCTGTATTTACATCCTGCCTCAAATATTAACATTGAAGAAGGACTTCGAGGATTATGTGGGCTATCATATGCAAGCGTCAGCGCCATTTTAACATGTTGTATAATACAATCGAGAATTACCAATTCGTAGAGATATTGTCAAACAGAAACACAAAACACGAACAGTACTTTGTGAAGCTCGACAAATGCAAAACTTTTAAGTCCACATTGTATATTTTAACTACATTGCTTCCATGATTTTATGTGTATACATTAGTGTCAGTACAACGCCTCATTATTTTTGAGCAATAAAGCATTATTGACTCCACCTAAAAATGCTTCATAAGCCTACAGCCAACTCATGATTTCATTACTGGCCATCAAATTATGAAGTTTTGTTGTTGTGCTGACACTAATGTATATAAAACGCAATTAGAATGCTCGAAGTGCAACCCACTGGGGTTTGCACTCTCTATTGTATATAATACGTAATAAGAATGCTTGAAGTGATACTCACTGGGGTTTGCACTCTCATTGATGGCCAGTAATGAAATCATGAGTTGGCTGTAGGCTTATGAAGCATTTTTAGGTGGAGTCAATAATGCTTTATTGCTCGAAAATAATGAGGCGTTGTACTGACACTAATGTATACACATAAAATCATGGAAGCAATGTAGTTAAAATATACAATGTGGACTTAAAAGTTTTGCATTTGTCGAGCTTCACAAAGTACTGTTCGTGTTTTGTGTTTCTGTTTGACAATATCTCTACGAATTGGTAATTCTCGATTGTATTATACAACATGTTAAAATGGCGCTGACGCTTGCATATGATAGCCCACATAATCCTCAAAGTCCTTCTTCAATGTTAATGTTTGAGGCAGGATGTAAATACAGGGAAAATAAAATGTCAGCCACACCGTGAGAAAGCTGCAAAGCGAAACGCGTCGGTGAGGCGCTACCTCGCCCAGTAAATCTTTTCAACATACACTCCTGCGTGTCCTGGATTTCTTTTGAGAAAGCAAAAGTTGGTGACTGATATATATATATGTATGTATATATTTTTTTTTTTAATAATGTTTGATATGTTTCTAACATTTTATAATTTATTATGATAATTATTTATTCATATTATTAAGTAAATGTATATATTATATTTTATAACATTATATTTATTATTTATAATCAATTATCTATTTTTAACTATATGTATCATTTACTTTATTTGACATTATTTTTTCAACATTTAAAAAAAAAACGATATTTTTAACAACGATATTTTTTTAAAATATTTTTTAACTAACCTTTATGAAAATAGGACTTCTATTTTCTGGACAACGATATTTTTGTCCCGATATTTTTGTACCTCAACATTTTTGTTGTCAGTATTCTGTCATTGATCCAATCCAGGTAACGGTTCTGCCAGGCCTGTCCCCCTCTCCGAATGCCCGTGCTCGGGCACAACACCCCAAAAAGAGGACCTCTCAATCTGCCTCCTCCCTGTACTCCTGCAGTGTAGAGTTCAGGTGGGCCAAATGTGGCCTATCCTTCATAGTAGAATAATTGGTTTATAGGTGTTTGAGTTTAGTTTAGAGAGGCACGATTAAAGTACCCCAGAGCTTTTGGAAATATAGAAACCGAGAATGTAGGCCTCCAATAGTGTTGCACTGTTACAGACAAAGCTCTTTCTGAGCTAAAATTACTTGTGAATTGCGACTCCAACCTTACTATGGAACACCTGATGTTGAAGTTCAGATCTGTGTAATTTCCAAACTTAAAACGGGGGAGCCGAGGTTGGCTGCTGAAAAGTTAGCTTCACCGGGGAGTGGTCAGACAAGGTGCGGGGCAGAATGCCAATGCTACACACCCTACATAGCAGAGACCTTGAATGAAACCACGCGTTGAGCCGCAACAGTGTCATGCACAGGGGAGTGGAATGCATGGCCCCTTTGATTGAGATGCAATGCCCACCAAATGTCCACTAGGTCATATAGCTGCATAATGTAAATAAGAGTTATACTGGAGGCCTTAGAGGATCTGTCATGCACCATGGAGAGAGTGAGACTAAAACCCCTCTCCCAGAGTCTGGGCCAGTCGCGATGTTTAGAGCATAATTGCATCATATCATCAAAAATGGTGGGGCTGTCAACGGGTGGATCGCCCCCTGCTGGGCCGGCGGTGGCTACCGCCGGGCTGGCGGGGGAGATCCGCCCGCCATCCTAATGGGCTCCTAAGTGCTGTGCGGAGCACCAAAAACCACAGGCTCAAATTAAGCACTGCAAGCAAGTGGGAAAATCAGCAAGTGCCCTGTTACAAGCATTTTCTAAAATGCATAACCTCATCACCCGTGCCAGTTATTTGTTTTGATCTAGCATAAGAAGGGTGATGGAATTGCTTTCCCAACCTCCAAACTTTGCAGGATTGCAGAGCTGTAGCGCTGCCATGATTTTGCTTGACTTTTTATTAGTATTTGGCATTGTCCCCCATATTATCATGTGGGAGCATATATCAGAGGAAGGCCTCACAGGCTTAGGTCCCTTGAAGAGAATAAACCCAAAAGTTAGCAATTCCACCTTTTACATCTGTCTCTGAGCCACTGGCAAGTGGAGTGTAATCACACTCATTAGTGGGCACCTTGCTATTATGCTCATTTGGAAGCTGCTAAATCACCATTTCAAGACATTGTTCCAGATATGTGGACCCCGCTGAGGTTTTCTTTCTTCTTGAGTATGATTGCCTAAATTCATATCCATTTGGTATGGTTAACCAGTGCATGAAGATAAACTTTATTAAGTTAACTAGTAGCAAAGACAAAGTCCTCAGTATTTGTAGACCAAACACATCACTGCATCTTAGCTCATTGGCCTGTTTGACCACCACTTCCCCAGTAAGACAGATAACTTTGTGAGTCATTTTGGAGTCACTATAGGGCTTGTACTTCCAGCTAAAGAACCTGGTGCTCATGAGAATACTTGAGTATTGGCTGATCCGTCGGCTGGATATCCAAAACTTGGTGGCACATTTTGTCACACGCACTCGGATAGAAGGACACATATTACACTGATTCAGTCTCTATAACATTGGTTGTCAACTGACAAAAAAAAATTACATTCAAGGCCTCATGCATTTCTACAAAGCCTTATCTCTGTGCCTTGGGTCAGTCATTTCCAGAGGGGCAGTGTGTGTGGTGGTTACAGTCATTTGCTACTTGTGTCCCAGGGCCTTGAGCACAATTGAACTGCACCTGAATAACGAAGTTACCCCCTTTGTACTCTTGACTCTCCAAGGGTGGTAGGGCTGAGCAGAGAAGGTGTACTCCAAGAGGTGGGGGCCTGTGAACCCAGTTACAGTATGGTTAAATGATTACAAAACCTAAACAGAACTTCCAGTCACACATATCTCTTTTAAAAAGAATATGCATTTTGTCTACGCAAAGGTAATTTGTGCAGCTAAAATTAGACAGAATATTATTCTAAATTCAGTTCTAGTTCTGCACCAATATGGGGCTATGCTACAGGTAGCGTGGAGGTCTATGGTCACAGTTATCCTTTGTTGGCTCGGTGCTCAAGTGCTATCTGCAGGGTCCCCAATGCAGTCCGTTTAGGAAGCAAACCCGAAAGGCATGCTGACGGACTCACATTTCAAATAGATGGCAATGCACATATGAAGTCCTGGACCAGATGCTCTCCAAAAACCCTCGGACGGTCAATCCCGTTCCATGGGGTGTCATCAATGAGAGCCCCTCCTCTAGTGCCGCACATCCTCCACCTTCTGTCCACTGCACGCACTGAAGGTTTTATTATCCGGTTCACCATCCTGGAAGGTTTTTACTGATTACTTATTAACGTTATGCAACGTTTTATTGCCTGTATAGTTCTTATGCATTGTTTTATTGTAATGCAATGCTGAGTCAATCGTGGTCCCAGGGGGGTCATTAACGAGGGCTATCCCAATAACGTTGCATAACTTGCATTAATGCTCACTACACGTATTTAGGAGCCTATTATATATGATGTATTATTATTCTGTAAAGGTCTTTATGGACTGTTGCATGGCCATACAACATTGTATCATTCGGCAAGGATTTCTTGGTTTGTTTACTGTTGTGCAATGGTTTTAAGTAACTATGCTAACACATTGACTTCACTTAACAGTGTCTAGTTAGTGCAAGTGATTGAGGCGGTGGGCACCAGCACCCGTCTTTGGGGAGCAGGACTTAATTTTCTCCATCAGTCTTTGACTCAGAACCAGAACGAGATTGGCATGAAAGGGAGAAATATGGAGGTAAGAAAGGAAGGTAGGAAAACAGAGACTAAGGGAGATAGGAGGGATGAAACACAAGTTGTAAGCATGAGATAAAGAGACACAGAGTTTGTTTGAGGTGGTTGATGAGAAGAAAGACGCGATAGTTGGAATAAAGACAGGGCAGCCTTGGTATCCGGTAACCCTCTGATGGTTTGGTAGAACATCCGGCCAATAAGAACAGAGATGGCAACACTCTGAAACCAGAAGTGTGAGGCTGACTGTTAAAAAGAGCGGTGGATCTCAAGGTGTGTGAATATGTGTTGGGAGGTGGGCTCTATACTATGCAGATGCTACGTATATCCAGTGGAAATTGCAGCATATTACATTTCTATATTTTATACAGAATAAGCAGTATCTCACAGGAAGATTCTTGGATGGGTAAACTTCAAACAATTGTTTACACGTGCTCTTATGCTGGAAAGACTGGTCTATCTTGACAGGCCAATCTACTCTTTTTCACTGTATTGTGTTATTTTACAAAGCTATAGTGCCATCAATTCACTTGTAAAAAGGCCCTACAAAAAGAGTAGTTGCTTTATTGACCATCTAATAGCTGGCACTCTCATTTGGAAAGTCAATTTCCTTCCAAAAAAATCATAGGTAATGGAAACTTTATTCCTCTCCCTTAATCAAGACCACCATGGCAGTTTGGAATAGAGTGAAAGAAAAGACAGGCCTTTCCTCAATGAGGTCATCGCTCACACCAATAATAAATTGTTGTTATGCAATGCAATGCTATGTTATGTTGTTATGTCGATCTGGTATCACCAGTGACAATAACCAGGGGCCAGTAAACTATATTTTACACCTGGAACTAGGCAGACGAGTTTTCCATCTGGGCAGAGCGAGGGAGCAAAATAAAAGGTTTCCTCTTTGACTTGACATGTATAAAACAGTTTGACTAATTCAAGAAAGAATATAGCATACCACAGTCTGAAAGGCTGTGGTGCTTTCAAATAGGAGACTGGTTCACAAACAAAACAGGCAAACCATATGTAATTTGAACATGGGCTGATCACAAAACGGTGAAAGAGATTTGGGGAGATTTATCTTAGAACCCATTCCACCTCTAGATGCGGCCATACCAGTCAAGCACTACTGAAAATCGCCACACATTGGTACCTACCTCCAGTATGGCTTAAGGTACTCCCTGGCGGTCCAGAACTGAAAAACAAATACATCAGCCATCTGCTCTTAGTAGGGTGAACAGTCTGATGCTACTACGCCAATGGCCCCAACTCTGTTGGTTTTCGACAGCAAAGCCAGCTGGGTACCATTGTTGGAAACATGACGGTCAACACAAGACAAAATAGTGCAGGTGGACTGGTATTTTGGCGGGATTTGTGGTGAAGTATCTGCCAAACTCTAGATCAGGCCCATAGCTCCAGTGTTGAAACACAGATCCCAGATTCCATACATATATAATTCTTGGCATTATCAACAAAAAACATGTGCATTATGATACACAATGGTAAATTCATTTCCTTATCTCTGGGGATGGAGACGATTACTGCATCCAATATCTCTTTAGAGTGAGGACTTTGAGACTACATGGGCTTCATTTATTTGCTTCCTCTCTGGCGAATTTAGAGTTGACATGCCGTAAATATCTAAGGACACTGCAGCTCGCATCAAATACTCTAGATGGCTAGTAGATTGCCCATGTCTTAGGCTAATGATTTGGAGACGTAGTATGTCTAGTAGGCCTGGGTGAAAATTTCGTTCCGTTCGCAGAAATTGCGATAATTTGACATTTTCGCGTTCCGCGGAGAGCGCGAAAATGTCAAAATTTCCGCTTTCCGCAGCTTGGCAATAATTTGTTTCTTGCTCGCGCTGTAAAATAATACATTCTCGCGCGCGTGCGATCGCCTTACCTGAATCCCTGCGTTCGCCGACAAGTTTTCTTGATCTGGTCGCGTTCTCCATGAGATGTTGGATTGTTTTCAGCCATTTGCGCTGTCTCGCGACAATTCGCGCCCGCAGTGACGTCATGCGTCGCGCGATCACGTCTTTCTTCTCGCGAGACAACTCAAAACAAGATGGCCGCGCCCGCGAGCAACCACATGGGTAAGTTGGCGACCCGCAACCATGCAGAAAATCTCGCGAACATGGGGGTGAAAAAAATTCCGCATCTTCGCGATATTTCTGCTTGTTTGCGATAATTTTAAACATTTTCGCGATAATTTGCGAAAGTGGATTTCGCAAATTCCGCCCACCCCTAATGTCTAGATCCTTCAGTGCTTTGTGTAATCCCGCAATCGAATTTAGCTAGCTGTCTCTGAGAGGGAAGGGGGGATTTTGTTCCCTGTTATTTTATATTATGCGTTGCATAATTTAAACAAGCTTGGTCAGCATTCTCCACTGGCCATTGGTTGTAGGTGAGCGTATGATCAGCTTTTGCATCACAGCAATTTAATTTACAGGCCCTGGGTGCATATGGTACTACATTACTAGGGACTTACAAGTAAATTAAATATACCATTTGGTTATAGGCCAATTCTACCATGTTTAGGGAAGAGAGCACAAGACCTTTAGCACAGGTAAGCAGTGGTAAAGTGCACAGAGTCCTATGCTCAGTAAAAAAAGAGGTTAGCAAAAACAGGAGGGATAAAGGTAAAAGGTTTGGGGGAAGACACCCCTTTTGCTGACAGGTCTAACACTGTCATTTCATGGATGCTAGCCTTAGGGGGGGGGGTCTTCCCCCAAAACGTTTTGCCTTTACCTGTCACTTTTTCTAATTCAACTTAAAACCCCCTTGCCAAGCCTTAAACTCAGATTTTATTAAATATATGTCACCCGTAAGGTAGGCCCTAGGTATCCCAAAGGCTGGGGGCATTGCAATTAATAAAAGATTGGGCATGTACTTTTACGTTTTTCATGTTCTGGTAGTGAAAAACTCCAAAATACGTTTTTCACCATTGTGAGGCCTACCTCTCCATAGGATGACATTGGGTTGCCTTCTTACATTTAATAAGCGCTAACTTTTGATTGAGAACAGATGAACATTTCATGTTTGGTGTCTGAAAAAAGTGTAATTCTAAATCCTCCTTAATGATAAAGTCGGATTATAAGTTACAATTTTGAAAAGGCTACTTTAAAGAAAGTTGGCATTTTCCTGCCCTAACCATTTGGTGCTTGCACCAGTTTAGGTCACATGACTAGGCATAGTTGACAGTTGGACTTTGTTTATTTCTCTCAGACAGACACATAATAGAGGGTTTAAGTGTGCCTAGATGGGCCGCCTGCTGTCAGGGGGGGGTGGAGCTAAATACATTGCACTCAGCATTCCCACAAAGAACTTGCCACCTCTGCTTTGTTCATGCATCCAGCTTGGAGTCAGTGCATGGGAAGCAGGAAATTCCAAGCACTTCAAAGAGAATTCTTTAGAAACTTCTACTTCAAAGAATGTCTCAGGTATAAAAATAGGAACCTCAGTTCCACTCTTCAGTTCACTTTCTGGAACTGCGGAAGGACTCTCAGATGACCGCATGCTGGTGTGGCCTGCTATGTACTTAAGAAGACTGTTTTGCTGCACCTGGAAACACTGCTCTGCTGCCTGAAGCCTGCCTTGAACCCTTAGAGGCCTGCCCAGCGGCTTGAGTCCTATTCCGCTTCTTACACCCAGGACTACCAGAGTGACTGCAAGGGCTAGTTGGCAGGCCTCCTGATCAGAGCCTTAGGGACAGAAATGGCTCCAAACATCATCAACCAGCACCAGGACCCAGTCTGAGTAAGCCTTAACTCGCCAAGTGGTGCCCCTCCAGTCCTAGATCCTTGGTGGTGTTAAGGGTGACCAGATAGCCAACATCAAAAACCTGAGACTTGAAAAGTTTTTGGTTAAAAACTGCTCTGAGAACCAAATGGGGACTGGAACCAGCGTGCTCGTCTATCTGCCCAATGTGAATCTCCATTCTTCTCCTCAGCAGCAAATCCTGTTCAGCAGTCATTCGATAAAGGGGTATCCGGCCTCGTCGAACTTGCCGGCTACAGCCTCCAGCTTGTCCCCCTGGAGATTTTCTTATTCCATAAAAGAGACTAAGGGCCTGATTTAGATCTTGGTGAGATCTAAGTCAGCTACTTGTAATATTTTCCTATGTATCATGTGTTGACAATCGCTGTAGGCTCATGCTGTGTGTATGAGATGCAATATGTAACACAAAGGAACATAACACATTACCCACATATCTATTGCAGGCAAACATGACGCATATGTGTATTGATGCATTCATAAGTTTTACCTACCTGTCTCCCCACCACCATGAACGTCATTCCATCAGCAAACCACCACCAGGTCTCCGCCAGTACAACAGTAACATCTAAATCAGCTTAGCGCAAAGCCTCTGGCCTGATGGCTACTGAGGACTGTGAGCCAGCAGAGCAGACCGCTACCATGGCGGTCTTCTGTCCATAGCCGCAACATCTAAATATAGTGGCTGAACCGCCATCAGCTTGACAGAGTACTTGGGACCACAGCGGGACGTCGATAGTTCCACCAAAGTCTAAATCAGGCCCTAAGTTTGAATAAAGAACTCTTCACCGCTACTTCGTACAGCGGCTCCCGGGCACTTCCTTCTCAGACACTGCCTGTGGCATTGCCCCGCTTAACTTCTACCTTCTCACAGACTTTTTGGGGACATTTTTTTTAAGTTTCAAGGTAAGTACCAACAAGGCCCAATCCACTACTTGTACCCAATTCCAGCTTCAGCACAATCAGCCATATTTCTCAGCTTTCACCCAGTTTTACTCACCTAGAAGTCTGCGGTTGGCGCTTTGATGTTTTACGAGATAATTTTTCCCTTAAACTTTAAACATTCATAACTCCGGTTCTACTGATTGAATTCTGGTAATTTGCTGACACATAATTTACTAAAATGTACTCTATTTTCCTAAATAGGGGAGGGATTTTACTGGAGTCTGACTGCATTTGTGCCCCGCTACCAAGGGTTAAGCACTGATTAATTTAGTGAGTTTTGTGTTTTTATCCTGACCGGGATTGTAGCTGTTGCTTGAGCAGGAGGTTCACTCCCAACCCAACCAACAACCCAATTTCTCACAATGGAGAAATTGTCTCACATAATCTTCATCTTAATTTGGCCATCCTTTTTTGGTTTTCAATTCCTGTAGTTCTCCCACGCCTCTTTATAGGAAAGCAAATCATGGTATAATTACAATCTGAGAACCCAGTCACCACTCCAATTACTTGTTCACTGTTTCTTTGTCTTTGATCATGTACATCACTTTGGCTAGGTTCATGGTATACAAATACCACATACATTGGTTCATAAATGACATGCCTCCCTTGTGGATCCTATATACAAATACTCTTTTTTGTTTTATATCTACACACAGCCCTTCTTTGGCTATTGTGTCTGATTACAGATATTGACCTCTGAGGCATATATCAAAGCTCTAATCAGTAAGTATTTATAGCAGATTGTGGAGAACATATGGAGGCAAATGACAGATCTCTAAGGCTAAGGCATATAAGCTCACCAGTCTGGTTGGAGATCTCTCCATCTGAACATGGAATGCAATCATAGCAGCATACCCCTTGGCCTTCACGAGTTGATTTTCTGAAGCCCACAGTGCACATTTCACTGCATGAGGACTTTGGGATCTGGATTAGGAGACAAACATTGCTTGGAATTTAGACAATTATTTGTATGAGAACCGGGTTTAAACAGTTATGAAGAGAGTGCAGGTTAAGGCTGAGGTTTTCCAGGGACACGTGATAATTAAAAGGTACTTTCCTGTAACTATAGTTCTCCATGACTGGAATATATATTCACGTAACACAACAAAAACTGGCTTCTAACACTTGCCTCACAGGTGCACTAGCACTTTGTCTCTCCATGGAAGTTAACATGACATACAGTTTCTACTAACCTGGTCTCACTAGTTTTGCATATACACAGACTCAACAAGTGCATGACTTTATTGCAGCCCTCTTTATCTTCCTGAAGAAGCAGCTCAGCATGTGGGTGGAAATGCCCAGACATTTCCTCTCAAAATATGGGTTACGCATTGGACTAACTCTTTCCAACCCACTTGGTCCCAAATTACAATATGAGAAGTATTACATTATCTGGCCCCATCACTATAAGTTATCTAGATCCATCATTATGCTAGGTCATTAGCTTTGCCCCAGGCATAGTAGAATTTTAGGGCTGGTGTAATGACATCTGGAAGTTTTATATATGTAAGATTCTGCCTTAAACTTGTTGACCCAGAGACTGTAAGAACTCACAGGTACAGCAACAGACACACAGGACTAATGGAATGAAAGTTGATTCCACACATGTCAGAAGGGACCCACTCAGCCGCATAACAACAGGTAAGCATTGGCCAAGAAGCTATTTGAAAAGATGGCAACCTGAGTCCTCGAGATAAGTGTTAGAATCATATTGGGTGGGTCTTAGAGACCTAATGTCTCCACAACAGGGAAGCAAGATCCTGTGGCTTTGCACTGTAAAGGTATTACTTTAGAGGCTGAGCCTTGATACATACTAGGTCTCTCCCGAGACCATGTGCTCAATCCCAAAAGCTAGTATCAAAGCCATTTTTTGGGAGAGTGTTGCAGTTGACAACATTGGGGAATGCAAGGGATCATTATCGGCAGCTTTTATTGTTTTTACACCTGTGGCATTGTATGAGAATACAATTGCTGAAATTGTTCCCCCCATTGGCCAGAAGAATTTATCTTAAATTAAGGTATGGATCCCTACCTGTAAAAAGTTTCAAGAAGTGACAAAAAGAAATGGTCATTGCTGATGATCTTTGTAAGGGGTGCCAAAGGGGTTCCGAATCACTCATTCATGTACTGTTGTTTTGTCAATTTTAGAAACAGCTTCATTCGAATGTGGATTGTTCCACTCTGTAGAAACCCGGGCATTAGGAAGCACCAGAAGGCACACCGAATACTACAAAATGACATAAGCCAGATTGTGGTATTTTGCCTGGCTACGTTTTTAATGACAATGTGGCTAAGACATGTAAAGCATGTAAAAATCATCCTCCATATCTGTCTGAATTCGGGATCCCATTTTTCTTATGCTGCTATCTTGTTGTGCTGCTGACAGTCTCTTGCGTGGAGGAGCTTTATTAGTCATTTGCCTCAATCTCAAAGTATTTAACAGTTGTCAATTTGCAAGATTTTACATAGTAACTTTATCTCTTTCAATGCTGCTATTTTAATGTGTTTTAATAGATGAAAATGTTTAAGATTTGGTTGTTCTATGTATTATGTATGTACAGTGTTATTTATATTTGTTTTTACGTTTTATGTAAGTGTCTTGTTTTGTACTTATATGATCTAAAGTGAACAAAATAAAGTCCTTTAATAGATTGATTATGTTAAAATTATTTATATAGCACTCATACACAAATCGGTTTCTTGGTGTTGACTATAGGAGCAGAACTGCAGCACAGAAAGTTATTTGCTTGCTTGTGTAAAAAACCACGTCTTCAAAAGTTGTCTAAATCTAAGATAATCAACTGGCATTCTGATGTTAGATGGAAAAAAATTCTAGAACAGGGGCCAATACAGATAATCTAGAACCTGCTAGTCTCTTCTTAAATGGGGGAATAGCCAGAAGGTTGAGATGAGATGACCTCAAATTACATGAAGGAATATACTTTTAAATTCGTGAAGAAATAAACTCAAGGCAGTTGCCATGGAGAGATTTAAAAATGAAGCATCCTGTATTAAAGTTTGTGCTGTTTCACCTGCAACTAGTGTAGGGGTGATATGACACCTCCTAGGTTGTCAGTAGATCAGCCTGGCTGCCTAGTTTTGTACCAGTTGCAATCTCTTAGTCAAATAGGCTAGAAAAACAAAATATAGTGAGTTTGCATAATCTATTCATGAGATAACTAGAGCAAAGATAACCTGCATGAGGGCTTCAAGGGTGAGAAATCTACCAATTTTCCTAATCAGCCTGAGCTGAAGAAAACAGACTGACACTACTGCCTCAACTTGAGGCTTAGTAGAAAGTTTGTTGTCAACAAGGACTCCAAGACTTTTTACTGAGTTCTTTGGTTGAGGAGGGGTACTCATTTTAGTTAGCCACAAATTGGAATTCCAAAGGTTTTGAGTACCTCCAGCTAAGACAATCTCCGTCTTATCGTAGTTTAATTTAAGTTGATTACCATTCATCCAGTCACAGATGAGTAGCATTGTATTTTGGAAGAATACTTTAGAGTCAGGTGAACTGTCGATACCAAAAGAAGTTGCATATTATCTGCATAATTAAAAACTATCACCTTCATTTTTCTCAGAGTAAAAATTAAAGGATGTATATATAGTTTGAAAAGATGGGGGGACATGGGAGACCCCTGAGGTACCCGCAGGTGAGTTGAACCTTATGATAGCCGAAGGGAGACAGCCGGACTGACTGGGAGCGGTCTATTAAAAAGGAGACAAAACAGTCCTGCGCTGTACCCTGTATACCCGCAGCTCTGAGATGGTCGACCAGATGTTTGTGGTAGACCGCATCGAAAGCTGCAGATAGGTCGAGAAGCACCAGTGCCTGTGTGGTACCTTTATCAACCTCTTCTCTCATTTCATCCAACTCAGCCAAGATCACTGCTTCTGTTGAATGAGCCGGCCGAAAGCCTACTTGGTGGGAATCAAGAATATAGTTTTCCTCCAAGAAGGTACAAAGACATTTGGCAACATGTGTTTCCAGGACCTTAGCCAAATAGAGTAGCAATAAGATGGGATGGTAATTATGTGGTGACTGTGGATCAGCACCAGTCTTTTTAATAGTGGAACCACTTTTGCTTCCTTAAAGGAGCTGGTAACAATGCCTTGAGCTAGAGAATCATGTAATAGGGACTGCGAGAACACTTATTTTAGCACCTGTGGGAAAGAGATATTGATGGATAATCTCCCCATTAATTTACAACTGATTAACCCACTTGAGTCTCTTATCTCTCCAACATTTCTAAATATAACCTTATTGTACATTTTATTCGTTTTTCATTGTACCATAAAAGTGAGTTTCAAGAACATGTTTTCTGCCTCCACTGGGGGTATAAATGAGGTCGTGACAGTTTATGTTTATGTGAAATAGCAGGTAATGAAGGAGATGTTGCTTTGGCTGAAAATGAAGAAAAAGAAAACTCAAAAGAGGTTGGAGAGATGAACAAATGTTCTGTGAAACCATTGTATTTTTTTTTATGTTTTCATCAAAAGTGGTCCAATGTGCATTTTGTTGTAGAAAAAAGGCTTCATCATATTTCTGGAAATTCATAAAGTTTACTGCTCCATCCTACTTATTTAATTTGAGACACGCAAGAGCTAGCCAAGATGTTATACTGTAAAAACTGTAACAGATTCTATTTTTATAAATAGGTTGACAGAACCTGAATAGGAATCATTGAAAGTAGATAGATTACCAAAAGAGAAAACAGGATTTTTATAGAACTAAGCCTATCCCACCAGGATAAAAATAATGGGTTCCAATTGGGGCATTGGCTCTCTTTTTTTTGTAATATCCTCAAAGTTATTTCAATGGTATTTTTTGATCGAATTTTTGATCCATAATCCTAAGTAAATCCTAAATTCTGAAACAATTCTTTGGTACAGAATTCAGATTTGTCTGATTTTATTTTATAACCCATTATATTTTAAAATGATTGAAATGTTGCCTGGCAGGCCATACAGATGTACTCAGATTCAAAATGTATAAAAGAATATCATCAGTATAAACCGATAATTACAATTTGGAACTGATTTATAAATCCTGAAATATCTATATTCTGCAAATTTTAAAAATTAAGGATTCTAATGTGAGGATAAATAAGAGAGGGGATAAAGGACATCCCTGTCGCACACCTCTCCGTAAAAACAAATAATGTGACATAATGCCATTTGCAAAAAAATGCTGCTTTAGGAGAGGAATATACAAGTAAAAATAAATTTTATATTTTTGGCCCGAAACTAAAGCACTTCAAAGAATGAAACATAAATTTCCATCCAGCACAATCAAATGCTTTCTCAGCATCAAGTGTAGTAGTGGCAATTTTGTGGGGTAGTTTTGATGATTTACTAATGATATTAAAGAGACACCTAGTACTGTCAGAGGAAAACCGTTCATTGATAAAGCTAACCTGTCCAATACAATCAATTTGGTTAAAGTTGATTCTTTTCATAAATCTGAAATATTAGCAAATATTTTATAGCCCACATCAATCAGAGTGATAGGTCAATAAATTTTACATAGCTGTGAATCACAGTTTTCTTTAAGAATCAGATATATCACAGGCTCTTAAAAAGTACAGTATGCTTATTTTGATTCACGAAAAAGGTGATATAACTTAAGAAGCTTGGGAAATAAACGTTTAGAAAAATGGGAGTAAAATATAATAGTCAACCCATCGGGGCCCGGTGTTTTACAAGTTTTTAATTTTCTAACTGCACCTACAATCTCCATATAGGAGACATCGGCATCCAACTGGGAAAATTCAATATTTTCTAAATGATGTTTTTGAATAGAACATAAATAGCCAACAATCTGTATCTATTTTGGAGTTTGGGTATATAAGTGTTGATAACATTGTGCACATCCCTCTAAGATACCCTTATCTATGGAAACAATCTTGTGATTACAAGTTTTAATAGACATAATAATAAAATGGATGAAGCTTGATCGGAAGACACCTTGTTAAATTTTAACTTTTCTGTAATCAAATTATTTAACCGCTTCGCTCCATGGCCGCCCCCCCCCCCCCTCCCCCCCCGTGCTAAGCCTTTTTGGGCTATTTGAGAGAGTTCGCGCTTAGGCTCCTGTAACTTTTTGACGACATAAGGTATCCACGCCAAATTTGCGTCCTTTTCTTCAAACATCATGAGGATTCTAACGGAACCCTGGGTTTGTGGATTCCCCTGGAGTGGACCTAGAAATTAGACAAAATACAGCTAAATGTAGTTTTTGGGGGGAATAATGGGAAAAAAACTGCTGCAAATGAAAGCGTCTGTTTTTTTTCCTGCAAATGGTATCAAAAAAGGGTTTGTGGGGCTGAAATCTCCATTTTCCCAGCTTTTAGGGAATTATAAACTTTTGTCAGAAAACAAAAAATTTTTACACAGTTTTGGCATTTTTCTGGGACATAGCCTATTTTTGCTCTTTTTTGTGCTTTCAACCTCCTTCCAGTTAATGGTAGAAATGGGTATAAAAGCAATAATGGATCCTGGAAAGCTATACATTTTTTCAAAGTAGACAAAATTCTGAATTCAGCAAGGGGTCATTTGTGTAGATCCTTCAAGGTTTCTTTATAGAAACTAACAGTTAAATATAGGAAAAATTGAAAATTAGTTGAAAAAAAACTGCCTTTTGTGTCAACGTTTTCACCTGTAACGTCTTCTAATTATGACAGCTCTTTGAAAGCAATATACTGTTACATCCGCGGGACCTTACTGGCTGTGAAGATTTATAGGACTTGTAGGTTCACCAAGAACCCGACGAACCACGATCCAAAAACTGAGCAGCGACTTGCAATGGTTTTTTATTATGTACGGGTATATAGCAATTATTCTGAGAAAATGTATACATGGAAAAATGGGTATGAAAGACACCTATTTATTTCTGAAATGGGAACAAAATATAGAGTTTAAAAACAGTAGATATTTGCACGTTTCCGAAATTGGGAATACTCATACTAGCATGAGAATTATCGGTCATTTTTCAAAATGACTTCTTTTTTACACATTGTCTTTCATTTGGAAGGCAGAAATGCATCAACAGTCAATAGGTAATAACATTTGCTTTACAAAACTAAATTACCCTAAGTCTCCCGATAAAAATGGTACCTCACTTGTGTGGGTAGGCATAGTGCCCACGACAGGAGACGGCTCAAAACACAACGTGAACACACCACAATTTTACAATGAAAAATTACCCTATTTTTGCAAAGTGCCTAGCTGTAGTTTTTAACCCTAGCTCTGCCGGCACCTAGGGACACCTAGCAAACCTATACATTTTTGAAAACTAAACACCCAGGGGAATCTAGGATGGGGTGAGTTGACTGGCTCTTACCAGGTTCTGTTACCCAGAGTCCCTTGCAAACCGAAACAATTGTAAAAAAAAACACATTTTCCTCACATTTCTTTGGTGGAAAGTTATGGAATCTGCGTGGATCCACAAATTTCCACCCACCCCACATTCCCCAAACTCTTCCGAGAAAAACGGTACCCAACTTGTGTGGGTAGGCCTAGTGCCCACGACAGGAAATGGCGCAAAACGCAACGTGGACACACCACAATTTCACCCAGAATCCCTTGCAAACCTAAAAAATTGTCCAAAAAAACACATTTTCCTCACATTACTGTGGTGGAAAGTTCTGGAATCTGCGTGGATCCACAAATTTCCACCCACTCCGCGTTCCCCAAAGATTTCAGAGAAAATTGTACCTCACTTGTGTGGGTAGGCCTAGTGCCCGCGATAGGAAACGGCGCAAAACGCAACCTGGATGCACCACAATTTCAAAGTGACAAATGACCCTTTTTTGGCAAAGTGCCTAGCTGTAGTTTTCGAACCCTAGCTCTGCCGGCACCTAGGAAAACCTAGCAAACCTATACATTTTTTAAAACTAGACACCCAGGGGAATCCAAGATGGGGTGACTTGACTGCCTCCCACCAGGTTCTCCTACCCAGAATCCTTTGCAAACCTAAAACATTGTCCAAAAAAACACATTTTCCTCACATTTCTGTGGTGGAAAGTTCTGGAATCTGCGTGGATCCACAAATTTCCATCCACCCCGCGTTCCCCAAAATCTTCCAAGAAAAACGGTACCTCACTTGTGTGGGAAAGCCTAGTGCAGTGACAGGAAACGGTGCAAAACGCAACGTGAACACACCACAATTTCACAGTGAAAAATGACCCTATTATGGCAAAGTGCCTAGCTGTAGTTTTTTAACCCCAGCTCTGCCGGCACCTAGGTAAACCTAGCAAACCTATACATTTATGAAAACTAGACACCCAGGGGAATCCAGGATGGGGTGACTGACTGTCTCTCGCCAGGTTCTGTTACCCAGAATCCCTTGCAAACCTAAAAAATTGTGAAAAAAAACAAATTTTTCCCACATTTCTGTGGTGGAAAGTTCTGGAATCTGCGTGGATCCACAAATTTCCACCCACCCCACGTTCCCCAAAGTCTTACGAGAAAAATGGTACCTCACTTGTATGGGTCGGCCTTGTGCCCGCAACAGGAAACGGTGCAAAACACAACGTGGTCTCACCTCAATTTCACAGTGAAAAATTACCCTTTTTGGCAAAGTGCCTAGCTGTACTTTTTTAACCCTAGCTCTGCCGGCTCCTAGGTAAACATAGCAAACCTATATATTTTTGAAAACTATACACCCTGGGGAATACAGGATGATGGGGTGACTTGACTGCCTTTAACCAGGTTCTGTTACCTATCCCTTGCAAACCTAATAAATTTTCAAAAAAAATAACATTTTCCTCACATTTCTGTGGTGAAAAGTTCTGGAATCTGCGTGGATCCACAAATTTCCACTCACCCTGCGTTCTCCAAGGAATTCCAAGAAAAACGGCACGTCACGTGCGTGAGTGGGTAGAGGACCCGTGACAGGCAAGGGCCCAAAACCTATTGAGGCGACATCAAAATTACCTATCACAATCCAACCATGTTTTGCAAGGGGGGTCCCATGGGTTTTTGGCCCTGGGCTTGGCGACCATCTAGGGAAACCTACCAAACCCACACATTTCTAGAAACTAGACACCCAGGGAGTCCAGCGAGGTATGGCTTGCATGGGTCCCCTAAAGCTTTCCTACAATTCCCTGCAAACCTCAAATTTAGCTGAAAAAATCACTTTTTTCTGACATTTCTGTGTTGGAAATTTGTGGAATCTACGTGGATCCACAAATTTCCTCCCACCCAGCTTTCCCCAAGGTCTCCCAATAGAAATTATACCTCACTCACGTGGGTGGGACAAGTACCCGTGACAGGCAAGGGCCCAAAACCTATTGAAGTAGGGTGACCAGACGTCCCGGTTTTGCCCGGACGGTCCCCGTTTTTTGTGAAATGTCCCCGTGTCCCGACACTGTACTCCAATGGAGTCAAATGTCCCCGTTTTAGAACAGTGTCCGGGTTGAACAAAGAAATGTCCCGGTTTTTCACTGTTCCGGTTGCGCGCATGCTCTGTTTGCACAGCTTGGTGACGTCACTGAGGTGAGCGCTGTAGCAGGAAGGGAAATCCTTTGAAGAGAGACATGTTCTCTCGGGATTTCCCTTCTCTTTGTGTACACAGCGCCACCTACGTCATCATGCAGCTGGTTAGAACCACCTGTGACCGGCATGACCCTGATTTTACAGCCTGCAGCAATCCACCGTGACCCTGCTCTGCCTTAAAGCGAGCGAGGGTCGGACAGTCTCAAACTACAGCAGAATCCAGCAGCAGCTTCGTGACGCCTCCCCAGCCCTACCAGCACCGTCGGGACACTGCCTTGCATCAGAGCTGCATCATCCAGGAATCCTTGCCCTCCCAGCCTGCAAGCCCGCAACGTGTATTTTAACCCTGAGAGTTTTATCCGCACCAGTGCTGGCTTCCTGGGGGCGCCGTGTAGCGTTTCTTTCCCCCAGCAATTACCAGGCCTCACATAAATGTCAAGAGTGTGATTAATTATCTTCCTGGAGAGAGATCAGCATTTTGTATAGTTGAGGTTTTGACTTGGCTGAAGTTAGTGCAGAGGGTTAATATGCCTGCTGCAAAGAACGTGTACCAAGTAGATTACAGAGTGCGTATGATGTAAACAGATCAGCAGGGTTACTGCTTTCAAAAGAGACATTTTTTTGCTACTTGCAATTTATAACTTAAAGTCCTAATATAGAATAGTGAGCTATTAACTTTCATCCTAGAACTGCATACACACTGCAAAGTATACATTATTAGAACATTGATTAATGTTTCAAAAAGGGTTAATCTGGCTAGAAATCGATTCTTAATATTAAAGAAAACTCCCAACTATGCTGTTTCTTTTTCGACTCTGTGTTTGTGCTTCTCCACACCAAGCACTCTTAAACTATACTGCCTACCAGTATGGATGACATGTGACTCCTACACTTTCAGTCCTTTGGCTTATGTAACATTTCCTATACACTGATTTACACACGTATGATTGATTGTCTCTGTGTAATGTGTGTGTGATGCAAGGTGCTTGGACACCCTACACTGGTATGAGTGGCGCTATATATAATGCATCTGATAGAGTGTGGTTATGGTGACTTGGTCACTGTTAAAGGGTGCTAGTGAGAGAATCCGTGGTGGAGGTGGTCATTGGGGGGGGCGCCAACAAACATTGTCGCACAGGGCGCCACCAGCACTAAAGCCAGCCCTGTCTTATATGTTCTAAACTATTTACTATGCTAATGTACGTAAATGTTTCCACGTAAATAAAGCAAACATTCTTTATATTTCAGTCAACTGCGCTGAACGTAGGGGGAGTGCTTTATGGGAAGGAGTATTCTACAAACAGCAGTATCTGATTTTGACGATGACAGAATGTATATGTGTGTATATATATATCAAACTCGCTAGCGATGCACTCGTTCACTTCCTCGTGGCAAAAACAAGAGCACAAACTCCTCTTCGATTGTGCAATTTTCTTTATTGTTCAGTTAACAATCCCAATATATATACTTATCTAATAAGAAAACAAACTTGGACTAAAGCAAATGTTGAGGCAAAGTCTGTTTAAATGGAATTAATGCTTACTGCCGATAAAAGACCTCTGATTTGTCATCTGTAATGCTTCATCTCGGTCTTGGAGGGTGCTGTCGTAGTCCCTTTTCTATGTTTATCACAGCTGTCAAATAGTCCTACTTTTATGTCGGTGGTTACTGCAAATCGTAGTCCTACTTCTATGTCTATGACCTGTCCCCGTTTTTTGTTTTGAGAATCTGGTCACCCTATATTGAAGTGACATCAAAATTACCTATCACAAAACAACCTGGTTTTGCAAGGGGGGTCCCATGAGTTTTTGGCCCCGGGCTCGGCGGCCATCTAGGGAAACTTACCAAACCCACACATTTCTGAAAACTAGACACCCGGGGGAGTCCAGACAGCTATGACTTGCGTGGGTCCCCTTACGTTTTCCTACCCAGAATCCCCTGCAAACCTCAAATTTAGCTGAAAAAATCACTTTTTTCTCCAATTTCTGTGTGGGAAAGTTCTGGAATCTACGTGGATCCACAAATTTCCTCCCACCCAGCGTTTCCCCAGGTCTCCCGATAAAAATGATACATCACTCGCGTGGGTGGGTCAAGTACCCGCGACAGGCAAGGCCCCAAAACCTATTGAGACGACATCAAAATTACCTATCACGAAACAACCTGGTTTTGCAAGGGGCGTCCCATGAGTTTTTGGCCCCGGGCTCGGCGGCCATCTAGGGAAACCTACCAAACCCACACATTTCTGAAAACTAGACACCCGGGGGCGTCCAGTGAGGTATGGCTTGCGTGGGTCCCCTAACGTTTTCCTACCCAGAATCCCCTGCAAACCTCAAATTTAGCTGGAAAAATCATTTTTTCTCAGATTTCTGTGTGGGAAAGTTCTGGAATCTCCGTGGATCCACAAATTTCCAAAAGCAGGCATGCAAATGCCCCCACACTAATAAAAATTTGCCCCAAAAAATCCCTGGTGTCTAGTGGGCTTTTTGCTACTGCCCCATTTGCCCCCCGGGGGGGCAGTTAGGCTTTAATTTTTGCGGGGGATGGGGTGGGGGCATGGGCATGCCTATTTTGGGCAGCCCCCACCCTAATTCAAATTTGCCCAAAAGACATCCCTGGTGACTCGTGGGCTTTTTGCCCCCCTCGGGGCGCAGATTGGGGGCTAATTCCATCACGCTATCCTCATGCAAATATCTCTGCATCAACATTACCAGCAAAAACCACCATGTCTGTAAATTACACACTTTCTACCACCCCCCGGGTGACAATCTTTCATTCACTGAGCATTTAAATCTTCCTGGGAGACTTCAAACTCCACTGGTCTAACCCAAACGATCACGCAGTGAACTGTCTTAAATCCTTCCTATTGGATCATAAGCTGACACAATTTTGTGATAGCCCAACTCGCAACAAGGGAGAAACTCTGGATCTCATCATATCCAAAGGTAACACCATCACACTGGACTCCATTATCCCTGGCAACTGGTCCGACCACTATTGCATCTTCTTCTTTATTAACAGGGAGGTATCAGCGAAGGGTGTTCAACCTAAGAAAACGAAGCAATGGAAAAGAAACCTTAGAAATATTAACACTGAAGAGCAAGCAATCTGCTGTTCAAAGACCTGGTTTCCTCATTCAGAAATGAAAGATGTTCATGTCCTCACGGATTTCTATAATGACTCTATTTCCGATATCATGGACGATATAGCCCCTTAATAGAAAAAAAAATGCCTCCTCCAAAATCTCCAAACCATGGATCAACGACAACCTAAACTCGGATCTCTGTAACCTTCGGTCAGCGGATAGATCTTGGAGATCTACACCATCGACTAAACACCTAAACCTCCTCAGAGCTATAAGGAGCTCATACAACAAGAAAATCAAGATTTCTTCAGATCTCAACTTAATCGAGCTATAAATCGCCCCAAGAAACTTTTCGAAATTGTTAATCAACAATCGATCAAAGCGCCCATCTGCACTGACCCTGGTAAAGGCACTCCTACTTGCGATGAATTGGCCGCCTTTTTTGTCGAAAAAACTTCAAGCATCAATATAGACCTAGAATTAAAAAGGGCTCGTCATCCAAATTCTGAATGCAAGGCTCCACCTAACCACCAGGAGCTGCCTGTCCTCCCTAGTACTAGACCCTAGAATAATGCCTCTTGGCACACATTTACACCCCTCAGTTAAAATGTCATCTATAACACTCTTCATGCGATCAAACCTTCCAACCACTTCAATGACCCTTTACCTCCTCCCATATTCAAAGAAATTAAAGCTGCCACCCTACCCATTTGGGCAAAGATTGTTAACGCTTCATTACTGCAAGGCATGATACCCGACTGCCTAAAAGCAGCGCAAGTATCCCCTTCTAAAAAAAACAAATGCAGACAGTTCTGATCTGAATAACTTCCGTCCTATCTCCAACATCCCCATGCTGGCAAAATGTTTAGAAAAGTGTGTGCAATCTCAACTCTATGATCACATTGATACATTCCAACTGTTGGATCAACATCCTTCAGGCTTTTGGAGAGGCCACAGCACAGAATCTGCACTCACTCACATCCTGGATAACATTTTAAAGTTGCTAGACCAAAATGATTCCTGCCTCCTTATTCTCCTTGGCCTATCTTCTGCCTTCGACACTGTTAACCACAGCATATTACTTTCTGCGCTAGAACACCGGATGGGTCTATCATGCATGGTTGTGCAATGGTTCTCTTCCTTTCTCCACAACAGATCTCAAAGAGTCAAAGTGAATAAATCCCTATCTCAGCCATCTACAGTCTTAATGGGGGTTCCACAAGGGCCTGCCCTTTCACCCATAGTCTTCAAACTATTCCTGGAACCTTTAGCTAATGCCCTGAATTCAGCGAACATTCTCTTTCACATGTACGCAGACGTCACTCAACTTTATTTGAAAGTCTCCACCCCAGAAGTCTTCATTTCACTCAACTCCATCTTGATGAACACCCAAAACTGGCTCAATGAAAACTACCTCATGCGCAACACCTCCAAAACTGAATTTGTTCTCATTGCTCCGCCTACCATACCCCCAAGATTGACCTTTGGATACATCATCTTTCAGCCTTCAACTGCTCCCCCCACATTATCGAGCCTGCCTAGTCTCTAGGAATCACCCTTGACAGGCACCTGAACGTGCAGAAACATATAAGCAATTCAACCAAGGGTGCTAAACACCAGATGAGGCTACTAAGGAATCTCAAACCATTCCTCCCACAGGAAGATTTCAAATGGGCGGTTCAAGCTTTAGTATTGCCAAGGCTAGACTACGGTAGTTCCACACTCTACGGTCTCCCCAAACAAAGCTTGGTTCCACTTTTGGCTTCCATTAATGCAAAAAGCCAGATTGATTACTGGTACAAAAAGAAATGATCAAATATCCCCAGCCTTAACATCCCTAAACTGGCTACCTTATGAAGCTAGAATACAACTAAAGATCGCTTGCTTGACTCACAGACCACTGCATTTCAAGACCCCCATCCATGTGGCTCTCAAATAAGAATTATCAGGGGGTGGCCGTCCATCACGAAGTGAAACTCACTGCTTCTGAAACCTCAAATCTTCCACAAAAAGAGAACTAGTTACATAGCATTCTCAGTCATGGCCCTGAAGATTTGGAATTCCCTTCCTCCGGAAGTCTGCCAAATCCGCTTCCCTAAAAAAAGAAGTGAAAAGAATCCTAATGCTGAAGTTCCTGCCCGAAAGTCCTGGTTCAACTACTTCAATACTGCTCTCTTTGCCGATGCGATGACTGTCCATTACACAGTTATACTCCTGGATTAACAGCGTGAACAGGCCACTGCACAACTTTGTATGTTTTTTATAAAATGTTTCTCTCCAATTACCTGTTCTTTTACATTTGTGTAATCCGGTGATTAATAGTGTTGGCAGGCTGTGATCTTACTGGTATGGTTTACATTGCCTACTCCTCTCTATTATTGGATCCATCTGGTCTTGTTTTTTAAATGCTCTGAATATTGTTGTTGTCATGCTCTCGTCTTGAACCTATTTGTAACGATTATTCTTGTCCCACTTTGGTATCCTGCCTATGTCAACTGTGAAGCGCTCTGATACCCTCCTGGGTCTTTTTCACGCTATACAAAACTTTATAAATAAATAAAATAAATAAAAGGGTGTCTTGGTGCTTGCTGAGCCTGAACATGCTGAGATGGAATCTGTTAGTTGTTAAACAGCCATTTTTTAAAGCGCCTTACTGAAGGCGAGCAAGGGGGAGATGGCTCTAAGATGTGGAGGGAGGGAGTTCCAGAGCCTAGCCATGCTATTGACAAAACTCCTTCCTCCCCAATTCACTTTCCAGAATTTAGCAGTGGCAATCATTCTGGCCGTAGCCAAAAAGAGATGTCGGTTGGGAGTGTACCACTTAAGATGTTCCAATAAAAATGCAGGTCCTGCCTGATGCAGGGCTTTATGAGCCACACAGAGTGCTTTAAATTTGATTCGCTTCTGGACCGGGAGTCAATGCAGTTTTCGAATACCTAAAGAAATCAAATGAAATTTAGGAATATTCAGAATCATTCTGGCTGCTGCATTTTGGACTGATTGAAGCTTTCTAATCAGTTTTTCCTGTAGGTTCATGTACAATCCATCGCAGTAGTCCAATGTTGAGAGGACTAATGCTGAGGCCACAGTTTTCCTGGTATTGCTGGGAATAAAAGGGAGGATTTTTCTTGTCATTCTAATAATGTGGAAAGAGGACAAAACTACCTTGGATACTTGAGCTCCAAATTTGAGCATACCATCAATAATAAAGCCCAGGTTTTTGGCTTTCGTCACAGGTACAGGTGGTGAACCTAGGCTATCAGGCCACCATGCTGGGGACCATGCAGGGAGAAGGTTGTTGGAAAGTATTACCTCAGTTTTATCTGAGTTGAGTTTTAAACAATGCTTACTTAATTAATGGTAGGCATGCAATCATTGAGTCTTGGTGAACCTGAAGAGTCTTTATCAACTGCTGAAACTACCAGTTGAGTTAATTGAACGTTCTAATCAAAGATGCTAGTTCAGAAACATATATATTAAACAGAGTTGGGCTCGGTGAAGAGTCTGATTTTCTTGAGGCTTTGTTCACATTCACGTGACCATTGAAATTAAGCATTTTGTGTTTTTTAAGTCTCTTATGGGACACTTACTGTGGCAGAGTCGCAGACGTACCTAGAACAGTAGCTGGCCATGCGAAGAAAAGAGCGTAACATAGTAATATCTTGTGGGGGACAGGCGGCTGACAAAGCCTGTGCTTTAGCTAGATCTGGAGTCATTTACCCACCATAGAAAACATGTCCAAAGAATTTGAGCTTGGTTTTATGGAACTCACACTTCTCTGCATTCAAAGTGAGACCATCATCAGCAAGTAAACGACACACTTGTGTAAGAGCTTTATCATGTTCCTTTCGTGTGGCCCCAAATTCCAATATATCATCTCTGTAATTGAAAGCATGCATGACTTTTTGTATTAAGTGACAAATGACAACTTGAAACAGTTCTGCAGCTGATAATACACGTAGGGCCTGATTTATATCTCGGCGGAGGGGTTACTCCATCACAACAGTGACGGATATCGCGTCCACCCAAATATAAATCCCAGGGATATAATGGGATTTATATTTCAGCGGATGGGATATCTGTCACCGCTGTGAAGGAGCAACCCGTCCGCTAAGATCTAAATCAGGCCCTTAGTCGCTTATATCTGAACAAACCAATGTACCGACAATCTTCTTCTATTTCCAACTGATGCTATCCTTTGATCAGATCAAGCCGAGAGAACAATTTGGCACCTTTCAGCTGGGGGATCATATTAGCAATGTGCGGACCAGGATGTCGTTCTCTTTCAATTGTCTTGTTAGCTTGACACATATCAACACAGATGCGTACAGCTCCTTCACTGTCCTTTTTAGGCACTACAACTATGGGCAAAACCCATGGTGTCGGTCCAGTAGATAGCTCTATAACATCATGCGTTAGTAATGTCTCAAGTTCTTTTCTCCTGTAGATGAAGCAATTCAACTATGTTGCTGAGTAACAGGATGAATGTCCTCATTAATATGCAGTTGCACTTTCATTGTCTTAAGTTTTCCTAATCCATGAAACAATGATGGAAATTGACTTAGAATTTCATGATGAGCATTTATGTTGTAATTTACAGATATCAGTCCCATTTCAGCTGCAATACAGAAACTAAGTAAACAGGCACTTGACAAAGTACCTTAAAGTATGTGAATTGGTGCTTGTACTTTTGTCTTTTTGTGCTTCATGGTTTCTACAAATGAACCCAGACTTTTTAATGGAATCAATGCAGCCCATGTATACACTTTAGTCTTTGACACTGGAGACATATTGTTGTACTCCTCCTCAGGCATGATGTTTATCGACACACCACTGTCTATGATAAAAGTCATTCACCTTAAGTGTGATTTTAGGACAGTGTCAAAATGAATTTCATGACTTCATGTGTCTACCTTTTTTTAACGCACATTTTGTCTTGCATGCAGCCATTACAACATTTTCACGACTCTCTTTAGTTAAGCATTGCACATCCATCCGCTTCACTGCCACTTGAAAATGATGTTGAAGAACTTGTGGATGAACATTTAGATGACAATCAATTTTGTTTACTTTCCATTTGCCCCACTGATATGGCCGATTGGTCTTGTGAGCGTGGGTAGAACGTCGCTTCTGGAAAGTTTGGGCCTCCATTTTGTTTTCTTGACATGATGCACTTAGTTTTTCTTTCACTTTGCAGACCATTACAAAATAGTTCTCTGTCCCATAGCTCTTGCATACTTGTCCAGTGGGGGGACATCTGCCTTCATGTGGAAAAGAAAAGCTACATCTGAAGCATAGTTTCTTTTTCTTTGGAGACATCACTTTGTGGCCCTCAACCTTGTGTCTCTGCTTACTTTCCATGTTCAGTGCCGACTCACTCGGGGTTCTCCGGTCTCCATGTCAGTAGCTTGGTGGTCTGCATTGTATTTCGCTCTTGCAGCCATGAGTACCCACTCCAGACTGAGTATTTGGCTCTGCATTCGTTGTCTGAATAAATTGGAAAGGCAACCATCTATGACTCTGATAAGTATGGCTTCTTCATCATTGAATTTATTAAACTAACAATGTTTGATGAGCGTATCAAGTCTTTTTGTCAAACTTGTCAATTGTTTCACCAGCTTTCTGCCTTTCTTGGTTCAAAATGTATCTTTTGTAATCGATATTCAGCATTGGATTGAACTTGATATTTACAGCCTTTTTGAATTGATGGTATGAGACTTCATCCGCATGTGATATTTTCTTTATTACTTCCTTTATGCCTTCACCTGCAATATTCTTGAGATATTTAATGATTTTTTTGTTCTATACTTCCTCCATTACATCAATTAAATCATCAAAGGTTTCAATCCAGGCAGTCCCTCTGGCACCATTATTCTGCTTTTTAGCAATATCGAATGAAAGTGGTGGTTTCAGGAAAGCTACAGCATTATAACCCGTTGTGGAACTAACTGGCAATGAGAGCTGCTTAGACAGCACTTGAGAGGCACCTACATTTGCACCTTCTGGAACTACTGGCTCAGTACTTGAACTCTTGTCATTTGGCCCACTAATCAGATAAATAGCGTCTTCTTTCACTTTTGCAGTAAGTGCTTGTTTTGGTTCCTGAATGTGTTTGTCATCATTTTCAATCATCTGCATTGTACCTGGTTTCCGCTACCTTTAGCATTTTTCTGTATCTTCTAGTGCTTCCTTGCACATGGCTATCTTTGCTTGTCTGTCACTGCCTTTAGCATTATCGTTCCGTATAGCTTATGGCTCTGTGTTGTGGCAGAGTACCTCTTACAAGGCCTCACCAGCAGGTTCCTGCCCAATAATACACAAATTTCTCTGTAATGCCTTTGTCTTTTTTGAAAGCTTTGCACTGGTTGAAGTGGTGCTTTGACTCCACATACGCCAACCCTCGATATTCCCTTTGACTGAGGCATGTGTGCTCGCACAAACAGTTTGCTGGACCACGACAACCTCTCTGGGAGAGCGCTGTTGGTACTTTGGGATACGTATACCCTATCTTGTCACCAGTTGTAGTGTTCTCCTCAGTCTTGGAGCATGTACACCACACACAGAGCTTTGTATAACACATCTTTTTTTCTCTCCATTAACTGAATGGTCTACATCGTGAATTCTATCAACCACACCTAAGCACTACCATCAGTGTTCTACAGAGTCCATTAGAAACCAAAAGGTCATCTCTACCTCAGAGGACCACTGTGAAATACCAGAGGATATCCTGCAAGATTATTTCCCGCAAAATAATCTACCCATACAATGAAGAATGGTGAGCTGGAAAAAACAGGTTACAACTGAGCGAATCAGCACTTATTCAGCACAACCTGGAGCCAAAATAAAACCAAAATAAAACAGGTGTATTTAGATTACTGGATCATTGAAACTCCATAGGCACCTGGATAAAAAAAACCTCCTCCCATCACTCAAAGTCTAAATATGACTACTTACACAGGTGTAAAAACAAGATGGCAGCCACAGTCAGAATTGACAAAAAAAATGAAAAAAATGTGGTAAAATGTTCTGATAGAGGTTGCATATCATAAGAATAGATGTTCTGAAATAAGATTGACTGAAGTAACGCTTCCCACATCCGTGGAAAGTGAAGAATCCAAACATTTGCACTATGCCAATATTCAAAATGGTGGGTGCAAGGGATAAGAAAGATGCAGCGCCATGAAGAAATTTAAGGCCAAAGAGGAAGCACATAAACTACTTACCATGTGAAATTAGGATGATAGCAGCATGCTGCCATCAGAGTTTCTCAAATCTCGAGTATAAATTAATCAGAACCACCATCATGGAGCAAGGGAACTACATGTCCATCTTGCTTGGCGTTCAATCCAAGCCTCCTCTCTGGTTATGTTTTCAAGTTTCTTCAGTCATTTTTTTTCAAGTCACTGCCAAGTTTGTGTAGTCTCTTTATTTAGTTCAGTGGTATTCAACATCATATATGCCCTTGTAACTGCTTTCAGAAATCCTGATAATGTATTTCCAAACTCTCCTGTGTCATTCTCTCCCAGATACATTTCAGAGGCTTATCCAGTTCCTCTTCACTGGAGCACCTTTAAGCAAATTGTCATTCAGTCTCCATTGCCTGTCTAGTATGGTTGTATTTTATTGTGCAATGTTGAGTGTTATCTGTGTGTAATTCGGTGACACCATATTGCCTATGTCTATATCTTTATGTGATACTCTTGCGTTAGGTGTGATGCCTGCCAAGAAGTGGTTCAGTCTAGTGGTATAACGGACGCAATATCATGCTGATATGAATATTGTATGAAAAACTATCGTTTACCAAAATATCGTGATCCCATACTTATAAAGATAAGTACAAAAATATTGATCCAAAATTATTTTTGTAACTAATATCGTTGAAAATGTTTTTACAAAAAGTTCGATTTTTTTTCAATTTAAAGTTTAAAGTAGTAAATGTTAAATATTTTAATAAAGAATTTTAATATGATGTACAATAAATATATCTCACTAATATTTAATACAATGTGTGTAACTATATATGTATATAAACACACATATATAGGTATTTATATTACCTACTGGCGGTCGCCAGTAGGTAGTTATAGTTAGGACCACGTTTCCATAGGAAATCCGCAACATTCTATTTTGAATAACTTTGGCGCCGGTCGACGAATCCTCGCGAATTTTTCAAAATAGGTGGGGCGCTACGCTCCGCTCCTACCCTGAAAGTCTCGGGGGGATTCGTCAAGCGGGGGCTGAGATAAAAGGGGGGTCCCAAAACGCGTTTTTCCCATGCATTTTTCCATAGGACCTTTAGACAGGGCTACAGCCCGAACGGCTGAACAGAATTACTAGAAATTTGGCAGAGAGGTAGTTCTCAGGTCAAAGAAGTGCCTTTTGTAGGTTTGGTGTAAATCTGTTCAGTAGATTCTGAGAAAATAGCCTTTCAATCAATATATATATCTGAGCCAGCTTACGGTGCGCTTACGGTACGCTTACCGAACGCGTACGGTGGCGTGCGCGAGCGCGATTCTGATTGGCTCTTAGATCTTAGTAAACATTCGAATCGGTCGAAACCAGGAAGCGGCGGCCGCCATTTCGTGTGTTTCACACAGAATAAAAAAGAGTGATATTATGAAAAGGGGGCAAGGAGGAGAGTTACAGACCCCCTAACATTTGTAAGGGGGTCAAAGAAGGACAGAAAAGTACAAAGAAAACATTTATTGATTTTAAAAAAATCGCGGGGTACGCGTACGGTAAGCTCACCGTACGCGTACGGTAGAAAAAAAAAATAAAAAAAGAAATTAAATGCAGATTTAAGTGTTTAGATATTAGGGGGCTCTAAAAAGAGCTGTTGTGTTTATTAAGTGATTTTTTAGTGGTACCCACAAGTAAGTACCGATGCAGAGTCTAAGGTTCAAGAGGAAGACTCTGTTCCCTTCATCATTGAAGTGCACACCATCTCCTCTATAAATGTCTTGCATGTCGAAACGCAAGTTGTTGTGGTAAATGGAACCCATACCATAGTCACGGAGGAAAGCAGAAACAGATTTGTTGACGTGCTTTCTTGCTTTGTCAATCTGCGGACAAAATTGGTTGGACCAGTTCCACTTTTGCCTTTGGCATATGTTAGAAAATACAAAGGCAGTTTTAGGGAAAAGTGAAAACAGTTGTGCAAAGGTGTCCTTCATAAACATTTCCAGACCTACCCCAGTCAAAGTGCCTAGGTCATTGCCACCACAGTGCACTATTATGAGGTCAGGGTGTTGGATTTGCATGAAGGATTTCACCAATGGCATCAATTGGTGCCACTTTAACCCTCTCTGACCAATCCATTTAATGTCTACATTTGGCAAAGCAAGGTCTCTCACCATATCTGTTTTCTCTGCATACTTTTCACTCCAGAAGACATAGCTGTGCCCTACAATCCACACTGTGAACATCTTCCAAGGAGAACTGGATGCACTCAGGAGGTGTAATTCAGTAGAATGGTAAAAAGAAATGAAAGACAGTTTGGAAATGGAGGCATACATATTTTTTTTTTAAAAAAAAGAACTGATTGGCTGTTTCATACCATTCTACACTAAAAACTAGGCTGTATGTGTAAATTTATAGAAGCATGTTTTGTATTGGTACAGAAAAATGTGTTACCAAAGAACAGTACTATGGATTTGCTGTTAGGTTTGAAAAGTCAAGCACTCTTGCTCTGTGGAATTGAAACATTGTGTGGTGAACTTCTGACCTAACTCCACACAGCAGTGTTCCATGAGCTGTTGCTATGGTAGCAGGCAGAAGTGAAGTTGGGGGAAGGGTACTGGGCAGAAGTCAAGTTGGGGGAAGGGTACTTTTGGAAAAGGGTTGGTTTTCAACCAATAAAAATGTGTGATTACATTTGAAAAAAAGGGGGAAGCACTGAGATTTGAAACTTACATGTATATGTGTGGAAAAATAGATGGAAACTTTGCCATTATCTGGTTCTGCTGAGAGGAGAGAGGTGTAGAGAACAGAGATCCTGGCTCTGATAATCTGCTGTTTGAGTGCCACATTTCTTTCACAACTAACTAATTTTAAAGGTGAGTTTAGAGTTTGAGAGGGGATGTATATGGTAAATTAAGAAATGAATAATAGAAATGCAATTCTTTTTGTTGAAGTTGTGTTTATTATTTTCTGTTTTGGGAGAAATTTAAATGTGAGGAACATGTAAAATAATATGGACTATGTTTTCACGATACATTAAGGTGTACTGGTATAAATAAAGAATACTTTAAGGGTTTGAGGTTGCACTCAGTAATGCAAATACATTCAGCATCAGTAAGGCTGGTTGCCCTTGCTGGAGTGTAGTCAGTCACCCAGGTTACACATGTTGCTGGTCTCAGAAAGCTGTTTGGTATTGCTCTGGTGATTTTACATTTGCATTAGATGGAAAGGGGGAGGTATTTTTTTCTGCAGAAGCAGACTCTTAGCACACAGCCAGCTGCATATCCTGTGGAATCATGCATAGTATTCACAACCGAGTGGGGTTTGAGGTTTCAGTCAGTAATGCAAATACATTCAGCATCACTAAAGCTGGTTGCCCTTGCTGGAGTGTAGTCAGTCACCCAGGTTACACATGTTGCTGGTCTGAAAAAGCAGTTTGGACATGTGCTTTTTTAAGAATCTGAAAAGTGGATTTAAAATGTGTCAGACTGTAAAAGTGATTATCACTTGCCAAAAAAAAGAGTAGTAAGTGTGCTTTCAAATTGGCAAAGAAATTTCGTTTTGTGACTAATGTGAAAACATGAGTCTGTGTGCAAATAGGAATTACAGGCAGAGATTATTTGCGTATTGCTCTGGTGATTTCACAGTTGCATTAGATGGAAAGGGGGAGCCATTTTTTGGTGCAGAAGCAGACTCTTAGCACACACCCAGCTGCTTACCATGTGGAATCATGCACTGTATTCACAAGCGAGTGGGGTTTGAGGTTTCAGTCAGTAATGCAAATACATTCAGCATCACTAAGGCTGGTTGCCCTTGCTGGAGTGTAGGCAGTCACCCAGGTTACAAATGGTGCTGGTCTGAAAAAGCAGTTTGGACATGTGCTCTTAAAAAATCTGAAAAGTGGATTCATAATGTGTCAGTCTGTAAAAGTGATTATCACTTGCCAAAAAAAAGAGTAGTAAGTGTGCTTTCAAATTGGCAAAGAAATTTCGTTTTGTGACTAATGTGAAAACATGAGTCTGTGTGCAAATAGGAATTACAGGCAGAGATTATTTGCGTATTGCTCTGGTGATTTCACAGTTGCATTAGATGGAAAGGGGGAGCCATTTTTTGGTGCAGAAGCAGACTCTTAGCACACACCCAGCTGCTTACCATGTGGAATCATGCACTGTATTCACAAGCGAGTGGGGTTTGAGGTTTCAGTCAGTAATGCAAATACATTCAGCATCACTAAGGCTGGTTGCCCTTGCTGGAGTGTAGGCAGTCACCCAGGTTACAAATGGTGCTGGTCTGAAAAAGCAGTTTGGACATGTGCTTTTTAAAAAATCTGAAAAGTGGATTCATAATGTGTCAGTCTGTAAAAGTGATTATCACTTGCCAAAAAAAAGAGTAGTAAGTGTGCTTTCAAATTGGCAAAGAAATTTCGTTTTGTGACTAATGTGAAAACATGAGTCTGTGTGCAAATAGGAATTACAGGCAGAGATTATTTGCGTATTGCTCTGGTGATTTCACAGTTGCATTAGATGGAAAGGGGGAGCCATTTTTTGGTGCAGAAGCAGACTCTTAGCACACACCCAGCTGCTTACCATGTGGAATCATGCACAGTATTCACAAGCGAGTGGGGTTTGAGGTTTCAGTCAGTAATGCAAATACATTCAGCATCACTAAGGCTGGTTGCCCTGGCTGGAGTGTAGGCAGTCACTCAGGTTACAAATGGTGCTGGTCTGAAAAAGCAGTTTGAACATGTGCTTTTTAAAAAATCTGAAAAGTGGATTCATAATGTGTCAGTCTGTAAAAGTGATTATCACTTGCCAAAAAAAAGAGTAGTTAGTGTGCTTTCAAATTGGCAAAGAAATTTCGTTTTGTGACTAATGTGAAAACATGAGTCTGTGTGCAAATAGGAATTACAGGCAGAGATTATTTGCGTATTGCTCTGGTGATTTCACAGTTGCATTAGATGGAAAGGGGGAGCCATTTTTTGGTGCAGAAGCAGACTCTTAGTAGACACCCAGCTGCTTACCATGTGGAATCATGCACAGTATTCACAAGCGAGTGGGGTTTGAGGTTTCAGTCAGTAATGCAAATACATTCAGCATCACTAAGGCTGGTTGCCCTTGCTGGAGTGTAGGCAGTCACCCAGGTTACAAATGGTGCTGGTCTGAAAAAGCAGTTTGGACATGTGCTTTTTAAAAAATCTGAAAAGTGGATTCATAATGTGTCAGTCTGTAAAAGTGATTATCACTTGCCAAAAAAAAGAGTAGTTAGTGTGCTTTCAAATTGGCAAAGAAATTTCGTTTTGTGAATAATGTGAAAACATGAGTCTGTGTGCAAATAGGAATTACAGGCAGAGATTATTTGCGTATTGCTCTGGTGATTTCACAGTTGCATTAGATGGAAAGGGGGAGCCATTTTTTGGTGCAGAAGCAGACTCTTAGCACACACCCAGCTGCTTACCATGTGGAATCATGCACAGTATTCACAAGCGAGTGGGGTTTGAGGTTTCAGTCAGTAATGCAAATACATTCAGCATCACTAAGGCTGTTTGCCCTTGCTGGAGTGTAGGCAGTCACTCAGGTTACAAATGGTGCTGGTCTGAAAAAGCAGTTTGGACATGTGCTTTTTAAAAAATCTGAAAAGTGGATTCATAATGTGTCAGTCTGTAAAAGTGATTAACACTTGCCAAAAAAAAGAGTAGTAAGTGTGCTTTCAAATTGGCAAAGAAATTTCGTTTTGTGACTAATGTGAAAACATGAGTCTGTGTGCAAATAGGAATTACAGGCAGAGATTATTTGCGTATTGCTCTGGTGATTTCACAGTTGCATTAGATGGAAAGGGGGAGCCATTTTTTGGTGCAGAAGCAGACTCTTAGCACACACCCAGCTGCTTACCATGTGGAATCATGCACTGTATTCACAAGCGAGTGGGGTTTGAGGTTTCAGTCAGTAATGCAAATACATTCAGCATCACTAAGGCTGGTTGCCCTTGCTGGAGTGTAGGCAGTCACCCGGGTTACAAATGGTGCTGGTCTGAAAAAGCAGTTTGGACATGTGCTTTTTAAAAAATCTGAAAAGTGGATTCATAATGTGTCAGTCTGTAAAAGTGATTATCACTTGCCAAAAAAAAGAGTAGTAAGTGTGCTTTCAAATTGGCAAAGAAATTTCGTTTTGTGACTAATGTGAAAACATGAGTCTGTGTGCAAATAGGAATTACAGGCAGAGATTATTTGCGTATTGCTCTGGTGATTTCACAGTTGCATTAGATGGAAAGGGGGAGCCATTTTTTGGTGCAGAAGCAGACTCTTAGCACACACCCAGCTGCTTACCATGTGGAATCATGCACTGTATTCACAAGCGAGTGGGGTTTGAGGTTTCAGTCAGTAATGCAAATACATTCAGCATCACTAAGGCTGGTTGCCCTTGCTGGAGTGTAGGCAGTCACCCAGGTTACAAATGGTGCTGGTCTGAAAAAGCAGTTTGGACATGTGCTTTTTAAAAAATCTGAAAAGTGGATTCATAATGTGTCAGTCTGTAAAAGTGATTATCACTTGCCAAAAAAAAGAGTAGTTAGTGTGCTTTCAAATTGGCAAAGAAATTTCGTTTTGTGACTAATGTGAAAACATGAGTCTGTGTGCAAATAGGAATTACAGGCAGAGATTATTTGCGTATTGCTCTGGTGATTTCACAGTTGCATTAGATGGAAAGGGGGAGCCATTTTTTGGTGCAGAAGCAGACTCTTAGCACACACCCAGCTGCTTACCATGTGGAATCATGCACTGTATTCACAAGCGAGTGGGGTTTGAGGTTTCAGTCAGTAATGCAAATACATTCAGCATCACTAAGGCTGGTTGCCCTTGCTGGAGTGTAGGCAGTCACCCAGGTTACAAATGGTGCTGGTCTGAAAAAGCAGTTTGGACATGTGCTTTTTTAAGAATCAGAAAAGTGGATTCATAATGTGTCAGTCTGTAAAAGTGATTATCACTTGCCAAAAAAAAGAGTAGTAAGTGTGCTTTCAAATTGGCAAAGAAATTTCGTTTTGTGACTAATGTGAAAACATGACTCTGTGTGCAAATAGGAATTACAGGCAGAGATTTATTGCGTATTGCTCTGGTGATTTCACAGTTGCATTAGATGGAAAGGGGGAGCCATTTTTTGGTGCAGAAGCAGACTCTTAGCACACACCCAGCTGCTTACCATGTGGAATCATGCACAGTATTCACAAGCAAGTGGGGTTTGAGGTTTCAGTCAGTAATGCAAATACATTCAGCATCACTAAGGCTGGTTGCCCTTGCTGGAGTGTAGGCAGTCACCCAGGTTACAAATGGTGCTGGTCTGAAAAAGCAGTTTGGACATGTGCTTTTTTAAGAATCTGAAAAGTGGATTCATAATGTGTCAGTCTGTAAAAGTGATTATCACTTGCCAAAAAAAAGAGTAGTAAGTGTGCTTTAAAATTGGCAAAGAAATTTCGTTTTGTAACTAATGTGAAAACATGACTCTGTGTGCACACAGGAATTGTTTTTAGATATTTAATTGGTGAAGGTGTTATTGTGATTTACATTTATAGGAAAGGGGTTTATAGTATTTTAAGATTTCTAAAGAACATAAAAAATGTAGTAATATATTTAAATAAAATAAAGGATTTTTTTTTTAGTTTTTTTCAGGTATTGCTGAAGAGCAGTGAACAAAATTTAAGATGCCTACAAAATCTAGAGTAAAGAAAGAGCACAAAAAAAACCTATATTTGAAGACAACTGGAGGACCTAAGTTAGTTGGAGATGCTCATGTTGGGAAAAAGAAAAAATCTTCTGGTAAGCAGACAAAAAATTTTCTAAAGAACATATTCAAAAAAAGGAAAAATGTACAAAATGTCTGTACTGGAAAGAATGATTTCAATCAAAAAGGACAGGAAAAAATTGAGAATTTAGTTAATGCAAATATACCTTCTCCAACTAAAAAGATTAACTTAAACAGAAAAACAGCGTTTAAAGAGATACGTAGAAAAATGTTTCAGAGAAGAGTTATGTCCAATTTGATAAAGGATGTGAAGTAATATAAGCAAAAGGCTAAGTTTTATAAGAGAAAAAAAGAAATTGAAGCCATTGCAGCAAAGGCATTAGAACTAAAAAGGAAACTATTTATTTTAATTTTGAATAGGATGCGTACATTAGACAAAATGGTTAATGTACTGAAATCACAAAGCAAAAGGAAAAGAGTAGTGAACAGAACAAACTGTTCTAAAGTGTTTTTAGGGAAATGGATGCATAGTTCAAGTAGTAAACCTTTTTTTAATGAAGAGAACTATTTTCAAAGTAATAGTTTGCTGCATGCAGTTGACACCAGAGGTCGTGCTTACGAAGTGAAAAATGGTTGCATAATGGAGAAGGAGATAATGGTTCCAAGAGATGAGGTACAAGTGATGGCGAATGAGGCTATGGGGAGACGTCCTAAAGCCCCAGTGTACACTTGGAATTGTAGTAGTATTTGCACTGTGCGTCAGGAATCTATTGATAAATTTCGTGAGTTTCTAAGAGAATATAGTAAAAAAAGTGTAAAACAGAAAATTAAGGTGCTTCAAAGTCTGGATCCATGCAGAGTGAGAGAGAATACTGGTTTGCAGGGTCATTCTCTGGCTTGTCTATCTAGAAAAGTGTGTAATAGTGTTTTCCATCATTTTAGGATGCTGGCTGTTCATCATACTGAAATGAGAAAGTTTGTGAGACGGTTGTATTTTGCTAAAAGTCCAGCAATAAAGTTAGATGAATTGAATAGGGCTCTGTTCCGTGGAACGGTATCAGATGTAGAGAAGGTTGTTGATGAAATTCAGTTTTGTTACTTTGGTCCTGAACAAAACAGTGCAGAAAAGGACACAGTAAATGAGGAAGAAGTGGAAGAGAATGTAGAACCCTCTGTAAGTAAGACATTTAATGATCACATAACAAAATTTGCAATAATCTCTAATGAAAGACCAAATATTACTTGTATTTGTTGCCGCAGAACTCATTATAGAAAACAAACTAGGAATGTTGATCTCTACAGAAAGAGTGAAAATGAAGATAATTATAAGTGGAAGGATTTTGCCACATATATATTTCTTGAAAATTGTTTTGAATTGGGTGAAGATCAGCGTATTTGTAAATACTGTTACAACAAGTTAGAGGAAAATAGAATGCCGACCAGAGCTGTACATAATAATTTAGAATTGGATGCTATTCCTGCTGAACTTTCTGAATTAAATACATATGAGTCTATACTCATTCAATGTGTTCATCCGTTCCAGACCATAGTACGTATGGAGCCCAAAACTGGTAAATTACCTCCTTCAGATTTACTGAGAGGTTTAAAAGGTAGAGTGGTGTATTTGCCCTTGGATTTGAAAAAAAATATGGAAACTATTGATGCGGATACTTTGGAAACTGAACCATTAATTATTCTGGTTAATGGTGTACCTACAAAGAATAAGAAGATTTGGCAGGAGCTGGTAGATGTACGGAAAGTACAAAGAGCAAATTTGTATTTGAAAAGGAATAACAAATGGTATGAATCAATTTATATAGAAGAAGAAGAAGAAGAAGATTTACAAGAAGACACAGAAACACCAACTGGACAAATTGAAAAAGTGGACAAGTCAAAGGAAGAAGAAATTTATGAACATTTTAGCATACATCCTCTTCATTCAAAAGAAGTTATGGGAGACAATATTGATCTGTTTCAGATGAAGAAAGCAAAAGGAACTCCTGTGAGTGTATGGGAGGAGAGCTTGGAAGCTCGATGTTTTCCCCAGCTGTTTCCTAAAGGAAAAGGAGGACGATACGATGAACGTCCGGAACAGATTCCAGCTTCTGAGTATCAGACTACAAGACTATATGCTGAAGATCCCAGATTTCGACAAAGTATTCCTTATTTGTTCCATCTTTTATTTGAAAGCGACTTGTCTGCATTGTCTTATGCAGTAAATCACATTTTAAAAAGTGGAGTACATTTACAAAATGTGTCTGCTAAGGATTTTATGGAGAAAGTGCAGCACCGAGATGATCATTTGGAAACACAACTGATCAATCTGATGGCTTGTCAGCGTGGGACAAATGAATATTGGTACCGACGCCATGGTGAATTAAAATGCATGTTACGGAATTTAGGAACACCAACATGGTTCGTTACCCTAAGCTGTGCCGAGTACGCTTGGGATGATTTACTGGATTTTCTACGAGAGGCAAATTCAAACATTAAAAACATCGAATACAAGACAGCAGGAGAACTGTGCTCATTGGATCCGGTTAATGTTTGCAGATATTTCAATCATAGATTTGAGGCTATGATGTCCTTCATCTGCAATAAAAAAAATCCACCTCTAGGAGAAATAGTGGATTTCTTTTGGAGAAAAGAGTACCAGGCAAGAGGTGCTCCTCATATTCATATGCTGTTGTGGATCAAGGATGCCCCAAAGTTTGGAACAGATGCTGATGAAGCAGTGTTATCTTACATTGAAGAATATGCAACATGTGCTATACCAAAAAGCACAGAAGAGAAAAAGTTAAAGGAGCAAGTTTTACGTTTCCAAAGTCATCGCTGTGGAAAATACTGTCGACGGAAATACAAGAGCAAAGATAAATACTACACTAAATGTCGATTTGGATTTCCTAGACCTGTTCTTTCAAATGGAAGAGTTAACAGTTTTATGTCATCTGTGAGACATACTATCACAAGAAAATCACCTAAGAATACCTACAACCTTAAAAGAAAAGAAGAATCAAAAAATATAAATGACTACAACCCAGTGATTTTATCCATGTGGAACGCTAACATGGATATACAGTATGTAGCTGACAATTCCATTGCTGTTGCTCGATATGTAACGTCTTACATTACGAAATAAGAAAAAACAGAATTGAAGGAAATGTGGGAAGAGATTTCTCACGAGAAAACTGTCAGTAAGAAGCTGTACAGTTTCAGTTTGAAGATGTTATCGCATCGAGAAATTGGATCCTACGAATGTTCAGATAGGTTATCTTCTGCAAGTCTCTACTCGAAATCAAGATGAATAATTTGGGCAAGTTTAGGCCTTGCAGCAATGAGAAATCGGGTACTGAAATCTGTTGGAGAAATTGAATATTTGGCCGAGAATGACCCAGAAAGTACAGATATTTTGAAATCAAACATGTTGGACACATATTATCCCAAGAGAAGTCATCATCTGGAGAACATGTGTCTCTATGAAGTGCTGCAGAACTACATTTATTCACGGAAAGCCGCAGAAGACATCAACAATGGAAAATATAAAGTCATTGGTGAGGAAGGATGTTTGGTGAAGCAAACAAAAGGAAGTTTGATAAATCACAGGAAGCTGAGTTGCGACACTACTGACAAAAAGGAATTTTACTACTTGGCTCTTTTACAGCTGTTTAAACCATGGCGTACAGAGGATGAACTACTGGGAGAATTTCAAAGCTATGAAGATTCTTTTAATGCTTGCAAAGACAGCATACAATGCAGTACATTCTCAAGTTATCTGCAAATGTTAAATGAAGAAATTGAACAGGAAACTACAATTGCAGCAGAAATAGCTAGAGACAGTTCTCAGGACAGCCAAAGTTCAGGAACACTCAGTCAAGATCCCCTAGGACAACCAATCGTTGAAAATGAAGCATCAATAGCCATGAATGAAGTGGAAACGGCTATGAATCAAGCTCAAGAAGAATTTATAGACTTACAAAATTTGGAAAGACAACTGAACGAAGAGCAGCAACAAATTTATGAAGAGATCAAAAACAAAATTGATCACGGATTTCTACATGAAAAAAAAGAGTGCTCATGCACATCATTTCATCCAATCAGGATGTATGTAAGCGGACAAGCTGGAACTGGAAAAAGTTTCCTAATAAAAGTCATCAGAAGCTACCTACAGCAAAAAACCGATTCTACTTTGTGTTGTGTGGTTACTGCTCCAACTGGGTTAGCAGCATATAACATAAAAGGAATCACTTTACATCGTTTGCTAATGTTACCAGTGGAGCATGAGAACAAAATACAATACAACAAGCTAACTGGAGAAGCATGCTTGGAAGTTTCAAGAGTATTGAAGAAGATGCAAGTTCTCATTATTGATGAGGTGAGCATGGTATCAAACTTAATGCTTGCCTTTGTGCATTTAAGATTGCAGCAAATTCTGAAGACAGACTATGACGTGTTATTTGGAGGAAAACACGTCATAGTTTTTGGAGATCTGTTGCAACTTACTCCAGTTAAAGGACAACCAGTGTTTAATACTGTGACACATGAAGACACGAAGAAGTCATTGGGAAGCATCGGTAATACAAATATTTGGTCCTTCTTTGAGTACAAGGAACTTACTACTAATATGAGGCAAGCAAACGATGAAGAATATGGAAGTATTCTGAAAGATATCAGAATTGGACTACTCACTGAAGCTGGCACAAAAGCATTACAGAGTCGGCTGCTACATAATTTATTTCCAAAGGAAGAAATAGTTGCAGAGAAGATATACAAGAACATTGCAGAAAAGAAAAGTGTCATCTGCTTAATGCCAACTCTACGTGAATGCTCAATATTCAATGAGGAGCTTTTGAAATTGGAAAAGGAAGATATCAGGAAATTGGAAGCAGTGGACAAAATTGAGGATGGAAGAATTACTGTCACATTAACAGGCACACTGAAAAATAAATTGGATTCACTAGAGAAGAACATTTCCAAAACAGCTGGATTAGAAAAAAATCTATATGTTTGCATAAACTGTAGAGTATTTTTAAGGAGAAATTTGGATGTTGAAAAAGGTTTAGTTAATGGAGCTATGGGAAGAGTTGTGGGTTTTATTAATTATCAGAAAAAAGATGGAATTGAATGTTTAAAAATAAAATTTGATCAGATAGAAGAAGTTAAAGACATTTGTCTTGTTCAGTTCATTTCATGCTTGTGAAAGACTTATATGTACGTAGGAAGCAGTTTCCGTTTTCGCTAGCATATGCTGTAACTATTCACAAGTCTCAAGGATTGACTGTAGATTGTGCATTTGTGAACATTGGTTCAACTGTGTTCAAAGAAGGTATGGCATATGTTGCTTTGTCACGAGTGAAAACATTATCAGGTTTATTCATGATAGACTTTGATGATTCAAAAGTTAGTGCTGATACAAATTGTGTAAAGGAGTATAATAGATTAAGAAGAAGCTATGCTCCTCATTTAGGTCAGTATCCTGTGTTGGTGAAACGTGTAGTTTCTCGTAAAAGGAGAAATGAGAATATCTGTAATGAAGATGTAGAGAGGAGGAAAAAAAAGAGGAGTGATGTAATTGCAAGCAAAAAGAATAAGGAAAATGAAGAACAGGTTGTAGGATGTCATTTTGAAAATAGCTCTGGTGTCAACTGCTACGCTAATGTAGTGCTGAATGTTGCATGTTATCTGGAAAGTTTGCAAGAGCAGATAATAGTAAATCAGGGAAAAAGATTGTGTTCTGTGCTGAGTCTCCTTTTTCAAAAGCTGAGTAATGATAAAACTCAAATAGAAAGTGCTACTGAAATTAGAAAACTTTTAGATGTATGTTCAGGACGAACACAGTTTTCTCAAAATGTACAGCAAGACGCACAGGAATTCTTGATGTATTTTCTTCAGGTACTGGAAGAAGAAGGGGTTCCCATTGAAAATGTATTTGGTCTCTCTTATAAATGGGAACATAGTTGTGAAAACTGTTATAATATATGTGGCTCTAATGTTGATAATGAAAGGTTTATTTATTTAACATTGCCAGAGAGTAAAACAGTCACTTTTGCTAAATTAGTTAAAGATGCTAATCATAGCATGGAATGCGGTGAGTGTAAATCTGACATGTTTTCAACGTTAATTTTAAAGGAATACGGACAGTATGTAATTTTAATGATGCAACGATGTAGAGCTGATGGTTCACAATTGGATACTTTAATAAAGAAGTTTACAGGACAGCAATTATCAATTTCAGGAAAAACTTTTGTAACAGTTGCAATAATTTTCCATGATGGACCTACTGTAACTTCTGGTCATTACACAGTTTATCTTAAATGTGAAAAAGGCTGGACACTGTGTAATGATTCCCAATTGATTTTTAAGCAACGTTTGCCTTTTGATTTAGCAAATTCCTATCTAATCTTCCTGAAACCTAAATTTTAGAGAGATTTGGCAACATCTGGACAAAACAATTTTACCATTTTATTGGATTACCATTTGGAATTTACAAATAAAAAGATTTAACAAATTATCATTTGGCCTAATGGAAAGGTAACCAATTGTAATGTGGAATTTTTCCATTTTTTAAGGAAACTTTGGAAAACCAAAAATTTAGAAAAAATCGGTAACATCTGCACAATTTAAATTTTGGAATGTTATTGGATTGCCATTGGAAATTTTTTCAAAAAAGATTTTTAAAATTACTATTTGGCCATGCGGAAAGGTAAACAATTCTATTGTGGACTTATTTAATTATTATTAAATCTTTCGGAAACCAAAATGTTACAGAGAATCGGTGAGATCTGTACAATTTAAACTTTAGATTTTTATTGGATTACCATTGGAAATTTAACCAAAAAAGAATTTTAAAATTACTATTTGGCCTAAAGGAAATGGAACCAGATGTATTGTGGAGTTATTTGAGATATACTATTGTGATTATACTTCTGAAACAAAAATATCAGACGGTATTTTAAAGAAATAAGTATTGATATTAGATGATATTTTTTAAGAATATTATGCATTTCTATAAAGTTATGTTTATGCAAAAAGAGATTGTGGGCTTTTTTAAAACAATCTTTGAGATTGTTAATTTTTTTTTGCCTGCTGTTAAATGATGAATGCAATTGCTTTCACAATTTATAGTGAAATGCAATATATTCTGAAAACAGCAAAAAAAAAGGCAAAAATATTTTTTGAAAAATATGTAAATATGTGTACTGTATTATAAAATGTTTTATTAAATATTAATACTTTTTTCTTTTTTTTCAGATTGAGATAGAAAATTTTCAAAAACTAGAACCATTTTTAAAGCAATTAAAAAAAAATTTAAATGAATAAATATTTTTTTGAGTGGGTATGGTAAGTCAATAATATCATGGTCCCTTTTTTCCACTTCTCTACAATCACATTTTCAGTTTTTAATTGTAGTCTCTCAAGGACCTTGTAATGTGATAATTGATTTTTAGTGTTTTTTAAAAAAAAAAAAAAAATTACGCGTACCGTACGCGTACGGTAAAAAAAAAATTACAAAAAGTTTTTAAAAACATATATAAAAAATAGATGAAAGGTAAGGTTGGCTCTTAAAAGAGCCGTTGTGTTCATGCAGGGACAGAGGAAAGAAAGATTGGGAATATTAGATGGTACGACAAGTGTGCTGATCTATTTTATTGTTCACTAGGGAAATACTGGTCTCCCTATAAGTAATTAGATCATGACAAGCGGCGCACCGTACTTCAACCCTCGCAAACCGAGGGTTAATTTCCAGAGGACCAAAAAAAGGAGATGCTCCCCCCACAGATGAAGGGCTCACCTGACCTGCAGAAGAAGGACTCGGCACTGCAGATGATGGTCCAGGCGGAGCTGCTGTGGATGTGCTTGGTTGATTTACTGAAGGGTTACCTTCAGTAAGTCGAGCATGTGTCCTTCTGTGTACATCCTTAAGGTGTCTCATCATGGTGTGATTCCCAAAGGAATACTTCCTGTCAGGATTCCCTCTTGAAAGTACACGCTTACACAGCTTACAAGTCACTAAGGGTGCATTTACCTTTTGCTGGCCTTCTGGAAAAGAAAAATAATCCCATACGTAAGAGGTCTTTTGTTTCCTCGCTCTCTGCCTCAAGGTAGTGCTGCTAGCCTCACTCTCAGAAGAGCTCTACTGTTCTGCCATCGTATCACAAAGACAACCCAGCTCCTTCTCCTAAGGGATCACAAGCAGAAATGAGGGGAATGGGTGTGGTGTAGGAGAGTTCTAGAACTGAAAGTAGTTTCTACCAATCAAAAGTTGTGTTTCATGATCACATGACCTACCGTACGCTTACGGTACGCTTACGGTGCGCTTACGGCAAAAGTACGCATGCGCGTAAAAAAGACACGCGCACGCGCGCATGCGCAAAACAGGCACGCCCCTTCACTTCCGCGTAACGTGCGCGTGCAGCGTACGCGTTACGCGCTATGCGCGCGTGACGTGCGTCTACACAAATTGCGTAAATGAACGCAAACAGCATAGGAAACTAACGTAATTACAGCAAGACGTGCGCTTACCGTACACGCACGGTAAAAAAAAAAAAAAAAAAAAAATGTATTGCTAATAAATTTTACCTGTTTATTTAAAAAAAATTGTAAAATAAAAACATTGTAGAATTTTTAAAATTTAACCATAGTCTTTAAAAAAGGATAGACAATTAAAAATAAAATATGTAAAAAAAAAGAAGAAAAAAAAAAAAATAGCATTTAAAAAACCTTGCAAATTCACTGAAAAAAACATGGGTTTCACTCACGTTATAGTTAGGAATTAGCATTTAAAAAACCTTGCAAATTCACTGAAAAAACCATGGGTTTCACACACGTTATAGTTAGGAATTAGCATTTAAAAAACCTTAGAAATTCAATGAAAAAACCAAAGGTTTCACACATGTTATAGTTAGCTGGACATTTCACTCGTAAAAAACCATTGAAATTCCCCCGTTATAGTTAGTTCAGCTAACTATAACGCGCGCGCCCGCAATGCACTACTGATGACGTCACATATTACATCACTCATGACATGGTCAGTGACATCACTCATGACATCACTGATGACATCTCAAATGACATCACTGATGACATTATCCTTGTGACAGAGTGGTAGACCTCCTCTCACCCTAATATAACCTTTGATACACACATTTAAAAATAGAGACTGAAATTTTCAAAAAAATGGACATACCAATAACAGTTACAACAACCTATTCAGTAATTCTAAGATCCACATACACATCCACTCATCCACCAACAGTCCTATACAGTCACTCATACATGTACTCACACATCATATCTACTCATACACCTAAACATCCTGTAACACAATGCCACTCATCCATAGAGTTACTCACACATAGTCACTCATGCTAATAAAGAATCAAACATCCATTTACTTGCATATACAGTTATACACACACCACCACACTTACTTCTACGGAAACTTACACATACTTAGTCTTTTAAATAATCACTTAGAAAAACACATACTTATTCATACAGGAACTCTACCAATCTCTCACTCTCACATATACTCACTTATAAACACCAATAGTCACATATACTAGTTTAAAACATATGTAGTTACTTATGAAGACACTATTGAGACAGTCATTCACTCACTAACACACCCATGCACACACTCATCCACCCATACAATCCTGCACACATGCTGTCTTCAACACATACAAACAGTGAGTCACTCATTCATGCATCTATGCACTACGTAATACCCCCCACCGCACCATGAAGACACTCAGACACTCATACTGATACTCAAAAAACCAACTAATAACCTATATAGACACTCATGTAGCTACTCACCAACCCATGCAGCCACATATACACAAAGTGAGAGACTGATACAGGTATTTACACATTTAAACATTACTCACTTAGCCATGTATTCAAAAAGATACACTTAATCAGTCAGTAATACAATCAATTTTTCAAAAACAAATCATCAATTTAGACACTTATATACTCATTTATTCTTCCATCGACCTTGAGATATACATATATTAAACATATTTAATTTTCAGAAAAACACACATTCACTGGATGATGTCATCAGTGATGTCATTTGAGATGTCATCAGTGATGTCATGAGTGATGTCACTGACCATGTCATGAGTGATGTAATATGTGACGTCATCAGTAGTGCATTGCGGGCGCGCGAGTTATAGTTAGCTGAACTAACTATAACGGGGGAATTTCAATGGTTTTTTACGAGTGAAATGTCCAGCTAACTATAACATGTGTGAAACCTTTGGTTTTTTCATTGAATTTCTAAGGTTTTTTAAATGCTAATTCCTAACTATAACGTGTGTGAAACCCATGGTTTTTTCAGTGAATTTATATATGGATAGTGTAACATTATACGAAAATAGTTATTTTACATTATATTCATTTTTAATATTTTCTATTTATTAACATGAAGATATATAACTATAAAAACATATTTGTAATAATAAATGTAAAATGATAAACATTTAGGTGCCGATTCCGATCCTGTAAAACCCGGGTACGAATGGTCAGACGGAGCGTATTCTCCATACGACTCGTACCCGGGAAATCCTCCTTACAAAGCAGCAAGTACGATTCGTACAGAAATACCATTTCCGTACAAATCGTAAAAAACTACGTGCGGCGAAAAAACACCCCCAATTCCGATCCGGGACATCGCGTACGTGACGTCCGGACTGAGTCAGGCAGCATTTTACGGACCAGCAAGTACGATTCGTGCCTACGTCACTCCGCACGGCTAATTTTTTACGGCAGCCAAAAACTCCCGGGAAATTGAGGACGACGCGAAGAAGGAGCACCGGTACGCGACGGACAGCCATGGACCCCATCCTACCTGTCATCCCGCCCTCCTAGCCTACGACCTGGTGCACCGAAACCGCCGCGCACGCCGCAGAAGGTCAGAACAACACCCAGGGGCAAAGGGGTGGGCGAGGGGCAGGAAACATAACCCCTACCCAATTTACAAAAAATATATCCTGTACATACATTACCTCCAGGGTCTGGTCACTTCGGCAGTGTGTCCACCAATCCCTGCGTACCGCCACAATGGAAGTGGACGTGTACGCGTACCCGTCACCACTACAATGGTGGGATGGATCGTACCCACGCTCTGAGGGCGTGGGTACAGTCCGTTCCACCATTGTAGTGGTGATGTAGGGGTACGCGTGGTACGGACCATACCCAAGCCCTCAGAGCGTGGGTACGGTCCGTACCACCATTGTAGTGGTGATGTAGGGGTACGCGTGGTACGGACCGTACCCACGCCCTAAGAGCGTGGGTACGGTCCGTACCACCATTGTAGTAGTGATGTAGGGGTATGCGTGGTACGGACCGTACCCATGCTCTGAGTCCGTGGGTACGGTCCGTACCACGCGTACCCCTACATCACCACTACAATGGTGGTACGGACTGTACCCACGCCCTCAGAGCGTGGGTACGGTCCGTACCACGCGTACCCCTACATCACCACTACAATGGTGGTACGGACCGTACCCATGCCCTGAGTCCGTGGGTACGCTCCGTACCACCATTGTAGTGGTGATGTAGGGGTACGCATGGTACGGACCGTACCCACGCCCTCAGAGCGTGGGTACGGTCTGTACCATGATTGTAGTGGTGATATAGGGGTACGCGTGGTACGGACCGTACCCACGCCCTCAGAGCGTGGGTACGGTCCGTACCACCATTGTAGTGGTGATGTAGGGCTACGCGTGGGACAGACCGTACCCACGCTCTGAGGGTGTGGGTACGGTCCGTACCACCATTGTAGTGGTGATGTAGGGGTACGCGCGGTATGGACCGTACCCACGGATTCAGAGCGTGGGTACGGTCCGTACCACCATTGTAGTGTTGATGTAGGGGTACGCATGGCACGGACCGTACCCACGCTCTGAGGGCGTGGGTACGGTCCGTACCACCATTGTAGTGGTGATGTAGGGGTACACGTGGTACAGACCGTACCCACGCTCTGAGGGCGTGGGTACGGTCTGTACCACCATTGTAGTGGTGATGTAGGGGTACGCGCGGTACGGACCGTACCCACGCTCTGAGTGCGTGGTTACGGTCCGTACCACCATTGTAGTGGTGATGTAGGGGTACGCGTGGTACGGACCGTACCCACGGACTCAGAGCGTGGGTACGGTCCGTACCACCATTGTAGTGGTGATGTAGGGGTACGCGTGGCACGGACCGTACCCACGCTCTGAGGGCGTGGGTACAGTCTGTACCACCATTGTAGTGGTGATGTAGGGGTACGCGTGGTACGGAACATACCCAACCTATGAATGCGGGGGTACGGACCGCATCACCCGTACCCCTAGGGCACCAGTACATTTGTGATACAAGGCATACACACACCACAAATGTTGGCTTAGGGCCTGGTGCAGCATATAACCAGTGTATTGGGGTGTGTGTATGCCCAGGACAGCAGTGTACTGCACCAAGGGTGCGGGTGTGTTGGGGGCGTTTGCTGCCTAGGATTCCCAGCAGTGGACAAAGACATGTGAGGTGTGGGTGCAGAGGAATACCAGCAGTGGACAGAGACATGTGAGGGGTGGGTGCCTATTACTCCCAGCAGTGGACAGAGACATGTGAGGGGTGGGTGCAGAGGAATACCAGCAGTGGACAGAGACATGTGAGGGGTGGGTGCAGAGGAATACCAGCAGTGGACAGAGACATGTGAGGGGTGGGTGCCTATCACTGCCAGCAGTGGACAGAGACATGTGAGGGGTGGGTGCAGAGTACTCCCAGCAGTGGACAGAGACATAGGTTGTCTTTTTGTGCTTCATGGTTTCTACAAATGAACCCAGACATTTTAATGGAATCAATGCAGCCCATGTATACACTTTAGTCTTCGACACTGGAGACATATCGTTGTACTCCTCCTAAGGCATGATGTTTATCGACACACCACTGTCTATGATAAAAGCCATTCACCTTAAGTGTGATTTTAGGACAGTGTCAAAATGAATTTCATGACTTCATGTGTCTACCTTTCTTTAACGCACATTTTGTCTTGCATGCAGCCATTACAACATTTTCACGACTCTCTTTAGTTAAGCATTGCACATCCATCCGCTTCACTGCCACTTGAAAATGATGTTGAAGAACTTGTAGATGAACATTTAGATGACAATCAATTTTGTTTACTTTCCATTTGCCCCAACTGATATGGCCGCTTGGTCTTGTGAGCGTGGGTAGAACGTCGCTTCTGGAAAGTTTGGGCCTCCATTTTGTTTTATTGACATGATGCACTTAGTTTTTCTTTCACTTTGCAGACCATTACAAAATAGTTCTCTGTCCCATAGCTCTTGCATACTTGTCCAGTGGTGGGACATCTGCCTTCATGTGGAAAAGAAAATCTACATCTGAATCATAGTTTCTTTTTCTATGGAGACATCACTTTGTAGCCCTCAACCTTGTGTCTCTGCTTACTTTCCATGTTCAGTGCCGACTCACTCGGGGTTCTCCGGTCTCCATGTCAGTAGCTTGGTGGTCTGCATTTTATTTTGCTCTTGCAGCCATGAGTACTCACTCCAGACTGAGTGTTTGGCTCTGCATTCGTTGTCTGAATAAATTGGAAAGGCAACCATCTATGACTCTGAGAAGTATGGCTTCTTCATCATTGAATTTATTAAACTAACAATGTTTGATGAGCGTATCAAGTCTTTTTGTCAAACTTGTCAATTGTTTCACCAGCTTTCTGCCTTTCTTGGTTCAAAATTTATCTTTTGTAATCGATATTCAGCATTGGATTGAACTTGATATTTACAGCCTTTTTGAATTGATGGTATGAGACTTCATCCGCGTGTGATATTTTCTTTATTACTTCCTTTACGCCTTCACCTGCAAGATTCTTGAGATATTTAATGATTTTTTTGTTCTATACTTCCTCCATTACATCAATTAAATCATCAAAGGTTTCAATCCAGGCAGTCCCTCTGGCGCCATTATTCTGCTTTTTAGCAATATCGAATGAATGTGGTGGTTTCAGGAAAGCTACAGCATTATAACCCGTTGTGGAACTAACTGGCAATGAGAGCTGCTTAGACAGCGCTTGAGAGGCACCTACATTTGCACCTTCTGGAACTACTGGCTCAGTACTTGAACTCTTGTCATTTGGCCCACTCATCAGATGAATAGCGTCTTCTTTCACTTTTGCAGTAAGCGCTTGTTTTGGTTCCTGAATGTGTTTGTCACCATTTTCAATCATCTGCATTGTACCTGGTTTCCGCTACCTTTAGCATTTTTCTGTATCTCCTAGTGCTTCCTTGCACATGGCTATCTTTGCTTGTCTGTCACTGCCTTTAGCATTATCTTTCCGTATAGCTTATGGCTCTGTGTTGTGGCACAGTACCTCTTACACGGCCTCACCAGCAGGTTCCTGCCCAATAATACACAAATTTCTCTGTAATGCCTTTGTCTTTTTTGAAAGCTTTGCACTGGTTGAAGTGGTGCTTTGACTCCACATACGCCAACCCTCGATATTCCCTTTGACTGAGGCATGTGTGCTCGCACAAACAGTTTGCTGGACCACGACAACCTCTCTGGGAGAGCGCTGTTGGTACTTTGGGTTACGTATACCCTATCTTGTCACCAGTTGTAGTGTTCTCCCCAGTCTTGGAGCATGTACACCACACACAGAGCTTTGTATAACACATCTTTTTTTCTCTCCATTAACTGAATGGTCTACATCGTGAATTCTATCAACCACACCTAAGCACTTCCATCACTGTTCTACAGAGTCCATTAAAAACCAAAAGGTCATCTCTACCTCACAGGACCACTGTGAAATACCAGAGGATATCCTGCAAGATTATTTCCTGCAACATGATCTACCAATACAATGAAGAATGGTGAGCTGGAAAAAACAGGTTACAACTGAGCGAATCAGCACTTATTCAGCACAACCTGGAGCCAAAATAAAACCAAAATAAAACAGGTGTATTTAGATTACTGGATCATTGAAATTCCATAGGCACCTGGAGAAAAAAAACCTCCTCCCATCACTCAAAGTCTAAATATGACTACTTACACAGGTGTAAAAACAAGATGGCAACCACAGTCAGAATTGACAAAAAAAAATGACAAAAATGTGGTAAAATGTTCTGATAGAGGTTGCATATCATAAGAACAGATGTTCTGAAATAAGATTGACTGAAGTAACGCTTCCCACATCCGTGGAGAGTGAAGAATCCAAACATTTGCACTATGCCAATATTCAAAATGGTGGGTGCAAGGGATAAGAAAGATGCAGCGCCATGAAGAAATTTAAGGCCAAAGAGGAAGCACATAAGCTGCTTACCACGTGAAATTAGGATGATAGCAGCATGTTGCCATCAGAGTTTCTCAAATCTCGAGTATAAATTCATCAGAACCACCATCATGGAGCAAGGGAACTACATGTCCATCTTGCTTGGCGTCCAATCCAAGCCTCCTCTCTGGTTATGTTTTCAAGTTTCTTCAGTCATTTTTTTTCAAGTTACTGCTAAGTGTCTGTAGTCTCTTTATTTAGTTCAGTGGTATTCAACATCATATATGCCCTTGTAACTGCTTTCAGAAATCCTGATAATGTATTTCCAAACTCTCCTGTGTCATTCTCTCTCAGATACATTTCAGAGGCTTATCCAGTTCCTCTTCACTGGAGCACCTTTAAGCAAATTGTCATTCAGTCTCCATTGCCTGTCTAGTATGGTTGTATTTTATTGTGCAATGTTGTGTGTTATCTGTGTGTAATGCGATGACACAATATTGCCTATGTCTATATCTTTATGTGATACTCTTGCGTTAGGTGTGATGCCTGCCAAGAAGTGGTTCAGTCTAGTGGTATAACGGACGCAATATCATGCTGATATGAATATTGTATGAAAAACTATCGTTTACCAAAATATCGTGATCCTATACTTATAAAGATAAGTACAAAAATATTGACCCAAAATTATTTTTGGAACTAATATCGTTAAAAAATTATTTACAAAAAGTTCGATTCCCAGCAGTGGACAAAGACATGTGAGGTGTGGGTGCAGAGGAATACCAGCAGTGGACAGAGACATGTGAGGGGTGGGTACCTATCACTCCCAGCAGTGGACAGAGACATGTGAGGGGTGGGTGCAGAGGAATACCAGCAGTGGACAGAGACATGCGAGGGGTGGGTGCAGAGGAATACCAGCAGTGGACAGAGACATGTGAGGGGTGGGTGCCTATCACTGCCAGCAGTGGACAGAGACATGTGAGGGGTGGGTGCAGAGTACTCCCAGCAGTGGACAGAGACATGGGGGTGGGTGCAGAGGACTCCCAGTAGTGGGCAGATACATGGGGGTGGGTGCAGAGGACTCCCAGCAGTGGACAGAGTCATGGGAGTGGGTGCAGAGGACTCCCAGCAGTGGACAGAGACATGGGGGTGGGTGCCTATCACTCCCAGCAGTGGACAGAGACATGTGAGGGGTGGGTGCCTATCACTCCCAGCAGTGGACAGAGACATGTGAAGGGTGGGTGCCTATCACTCCCAGCAGTGGACAGAGACATGTGAGGGGTGGGTGCTTATCACTCCCAGCAGTGGACAGAGACATGGGGGTGTGTACATCATTATCAGATGACCACAACTCCATGGGTGTATGTACGCATCCCTAATTTTCGACTATGTTGATAGTGCCATAACAACACATCACTGACAGCAGTGTCCCACTCCCATGAGGATGGATGTCTTTCCCCCACTGCATGACACACCACATGTGGGTGTGAGGACAATTGACACATGCATACCCACCCCTGGCGGATGCAGCACAATACACACACAGAGATCATGCCACAAGACTGTATAGTCATGTCAATGCCTACTAAACTAAGAGAGCCAAAGGGAACACACACTGTCACACACATCCCAGGACTGATAGGAATGTACAGGTGCAGGGACAGCCACCAAGATGTTGTCTCTCATGGAAGGAATAGGGTGCAGTTTCCACAGATTCAATGCCCACAATTGTGAGTCAGGTGCCCAAATACCCTGCAGAACAATTACCATATGTGTGCTAGGCTGGTATTGCACACATGCATAGTGCGGAAAAGGGAGAATTTCTCCATGAAGGCATGGCAACATACTCAATACACAAGTACAGTGACTAGCAAGGATGGCACAGACGATGCAGCCGGAGACATTGCTGAGCAGGCATGACCATAGTTGAAGGGATCCGTCACCAACAAAGGGAATGTATACACAGGTCAGCACAACAATTGTGCAACTCTCTGCAGGGAAGATGTCAGGTGCCACGGAGGAAGGTACACTCCTTGGTACAATGTCTCAAAAAACAAATAACACACACGACCAAAGATCCTTTGCAGAGACCTTGTGATGGCACGCAGATCCCATGGGCCACCTCATGACCATCAGACTCGAACCTTTGCCCGAAACATAACACATTACCACAATCCCAACTCCTGGAGCATCAGCACCAACATCAATACCTGAAATGCAATAGTGTTCAAAGTCAAAAGAAAATGCTTTAATCAGCATGAGATAATATTTTTTTCAACAACACTATATACAAAGGCCAATGGCCAGTCCAGAATAGAAGTCCTTGGGGGGACACATGGGCACGTGTCTCCCCTAGCTTGCCTGCACATTAGAACCCTCAGTTTTGTCGACTGGGGGGGGGGCATCATGTGGGGAAGGACCAGGCACCACAGGGACAGGAGGTGTAAGGGTAGGCGTGGTGGGTGCAGGGCTGGACGCCTCCACCACAGGGGGTGGGGCAAGCGCCAAAGGTGGAGGTGAGCTCAGCGATGCACACTTCTGCCAGGGCGTCCAGAGTATCCCCTGCACCGGAAGAAACCACAGGCACAAAGGAGGGGGGGTAGGAGGGATGGGGTGCAGCGCTACTGGGGGAGGTGGTGGACAGGGGGGGACTCAACTCCCCTACCCGGGGATTGCCTTGTCTGCTTGCGGGCTGGTGACCCAGTGGGGCTGAGGCCGAGCACAGCCAAGTAGCTCACCTTGTCTGACTGTGTGGCAGGGGAGCCAAGGGGAGTGCCTTTGGAGGGACTGGGTAGTGAGGCATGCGGACTCACACTGTGGCTGCGTGTATACCTGTGTGCCCCAGACCCAGTGGGTGTGCCTTTATCCCCCTGAGTGTGCGTGCCAGGAGGTGCGTGCTTTCCGTTACGTGTTTGTGTGCTGCCTGTGTCTGGTGGGATGCGTGCTTGGGAATGTCTGGGTGTGCATGGGACAGGCATGGGAGTGGGAAGTGTGGACGGAGCGCTGCAGGCGACTCACTGCTGCCGTCAGTGAAGAGTCCATGGACCTCAGCAACATCCGTTGGTCAGACATCGCTGCTGACATGCCCTCCATGAACGACACCATCTGTGTCAGCAGTCTGGTGTGGCCATGGAGGACATTCAGTATCGATGTCTGGCCAACCTGCAACTGCCGCTGAATGTCCACAGACTCTGCAGTGAGGGCAGCAGGGGTGACAGGGGCAGGGGGTGCGGTGCCTGACACAAAGGAGACATGGTGGTGCCCTGCACGGACAGAAGGGACCGGAGCAACTGGGAGGGCGGTGATAGGAATGGAGGAGGCAGTGACAGATGTTGTGCTGCTGCCAGGTGTTGTAGCAGCCTCCGCCCCCTCGAGGAGTTCAGCCTCTGACCCGTCAGCGTCGTAGTCGGTATCGCCACCAGACAGGTCCTCCGCCTGACTCCCCTTGCCCTCCGTGCCACTTGCTCCCGCAGACTCACCAGCAGTGGTGGCACCGGTGCTGGATCCCTCCTCCAGGTCCGTGCAGGTGTCTGTAGTAGTAGCTGGGCTAGAGTTATAAGTTTTTGAGTTATTCAGGATAAAATATCCAAATTAGTGAAAATAGATCCGGTGGTGTTGGTCATATATTTATGCTTTATTCGTCAGGTAGGAAAAAGAGAGAAAATGGCTCAGCCTACCTGACGAATAAAGCATAAATATATGACCAACACCACCGGATCTATTTTCACTAATTTGGATATTTTATCCTGAATAATTCAAAAACTTATAACTCTAGCCCAGCTACTACTACAAATCCTACTTTATATTAGGGGGATAGGGGCCTCTCCCCCTGTCTCTGGGCTAGAACCAGTACAAAAAGGATACATGCTTATTGGATGACTAGTAAGGGATGAGGATCTTTTTCCCCTTAACCGTGCAGGTGTCTCCCTCGGTTTCCTCCGATGATGCTGTGGGCAAGGTGAAGATACAGAAAATAATCAGTCACCTGTATACACCTGTATACATCTGACACATGAGTCCAAACAAAATAGGTTACAGTGCATATCAGGAAATGCATCATGAGTAACATCTAGATTACTCCGCACATATGTATGCCCTGCACTCCCCAGTTGGTTGACCCACCATGCCACTTGGAAACAAGGAAAAATAGGACACAACAGCAAATAACTTGATATCGAATTATACTGAGAAGCTAGTGTCTGGGAACAGGTGAGCACAGCAATACTATGAAGGCATGCGACCTCTTGTTTACTGTGAAAGAAACAGTATTGGTGCACCCAAGGTTAAATAACAGACCTCAATGCTAAAGGTGTCCCCACACTCAGAGACCTGTAAGTACTTTGGAAACCCAAACTAAATACATTTTGATCCCTTGGGAATCACACCACTTTACACAATCTACATGTTTAGAATGTGTGAATGTGCCACTTTGTGAACAGAACACACATGTGCCTGTATAAAAGAAGTCACACAAGGAGGTGCACACAAAACTACATTTACACAGTCATTGTATGAGCTGCCATCCTTATTCAAAGAAGCCACTGTTAGAAAGAAATGGGGTTTCAGTAAGTACATATACATGGCACCACGGCGGTCTGGATGACTTGACACTCGTAAGTTGGTATCAGCAACAACCAAGGACTTACCCAAATGCCACCACACTTTGGGAACATGTATATGTATAATCTGAAAAAAAGTGTGATTCGAACTGTGCCTTTCTTTAAAATGTGCCAGCGTGTCCCTTGAAAGTGTAAAGGTGGTTTCTTGTGCACTTCCTTGGGAGACATCTGTCATGCAGGCACATTATTGTCCTTCACAACAAAACATCAAAGTCAAGCATTGAAAAAAGTAAGACATGTTGACAAGTGTAGTGAGTGCCAAGGTACAAGACTTCTGGACTAACAACTTGAATCATGCCACCTGTCACATGGCCATCCGTACCATGATGACACAGTTGGCAACACATCTGACCCACTGCCTGTCATGTGGAGTGGCACACATGTCCAAACACAGGACAATGCATAAGCTAATGGGCCTGCAATTGTGTCGGAATAAGGAGCACCTGCACTGAGGAGACACACTCATGGCAACCAAGAATGTACACACAGATGTCAGCACACTAAGACCAAACTACGTAGCATCTGGACCACACACTGGTGCCAAAAATGGATGAGCAGGAATCATGTATTTAAACTTTTGACACATGCTGCAAAGCACAAACATTAAACCCTGCACAACATGACTGGGTCACTGCATGTCGAGTGTCTGTCCAGACAATTATCACAGACAGGTCAGACCTGGCAAGGAGACATAAGGTTTGGACATGTAGGCCTTGCCCGTACAAACCCCCCATACCTGAGACAATGTGATTGAGACAGATCAAGAAGTTACACCTCTTAATCTGGGTTCACTAAAATGTGCATCAAGAATTCCTAAATGTACTGCACATCACCTCATGAGGCTGCCAACACATATTTGTGACAAACAACCATCAACAAATAGTTGTACATAGACACACAGGCACTGCCCAGTGTGAGGATGCACAAGCCAAATGGGGTCACCCTGTACAGTGGACACATGTAGCACACTTTACATAAATACAAATGAAGCCAGGGAACAATGCCACAGAGGCCAACCTATGCTGAACACACAGAGAATGGGCACAGTGTTGGATGACACACATGATTCCGAGGCAAGGGTGTCTCAGGGGACTGTAGTGGGCACACTGCTCCATGGTCCTGGAATGATCTGACTATAACATGAGCAACCGTCCCGGCACTATGCATATCTCCTACTCATGCACATCATGTCTGAGGCCACAACATCGGTCATTCATGCTGCAAGTCTGTTAATTTGAAACCTCACACTCCTATGTTGAGACTCAGCATCAGTGCCAAAAAATATGGACCCCCAAATGACTGAACAGGACAGGGCACAGGCAAGGTACCAACACATGTCGCAGACCACCCCCACACATGATGCAGAAAGCAATGTGCACTTAGATTAACTGGCAGCCTAGATGACCATGTGCAATAGTGATTACACACAGACCAGGGAACACATGTCAAGGAGGGGAAGGGAGGAAGAACAGCACCGTTGACTTGGGGGAAAAGGATATGCACTGCACATAAAAACCCTGGCAGTGTATCCAGGCGACTGAGCACTTCCAAAAGCTGGTGACACACAACAAACACACATGTACCTACCCCCTCCTTGCTGCTGCATCTCCTGTAACCGCCTATCCGTGTCAGGGAAGACCACCACCAGGACACGCCTCATCTGGTAGGTCCGGCGACGGCGCCCGCCGTGGGGGCGTGGGGGCGTGGAGGTGAGTCCTTCAGCAGGACCCAGGCGATCCTCCGGGTCCAGCACCGGATGTCCTGCCACTGTTTTTTTACTTGGGCTAGGCGCCGACTGTGACCCTCCACCGATCTCACGGCCCTGACGGCCTGCTTCCAGATCTCCCCCTTCGCGTAGGCAGTTACCTGTGAGGATGACAAAGTGAGACAACATCACTACACCTGCTCCATGTCAGAGAGACACACATTTGAACATCTTTGATATGTTGAACAGGGCATAAGATGCTGCCAAGGAATAGCATCTTAGTCATATGGACATTGGCCTCTGTGGAAGCCCCACAGACGTGAGTCCCTTGCTCACTTTGCTACTGGATTCAAGCAAGCCTGACTGAAGACGGCTGAAATGCCAGAAACCGGTCCTAGGAAGCTTGTTTCCGGTCCAGGGAAGGCATGGCTTGGCAGTTCGGGCTGGACTGTTCCCATGAGGCACAGGGTCAGACTGATTTGCATATGGCCATGTCTGAACTGGGGTGGCAGAGTGGGCTAAAGAACGGTGATGGATCAAACCCAGATCTGTTGACTGGGTGTGAGTGTTTGATTGGTTCTGATGCTCCGTCCATCACACCCCCTTTTGCACTGCTTTGTTCGCCATAAGTTGGCAGGGTATGCTCAGACGTGAGTCCCTTGCTCACTTTGCTACTGGATTCAAGCAAGCCTGGCTGAAGACGGCTGAAATGCCAGAAACCGGTCCTAGGAAGCTTGTTTCCGGTCTAGGGAAGGCATGGCTTGGCAGTTCGGGCTGGACTGTTCCCATGAGGCACAGGGTCAGACTGATTTGCATATGGCCATGTCTGAACTGGGGTGGCAGAGTGGGCTAAAGAACGGTAATGGATCAAACCCAGATCTGTTGACTGGGTGTGAGTGTTTGATTGGTTCTGATGCTCCGTCCATCACCACCCCCTTTTGCACTCCATTGCACTACATGGCATATAAAGTACACAGGTGGCATGAGGGGTGCGACACACTCCATGAACATGGCACACACTGTGCATCACAAGCAACACCAGGCTGATGGACAGCACCTCCAAGCAGTTACATGCCCCAGGCCACTGACGCAACCTCAGCAGAGTACACAGACACACACAGGCACAGATCAATCACATGCCATTGGCAACAGCGGATACAAACCTCACTCTGCACATGTACCACTTGCCTGTGGGGTGTCACAGGTGTGGGGCTAGCGCAGCAAGTCAGACACACAGCACGGCTTACTTCTCACATCAGATGGGTAGAGCTTTTGCCTCCTCCATGCAGCTGTGGTGCAAGACTTCACATAGACACTCACCCACATGACAAGGAACATTCACACACATCAATGTCCAGGGGGCGTACACATCACTTGGACACTCTCACCACAGCTCCACTCAACTCACACACATCTGTGGGTACAGTCACCTGTCACACCGGGGGGACCACTGAATCACCTCAGGACTATAGACAAAAAATGCCACAAAGGATTAGCCAGGCTGAATGTATCATGCACTATGCAGTGAATGTCACAGTAAGCACAATGCAAGTGAGGAGTGCAGACATGAACTACATCATGCTCTGCATGGGAGACATAAGCCATTCCCCCCCGGGACCCACTCCAAACAACATTGCATGTCTGTCACACCTGGACACAATGCCAGAAGTGACAGTCACAAAAAAGGTGCACAGTCAAAGCTAGTGGAGTCAGCACTCACCTGCTCCCCTGGTCTCCCATACAGGCTGGGGTATTGTGGGAAGATGTCATCCAGCGATGCCTTATTCTCCTCCTGGGTGAATGGCTGGGCCCTCTCCACAGACCTTGACATGGTGCCAGAGGAAGCACAGACAGCAGCAGTGTTGTCGACAGGAAAGTTGTGCAGGCAAGTGCCCTCTCATGGGTTCTGGCTGACTTATATCTGTCTTGCTGAGTGGCATTCATTTGGAGGAGTACATAGTGATTGGTCAGATTCATTCGCATCTTACGTTTACTCCAATCCCTTTCCACATACACCAGTGACAGCATTTGCATCGTTCAAATTTTGAGCATCATGTCAAGTCAACAACCACTTTGCAACATTGTATTTTGTGGCCAGCTGACTTTTCCAGGCCACCTGATGGAAAATTTGAACTGAAAACTCTGTATCCATGACAACCAGCATGCATTTAGTGCCTAATACTTGTCCCTTATGTGTCCCCTATGTAATTTTCAAATCCACACACAGGTACGGTGCGTTTCACACGTACCCCTACGGCACCAGTTGCACAGTGCATTTGACACGTACGTGTACGCACTGGTAGTACACGCACAGGTACATGTACTACCAGTGCCTACACGTATGTTTACTACCAGTGCCTACACGTACGTGTACTACCAGTGCCTACACATAGGTGTACTACCAGTGCCTACATGTACGTGTACTACCAGTGCCTACACGTACGTGTAGGCACTGGTAGTACACGTACATGTAGGCACTGGTAGTACACGTACGGGTATGTGTACTACCTACACGTACGGGTACGTGTACTACCAGTGCCTACACGTACATGTACTACCAGTGCCTACATGTACGTGTAGGCACTGGTAGTACACGTACCCGTACGTGTACTACCAGTACCTACACGTACGTGTAGTACCAGTGCCTACACGTACGTTTAGGCACTGGTAGTACACGTATGTGTGTACGGTCCATACCACGAGTGCTCCTACGGCACCACTACTATAGTGATACAGAACATACTTGTACGGTCCATACCACGCGTGCTCCTACAGCCACACAACTGTAGTGATACAGGCCGTACACAGGCTCTCAGAGCGTGTGTACAGTGCGTTTCACACGCTTACACTATTGAGAGGATGCGCACATGAAAGGAATGGAGGTCCCAGACTCACACAAGGATGTACATCAAGTCATTGTCATTGCTGTCCTACATGTGCAGGGCCTAGGTGTGTCAGGCAGTGATATTGCACATGTCTCCTCATGTATTTGCACAATTGATGTGTGATGACCTGTGTACACATGTCATGTGTGATGGGGCACTATGTGGCACACTTCCCCTTCACACTTTGCACATGTGTGCATGTAGTACAAACATGTCAAGCACAGCATCACTGGTATGGCACAGTCACCACCACCCGCATCTGTCCCCTGATGCCAGGGACAGGGACTCTAACAACTAACATTTAACGACCAGCGTGCAACTATGTGACTATGTCATGTGTGTGTCATGTGTTCCCATGAGCTTGCTGTTGGTGTCCCGTCAACTGCATCTGCTGTTGCTGCATCCAACATGTGTCTGTGTCTAGATGGGCATGGCACACATCTACGCACACCATGCCACATGTGGATTTCCACGTAACGTGTGTCTGTATGCATCTAACTTGACATTTTGACATGAGGACATATCTGCGTCGTCTCAATGTATGTGTTTTCTGTTTTCACGTGTACCCCTTCATCGCAATGTGTGTGATCTGTACATTTGACATTCCATGTGATCTGTGCGTCTATCTTGCCATCAGCTGTCTGTATGAGATGACATCCTTAAAATGCTGAGATGTGGATGTATGTCACTCTTGTGATGTCGCTGGCTATTCACTGACACTGGCCCACAGCTCGTTTCAGGGCATGTCATGTAGACTTGACAATCAATGGGTGTAGCTGGCTTTTCGTAGGAGTATCACCTGGCTGGCATACGTGTCCTGGATGTATTGCACAGACCAGACTCTGTATTTAGCAGATGTGTATTAGCAGTTGAGCATGTGCTCAGTTCATTGACATTGATGTTGTTATGTTCTCACTCTTCGTTATTCATTCCCAATTTCTGCAGGGCACCGCCTGTCCCCAGACCAATGCCAGACTTGGGTGCCATGAGGGAACGTGACTGCATACGCCGTTACAGATTCACACAACAGTTGATTGAGGACCTGACAAACAGGCTGGCACCACACCTCCAACCGCAACACAGTTATCCTACAGCGCTGACCCCCAAGATGAAGGTGATGGCAGCCCTACATTTTTTTGCCACAGGTACGTTTCAATTCACCATAGCTGATGTTGGTGGCATGTCCCAGACGATGTTCAGCCGTGTCCTGCATGATGTTTTGGCAGCCATGTTGGAACACCTGGATGAATTCATCCATTTTCCGACTCCTGAGGAGTTGACAGGTGTCAAGGGTGATTTCTATGCCCTGGGAGGGATGCCCCATGTCAAGGGGTCCATTGATGGGACACATGTGGCTTTTGTACCACCACAGGCACAGGAGGTCGCCTATCGCAACCGTAAACATTACCACTCTATAAATGCCCTTTTGGTGTGTCTTGCTAACATGCTGATTTCCCATGTCTGTGCACGTTTTCCAGGGTCAGCACACGATGCCTACATCATGAGGCGTAGCAGGGTGCCACAAATGATGCTGCGGCTGCACAACGAACGAGCATGTCTTGTTGGTGGGTATTCTCGGTTTGTCCTGTGTTTAGCGGTATCTTTGTATCTTACGGCATCTCCTGAACCACTTTTTTACATGATGTTTCCATGTAGGGGACTCTGGCTATCCCAACATGCCATGGCTGATGACGCCTCTCCGCAACCCAAGATCAGCTGCAGATCACCGTTACAACGATGCACACGGGCAGACCAGGCGAGTGATTGAGAGGACGTTTGGCCTTCTGAAGAGCCGATTCCGGTGCCTTCACAAGACAGGTGGGTCCCTCCCATATGCACCGGCGAAGGTCTGCAAAATCCTCCTCGTGTGCTGCATGCTGCACAACATGGCAGTGGAGAAGGCAGTGCCACTCATCCTGGAGCAGCATGAGCAGGAACATCCACCCGTGGAGGATGAAGGCCTTGGTCACGAGGCAAGTGAGGAGGAGGAGGAGGAGGAGGATATCCGGAGTCAGCTCATACGCAACTTCTTCTCATAATGGTGAGTCACTGGGTCTGAGTGTGCATGCTTGGAGCCTTGTGTGGCATGTGTTGCAATGTGTGTGTCCAGCTGACTGTATGTTAAGTGACTTACATGTGTGTTCTGATGTGTCAATCGAGTGATGATGTCATTCCACTCATTTTAGCGGTGACCCTAATTTTTCTAATCGCATGGTGACAACATTATTCATGTAGAGTAAATGACCATGTATGCGGATAACAATCTTTTAGCTGACTGCTTGTGTGTCTGTCATCCACAGGTTCTTGCGCATGTTGTCTGGTCATGTCATCGTTGGCCTCCTGCTATTCCTCATGAGTATTGCAACGTGTACTGAGTCAGTGTTCCATGCACGGACATGTGGAAAAGTCATTTTGGGTTTTATTGCAGCAAGGCATTTTGGGGTTGTTAGGTGTTGGGTTACCATGCATACATATTGACTCACCATGGGGCACATGACATGTTGCATGACTCCCATGAATTGATAGTCAACCTTCGTGACAGTCATCTTTAATGGTTTGTGGATTCTGATGAAGGCATCAATGTGTGTATAACTTCCCTCAGAAACATACGCGATGCTACGGGTGGACATGGTGTGGGACATCCCCATAACAGGCTCAATGGGGAATTACAGCCGCTCCGTGTGCAGAAGGGGGTGTTTGGCTCATCCCCTTAACTTGTGTGCCAGGCCATTTGGATTTACTACATCTGTGTTGTGAAGGGGGTGTCCAGTGTAGGTCCCACATGTTCAGCCAAATGACCTGTGTGTCTGTTCATATTGGTGCTTTTCCCTTAGTGTGAGCCTGAGTAATAAAGGGGTTCCTCACCCTCCAAGGTGCCTCATCTCTGTCAATGCAGGTCTCTTGCCACTTTGCATGCGTCATCTCTGGCATAGTTGTCAAAGATTGTGCATATGAGTCTATGTGTAGTTTGGCTACATGCCTGCAGTTCTTCATGGGTTAGAATCTCGATTGTGCCTGAATTCCATGGTTGTGTATGTATTTGGGCATGTTGGTCCCCATGACGGGCCGTCAACGCCTGCTGAGGGTTTGTCTCCTGTGCGCGGCTCGGCCTTCTGTTTCCTGATCCTGTGGCAGTCATCTTTGGTGATTGGGCATCCATTTTTTCTGGGTGTTCCATGGGTAACCGGACACTCCTTCCTTTACACACGCCTGTTGCAGTTGTCCTTTCTGACATCCTTGTCTTTGTGTGCTACTTTTGGCATAGTTTCAAGGACATGCCGCCTGCTGCTGCGGCCCCTGCAGCAAGGGCCCACAAAGTGGCGGGATTTGGCAACACACACGCCTCAAAGATGCTCCTCCCTGCCTCCCTCCACCCATTCATTTGGCTGTCATCATCTTGTCTGTGCCACTGTTGGATCCACGCGGTGCCAAAGGCAGGACCGTCAGCACATGCAACGTGCACATTGCACGACCCTCATGTCCTTGCATGACCCACATCACAGTGCAGTCTGATGTTGTAGCCACCCTCCAAGCAATGTCTATCCGAAACTCAACCGCCTGCTCTCAGGCATACCCTAAGCGCACACATGACACCTTTGCATGCTGAGTGTGCAACTCCAACTGCCTACACAGCGCTGCCTTGCCTTCCAGGCCCTGTCACATCAACCAGATCATGTCCCTCCTGCTCCACACCGGCTCCGTCCACCAGCAAGGCCATGGGAGTGGGACTCAAGCCTTCAGTATGCAGTATAGTGGCGTCATCTGGCACATGGCCCAGGGATCATCTCTCAGCGTGTCAATCTTCAATGTGTCCAGGACCCCCTCTCCACCATCACATGCGCACACAACATCATCATCATGCCGTATGCCATTGACACGCAGGTGCTCCTCACCCTCACCAAAGACCCAGCCATTGCCAGTTCCAACATTCAAGAAGGCATGAGGTCCGTGGATGAATGGCTGAACATCAGCCACCTGAGGCTGGACTTGTACAGGACTGAGGTAAGCATCTGAGGATTGTCCCCTTACAGCTGGCTCAACTCCTTGTGTCCCACCCACAGGGGCCCTACACAAGCACCCAGTGGCCACGCACACAAGATGGTGTGCATCATGGAATTGTCACTCTAATTTGTCATGCAAATCACCAGCATCTGTACCTCATGCTGCAACACCCTCTGCATGATGCACATGATCCTCAGATAGATCCACTCCAAGGAAAGACAGACCATCCCCTGGGTCCACGACACCAGCCGTGTCAACTACTGCCCCGCCCTCTACGGAGCAAGTACATCCAAACTCACGGGAAACTTGTCCACATCCAGGGTGCATCTGCACAACTCAGCTTCAACATCCCGCACCCCTTCAACATCACCGTCCACCTGAGATAGCTGCAAGGGATCCCTGTGTGCTGCAGGATGACCTTCACACTCCTCACACACACTCAGAAGGCAGTCAACAACTCCAGACCCCAAAATCAACCTTGTACGTCTGTCATCCAAGACCCCGTTGGCACAACTCAATGCATCCGAACTTGGCCTGGCCACCATTCTTCACATCCACAACACTCCAGCATGAAGGAGATGGTTCTCACGCCTGGACAAACATACCTGGGACTCCCTCCCCGGGAACCTCCACATGAGCCATGACCTCTAGGCCTTCATGATCCTCTTCCTGATTGGTGTGTCCGCACAGTATTTTAAGCCCCCCCTCAGCAGCTTGAGGCCATCACAGGTGAGTATTGTGCTCCCAGGCTGTATCGGATGATACATTGTGACCCATGTGTGTCCTGTACTGGACTCAGATCCCAGGGTATGGATGGCTGGAGTTAGTTCAACACTCAGGCATAGTTTGACATTTACACACACGTATGTTGTGGACTAATGCAAAATGACTGCAACATCTCATGAAAAAAATAGTTTTATTCTCGTTGGGGTGCGTGTTTTGATAGATAAAATAAGGTGCATAGAATCCAAAGTTCACAGGGGGAGATGGGATCCTTGGCATTTGAAGTCATCAGAGTCCAGACCACAGTGTTGGTCATCATTGGTCAGACTGTGACCAGCAAGTCCATGTGGCAGAGAATGTCAGTGAATGATGTGCTGCTGTTGCGCATGAAGGCCAGGTGCCAGGCCAGGTGACCTGGGAGATGTAGATGGTCCGCTGCCTCTCACGGTCTTTTCCGTGGACGACCCACCTTCCTCCGGGGACCCTCAGATGCAGGCCTTGACGATGTTTGGGACGCTCCATCGGACAAATCCTCCTCCTCCTCCTCCTCCCTCCCTGTGGCTGGTGCTGATCTGCGCCTGGTGTCACAGGGAGGGTTGCCCATGTTGTCGGCTATCCAACGGAGTGAATGGCTCATGTCCCTTTGCACCACCAGGAGCTCAGCCAGTCTTGCCTCCATCCATCGTTGGTGTTGTTGTTGACTGGCGTGTTGCTCGGCCTGCTGATTCTTAATGTCTGTGAGGGTCGCCACTACCTGACTGATGGCCCTGGTGTCACGCCGGTATGCCTCCATGATGTTGCGGACGTGTGACATACCGGTCCCTTCAGCTGTCTGGTCAGGTTCTCGCCTCCGCCTGCCTCCACTCCCACCACCCCTGCCCACACGAGCCTGGCCTGCCGTTGTGGGCACATCGGGTCTACAGGACCCCTGAGGGATGGCAGTGTCGGTGTTGGCTGCCTCCTCCTGGGTGCCCGGCGAACCTTGTCCCTCCAGGTCAGACTGGCTCAGTTGTTCAGTGTGGGCAGGGTTCCTGGGTGTCTCCTGGGTTGTGACAGGAATGGGGGTGGTGGTTGGCACAGATGTACCTGAAGCAGGTGCTGCAGGGGCTTGGACACCAGAGGGGCCAGGTGGGTTGGGGTCATCCGCGGAGTGTTGTGAGGTGTCGCTGCCGGTGGGATCAGGTTCCTCCGGAGCCTGGGACTGTGGTTCTTCCCCCCATTGTTGGGGGGAGATCCATGACGTTGCCCTGTGTGTGAGAGAGAGACAATTTTAATGCTGTTTAATGCAACATCCATGTTTCACACATATTCTATTTGCCACAGTTCCTCCAGGTAGTTGTATGTGCCTAGCATTCACATCAATGTTCACTTGTGGATGGGTATGTTGCAGGGGACTGATTTAAATGTTCTCCAGGGTGTTTGACATGTCGAATTTGGGCTTGGATGCTTCTTTGGCTGTGGCTTGATCTTGTTGTTTGTTATACAAAAGAAGTGGCTTGATCTTGTTGTGTCACATGTCCATTGTGAGAGTGGGTAACTCCATTGGCTGCCCCGGGGGTGTGTGCTTGTGTAAAGGGTGAGTGATCATCCCTCAGCCCGACGCTGTTCAACATCCACATGGCCCCCTCACACAAGTGGCCCGCCACCACAACCTCAAAAACATCTCCTACGCCGACGACACCCAGCTCATCCTCTCCCTCACCACGGACCCTCACACCACCAAAACAAACATCCACAAGGGCTGAGGTCCATCACCGACTGGATGCGGAACGGCCATCTGAAACAGAACTCGGACAAGACGGAGGTCCTCATCCTGGGACCCACACCCTCAGCCTGGGACGACTCTTGGTGGCCGACCGCTCTGGGGACAGCACCGACACCCACCCACCATGCACGCAACCTAGGATTGATCCTCGCATCCTCCCTCTCCATGTCCAAGTAGGTCAACGCCGTCTCCTCCTCCTGCTACGACACCCTACGCACGCTCCGCCGGATCTACTGGTGGATCCCGACCAAAACAAGTAGAACAGTGACACAGGCCCTCGTCAGCAGCTGACTGGACTACCGCAATGCACTCTACGCAGGACTCCCATCCAAACACCAACGGCGGATACAATGCTTCCGAAATGCCTCCGCATGACAGATCGTCAACGCCCTCCGCCACAGCCACATCACCCCCCTCCTGAGTGACCTGCACTGGCTCCAAATCGACAAGAGGATCACCTTCAAGCTCCTCACCCATAGCCTACCTGTACATCAGACTCAGCTTCTACAACCCCACCCGCCAGCTCCGCTCCGGCAGCCTCGCCCTCGCAGCTATCCCCCGCATCCAACGTACGACTGCCTGCAGGAGATCCTTCTCCTACCTCACCGCCAAGACCTGGAACACCCTCCCAACCCACCTACGACTGACCCAAGACCTACTTGCCTTCAGATGACTCCTCAAGACCTGGCTCTTCGAGCAGTAGTGGAACCCCCCCCCTCAGCGCCTTGAGACCCTCACAGGTAAGTAGCGCACCTTACAAGTACCCTGATCGATTGTTGATTAATTGACGGTGCCTGCTGGTGGGTGTAGTGTGATTTGGCAGTGGGTATCCCAGGTGATGTATCTGCCCCCCCATGGAGCATGCTGCCATGTCAGTGAGTGTGAGTTCCTGTCCTAGATATCTGAGCAGGTTGTGTTTGTGTTAGATTTTGCAGTTGTCACAGGAGGGCCTTGTGCTGCCTACAGCAGGGCCAAGTGTCAGCTACCTTGTCAGTACTTTGCCAGTCCCTGTGCATTGGGCATGGTGCATGGGTATGTACCTGGGCCATATGGGCTGAGGGCAATGGTGTCTGTTTCTGAGTTGTACAATATGTTTAGTGATTCCCACCCTCCCAGCATCCCGGATATCCAGTCTTGGGTTTGTGGTTTGTGTAGCCTGGAACATGGTAGGGCCTAGCTTTGTGAATGGGGCATACACATGTTAGTGGCATGAGCGTTGTTTTTGAGTGTGGTTGTGTCCGGTGAGGGCTTGGGGGTAGGTGAGTGCATTTGTTGTAGTTGGGGTGTGGATGCCATTACCCCCATGTTACGTAAGTTGTTTGTGTACTCACCAGGCTCGGCAACTCCTTCGACTCCGTGTACTCCCACCGGCGGAAGCAGGGCCATCACCTTCTCCTCCCAGGGATGGTAATGTACCGGTCTGCGGGGCAGCCCACTTCCTGTGATGTTACTCTGAGCGTAGTCCTCATTCATTTTGCGATTGACTGCCCTCCGCAGATCGTACCACCTGGCTTGGCATTCATTCCTGGTCCTTCTGATGGGCGCAACAGCATTAACCCGATCGACGATCCTCTGCCACAGGCGTGATTTTTCGGCTATGCTGGTCTGTCTGACCAATGTTCCAAAGAGCTGTGGCTCTACTCTGATGACTTCGTTGACAAGGATGTCCAGCTCCTCCCTTGTGAACTTTGGATTCTTGTCTGTGGGCATGGTGTGGGGTATGGGTGTGGATGGTTTTGGGTGTGTGGGTGTGAATGTGTAGGTGTGTGTGTGAATGTGTAGAGGGGATATGTGTGAAGGAGGTTGTGTGAAGGAGTGTAAGTTAAGGTGTATGGGTGCAGTTGTTTGTATGTGGTGTCTATCAGCAGTGGGTTTGTTGCAAAGGCTCATGGTTTGTGAGTGTGGGCCCTTTTTATTGGTCCATTTGTGGGTGTGGCTGGGTTTGAAATTTTGGTGGGTGTGTTATAAGAGGTGGTTGTGAGTTTGGGCCTCTGTTTGCCTGTTTGGATGTGCCAGGTCAGTCTTTGAGATGTTTTTTGTACTGTAGACGTGTTTTGTGGTGTTGTGCGAGTCGAATTGACCATCCTTGTGCTGTTTTGCAGTGTCCTGGTTCTGTTCGAGTCGTTTTAGCGTATGTAAGGTGCGTACATACGCAAGGTTGTTGTACAGTGCTCACATATGCAATGTTGTTGTACAGTTTGTGCAATCTTGAATATGCTTTAAGCGTAGATGTGCATTTAATTAGTAAAAAACATACTTGCAGCGGCCTGGGGTTTTCTTAGGAGCCAGCCTGCCTAGTCCTGATTCCACCTCATGCCTCTTTCTTCCACTATCCTACGTTTTCTATCTCTATATCTTTATCTCATTCTTCAAGGTTCTTTTTAATCCCTGCTTTAATCTTCGTTAATATTTTCCTATTTTTCTCCTCCTGTCTTTTCTCCCTTTTCTGCCTCTCTCTTGCTTAAAATCAAAGTCTGATGATAAAATACAAGTCCAGATTCCCAAAGATGAGAGTAAGTGCCCCTCCCCTCTAGCCACATGCACAAATGAAGCAGTGTACATGAGTCCAAATTGAATCAAAGATAACCTCTTTGCTTTATTGCAGATGAGCCTGTTCATGTCCCAGTTGCTAACACAATTGCTAAACTTTCTTCTAATGATTCACAATTTGGTCTTTAGGTTGCTTTGAAGCAGGATGGGAAACATTCCTCCAGTAGGAGATTACTTCTGATGCTGGGGTACGGTGGTGGGGTACGGTGTGTCCAAGTACGGGGCTGGGGTACGGTGGTGGGGTACGGTGCGTACAAGTGAGGGGCTGGGGTATGGCACTGGGGTACGGGGCCAGGGTAGGGCGCTGGGGTACGTTGCGTCCAAGTATGGGGCTGGGGTACGGTGTGTACAAGTAAGGGGCTGGGGTACGGTGGTGGGGTATGGTGCGTCCAAGTAGGGGCATGGGGTATGGCACTGGGGTACGGTGCGTCCAAGTACAGGGCTGGGGTACGGTGGTGGGGTACGGTGATGGGGTATGGTGCGTCCAAGTACGGGGCTGAGGTACGGTGTTGGGGTACGGTGCTGGGGTACGGTGCGTACAAGTACGGGGCTGGGGTACGGTGGTGGGGTACGGTGCTGGGGTACGGTGCGTACACGTACAGGGCTGGGGTACAGTGTGGACATGGGGGGTATGATGCAGACATATGGGGGAGGGAGGGGGCTGTACGACTCGTAGCCTGGGCACAAGTTTACCCGGATACGTGTGGTACGGCGTTCGATCCGTACGGTGCCTTTACCATGCGCTTGTGGTTTCGGATGGCCGGTACGGATCGTACTTGCGCGCTCGGACTTCAGTTTTACGATTTGTAAGTAAAACTGTCCAGGGACGTCTCGTAGACTTTTCCTGAAGTCATTCGTATGGATTTTTCACGTACGAATCGTACTTCGCCGTTTGTACGGGACTTGTACAATTCGTACGTAAAAAAATACGGATACGAGTCGTACGGTAATTTTTTTTAACGGATCGGAATCGGCACATTAGTGTAAAGAATTATGTTTCTTGATTCTTTAAAAAAATATATCTATATATATATATATATATATATATATGTTCACTGAAAAAAACATAGGTTTTAGGGAAAGTTACAGTTAGTTGGACATTGCATTCGTACAAAACCAGTGAAATTCCCCCGTTATAGTTAGTTCAGCTAACTATAACTCGCGCCCCCGCAATGCACTGCTGATGACGTCACATATTACATCACTCATGACATGGTCAGTGACATCACTGATGACATCACTGATGGCATCTCAAATGACTGTGTGTTTCTGTAAAGTTTAAATATGTTTAATATATATAGGGAAAGGTGTATTGAAGAATGAGTGGGTGTGTAAGTGTCTGAATGGATGTTTTAGTAGCCTCCTCAGGCCATTTACGGCCCCGGGGACCCCATCCCCCGGGGCCTGCCTATGCTTTTTAGTTTTGCTTTTTTTTTAATTATGGGGGAGGGGGGCCGCGTGGCACCCCTCCCTGGCCACTTCTTGCCCCGGGTACCCCATCCCCTGGGGCCTGGCCACATCGTTGGGGACTGTGGGCGGGTCCCCAATTCCCCCACAGTCCCGCCAGCTCCTCGCCTCCTGTGGGAGCCGGCATTGCTTTTCCACACGGGGAGCTGCTAAGATGCAGCTCCCAATGTGGAAAAGCAATGTGGTTTGGTTTTTGGAAGAGAAAGCAGGTTCCCTGCTCTCTCTTCCAAAAACCAAACCAGAGTTTGCTATGACTGTCATAGCAAACTGCATTGTCCCGGGGGTGGGCACCCCTGGGACACTGCTGGAGCTTGCCCTGGGCGGTGGCGGTCCCAGGGCCATTATTGGCTCCAGGAGGGGGGCCACGTGGCCCCCCTGCCAACATCTACACAGCCCCGGGGGTGGTGGTCCCCGGGGCTCGGGGGTCTCTTACTGACCCCCGAATTTGAATAATTAGTGCCCCGGGGAGGTGGCGGTCCCCAGGGCGAGTGGTGAGGCGAGTGATGGAGCCGTGTGCCTCCCCTAATTAATAAATAAAAGCCCCGGGGGGTGGTGGTCCCCGGGGCTTGGGGGGCCTCCAAGGCCCTCCCCAAGCTTTAATAACAAGCCCCAGGGGTGGCAGTCCCCGGAGATGCGGGGGGGCCGTGTGCCCCCCGCAAATATTCATGCAAAGCCCCAGGGGGTGGCGGTCCCCGGGGCAGTGTGGGGGGGATTGGGGCCCCCCACACATTTTTTCGCATGCCCCCGGGACCTGGCCCACCCGGGTGCTTTAATTAAACGAAGTGCGGGAACCCTGGCATCCCGCAACTAAAATATTAGTACAATAAATCATTATTCCATAGTTTACGTAATTACAAATTAATTAATTACAAATTAAAAATTATTATTAAATGAATAATTAGTACTTAACTTCCCAACCTAAACCCCGAGAAACTTAGCACTCTGCAACTAAAATATACGCAAAATAAATCATATAATTAAAATTGAATAAATAATTAATTAATAATTAATTCTTAATACAATATTACTTAATATACCTCCCACAATGAATCCCTACACACCTCACAGCTCTCAAAAACATATGATGAAAATAAATAAACACTACATAATTTCAATTTTTTTTTAACTTGTCTTTATTCAATATTGCACAGGTATCACATTACATAGCGACCCATCAGGCCGTTAAACAAAGGAGAAGGATAGAGCCACAAATTAGCGTACATTCTGGATAAGTAGCGAAGGGTATCACAGCAGCCTACATTTTTAGCCATGTGCTCCACTCATAAGCGTCATCAACATAATTGACATATTAAATATCAATCATATAATTAAATAAAATTATTAAATAATTATTATTACCTAATTCACCTCCCATCCTATCTCCCTATAAATCCATCAACCCACTATGACACATTAAAATACTATAGAAAATTAATTAAAAAAATCTTAATCACTTATAATTACAAACTACATTTAAAAAAAAAAGGAAGAACCCTTATGTAAAAAATAGTAACACAAAATTAATATATCAACTAAAACACATTTAAAAAATTAGAAGACAATATTTTTACCACTATATCGTTATATCGATATTAAAAACATTGATGTTATTAAAAACAATATTACTTACCTAAAAAAGATACTCTTGTGAATGAAATGTTTTGCTTCATGATAGTTGTGTTCTACAATATTTATTCTCTGATATTTCTTCCTCCTGATATTTTTAACCCAATATTTTGTCCAAACACCATCTGTGGATGACAGGATGCAAGCCTGGATCTACCTACTTGGATAAAGCATTTCTCTAGTATTTATTCCCTTCCTATAGCCCCATCATAATACAAAAGTGGGGAAATAGTCATAATGAAATCGATGACCCCTCCCTAACCTCCGCCATAGTCCCTTTTAGCTTGGAGGAAGTTAATAACGTAATAAGTGCAAGTAAAGGTGGTAAAGCCCCTGGCCCAGACACGATTCCAGTGGACCTGTACGAGGCTAATATTGCCTTATGTGGGCCTCTCATCACTTTGGTATTGAGGGCATGTTGTAAAATTGGTTTTCTAACAACATGGGCAGAATCAACTATTGTCCCGATCTACAAAAAGGGAGGTCGATAATACCTTGCTTGTTACAGACCGATCTCCCTGCTTGATTCTTTAGTAAAGATAGCAGGAAGCAGCCTACAAGAATGGCAGAAAACACAATATTTTGTCAGACCTGCAATATGGGTTCCGCTTCGGTACTGGGACAATAGAGCAGGTTCTTAATTTAAGTATGTTAATCAGAAAGTATGTTATTATTAAGGAGGGAAACATCATCCTAGCTTTTGTCGATTTATCGTCGGCTTTCGACAGTGTCCTCCACGCTAAATTGTGGTCAATAATAACAGACATGGGGTGGATGCATCGATTATTAGTTTTTTGAGGGATCTAGAGTCCGGGTCAGATATGGTACCAGGGGACAATGTACCAAAGCCTTAAGCATGGAGAGGGGGGTGAGACAGGGCTGTGTCCTAGCCTTTTTCTATTTTCAGTATAAATAAATAGTGTAGCTGCTGTATTAACTACACTTTCGAAAGATCTTACCCAGGTGGGGCGAAGCCCTGTCTTGGCCCTCCTCTACGCTGATGACCCAGTCCTTATGGCCCATACTCCCCTTGGCCTACACAAATTTTATTGAGTATATGCAGGATCTTGGTGTTTTAGTTGATCAAACTAAAACATTTATCATGAAATGTGGGAGGAAAACTGCCATCTGTAGAGATATAAAAATAAATGGCTTTTATTTCCTAAAGATGGCTCATGGAACCAGGCTACTGCTAGCAGGAAGTTACAATTTAATAAAGCATGTACTGCCTTAGAAATCTTGCAAGACGATTGGGCACTAACTCCCCTGAGGTGAGCATGAAGATCTATAAAGCTAAATGTCCTAGTGTAGCACTTTACAGGGCGGGTGTGTGGGGTCATACTTAATGTCCTGCCTTACAAAGCGGTCTATTAGGATGGCGGCCGGAAAATCTCCCCGACCGCCATGGTAGCGGGAAAAGACCGCCCGCAATGACCGCAGCATAACCGCTGGTCCAATTAGGTTGCTTGGCAGTCGAAATCCGACTGTGGCGGTCGGATTCTGGCGATTAACATTGCGGCGGTCGCTGCTGCCAGCAGCACCGCCGCGATGTTAAAAGGAGCATGTCCTGCATCTCCCTGCACTGCGTGGCAGGCACTGCACAGCGCCTGCCACCTGGCACAGGGCAATGTAGGGGGTATTATGGGTACCCCCCAGTGGACCCACACACCCCCCAACACATTGAGGGCCCGGAACATGTTTCCGCCACCACAGCTCCACCGCAGCGGAAAGGTTTCGTTTGCTGGCAGATGGCTACCGCCGGTCCCCCACCATCTTAATAGACCCCAAAGTGTAGAGAACGTGTTTCTAAGGTATCTTCCTGCCACCCCAAAAAGTGTTTCAATATATGTATGCCACGCTGAGTGGGGAGCCCTGTTTCTCGCAGACCTAATAATGCTGAAGCTCATTTTACTTTGGACTACAGAGCATACTGGCTTAAATCGCCCCATTATCAGGGACTGCCAAGTTTATATTCGCACAGGCCGTGTTTGATATGTATCAAATGTTTCTTTCACAACTTGGTTCACCCTATTTATTTTGAGAAGCCAGACTCTTTACATTTATTAGTAGGAAAGCACTGAAAAACAAGGGTATGACGCACCTGGAGAATCTTAGACTGGCTATCAAAATTACAAAGCCAAGTGTTTTTAAAAATCAACTCATTTTAACAACATTTGAAATGCAACCTTATCTTAAAGTCATAAATACTAGGCATAGATTCGTCTTTAGACTGGATATTTATCATCGCCTTACTAGTTTTCCTAACATGAATGATTGGTCTACAAACCTGATTAACTGTCCTTGCGACTGTTCGATGACACAGAACACAATGCATGTAGTACTTTTCTGTAAATTGTATTGTAATTTGAAGAAGCGCAACATTTTATCACTTTTCAATTTTAAACAATGCCGTCCTGCCTATTTTTATCTACAATCATTGTCTACCATGGAGATTTGGTGTGGTATGTCATCTTTTTTGTGGGCTGTTTATCACGCTAGAACAAATATTTCTTCTGCCATGGTTTAGCATTTAGGATACAGTGTAAAAGATATTAAGTGAATTGTGATGCATTAACTCTTTTAATGAATGTGTAATGTATTTTTCTTTTATGATTTCTATTAAAAGATTAAATAAAGTATTGAATTGATTGAATGATCTGCCAACTATGTACAACCCCCTTTGAAAGAGTATCACCTGATCAGTTCTCAAAGAAGACCTGTGTTTCAGAGTGTCCTTGACCAGATCAGGCTCCGCTTTGTCCACAATGCTTGCTACCGTGGATATAATATTTGTGTTTGGTAAGTATATATTAGCTGAGGAACTAATAGTCTGGAATGTTACTCTGTCCAACCATTGCCTACGCACTGTTGGTCAAGTTCTTCAGCCGATCATGCGCTAATTTGTGGCAGACAATCATACACTTCTACTTCCCGCTTGTTTTTAATTTGAACTTTGATCTGGATCTTTCTGTCGTTTCGCCTACATGGATGGATCACAGGTATTTGTAAACAGCAGTAGTTACTTTCATGATTGACCCCTAGTCAAACACTATACAACCATTTAACATTGCTATCCACATTGGTTTCCAGGCAGCGACTGCTCCTTTCCCTGAATGAGCTACTCCATGGTTCACAAAAATGCCTTTCTGTCTTCTATGTCCAGACAGCTTCCACACCCCAGTAATCAGGTAGCATGATAGCTGGGTGCATTTCACCATGTGCAGCTGCAACGCCTCCAAATGGCCACCTTGGCAGTCAACTGGGCTTTTATTTGGTGGATGTGTCAGGTTATGGCTTGGCTTTCAGTAGTGAGGCCTATGTCAGGTGCTCACCAATAACCACTGTTTGCCCGGTCCACTACTCCCACCAGTTTCTTCTGGCATGTGCTCAGGGCACAGGCAGGGTTTGGGCATCATCAGGTTCCTTTGCTCTCCTACTCCTAAGGTTCCATCAAGACCACATGTATCACACTGCCTTTCAGCAGTTGAAGCTCTCCTATTAATTTCCAGATGGGGTATCTCCATGCAGTTCATCGGTTATGTTGCCCTACATGCAGTTACAGGTGCATTTGAGCTCATCCACTCTAGGTCTTGCAGTCAGAAAGGTGCTCCGTTTGTGCCATAGCAACAAAGGAGGACGCCATCAGGCCGAAATGTGTCCCGCTTTCTCTGAAAGGGATTTCCTCTAAATGTGTGATACATGGATTTTGGAAGTGCCTTCCGAGCCCTGGTTCTGTTGGGTTTAGGGGAGCCTCACAGAAATGCGGCTACTGCTTTCCATGTCATGTCATGCCCCCTGTATGTAATTTGTACACAGAAACGGACACAAACTTCTCATCAGCCACTTGGTTGGATTAAGGTATTTATAACAGTTTTTTGAAAAGAGTAATTTTATTGGTACATATTGTGACCTTGAACCTAATGGACATGTGAGTGACTGAATATAAATATTAACCACTAGTGGTACTAAAAAAGAATCAATATATATTAAAAAAAAGATGGTGGATACGGACCATTTTTGTCGCTTTCCTCTTCTAGTATGAATGCCATCCTTAACCCAAATCCTAGCTGAAGGGTTTATGTGTAATCCCTTAAGCAAACCTATGAAGGAGACCAAAAACAAAATGTTGTACATGGCTTGCCATAGATCTGGCCCAAAAAATCTGCCAAATAACTTTCTACTAATTAATAAGATGACACCAATCGAGTGGCTTGTCACTGTGGTCCACTGTAGAGTTAATATGGTAAATGGTCTCTTGTCTCATTATACGGCAGTATATTAGAGTTATGGGTTGGGCGAAAATTTGAGCATATTTTTTAACATTCCAATTTAACAGAAATATTAGTTAGTAGGCAAAGTATTCTAATACAATTTTATATTTTTAATGAAAAAAAGTTATGTTGTCTTTCTGCGAAGATTTTGAAGAGAAGCTCCAGCACCTCTCCTATACTATTGAGAAAAGCAACTCAATAAGAAGATGCCTCAATACCTGAGCTGGTGCTTTATGCTATTCAGTTATAAGAAAATGTTCCCCTTTATTAAGAGGGTCCTTTTTCAGTGCCAACACTTTATCCAGTTAGATGGACACTTCATGCACAGTGGTCTACATACCAGAAACAGACTACAGTTCTACATTGGTAAGGAGTTCCTGTTGTTCCTATCCATCAGAGAGATTGGGAGTTAATGAGTACAGTTTAGAGACTTAGGGTGTGAATCTCTGAAGAATCTCAGCAGAAAACCTAACCATTTGGCTTTTCTGGTTAATGTTCTGAATTGTGAAATTTCTAGGATTCTTTTCCTTGACCATCGTGGCTAGGACTTGAGGCATCTAAGGACTGTTCTCTAACAAATGCAATTTACTCTTTAAAATTGAAAACCTCACCTTAAGCACACCATTACTTCAAGAAGGTGGCATATCTCTTTCGCATCTCCATTCTAATTTTTCACTATCTCCATATGCCGGACTTGTACCAATTTCAGGTTCTTAGCTACCTGTGAGTGTGTCAGATTCAATGACATTTCTATATTATCCATTAAACTCATTATACATACCATAAAAAGCTTTGGTTGCATCCATGAGAGTGGCTTCCAGCACATACCCCTGCCTGATTAAGAAGAACTCTTCAATTCTGAGGTTAAACATGTTCAGTCAAGTGAATGCCTTCAAGAAGTTTTTTTCAGCAGAAACAACAAACGTGGCAGCAACTTTACTTTCTGGAGTGTTCCTACTTTCAGTTACAGACATTCTGTTGTTTTCAGTCTTTGAAATGTAAAAACATACCGCCCATTTTTTAAAAGGAGAGCTTGTGTGACAATCATTGATCTGAATCGGAAGCAGAGATGGGTGTGTGTTGGTAATGGCCCTCTCAGCAAGGTCCCCCGAAGCCTTTTGCCTCCCTCCTCTTACGCTTTGCTTGTGCTCTCTCCTTACAACATTGTAGAATTGGCTTATACCTAATTGGAATATTTAATTTACTTGTAAGTCTCTAGTAAAGTTTACTATATTTGCCCAGAGCCTGTAGATTAAATGCTACTACTGGGCCTGCTGCACTGATTGTGCCACCCACTTAAGTAGCCCTTTACACATGTCTCAGACCAGCCATTACAGAGCCATGGACAACCCAGAGGGCAGAGTGCGATGTAGTTAAAAAGCAGGACATGCACTTTTAAGTTTTACATGTCCTGGTAGTGAAACACTCAAATTCATTTTTCACTACTGCAAGGCATATATCTCCCGTAGGATAACATTGGGATTACCTTATTACATTTTATAAGCATAATTTCCAAATGGAAATATATTACTGGTTCAAATTGGTACCTCTTGAAATCACAAATTATAATTCAAATTTATAGCGAAGTCGGATTTTAAAATGCTTAGGTTGTTCTTGATGGGCCATCTTGGCAGGATGGGAGGGAAGAGCTAAATACTAAAACTTACACCTGAATAGGCTGTGTCCTGTCCTCACACAAAGGGCTGAATATCCCCCCAAAGAGTGAGTCTGGAGCAAGGACAGGAAGGGAGGACATATGAGGACTTCAAAAGCATGTCTTTGAAGTTGCCCTCACTTCAAAGGCACCACTGGGTATAAGTACTGGACCTCAGACACCACCGCTTCTGTAGAATTATGGACCTGTGGGTGCTCTGCCAGGAAGAAGCACTGCTGAAGGACTGCCACTCAACTGAACTGCTGTTTTTCTGGACTCCTGCTTTGCAGTGCTGGCCTGCTGTCATGCCACTCACCTGGAATATTTGTCTGCGGAGACAAGGCTGGACCTCCACTCACCTCTAAAGCAGCGTCCAACCAAGGAAGAACCTTTGATCAGCTGATGCCCCAGAAGGGAAGGGGTGAAAGAAAATAACAAAGACGGAGACCTTTAACTCCAAGGTCTGCTATGGGGTCTTCAGGGGAAATTATCTTGTCCTGCTCTACCGGGTTTTCACCAGACCTTTTTCCAATTCAGTGTGAGGGGATATATGCAACTGTACTCCACAAGAAAACAAAGATGTGTGTTACCAGCAATACAACAAATGATTGTGTTATCAACATGATCACAATCTGTATATAGTGCGGTGTCAAGTAGTACTTACAATCAAGGAATATATTGCTGCATAGAATCTTGTATCTTTACTCAGCAACTGTGGTAATGTGCCCTTGCTGTAGTTTTGCTCTCTTATCAGGGCCAATCAGGGTTGACTCTCTGTGAGTAATGTCCAACTTGTAGGTTAACAATCCTTTTTAAAATACCTTTGCCCAAGAATGTTCAAAATACTGTGCACCATTCACTATGTCAAAATATGTGCCCTGTCCAAAAAGAAATTTTAAAATGATATGCATAGTCTTTCCTAGGTGTGTTAGTGATCTAACCTCCTTGCAAAGGTTAAATCCGAGTAACTTTTGGGGGAGACATGGCTAGCAGCTGAGGAAGATGGCTGCACTGTAAGGAGGCTTTGGCGACCCGCACCGCTAGATCTCAATTAGTCTGTCCAGTCATCAGTAGGCACCCAAGAACAATGAAACATGGCCCCGTCTGGATAAGATCCATGCACTGACTACCGAAACCTGAGTACCACTGACCTGCGGGGCAGCCAACACGGGGTCTGGCCGAAATGAGGAAAAGGGCCTATGGGAATTCCAATTCTGCGCTGGTAGGCGGAGGTACTCAGACGACCTACAACAAAGCCTGACCTCGGACGGTGCGGGAGACTGGCTCCCCCTACCCGCCCGCCTCCCATCCAGAGAGGTACACCGGCATCGGTGTGACCCGGCCCTGTGTGGCAGGGTTCAGCAGACAGGGAGGGGAGAAAATGAGGCCTCAGGGAGGTGCGCACCGCTCACCCGAGGCGAGTCCGGGAGGGGAGGGGCCGCTTCCACCAGGCCCTTGGGGTCCTGCTGCCGAGGGGCACCCAGACAGGAGCCACCCTTGCCGAGTGTGGTGGTCCTAGGGTCGGGGGAAAAGAATAGTAATAGGAGGAGGAGCATTCCGACCACTTCCCCCACGGCCATGATAGAGCCAATACTCGCCTGAGGAGAGGTGGCAAATGTGAAGGTGGAGGACCCACATCACCTGCGATGTAGGTGATCCTCTTGTGAACTACAAAGGGGCCAGGTAGTTCCACAGAACAATCTGTTGACAGGAGGTGGTGCAGCCCACATAATAAGACACCTCGAGGCAGGCCCAACCACCATATAACCGGGCAGGGCCACACCTGGGCTACTGAGACAGCAAAACTAGTCAGCAACAAAGGAAACAAGCCATATATAAATAATGAATCCCACGACACCCAGATACTCTTCGGTGCGACGTCTGGAGGCCCCTCCCTTCACGCAGAGTGAGAAAGCATAGGCGGCGAGGAGCAAAGGAACGCAGGGCCAAAAACAGGAAGGTCCACCGGAGGAAATCGACAGGCCGATAAGGGAATATAGCCCTAGGCAGGCAGCGGGGAGTACCTGGTGGCCCACAGTGAACTGAGCCCAGAGGCCGCAGCTCCCTCATTAGCAAAATGATAGGCGGCAGAGGAGGGCGCATTTCCCACCAGCCCAAGCTGGACAAATTCTCGTTGGCAGAAGAACCAGGAGGGGGCAAACAACCAAACGGAACCTACACAACTGCAGTCTCAAGAGGCAGTGGAACAAGGTGACCTTACTTTACAGGACATTTTGGCGGCCGTCAACACTGTGCGCACCTCTCGTTGATCACAAATAGACTCAGTCTCAACAGAAACAGACCTGCGAAACATGGACACTAGAGGCAAAGAAGTTGAAGATACCACACATTCACTCGTTGACGAGCACCTCTGTACTTCAGAAACAAGTCCTTGCAATGTAAGCTACTAGTAAGCAACTTGTCGCACAGCTGGATGACTATGAAGGCAGGTCGAGGCGGAACAACATCCAAAATCTCACAGTACCAGAAGGGGCGGAGGGCCCAGCAGCTGACCAATTTGTTGAAGTCTTGATTTCAAAGTACTTAAAACTGTGGTATCTCTTACTACTTCTCAATTGGAAGAGCACACCGAGTTCCGGGAGGCCAACCCAAACCGGGTGAGCCACTGAGACCTCTACTGGCCCGTGTCTTTAACTTCAGAGACATCATAATACAGATTGCCCGCTGTGCTCCACCAGTCAAATATTAGAACAATACTATTATCTTCTTCCCAGACTTCACCCTGAGTGTAACAAAACAAAGATGCAGCATCCTCGAAGGTAAACATGCCCTTAGGGACAAAAATTTGAAATATGCCATGCTGTTTCCAGCCAGGCTAAGGGTAGAAGCAGAGGGCAAAACTTGTTCTTTTGATGCACCGGAGGAAGCGTGAGAATGGCTAGATGGATGGCGGAGAGTCAAAGAGAAAGGAGCCAATGATAGACGCAGGCAACAAACGTGGAAGCCACAGAAAAGAACAGACCCCAGTCTGGAAAAGGCGGAATCTGTAAATGGCGGAACACATGATAGCCCAAAAAGTATATAAACCCTGAGCAAGTATTGTTTGGTAACTACGATCTGCGTTGCCTGTACTCCTGATGGCCAACCTGTGCAAGGTGGTCACCATCTAAGTATCAGATAAGCAAGAAGGAGGACTAACGACAAGAAGAAAATGGACTGTAAACTGTAACGTATAGTAGTGTGTCTTATCATCATGCATAGTTGGGGGACTGCGGGCAGGATAACTAGGAACACACTACTACCGACAGGGGGGAGGCCGACAGGCACTCTGCAATGTTGGGGGGGTTAAAGTTCACACACCGTCATGCAGGGAGGCAGGGTGGGGGGGTGTTATGCTTTTCAAAATAGTTATAGTTACGGTTGGGTTGACAAGGAATTACAACTAGATACCTTTCTTTACAAACCACAGGCAGAGCAGCATTTGAACCCAAATTCGCTATCTCCTACCAGCCGGCTAAAACAATCCAATCAAACAATCACCTCAGCTAAGCAGCAGGAACTGCCCCAATGCGAAACACTAACCTGTGCTCACACCAATAACAACCATTACAAATCAAAGTACACATAATATGAAGACGGAGAAATCACTTTAATTGCTCGTCTGGGATGTCAATGGGCTGGGCGATAAAATTAAAAGGGGAATAGTCCTCCAATATATCAAGAGACACCAGCCCGATGTTGTCCTCCTACAGGAAACACACTTAATTGGGCATACATGCAACCTACTCAATAGAAGGGGGGTGTAGATTGTTCACACTTTTGGGCTTCACTTCTGGGTCCAGAGGAACAGGCATACTCCTACACAACAGTTTTCCCTTCCTGGTAGACAAAACCCACATAGACGAACATGGCCACTTCGCTTCCATATCATACAGCTGGGTGGGCAGGGGTTTCAACATTGTGTCAGTCTATGTCCCTGAAGCACTTCACAAGACTGCACTTGCAGGAATATACCTCATTATCATGCAGTCTGTTTCCCTGCAGGGAATTACAACGCCGTCTTTACAACAACCGCGTTGTAATTCCGCATACCATTACCCCGCAAGTTGTAACAACGACTTGCGGAGGGGGGCAGCTGGATGTTGGAATAGTATAATTTACTATTCCAACTCCAGTCTGTGCGGACAGTAGGGAAGGTGTTGGATTTTAAATCCAACACCTTCTCCCCCCCTCCACAAGTCATTGTTCCGACTTGCGGAGTAATGGTATGCGGAATTACAATGCATCGTTGTAACGACCGCGTTGTAATTACCTGCGGGGAAAAAGTTTTGTGGTAAACGTTGTTTACCCAGTTGGAAAATACTCTCATTAATAACAGGCCATAAAAAAGAAAACAGGAAACAGCTAGAAGCACTTGAAAGAGATCTACTACACTGTGTACAGAACTTTACGCTTACTCCAGACGATTTAACCAAACACGCACTCGAGGTTGAGAGACAATCATACAATACCCTAGCCTCAGAGACGGCCAGAGCTCAGCACCTAACCTGAGACCCAAAATTTACTAACATGGGGATAAGGCCGGGAAACTCCTCATATGGCTAGGCCAGTGGGAAAGGGCATACCGCTTGGTAACCAGACTAACGATAGATAGCTCGACAATATCTGATCCACCGGAAATATCGGAGGCCTTCGCTGCCCATTTCACAAATCTATATTCCCCTACCACACTGGCTACAGCCGAGGAGGCCAAAGATTTCTTAGTCGATCTCCTCATGACGATGCTCTCTCCGTAGGAGTGGCAGCAACTTGATGTTGACCTCACTGAAGACGAAATTGGATTGGCAATCTGAAGTATACAATCAGGGAAAGCAATGGGGCCTAATGGCCTACTGATGGAATTTTATAAATTAGCAGCCACTAAAATAAAATGTATCTAGAAAGTAAGCATCGGGGCTTACTACTCAGCAACCAGAGACTAGCGTCTATAGGAGTCATACACAAAAAGGGTACGCCAGCAGAAGACACAAGATCCTATTGTCCCATTCCACTGCCCAACATGGAGGTTAAAATTCTGGCAAAAATACGCGCAACGTGGTTGCTCCAGGTCACCACCAGGCTGGGGAACCCCGACCAGTCGGGGTTCATGCCTGGATGCAACACGGCCCTCAATCTGCATCGACTTCACAGAGCTGTTGGGTGAAGGGACACGATTGAAGAAGACGCAGTAATATTGTCTTTGGACGCCCGCATGGCCTTCAACACCATTGAATGTCCCTATATGTTCTCAGTGCTAGAACGAATAGGAATTGGTCCTCAGTGTATGACCTGGATTTGCCTGTTATACGCAGGTCCACTGGCACAGGTAGTGGTCAATGGGCATATATAACAGAGGTTTTCTCTTTGGCGCGCCACGAGGCAGGGATGCCACTTGTCACCCTTTTTGTTTGCCATTTTCCTGGAGCCCTTAGTAGTCTGGATATGTTGGGACCCATTGATCCGTGTTCTGAAATGGACAGAGGGATGGCAAGACAGAATTTCCCTGAATGCAGACGATGTTTACGTGGCATCACCTAGGGCGTCAATCAATAGAATACTCCAAATTTGAACCAACTTTGGAAAATATTCAGCATACTCTATAAACTGGTCAAAATCCACTATATACCTATTAATTGCCCTCCCCCCCAACCCTGCCCCCAAACTGTGAAGCATCAGTAATAACAGAGGGCTGGTGGACCATGCCTGTAAAGTCAGGCACAAATTAAGCACTGGGTTGGGGTGATTAGTGGGCACTCCCTAACCAATAAGGAAAGAGGTCTGGGGGAAACCCTCACCACTTTATTAAAAACCTAACTATTCCATTGGATTGGATTTTTTTAATAAATATTTTAAATACTGGTTAAACCCTTTCTCTAACTTGGCCCAAAGCAACATTTATGGATAACTTTGCATGCTATTTTTTTATCATGGAAGAGGCAGTGCCTTCTTTCGCAGTAAAAATAGTTTTTGGGAGATTGTCAAATCTAAATGTAAATTTCTACATGTTCTACTTTTAAATACCAGACACCCTACGTGGGGGCTACAAGCCCTACTTTGAAGTAAATTAATATTATTTAAAAGGAAGGTTTTTCCTCTGTCAAAACCGCAGAACTGCAGTATGAAACTTCAGCAGTCAGGCTACATTGGTAGGCCTGCAGCCATGTTCTTCTTGTCACACTAGTGAATGACAAACAAGTGCTATAGTTTACAGATAACATTTGCTTTTTATGTTATGGGATTCGTTTCTACACCATATACTATGGCCTCACAAGAGAGTTAAATATGCCTAATAGCGTTTAGACAATGTTTACAGGTTTTAGGGGTCAAGGCACATACACTGGGCACTGGACGTCAGTACCTCAGTGTGCAAATCATAAAATATGCCCTAAAATTCAGCAAAAAATAGGGATCACCATGCAAAAGGGGCACTCTCACAGTTGTGGACATACCTACTGGGAATTAAATTTCAACCTGACACAACAAAGCTCAGGACTATAATAGCAGGGGGAGTTGTTAACAACCGTTGTCAGCAGTTGGTATGGGCAATAGCACTTAGTTTCTGTTACAAATACATATCCAGAATAAGTATTTGGGTAAACAACTGTGAAAACGTTGTTTCTGCTATTGATTACTTCACATCCACTTTGACAGGTAAAGCTAACAGAGGCAACCAAAATGTACCTGTTAACTGCAGTATTTACAGCGGTGGCCGCCATACACTAAGTGTGGTGGGCGGGTGGGGCCGTGTGGTGGTGGGAGGTGTTAGAAATACATTATTTTAATTAATTTTATAAATGTATCTTTTGCCGACGGCTCCCTCCAGCGTCCCGTCTCGTTGTGCCACCTCTCCTCTTTCTGCCTGCTGGTCCCAGCAGCCTCTGGGAGAGACCCCCTGTCCAATCCCTGTGCTGCTCTGCAGCACGGGCATCGGTCTGAGCAGGCAGGAAAGATGCCCTGCTCAGACCAGGGAGTGTGTGCCATTACTCCAGCCCAAGAAAACTTAAGTGCGCATGTGTGTTTTGGTCAGCCTGAGACAGCCGTCCAAAACACATAAGAGCACTTAGGGAGTGGAGTGCACATAGCACCCCTCCTACCCCCTGCCATGACTAGGCCGCGCCCCTCCCAACACTGCAGGCTAAGAGCTGGCAAAATGCAAAATGCTAAATAAAAAGATGCAGGAGCATCATTTTATTTTACATTAGCTGGCTCTGAGCAAGGCATGGGGCGACACTCCTCCACCACTGTGGAGGAGCTGCCACTGAGTGTTTACCAGGTAATCTCCTGATGTTACTTCTGCTGCTCCTGGTAATTGACCGGACACAACATTAATGGGGTGGAAGTCTATTGACCCAATTAAAGGACATTCCTCTGCTCCACGCAGTGAGCCCCGTCCTCAATTTGAAAGAAGGTGTTAGCAGAGCACACATGTTGTAGGAAAGTAACACAACATTTTCCATTCATTCATTTATTTCCAGCACTTGTAGAACTCATGGCCAAAGGAACATATTGATCTCTGATGGAATTGAGAGCAGGTCAAGCTGGAGGTTTTGAAGGGCAATTTTGCAAGACCCTTTGTACTGTCAAGTCCAGGATATTTATTAGAGTTCAAAGCAAATCTAAACTGTTGGCCCTTTGTCATTAATAGTAATTCAAAAGGGCACTTTATCCGAGCATAATAGCACTGTAGAAATAACTTTGTAAACACTCTGTGCACCTCCCCTCATTGAAATCTCCTACACTGTATACAACAAAGACAGTACAATAGACAGGGTGCCACATCCCATGGACATGTATTGAGCACAAAATATTATTCAGAGGGCTAAAGCATGGAAACAAAAACAGAACCACCTTAGGGATGATCACTCCTGAGGAGATGAACTTGGGTTGCATGAATCGCTGGATGACGCCATATATATCTAATAGCTCTTTAGGGTTAGGCTTGTCCAGTCACCTGCTCAAACCCGCCCAGCTGGACGAGGCTCCTGTTAAGGGTTAGCACTGGCTCTGATGTGAGTCCGGGCTGGTACGTTCCCACCACCACATTCTCTGCCACACCTTCTGCGGTTATTTTCCAGTTGAGTATTTCGTAGGCTGGTGGTGGGTTCCCATTGGAGTCAAAAAAGACCCTGTCCCCCGCTGTGCTCCTGAAGTTAACATTTCTCACGTAGTGAAGCAGCTGTGAAGATACAAATGTTTTACTTTATGATACAACTTTCCATGTTTGCCCTCTTTTGCACAGATTACCGACTAGAAAATGACGTTATTTACACATTTACAAAGTCTCGAGAAGCCAGGGAAGAGATGTTAAGACACAGGACCTCCTGATGGTGACACTGCTCTGCCGATAAGTCCTGGCTTCATTCATAGGGCCCATTTCACAAATTTCCCTGAAATATTTGAATGTTTAATACATTTCCATTTAAAAGACAATGGGACTTAGCAAGGAAATGGACGCAAACCACGGACCACCAAGTCACTCACGTTAATTTTCTGCATAGAAGAAAATCCAATTAATTGTGTGTCTGGGGCATCGCTATCAATAATGCAGCAGGTGCAATGGCACCACGGCCCATGAATCTCTGGGGTCAGCTGCACACCAGATCTAGCTGTTCTTTTACTACCAAACTTGTGGATTATTGTCTTGCTTAAATTAGGGCCCTTAGCGCCCTGGTAGGCCACTGTAACGTAGTACTAAAAAAAAAACATGTGCAATGCAATGGGTCTCGCATTTGCAAGAGTTTGAGCTATTGGGATTGTAAATGATAATGCCTTTTATTTATGTGTTTTGAAATACTGCTAGCGGTGTGTAAACACACACTTTGTATTTATAGTCCTTGCTTACTAGAAGCAAGGCTGGCAGTAAAAGAGGTATAGTTACTGCCAGCCTTGCCTTTTGTAAGCAAATACTATAAGTACAAAGTAATTGTGTTTACGCATCACTTGAAGGTTTGTAAAAAACATATAAATATAAGTCATTGTTATTTACAAATGTAATTACTTATGCACTTGAACCTTTACGTGTTGCTCTCTACTAAAGAAGGACAACAATCCTGAAACATGTGTCTAGATATATACAGCACTGCCTCTCCAAAAAAACTATTTACCATAGTGCACAGGGGCGAACTGAGCAATAACTGGACCTAAAATGGTGAATACTAAAAAATTTCAACTGAGTGTAATCATGCACTGCATTTAGCACAATGCATCTGGGCTAACTGTGTGCTAACATGGTAAGCAGAGTGTCTCATCCTTTTTGTGATTGGCTCTATGCACAGGTACTGTCTGCTTCACCATGTTCAGAGCACATCTCTAAACATCACACACCTCACTAAACACCTTACATAGGCCTAACAATGATGAACCGCGTATCAGCCATGGGCCATGAAAAGATACTCTGGAACATGATGTAAACCAGAGGTTCTGGCCTTGTCAGGGGAATGGAGCATTATTTCAGTTAACATCAACATTATGTGGACTCTTCCATGTTAATCCTCCCTCCTAGTACTGTTGTGATGTGCCCCTGACAGAAGGGCTTGCCATCTATACAGAATCACACAAGGGCTGCAACCTGAAGTATAAACCTCTGGTAACAGGGGTTAATAAATCAAAGTACATGAAAGAAACAACCACTGGAAAAATCAATTGTTCTGTCATCAGTTGTCAGCCGAGCCTTTGAGCCTACCCATCCCAGTGCTTGTTTTGCTTCAACTTTGCCATCCTGCCCTCAACTATAAGTATATATACTTATAGCCTTACTTATAGCTTATTAACTTTGGGGTGTTAATGTTAATCTATTTTGTCTCAAAAAGCACAGTTTGTCATTGTAGCCTCCAGCATAAAGAGAGCTACTTTGTGTCTAGATGTGTTTCTTGTGACAACAAAACACTGTCACTATAGTGAAGTGTCAGCCAATGGCTAACGTGGCCTGAACTACTGCCCAATGCTGTAAGCTGTAGTGAGCAGAAGAAAAACGTGACTGACACAACAAAAGACCAATGGATGAAGTGGACTGGCTAAAAGCCCCTACAAGTATGTATAATATAGATAACAGTTTAGTAAAATAAAAAGGTCTGGGCTAATGCCTCATCTATATAAGGCTTGTGGAAAATATTTTTTTTAATCTTTCCTAAGGATAATGTTACTTCTGATTGAAAAAAACATTTGTGTTTCCTAAGATCGTAATTTGTCTGTATTTCATGTGCCTCTAATTTTTGTACAAATAAAATACATACAAATTTTGTAATTTAGAAATAGTCCCTTACCATGAGGGAGTCTAATCTAGAAAGGCCGCCTATGATTATTAACGTTCCACACTGTCAGAGTTCCACCGGGGTGGTTGCACATAAACTGTCTTCCTTCATGGGGCCAGCCCACAGAATGACACAGAGTTAGATCGCCACTGGCAGAGCAGAACTGAAAAGTGCAAGAATTTTCTTTGTATTACCCTTTCCTTGTCAGGGTGTGGTGCATTCTGTTTGCCGGGGTAACGTCTTTGAATGCCCTGAGGTTGCCAAACTTCATAAGTCTAAGATTCACTGGTGCACACCTCCTAGACGCAGCTCCTGATTTAGGGGTGTGTCTATGCACTATATGGCAGAAATATCCTTTGTAAAAGTGCACAAATATATGGATTTTTACATAGCCATAAGGCAGTGAAATTGTTTACAGCGAAGCCAAATAATTGGATAAAGTTGCCTTTGGGGTCTTAATGTTACTCGGAGTCCATAGCTTCCTCTGTGGGTACTTGTTCATGTAGGGGCACAAGTAGTAGAAAACACTACTCTACATGTGTAATAGCACTTTGCGTGACGTGTACCATGCATGTTGGTGTACATCATATGCAAACACGCCCCTTCAGCTGCACAAGTGCTCAGGGCACCCATCTGATAAGAGAGTCACTCAGTGGTTGTTTCCTTCTAATGGCTCAGGGGAATGGGAGGGGCCGGTAATGGGACACAAACAGTGCGTAATTTGTAATTTTAAAAAGTTCCAGGGCTCTCGTCAGGAGTCCACTGCAGCTTGCACAACACATTGCCCCTGCTATGCTGTCAATGATAGTAACAACAGAACTACTAACCATCACACTTCTACAGGTGTGACAATTTGGACTATTTCAGGCCCCCACAGCCATTAGAATAGTTTGGGCGGCAAGTAATAGTCATGTTTAATGTATATAGAATTAATAATTACCTGTTGTGTTCATTTCTAAATCAATTAAACAGTGCCACTTTGTGGTAGATTGTCACAAGCGCAGGTGTTGAAAACTAAGTGCTGGAGCCGGCACCGGAAATAACCGGCTCAAATTAAGCACTGTCCACGGGCTACATAGAAGCAATAGTCAATGTAAAGGTAATTTTATCCTAGCCCTATGTGTGGGCTCTGTTCCATTCTCATCCTCTGGGTTAATACCACATCATAGAGAATCGATAGAGAGGAGCAGACAGAGAAGCCCTAGGGGCTACAACTGTTCACCTGCTAAATGGCTGCTCCATGCCACGGCTGCCATTAGTAGGTCCTGGGAGGGAGAGGGCGGCAGGGGACGGGCAGAGGGGAGTTGGAAGGGTGCAGGAAAGGCGAGTGGTGCGATGAGCAGGTAACAAGCTGTGGGGAGGAGGCAAGAGGAAGTGACAACAGCTGTAAAAAACATAACAGATTCAGAGATGTAGTAAATAGAAAATGAGAGACTGTGGCGAAATAGGTCAAGACTCATAAAGGAAAGTGGCAAAGTAAACAAGGCAAAAGAGAGAAAGGCAAAAGAGAAACACAGCAACAGTGGCAGTGATCAGAAATAGATAAAATACTGGCTAAATAGAAAAACTGAGGCACAGAAAACAGGGCAGAAATTCATGTCTGACATTTGCACAAAAAACAAAATCTCAGCATAGTTGTTATGGAAACTTTGACAGAAACAGATATTTTGCTGGCAGGTTAATAAAACCCACTATACGTTTTGGTGTTTAGATATATAACAGTGTGAACAATCAGGGTCTGACTCCTATATGTAACCACACTATCAGGGGGGCCTGGGGGAGGGAACTAGAGGAGCGGGGCGCTAGGAGCAGGTCAGCCTCCAACATAAAATGTTTAACACAAAATAGGGCCGCTCCCACAATAGTGACCTAGGTGCAAAAAGGGTTAAATTGTGAGTGTGGGCATCTCACAAAAAATGAAGGACTGGTCTCACACACCACCTGGTGTCATGCTTCATCATTGGCCAGTCCTCGCCCTCTAGAAACTCGGTTTGGTAGAGGGCGGGCATACACCTGACAACAGGGATGCACTTCTAAACTAAGTGGGGACCCGTGAAGAGTGAGTGAGATTTAAAAACCATTATAGTGACCAAATTAATTTATGAATGTGGCAGGCAGCTATATGGTGTTAAAAACTAATAAACTGTGCTATGGGGAGATTACTGTCTCCTCACCGTTGTGGGTGTGGTTGACATGTTTCTGCCTTTTGACCCAGTTGGGTCCATGGCATTCATCAGCACCTAAAGAAAAGAGGGGGCTCCGTTCTTACCAACTTTGTGGTGATAAGGTGCCACTTGGTGGGGTGACATGTGTCACACTCCACTGTAGAAGGACTCACTATTAAGCCTGTAAAACAACAAAAGTACAATGAGCAGAACCTGGGTCACTTTGAAAAAATTCATTCAACCACATGCATATTTATTAATATTGAGTGGCTATATGCGTGACATGTGACACTCATCTGTGAACACACTGGAGTTTAGTACATAGTACATAGTACTTGAGAAAATATCTCACTGTCTTACCCTAGGACAAAATCCTTAATGCGCCATGGGCGGAGGGTAGAAGGAAGACTCTGTAGTCAGACTCTAGAGGGGTAATAATCAGAGAACAAGAAGTAACAACCAGTTAAAACTCCATTACCGATAGTTGAAAAAATGTTTAAGGAGCCTGAAAGTACTCCCTTTCAAAGCATACATATTCATTTCAAGCATGCCCCCACTCATCCTCTTACGGCCTCAAGGTGCGTCTCTCGGAAGTGCACCTAGATGTGTGCTCCTCTCCTCCCTGACGATAAATGGATGTGGATGAGAGCGTGCTTTATATGGTGCTCCTTATTGGGCATTCTGGCAGAATACAAAATTTTCTAGCTATCGCGACAAGAATTTTAGATTCTATTAAGGACACGGAGGCGAGGATTATGCTTTCTCTATTTCTTTACTGAACTCAGCAGCCAATGAGAAATAAACTTACAATGAATAAAAACATTACAACCCATGAGGCTTTGAACCACGCCTCCTCGTACCAACCAATGGCAATCAGACAAAGTATACATAACAGAGAGACACTTCCTTGTCTTCCTCTTTCTTTGCAAAGCCAGTCTATAAGTCCGAACGAAAAAACAGCACAGGAACTTCAGCTCTCAACGGAGAGAAAAACAGAGTCTGTAGGATTCTCAACAGAGAATATAGTCACCCAGTCCATAGAACACCATCGTCTCAAAGGGAAATCCACATCCCAGCGGAGCAACGCTGCAGGTCTTGACAAAGCCCTTCCGCAGATCCGAGAGCCACTCCTCGCCCTCGGGAAAAATCATCTCCAGTCGGAGCACCACTTCAATTCTTGTTAGAATCATTTCCTGGAAAAAGAAATAAGGTTGAAAAAGGGGGAATCCACAACCTAGTTCTTCAAGGGTGGGCAGTAATCTGTTATGCATATAATAGTCATATAACTAAACATCAGTTACTACAGTCCCAACGGGTGGGATAATCCTCGCCTCCGTGTCCTTAATAGAATCTAAAATTCTTGTCGCGATAGCTAGAAAATTTTGTATTCTATGGCAGGACCGGAGGCTTCTGATTATGCTGGTTCAAAGCTCATCAATAACAACAGAAGAGACATGAGGTATAGGCTTGTAATAAAACATTTTGAACATAGAATCCGTAGACCAATCAGCGGCTCTCAGGATATCCTCCAACCGAGAGCCCAACAAATAAGCTTTCGAGGCCATGGCTCCCCTAGTGGAATGAGCACCATAGACATTGACATCAATGCCCGCTTCAGACATCACCCACCTAACCCACCTGGCCAAGGTGGCCGCTGATACCGGTTTATAAGGTTTTTGAATAGCAATTAGCAACTGCCCTAAAGGCTCAGATCTGTGGGTAAGCGTGCGTTCCTCATAGGTTTTCAAACAATGCAAAACACATAACTTATTATTGTGAGGGAAAGCAGGATACTCTACCGAACGTGACATCGTCTTAGTCCGCCTCGTGATGACAAAAGAGACGCCCTGTGGAGAAAACATTCTGCCCGCCAGATCCAGAGCTCGCACATCCGAGACTCGGCGGCAGGAAATCAGACATAATAGCATAGTGAGCTTGGCCGATAATTGCTTTAATGAAAGTTGTGGATTGTCCGGCCAAGATTCCAATAAAGAGAGTACCTTAGAAACATCCCATAGGGTCGAATACCTGGGTCTGGGGGGATTGGCCACTCTAATCCCTTTAAGGAGCTTGCACACTAGGGGATGCATCCCCACCGGCTTACCGTCAAGAGAATCATGACCGGCCGAGATCGCTGACCTGAAAGTATTAACTGACCTGTAGGCCAGCCCCGATTCCGCGCACTCCGACAGGAAATTCAAAATCTCCGTCACATCTGATCCCACGGGATCCACCTTCCGTTGAAGGCACCAACCCACCCATCGTTTCCATGAAGCCGAATATCGCTTCCGGGTGGATGGAGCCCAAGCCTGTCGCATAAAGCCGGCAGCCGCCTGTGAAAGGCCTGCAATGCTCTCGTGTCGCCCGAGAGCGTCCACACCATGAGAGGAAGTTGGTTCTGCAGGATCAGCGGGTGGCACTCCCCCACTGGGTCCTGGAGAATCGTCGGGAAAATCGGGAGTTGAAATGGAAGATCCACAGACAACTCCAATAGTGTGGGAAACCACGACTGAGTCTTCCACAACGGCGTCACCAACACTACTGAAGCCGTCTGGCGGCGGACAAAGGCCGCCACTCTCGGAATCAGGGCAAATGGAGGAAAGGCATAATTCCTCTGTTGGCCCCAATGCTGAAGGAACGCGTCCGTTCCCAATGCCAGCGGGTCCGGTCTCCAGCTGAAGAACAACGGAATCTGGGCGTTGAGGCGAGAGGCAAAAAGGTCTATTGTGCAAGGGCCTCGCATACTCATGATCTCCGCAAACAGCGGGGGGTGAAGCTTCCAATCGCTGTAGTCGCGCAGGAACCTGGAGTTCCAGTCCGCCACCTGGTTGAGCTTGCCCGGGAGATATTCCGCTATGACCGTAATCTTGTGATTGAGGCAGAAGTGCCAGAACTCTTTGACAATGTTGACCAACATCTGGGACCTCGTCCCCCCTAACCGATTGATATATCTCACCGCTGAGACATTGTCCATCCGGAGGAGGATGCAACAATTGCTCTTCAGGGGGGATATCGATCGTATCGCAAACGAACCCGCTAACAGCTCGAGGCAGTTGATGTGCAGCCTTAACTCGTCGGCAGACCACCGTCCGCCTGTGGCAAAGTCTCCACACCGAGCACCCCAGCCCCAGCGGCTGGCGTCGGATTCTATAATGACATCCGGAGCGGCGCCAAAAATCGCCCGTCCGTTCCAGGCCGACATGTGCTCCAGCCACCACTGAAGCTCCTCTCGAGCGTCTAGAGATAATGGAACGAGGTGATCGTAATGAAACCTCCGCTGGAGGTAGTGTATCTTGAGTGGCTGAAGGGCCCGATAGTGTAGGGGACCCGGGAAAATGGCCTGAATGGAAGAGGCCAATAGGCCTACGATCCGAGCCAAAACTCTCAATGAAATCATTTCTTTGGACAAGACAGATTTGATCTCCCGCTTGATAGACCTGATCTTGGGCAGGGGGAGAAGAAGTTGAGCTGAGACCAAATTTATTTGAAAGCCCAAGAATTCCATCTGTTGGTTCGGAACCATCATGGACTTCGAGCGATTGATGACGAACCCCAGATCCTGTAAAAGGGACACTGTCCACCCTAAGTGTGTGAGCAGTAGATCCCGGTTTTGGGCCAGGAGCAGCATGTCGTCGAGGTAGACAATCATGCGCACTCCCCATTCTCGCAACCGAGAGACCACCGGTTTCAGTAGTTTCGTGAAGACCCACGGGGCCGACGATAGGCCGAAGGGAAGGGAAAGATAGCGGTACCATTGTCCCTTCCATTGAAACTGAAGGAATTTCTGATGAGAGGGACAAATGGGAACCATAAGATAAGCATCCTTCAAGTCCAACCGGACCATCCAATCCTTTTCCAGCAGCAGGTCTCTGAGGAGATGGATGCCCTCCATCTTGAAGTGCCGGTAGACTACAAAGGGGTTGAAATCTCTGAGGTTCACCACTAACCTCTGACCTCCTCCCTTCTTTTGCACCAAAAAGACGTTGCTGCAAAACCCTCCGGGAACGAAAGGTCCTACGGCAATGGCCTGTTTGTCCAAAAGCTCTTGCAGTTCGGAGTCTATAAAATTCTGTTCTAGAAGGGAAAAATGGAGAGGTCGCGGAGGACCCAGTTGACCTGGTGGGTCCAGCAGCTCTATCTGGTAACCCTGAACTGTCTGCAAAACCCAAACATCTGTGGTGAGGTGAGCCCAATTCACAACAAATTGTAACAATCTGCCCCCCAGGGGAATCTCTGGGTACACAGGACTTACCAGAAGACTGGGACTCAAAGTGTTTGTGGCCGCGGTTGACACCTCGATTGAAGCGGCCCCTGTATCCACGTGATCTGGATGGGTAGAAACCAGCCTGCTCAGGCTCCTGGGTATAGCCTCGGCGTCTGGGTGCGAAACCTCGTTGAGGACTGGGATTTGAGTAGCGGCCGGTCGAGCGTCCCCTACCACGCCCGGCCCTACCAGAGACCTGGTGAAATACCTTCTTCAAGGATGATTGGGACTTGTCGAGAGAGGCAAAAGTGTTCACGAATTTTGCAATGTCCTTCACGAATTTGTCCCCAAAAAGTTGACCCTCTGCCAATGGACCCGGCTCCGCCGTGGCTAATTCCACCAGTTGTGGATCGATCCTTAAAAGGACTGACTTGCGCCGTTCAGAAGCCAATGCGCAATTGGCATTGCCCAGCATACATATTGCTCGCTGAGCCCATCCTGCGAGCACCTCAGGGTGGATGGCCGCCCCCGTCTCTTTCGCCTGTAGGGCCAACTCAAGAATTTTAGCTAAGGGGCCCGCAAGGTCAAGAACCTTATCTTGACACGCCCGAAGGGCGCGATCGATGCCCTTCTTGGGGTCTTTCTTATATTTTTTAAGGAAAGTGGTCATGGAGGAGTCAATGTCGGGAGTGATAGCTACCTTATGGGGCAAGTCGGGCCGCGGGCATTCAGATTTCAGGCGGGCCCTCACCTCCTTATCAAAGCTCTTCCTTAAATGAGTCTGCATGTAGTCAGCCACCGCTGATGGTGGGACCCAGTCCGCAGAGCGGGGGTGTACAATATCCGACGGATCGAATAGGAAGGGAGAGGGTTGGGCCGGGGGAGAGGAAGAGTGTTTGCGCTTTTTTGTGCGTTTACGAGGCCGAGACTCCCTTGAGGAGTCTGTGTCAGTATCCGGCCCTGAGGAGGTGTCAGTGACAGGGATGGGAGAGGGAGGCTTAGGCGGGAGAGCTGGGGCGTCAGCCAGGACCTGCTCGTTAGACTTGTAGAGTTTGGAATACGAATGGGCGTGCGGCCAAGGAATACCAAAGGGCTCGGACGGAGGGGGGTGGGAAGGAATCGGGGTAGGACCAGGGCCAGCCGGGGCAGGGTTCGGGGCGACCAAACGATCCAACCTCTGAGCAATAGGCAACAAGGCGGAGGAGAGCGCCTTGTCTAACTTGGCATCCAATTTTTTATCAATTAAGTCCTCCATGGAGTCGTCATAGTAATAGTCATCATCACCCTGGTCGTCACACGCAGCCACCTCCTCTTGGTAGAACTCACAGTCTGCCATGTCTCAGGTGAATATCTAGGTATTCAATCACAAAATCCCCAGAGGGAAGCTCAATAAGCCAACCCCAACCTCCACAGGTTAGGGTGTCAGGTGGGAGCAATGCCGGAGCAAGAGAGCCCAGGAGTACAAAACAATCCCAACAGGGGTTCGAAAATTAGAGCTGCACCACTCAGGAGAAAAGAGGGGGAGACTGCCCCTCCAACCTGTGGGAGCCCAGAGTTCCACAAATTATTCGTAGGACAAGCGCTGCACAAAATATGCAAATTCACTGCACTGGCCCGTACTCCGCTCCTGATTTGCCTGCTGCGTTAATCCCCCAATTCAGCCCGGGGCAAGGCGTCTTTACCGGCACATAGAAGGGAGGCGCGCGCGTCAGCGAGCGTGCGTGCTCCCGAGGCGCACGCCGGAAGCCGTTCTGGCCTCGGCGTGCGACTCGCTCCCAAGAGGGGGGGCCAAAACCCACCGATCGCTCACCGCGATCCAAATGCAGCGCGGGGACAAGGGCGAGGGCAAAGGGGCACCAAGAACACAGCGCAACACGCGCTGAACCCTACCGGCGAAGAAAACCGACACAAAAGCCACCAACGCGCGCAGAGTGCAGCGCGCGACCGCAGCGACGAGCGGACACTTCGTTCCGAGAGCAAACCTTCGCCTAGCATACAGGTACACCTAAAAATAGGAGCCACATGTGTCGAATAAACAATGAAACAGATGCCTGACAAAGCGGCACAGAGTCAAAGAATACAACAGAGAGAGACACTTATCTTGACTGCGGAGCAGCAAAGAAAGAGGAAGACAAGGAAGTGTCTCTCTGTTATGTATACTTTGTCTGATTGCCATTGGTTGGTACGAGGAGGCGTGGTTCAAAGCCTCATGGGTTGTAATGTTTTTATTCATTGTAAGTTTATTTCTCATTGGCTGCTGAGTTCAGTAAAGAAATAGAGAAAGCATAATCAGAAGCCTCCGGTCCTGCCATAGAATTAGTCTCATGATACGATAAGTGCCTACCAGTTAATGGGATCCGGTATCCCAAAATACACTGGTGAAAATATGTAGGAAAATGCCTCAGCGCTTTCACTGGCGGGACTTCCTACAGTTGGGGGAGGAAACCTTACTACCCAGCAGCTAGCCGTAGCTTTGCAGACCTTGTGAGTGAGCCGAGGAGGGGGTGCGAGGGATGAGCGAGAAGGGGGTGAGAGGGAAACACAGAGCAGGCAGCGAAATTCTGGGGATGAAAGAAAAGAATCCAAAAATAATTAAATACGAAAACACATTTTGACGCCGTCCGCAAGTATCGTCTCCTATGAAGCCCAGCAGCTGGTCGAACAGACTGACACTGGTGTATTCTCCATAAGGTACTGGTACATGAATCACACTGCATAACTTCGCACACCTAATGAGCTAGGAGGAGGTGTAAGGGAGGAGGGTGTGTGCGAGGGAAACAGAGAGCAGGCAGCGGAAGTCTGGGGAGGATAGAAAAGAAGCCAAATAAATAACAAAACAAATAAATGGCAAAATACCTTCTGTCGGCTGGCCGCGAGCATTGTAAACAAGCAATCACAGAAAAACAATAAAACTTGACCTTGCGACCGGAGGAGTTGCAGCGATGGAACACAACTGCTGGTGTTTTCCGGCTTGGGAGGGCTGATCGTTTTTTAAAATAAATATAGTTTGGACAATGGAAAGCGAGGCCGACGTGAAGCTGTGCCATGCTGAGTTTGGGAACACAAGAAGAAGAAAAGTAGTGCCCGAAGGAAGACATGAGCATAACACAGTACTTAGTCGGTGCTGCTTCGGAGGAAACCGGAAATGTAAAGGAGGAACAGCTGCACATTAGCAACCAAGGATTTGTAAAGGACGTGGCCAGAGACAAATGGATAGTAATGGGCAAGAAATGGGCGTCCAACTTCCAAAGCATATACAACAGGTTGCTAAGCAACAGCACAAGCGCTGTTTTGCTCAACCTAAAAAAAAAATATATATATATATATTTTTTTTTCATTTCTTTATTGGGATGATATGCTTCCTAAGCAGAAACCCTTTTCCATACCCCATGAAACAGGAGGATGCATAATTAATCAACGCAGATGATACTCATTTGACGTTTCTACTATCATAATGTGCTTAGAAAAATGAAATGTGATTCGGCCAATCAAAATTGGGAATAATGAAGTGCAAATTGCTATTTGTATGCCCCGGAAAAAACCATTGTAGATTTGGCCCTTATTGGCACAAAAACCGAATTAGAATCCGTACTGAGCTGAAAAAGTTTCAATGGTAATTCTCTAGACTACTTAAAGCGTTGCGACGCCATCCTAATGGCAGACAGTGCCTATACAAGTGTTCAAAGGGTTTTGTGTGCGGGGAACTGACTATGTAGGGGAGGAAGGGGCGATATGAAAGGGGTTCTGTTTCGTAAATATGCTACATACATTATATATACCCTAGTTATGTTGTGCCCGACAGATATATTGTGATGTTACTAAAAAACAGAACCAGTTTTTCTGTTGTGCTATACATTCTGACCATTAGGTGGCAGTGCCCGACCACTATAGCTGACGAATTAATGTCATAGAGTGCTCTTGCAGAAATTTCCCCATAAATCGAACTATAGCTATTCCATTTGCGATTGGTTGAAAAGTTGATAGCTCAGATGATATTAACACTCTGCGAACTTTACTGTCAGGTGGTAATCAGCTAAGTATTAATACTGGCGTTATGAAATTACAACCGGCCGGGTAAATACTGTCTTAGTCAGCTGCCCCGTCGCGTTGGCCAGAAGTGGAGTTTTGCAGAGAAGGTTCACGCCGCACGTAGCGAGGACTTTGTCCTTTTTAGGTCTCGCCTGAGTCAGCGCTTTAGCGCTGCACTGGCGAGACTTTTAGTAAGCGAGTTTTGGAAGTGCAAACAGTGGCTTTTCAGGCCTCCAGCTTGCGTTCCGATGGTTGTGCACGCGCACCTGCTAGCCTGTAGCTCTCGCATGGCAGCCTTTCCTCCCCCTCTCCCACCCGCTCTTCCCCCTCCCTTACATGGAACTGAGCTCGAAGTAATTTACAAGCCTCTCCCACCCGCTCCTCCCTCTCCCTTGCATGGCAGCCTTTCCACCCCCTCTCCTGCGACTCAACCAAGCTCGAACAAATTTACAAGCATGAATCGAAAGAGTACTTTTCATTAGTGCAATAACGTGCCTTCCGCCGTAAATGTTTTTTGCCACTCTGACAATTATACCTGCAATTAGAGTTTTTTTTAGAAAACAAATTAGTCTTCTCTGCTAAAAATGTTGCGACACGCTCGGAGGCACTTCTCCCCCTCCCTTCCACAGAGCCATCTGGATTTATTAATACGATTCACAAAGACAAATAAATATAGTCTCTCCCACCCGCTCCTCCCTCTCCATTTACAAGCTGGATTTTAAAGTTTGGATACTACCTGAAAGTATTATTACAGTGCTTGACAGTGTACGAAACTTGCCACTCTGACTGCCCATTAGGTGTCATCCGGCTTTGCACTGATTCAGTTCCACCACAGATGTAACTGCTAGAGCCACTTATAAGCTCCAACAATGCACGCTGATGTTAGTTTCTTTCTGGGCATCATGGGCACCCTCCCCTTCTCCGACGACACAACTGAGCTCGAAGTAATTTACAAGCCTCTCCCACCCGCTCCTCCCTCTCCCTTAAGTGTAGCTCACTGGTTAGAGGAGGCATACCCTGAAGCAGAGGTCAGACCCGGGACCAGGGTTCAATTCCCGACGCGGCAGGGTCCGGAGCCCAATTGTCCACGGACTCGATAATTCTCGCTTCGGTGCCCACTCTAAGCACGAGTTCACACTATGCAGCTCTGGGCAACAAGCTTGCTTAATCTCCACAACGGCCCCCCGCGGCGGGATGCCTGGCTTTCACCTTGGGGATGCCCAGTACGGGTTATCTCACAGGGAAAAACCAGGACGGGTTCCCAATGCAAGCGCCAAGATGCCCAAGGGTGAGTTGAGCGCTATATAAGAACAGATAATAACATGGCAGCCTTTCCTCCCCCTCTCCTACGACACAACTGAGCTCGAACAAATTTACAAGCATGAATCGAAAGAGTACTTTTCATTAGTGCAATAACGTACCTTCCGCCGAAAATATTTTTTGCCACTCTGACAATTATACCTGCAATTAGACGTTTTTTTAGAAAACAAATTAGAGTCTTCTCTGCTAAAAATGTTGCGACACGCTCGAAGGCACTTCTCCCCCTCCCTTCCACAGAGCCATCCGGATTTATTAATACGATACACAAAGACAAATAAATAAAGTTGTTTTGCCTTGCAGCACTTCATACAGTGCTCGTGGACACACAATTCACTTTAATTAGTATTTCTTGGTCTAGGTACACTTTATAAACTGTTTGTATTTTCTCAGCCATGGGAGAAGGATTAGTAAGTGCCACACACACTTTTTTTTAATTCAGTACGTATACATTTAACGTCAGCAGGCAATGAAAGCGCAGGATAGGAAGGGTTTTTTTTTTGTTTAAAGCTGGCCTCGCATGGCAGTCTTTCCTCCCCCTCTCTCACACGCTCCTCCCCCTCCCTTACTGCACGGAAGAGTTCTGTGACAGAACAGACAACAGGCGCCACTGAGATTGAAACCAGACCGAGCCTTCTGTCTTCCTCAAACAGCATACCTTATTTTAGCAACAGGACGCCGTATCCTGCAGAGCGATTTCTTTGATGAAAACGCCCACAGACGAATTCACACTCAAAGATCTATATTTCACTAACATCAACCTAGCTGTCTGTAGGTCACTGGCGCCACTTAAATTAACATACGAAACTAGATGAAAGAACGCAACAATTGACAGGATCAACCGACTGGCATCAAAACAAAAACAAGCATTTGCAATGCAATAGGTCTCGCATTTGAAAAAGTGTAAGCTATTGGCATTGTTCATGACAATGCCTTTCTCTATTTTATAAAACAAACACATAAATAAATGCCATTTTCATTTACAATGCCAATAGCTAGTGTTGCATTATTATTAGCAATACCAACTGCTCACACTTTTATATTGCGAGACCTATTGCATTGCAAATGCTTGTTCACTTTCCGTCTTTAAGCATGCGCACGAACCCTGTCAGGACACTGACTGCCCTATCAGCTTTGCACGGAGGGGAACATTGTTTTGTTCTCAGTGAAATGCCCAACGGGCAGTGGGCGAAGTGGGAGGAAAAAAAGTAGGGGAACTGTGGGCGGAGAATTAGAGGGTGGGAATAACCCAAGGATTGGGTCAGTGGGCGGAGTCAGAGGTGTGGCCAGAAAGAGCAAATCATTCTAATTTTTAGTATTTGTTTGGTATTTCACTACCCAGTTACAGTGTATTACACTTTTTAATTCAACCAATGGATACACGTCTATTTAAGGTATATTAGAACATTGGAATGTTGGAAGCTCCATTGAAAACAATGGAGTGCGCCGGGCTTATAATGGCTGGTATAAGCCCGGAGCTCCAACATTGCAATGCTTCTTTGTTCACAGCTTTGGCTGTGAACAAAGGCTTCAGGGAGCCTGAGGGGATTTCAATCCCCTTGCGCTCCCTAAAGCCTTTGTTTAATTTGTTAGAACATTCTGCCCTCTAGTGGCAGAATGTTCTAATAGCCTTATAGCCCTTCGTAGCTGGGCCATACCGGCTATTAAAGTTCCGCTCCCTTGTTAAAGTCCCTCGCCTTCGGCTTGGGCCATTAGCGCTGGAGCGGGCCTTTAACAGGCGGTATAGCCCACTACGGCGGGCTATAGGGCTATAATATGAGTTGTTGACATTCAGAAAGTGGGGTATGTTTCCAATCACAAAATGCCCCAAATACGCTTAGAAGTGGAATCACAAACCATTTGTCTCCGAGCATGAAGTTTCTGTCATCAGCACTTCTCTCTTTTTCTACAAGAGCATTTCAAACATGAATGGCAAAATATCCTAGTTTGCAAATGTTTACTATGTAATTATGACTATGCAATATTTGCCACATAATGCATCATCTGCTGCATAATTTTACGAGTTTAACCAATAATTTGTTTGTAGTTCAAATGGATCAAAAGATACTAAAAGATGTGACTTGTCTTTCTGAGAAATGGAGGGCCCTTTGCAAAGGTTAACTGATCACCTTTCTCACTGCTGCATTTGCATGTTCCACTGGTACTAATAAGGCAAAATCTTTGCAGAGACTGTTAGCATGTGAAAAAATGTCAAAATAATAAAGTATCAGAAAATATGCAGCATTACGCTGCATCCTTTCTTTTGCTGCATAATTTAGTCAACACTGGCATAATTTTGTCCCCCATTTCTGCATAATTCCAGTGCCCCAAAGCAGGCAGCACATGTTAAAAATGCTTGTGCATGAAGCAGAGAGACCATGAAGTTTGGGAACTAAGTTTGGTGTGCATGCAAATCCTGCATTGCCGATCTCTGGTGAGTTGCAGCTACTTCTGCTGAAACAAAGCCAATAGATGTACCAATGGATGAGGCGGACTGGCCCCAAGGGCAGGGCCGACTTTAACCCTGGTTGAGCCCTGTGCGACAATATTTGTTGGTGCCCCGCAATGACTCCCTTTGCCACTGATTCCCTCAATACCACCCTTTAACAGTGCTCCTCAAGTCTCCATAACCACACTCTCTCTCTCAGATGCATTTAATTTGATGTACAGCACCACTGATACCAGTGTAAGTTGTCAGAGCACTTTACATCACATACATTACACAGAGACAATCAACCATACGTGTGTAAATCACTGTATAGGAACTTTTACATAAGATAAAGGACTACAAGGTGTAGGAGTCACATAACAACCATACTAGTAGGCAGTATAGTTTAATAGTGTTTGGTCTGGGGAAACACAAACTCTGAATTTAGAACATAATACCATGGTTGGGGCTTCTCTTTAATAACCAGAATTGATTTCTATCCAAATGAACTCTTTTTGCAACATTAGGATAATCAAAGACTGGGGGAAAAACAATGCTCTAGTTTATACCTTACAGTTTCCATTCAGCTCTTAGATGACAGTTAATACAGTTAATAGCTCTATGTTAGGATTTCAACTTATAAACTGCAAGTAACAAAAGGATCTCTCTGACAAAAGCAGTAACCCACTGACCTATTTACATTATGTGCAGTTTGTGATCTGCATGGTACATGTTCTCTGCAGCAGGCACATTAACCCCCTGCGCTACTTTTCCACGAGTCAAAACTTCCACTTGACAAAACTCCATCTCTCTCTAGGAAGAACATTAATCACCAGAATTATCATGGCATGTTTATTGCTGCTGAAAATTGCTGGAGGCCAGGATGGAGGCAGCAAGTGCTTTTAGAAACATAATATATTCAAGTGGTGCCCACACACTGAGCACCCCCCATCCTCTTCCGGTCCTGAAAGCATGAATGTTTGGGAGATCAGGTGTAGCACGGCGCACAGAGGTGAGAGCGTCATACGCAGGGCAGCGTCACAACAATAAGCATATGTATTTCATTAGCACACTTTAGGGTCACACTTGGACTTTTTTGTTATAGTCATAATCATTATTGTAATTATTGCTGCTATTGTTATTATTTTTATTTTTATCTCTGACTAAGCCAGTGTTTCACCTGTGTATGTTAGGGGCCTCGCTGAGAACCTCTTTAACAGAGAGTAGCAACTGTAGCGCAAGGAGAAAGTGGAAAGGAGCTGGCCTATGTAACTCCCTACTCTGTCAAGAGGTGAACTGAGTCCTAACCGTTGCCACAAGTCACCCAGAGCTCTCCCTGCAGCAGGGGTGCACCGACCAGGCTCCAAGTCTAGCTTTCTGGCCGCTGCTTCATTTTACATTTTGGTGCTCTTAGTCTCTAAGATCTCTTTAAAGCGCCTATAAAATAAAGCAATATTTACTTAGTTATTTTTTCACATTTTAAACAATTTATTTCTCTACGTCCCAAGTCTGCTCTTTGGAATAGAAAAAATGTCAGAACAAGATATTTCCAGCAGAAGTGTTTTTCTTTTTTGGATCCATTTCACGGAGGAACAAATAAACGAAAAGAGGAAAGAGAGGGTAAGAAACTGTTTCTTGAAGTCACGGTTTCCAGTAAGTGAGAAGAAGCAAGACAGAAAGAGATGGAGGATGAGTGAGAAAGAGTGGGGGGCAAGTGTCAGCGGCAGAGCAGAGGTCGACACTGACCTTGTCTTCTCACAGGAGGAAGAAAAAGACATTGCCGTTCCTTCTCTGCCCGCCCCGCTCGTCCCTGGACGTGTGTTTAAAATAATAAAGTAGGGGAACGGCATCAATCAAATTAAAGAAGCAGGGGCACGCCGTGCCATGCCGATCCCGCCCACTTCGACCACTGCCAACGGGGCGGTATAAATGATTATTAATTGTATCTCGACAAATACTTTCTGATACCTGCTGTCTTGGGCAGTTTTCTCCCGAACCACTTCCAATCCTCGTGAGACCTCTCCCCAGAACGGCCTACTACGCAGAGGAGAATGAAGCATATCAAGAATTTTCTGATGTGCCATATGATCACCAGATATAAGAGAGGTTGGTGGATTCCCTTAATGGACACTGGTCCAATAAGGCTCCCATGAGTTTGTTGGACCCTATGGGGACACCTTACCCCATCTCATGATTTTCTGTCCAATGATCCAGTTTCGCCCAGAGAACCACTACGTGAGGGGTTCTTCCTCGATGTAAGTCTTAACACAAATTGCCGCCTCTATCCTACAGGATCATGAGTATGGGATCACTGCTCCAGGCCCTTCGGGGATTTCTTCATTCTCAATGCCACAAATTGCAGACTTATCTTTTGCTTCCTCCCCTCCCTCATCTGATTCAGACATCCCTCAAGGGGACTCTCAACCGGCGACGAAACGGAAGGATAAATCTCATCATTCTGCAACCGAACTCCTGGGGCCAATCAATAGATACTTACCGTTTGACCTGAAGAATATCATTCACCCACGTTCCACTGAGTGGGTCCCCTGCATGGGAGTGGTGCATTATATCCAGGACAGGTTACGCAAAGGTTTTAGTGCGAGGAGTGTAATACCTTGAGATCAGAATGCCCCTGGCCCTCCCTCCTTGGTAAGGTTACGGCTACACCAGAACTTGACCTCAATATAGCGACCTTCCTTTAAAAATTCACTAAACACCCCAAAAAGGCCAGGATCAGGCATGGAGCAAATGCAAAGATAAGCTCTTGGACCTTTCCGAATCCCTTACTAAAATTCTTGAGTTGGCTGTCCAGGCGAAGAGGGAAATTGCCAGATGGATCCAGAGGCAGTTCTTGAATGGGCCCAGTGGGCGTTGTGTCTTCTCTGCAATACTAATTGTGTGATAGCAACTTAAAGTCGCAGGGCTTTCCTCAATGCGGATTGACCCAAAACTTTAAGGAATTGGCCTCTATAGAGGCATATACTATGGTGAATGGATTATTGTTCCAAGACAAATTTGTCAATGACCTCGGCAAATACATTGCCATATTCTTAGCATTGGTCAAGACCCATACATCCATGAAGAAGGTGTTTAACAGTGGCCTTTTTGCGAGGGCTGGGTGCTTCTGAGGTCGGGCGCCAGGCCGTGGATTCAACCAGGCTTCACAAGGCTACTCACAAATTTGACTGAGGTGCTTCTAACAACTTCTATCCCACTTACACAGAGGAGGTCAGGGCAGTGCCCACCGAGGTGGATCTCGGGGAGGAAATAACGCCTCTAATGCCACTTATTAAGTAGTAAGAATTATTCCCTCATTAGAGGTTATTGTGGGAGGAAGGGTAAGTTTTTTTCTGTGCAAATGAGAGACTATCACCCAAGAACCTTGGGTGTTGCAGATGGTTCAGGGGTTCAGACTGGAGTTTTATTCCACTCCTCTGCAGGAGTGACTCCCCACTCCTCTTCTCTTTTTCCAAGCAGAGAGCAGTTTCTTAGATGCCGAGATACACTCGCTGCTCTCAAAGAGGGCAGTGGTCAGATCTTCACCTCACCCCAAGGCTTTTGTCAGCACAATATTTTGGTCCAGATGGAGGGCCACAGTTTCCACCTGGTTCTGAACCTCAAACATCTCAACTCTTGGATAGTGTATCGACATTTCAAAATGGAGGGAATACATTTGCTCCAAGACCTCTTACAAGAAAGCGTTTGGATGGTGCGTCTCGATCTTAAGGACACCTATCTAACAGTTCCCATCTTAGCCCCTCATCGATGGTTCCTCCAGTTTTGTTGGTGCCATCAGTGGTATGAATTTAACCACCCTCCCCTTTGGTCTTTCATCAGCCCCTGAAGTGTCAACAAATAGCTTCGGCCAGTGGTTCAATATCTCAGGAGAGGGGGGTAAGATTAATCATATATCTGGATGATATAGTCATCATGGCACAAATCAAAGAAACGGTTCTTATTCACTCTTCTTGGCCTATCCAACTCCTTTAAGATCTAGGGTTTGTCATCAACTTAGAGTAGTCAATCACAATTCAGTCTCAGACTCTAGAATGCTTAGCTTTTTCAAGTGGACTCGATCAGGGCTCAGCTCCAGTTGCTGTTAACGGAACGGATCTCCATCAATAAAGAGTTGAGGAGAGCCCTTGCCTCTCTGACTATATCATTGAGGATTTTGGCCGGCCTGGCAGGTCTCTTGGTGTTATCAATTCAGGCTATTTTCCCAGGACCCACCCTATATTAAGCTCTTCAGAGACTGAAGATCTTGCACCTCCACCATGCAGATCAAGTGGTTGGATCACTTGGATGCGTGGAACGGCAAAGCCATTGTTGTGTCAGTTCCAGAAGTGATTTTAGAATCGAATGCCAGTCGGTGGGGCTGAAGGGCTTGGTGGTGTAGCCCGCTGGAGACGGGGGCAAGTGGCCCCGGATGAGCTTCATCTTCACATCAGCTGCCAAGCTGTTAGTGGGGGCCTCTGCTGTTCAAACATTATCACAAGGCAAGCAGTTGCATTCACCTCAGAATAGACAAAGTCTCAGCAGTACAGGAAATAAATCATTTCTGGGGGACACAATTGAGACTTCTGGTGGAGATTGCCAAGGATTTATGTCAGTATTGTCTCAAGCATCAAATTTCAGTGATGGCGGAGTGTATTGCGGATTGTTCCAATGTGATAGCAAACTGAAACTCTCATTTCCTTTGCACAGCCCGCAATTGGAGACTTCATCCCCATATTTTTCATGCACTGAATCTGCTTTGGGGTCCATGAATGATAGATCTGTTTGCATCTATTCTGAATACTCTTCTTACAATCATTTACAGTTGGAGACGGGATCCCCTGGTGGCGAGTTCAGATGATTTTCCCCAATCCTAGTTGATGGTGCTCCTTTATGCATTTCCTCCATTTTCTATGATCCAGAGAGTACTCTCACAGGTGCAACAGCAGGCAACAGAGCTGTTCCTAGCGACCCCTTGTTGTAAGGCCAAGTCTTGGTTTTGGTAGCGGTTTCGCGGTCTTGCAATCCACCGGTTCTGATTCACTAATTCCTGCAACTTCTCTCTGATCCAATGGGTCTTCCTCACCCGTTGGTGAGCCAGGAGCTTGTCCTTCATAGCTTGGAGAGTTTCCGGTGACATTGGCAGGTGCCAAGTGTTTTGGAACATGCAATGTTCTTCTTGTCACAGTCTTGGTCTCCCACTACTTATAACGATATGAAGTGTCCTGGCGCCGATGGGTTTGTTGGTGTAGGGAATGGAGTGTTGATTCTCTGAGAGCGGGAATTCATATGATTGTGAACTTTTTATCGGACCTAGATAGTCATGGTTTGGCATAGAGGACAATTAACAAGTTACGTTCTGCTATTTCGCAAGACATCCACATCTCATGACAAGCTGGTGGCTAAATATTCTTTAGTGTGTAAACTCCTAAGGGGTATTAGGATGGCCCATCCCTCTCAAACAAAGTACTCAGTGTTATGAAATGTTGAGGTAGTTTTAGGATTTTTCAGGGCTTGGCCAGAAAATGAAGATCTCTCACCAACAATTGTCAGCAAAGCCAACGTGTCATCTGTGTCTTATATCATACAGACGTGTTTCCGATGTAAAGGCGTTGGTAAGATATTACTCCATCTGGAGTGTCATTCTCTATTTCAAGGTGTACTAAAACTGCATATTGCTGTGTTGGTTATCCCACTTGTCCCATATATTCAGAAGTTATGTGTGGTTAAATTTCTTAAGGCTTATGAGGAGTGTACCTGTGAGTTTTGACGAGATTCCGAGGGTCAACTGCTCATTTCTCTACAAAGACCTTTCCACCCAGTTTCATCAATAACTTTGGCCCATTCAGTTAAATGGTTGTTGGTAGAAGCTGGAATGAACGTATCCCTTTTTGGGGCGCATTCTGTGCATGGGGCCTGGCCTCTAAGGCTTTTTCTACTGTTTCTAGTTTAGAGGACATTATGGCCACACCAGACTGGTCTTCTGAGTCCACATTTGAGGTGTTCTATCACAAACCTATTGTAGATGTTGCATCAATGGTGGTGGCTCAACTTTAAGCTGGCATAATACAAAGCCTCCGGTCCTGATACAGAATTAAAAAAAAATCACTGACATGTCAAGAACTTTCAATTGTATTCAGGGCATGGAGGCAAGGATTATCCCACCCTCAAAAACTAAAGTGGGTTTAAGTTCTTACATGTACTTACAAGATGGTATTGGTGTTGGTTGTCATACAATGATTATCTTATGTTGTTTACGTTTGAAATTCCCCACCTGGGATTGTTTAAGATGACTTTCGGTGATTCAGTATTTTTCTTGAATTTTCCTTTTGCCAGGAGCGGATAATAAATACATGTGAATTTGGTTGAGGAACTATTGGTTGCTAATTTGTTAAGTGTCTAGGAGGAGAGTTTGCCTTCATCTGCTGTGTTTGGAGTCGCCTGTTGAGGTGGACATGTTGGTGTTCAAAAAAAGGTTCCAATTGGACTCAGGTTGTTGAAGCTTAATGGTTGATTTTTGCAAAGAAAGAGGATGGTGTAGTATCTTCATGTAAGGTCATTACTGTTCTCCTGCATCTTGTAACTAGCTGCTCAGCCAGTGTGAGTGTTCCATGTGGAATGATGACGTGACTGGAATGTTGGTGTGGTGTGAGACAGTTGAGAGGATGGGCTGAGCAGCTAGCAGGCTGCTCCTGGTGGGGCTATACTATGGACTTTACATCTTAATAAATAACCTAAAGATATATACTGGCTACGTGTGCTGTGTCACATCAACCTTTGGAACCAGGTCACTTCAATTGGCGACGAGTTGGACTAAAGAAACCGTGCGTGTAACCTGAATAGACTGGTCTGTAACTGATCTAGTGTGACTTGAAGATGTTGACTCAAAGAAAAGAAACTCCTCATCTAGCGGAACTACCTGGCACCGTGAGCCCCACCAGTGACCACAACACCGGTCGCCCAAACCTCTGTGTGCCAGGTGGAGTGAGGAGTGGAGCTGCAAGTTGTTCCTGAGTGCAGCACTGTGTCTATTTCAAGGTGTTGTGTCCCAGAGCCTTTTTGTGGATGTCTCCGCGACCAAGTTTGGTGTCTTTTGAAGGCTGCTGGCCCCCTGTGACAGTCGTGTAGCAGTGGTACCTGCAATCTCTTTGTGTTGGACTGTTGAGGGCCACTTGAGGATCGTGAAGTGAGTGTTTGGGGAGCTGTCACCGGAAGAGGTGTTTCTGGTGAGAAGTGCTACTAACCCCAGATCCCTGTGTGGTACTGTGAATCCTGCTTACACCTTGGAGAAGAAATGATTCCACAACAAATGTCTGCAGTACCACAATAACGTTTACTGTGCCACAACCAATGATTTTGTGCAACTTGAACCAAGGTATTGAGTGACTGACTGTGTTTATGCTTCAGTGCGGAGTGAAGTAATTCTATTTGGTGAAAGGCTTAATTTGTACAAGATCCTCATTGGTGACTCTGTACAAACTCAAGACTTGTCTTTGCCTGGGATTTGATGGAGGTTTGCTATTCAGCGTGTCGCCGTGTCAGCACACCACCGCTGGGAACTCCCCTTATGCCATTTTATTTGTAACTACTGGCTTTTGTATCGTTGCACGGCCGGATGATACTTTTATGGCCTGCTCTCCCTGCTTGCTGCAAGTAGAGGCCATCAGCGTGAGTAATGTTCAATGTTTTCTTTAGAGCATATTGTCTTCCCTACATTGAGGCCGGTAGAAACTGTTGCGCAGCATTTAAAAACTTAAAAGTGAGCGCGCGCTCTCACCTCTTGCACTTCTGACTATCTTAGTCTGTGACGGACCTGGCCTTCGTGTCTTCGTCATACACATTCCTCTTTGTGCAAGACCGTGGGCGCACGCACACGCCATGAGCCATCCTGTGCTGGCATGCTCAGCGTGCCGCCATCTTGAAGTTGGATGTTACAGTTGCCTGTTACGGCCGGGATCTGTTTGTCCTGCTGTAATCTGCCAACCACGGTGTTATGTTTACATAAAGTTATTCCCTTGTCAAGACAGCACCATCATCGCAGTTTGAGGATCGTTTCTCTCCACATCGCTGCAATGTTCTACAAGTAGGCGCATTGGCTGATTCTATGTATGGGCGGTGTGTGCAGGTTTTAAAGGGTCTTGGGACATTTCGAACAGACTGGACTGTACCTGTACTTCCGTGGTGAGTCCATGCTTTTTGTTGGTACAGTTTTTTGTCACGAAGTTTTGCTGGCATACTGTCTGGAGAGCCTCAAGTCCTCTTGCTAGGAACGCCTGTCCTTCATCTTTGCGGTGACAGGCACACCATTGACCTTTTGAAATATGAGTTTGTGGTGCATGTTTAAAGATTTTATGCAAAATGTCTTATTTCACAGGGGAATGAGTTATTTTACGCATGATAACATAATATTGAAATGGTTTTTTGCTTTAATTTTTTTTAGCTGAAATTTCCACACTATTGGTTATAGTTGGGGTGCACTATGTGAGAGTGTACCCAGTATCTCACTACTCGGGTGAGAGATCGCTCACCGGTGGGTCACAGTTTATTTTTGCATTACTAGTGCGAATGATTGTGCATATTTATGTATTAACGTTCTGATTTAGTACCACTTTCATTCTGGCATTGGTCGTGTAGCGTGTATCAGTCATTTTGTGCTTCACGTTGTTTATTTTTTTGTGGGTTGGTCATGCTGTGATTCACTTGCTGTATAGGGGGTGTTAGTTCCACCTATTAGATTAGTAATGGGTGTTAGTCCCATATACTTAGAGTTTAGGGGGTGTTAGTCCCACCTAGCTTATGGTTCATGGGTGTTAGTCCCATATACTTCGTGTTTAGGGGGTGTCAGTCCCACCTAGGTCATTCCTAATGGGTGTTACTCCCATATTCTTTGTGTTTAGGGGGTGTTAGTCCCACCTAGGTCATTGTAATGGGTGTCTGTCCCGTTTACTTGATTTTAGGGGGTGAGAGTCCTACCTATGTTATTAGTAATGGGTATTTGTCCTTTTTACTAAACTTAAAGGGGGTGTGAGTCCCGCCTTGGTCACGTGTTAGACCCATATATTCAGAGTTTGGGGGGTGTTAGTCCCACCTACGTTTTAGTGATGGGTGAGGTCCAACCATTGCATATTTGTTCTGGGAGTCATTCTTCCTGTATATTTCTTCAATTTCTAGAGTAATTGTAGTTGTTTTCTATTCTGATTCTCTGCGTTTTTATATAGTATCTTTTGTGGTGTCTACTCAATTTCTGTTTGGGATTTTACCGTTCTTTTCGTGTTTTATTAAAAGAGGAGGTTGGTGTTAGTAAGCGAGTTTAATGTTTTCTTTTCTGTTTTATTGTAAGAGGAGGATGGTGATAGTTTATTCTTATCTTTTCATCCTTTTTCTTATCCTTTTTCTGCCGTTTATAGTCTGGGTCCCTTTCGTGGTATAGCTTATTCATCTTACCCTTGGGCTTTGGACTATTTATCTTTTGTTTATATTTTGTGTATAGTTGCTTTGAACTTTTAGTATTGGTTGTTGTATTTTCAAGTGTAAAGAAGGGAGATATTGTAGTATCTTCATGTAAGGTCATTACTGTTCTCCTGTATCTTGTAACTAGCTGCTCAGCCAGTGTGAGTGTTCCATGTGGAATGATGACGTGACTGGAATGTTGGTGTGGTGTGAGACAGTTGAGAGGATGGGCTGAGCAGCTAGCAGGCTGCTCCTGGTGGGGCTATACTATGGACTTTACATCTTAATAAATAACCTAAAGAAATATACTGGCTACGTGTGCTGTGTCACATCAACCTATGGAACCAGGTCACTTCAGATGGACTATGGTGGCAAGGACATATATAGGGAGTAAAAAGAGAGAAACATAATCCTTGCTTCCGTGTCCTTAAAAAAATTGAAAATTCATGATGCGTCAGCGAGGAAACATTTAATTGGCCTCAAATGCTATGAACTCTATGGGCTAGTACATTGGGTTCTGTTAAAACACTGATAGATTCTTTATTGACCTCTTAAGTCTGAAGGTCTGCAAACAAAAGCTCATAAACAAGGCTGTAAAGGAGAACAATGCAGGCTGAACGGTGGAGGCCAAAGGCCACCCCATGATCCAAGCAGAGTGCAGGAGATTGGAAAGAGAAGTGAAAAAAGTGAGGCAAATGGGGGCAGTGAAATTTAGAAAGGAATGAGACAAACAATAGGGAGGGGAGAAAAGAAAGATGGGTACAGGAAGGAAGGAAGGTTGCGCTGGGTGGGGTGATGGGTGAAAGGTCTATGTATGGAATGGCCAATGAACTGAATTGTGAAAGAATTGATGGATACAAAAAGGATGATCGATGGAAGCTGAGGAGGTGTAGGATGGATGTATAGTGAAAGTATGGATGGAGGGGTAAGTCGGTGAATGAATGGATGGGTGAAAGATGAATGAATGGATGGAGGGGTGAATAAGTGGATGGACTGACTGGTGAAAGAATGGATGGTTAAATGCATGCTTGGAAGGGTGAAAGGATACAACTATAAACTTATGAAAGGTTGGCTGGTGGATGCATGGTTGGATAGGTGAAGTGTAACTTCTAGGGAGGGTCGGATTCACTCACTGCAATTTCTCAGTGTTACTTATTTATATTTTCTGTGGGGCCGTTACACCCAAAGGCATTACACCGCTGTACATAGACCATTAATCACATGTGCGACATGTGTTCACAATGAAAAGGAAATGACAGAAGCATAGGTAAGTTCAATAGAAAGCAGGGATTGGGGCTGGAGGAGAAGGTAGAGAAGGAGAAGTAATGAAGACTGAGGAGAACACTGTGTTGAGGTTTGTGAGACAAAAAGACAAAGGACAGGCGGTGAGGTAGGAAAGGGAGCACGGAAGGATAAAAGGATTCGGGTGGATAATGGAGTAAGGATGACGCCATTACAAGTTTGCTTGCAAATGGAGGCTATTTTCATTTCTAGATACTCCCTTGCGGGTTAAAGTTTACCACCGGCAGGACAAAGCACTGCTGCCTCATTGTGTGAATTTTAGTGACCCCACATAAGCAAAGTGTTCCCCTGCATAGGCCAATTATGTTTCATTAATGTTAACGTAAGCTGAGAACGAATCGTTTTCGGGCAGAAAGGTTACGTTTGGACAGTTTTATTTTTCATTACTGAGGAGCGCCAGCAATAATGCATTTGCTGTTGGTGGTAATTTTACCTTCAAGTAGCCCAGGAGAGCATATTTCACTGGCAGTAGTTTATCCTTTTATGAAATTTTCCATTTCTATTAAGCAGCACCTGCTTTCTTATCGGTGTTTTCCTGTTCAATGCTTGACCTTGGAGTCCACTCTGTACTCACCTTTGTTTGAAACTCATAGTGTCAGTGCCCCTTCCGGGCATTTGGGTTAGTTACAATTGTATTTCTGAATCTCAAATCCAGCTTTCCAGGCAACAGCAATTTTCAGATCTACCAGATGATTTAAAGTTATGTTTCGAGTTAACGTAATACTATGGTCAACATATCTTACCACCTGCACTTGGAGTGCTTCCAGCGCCCGCGGCTAAAACCAAGGACTTGGGTATTATTATAGATAAAGAACTTAAATTTAAGGCCCAAATTAACAAAATCACAGCCATTTCTTTTTGTGCCATTAGACTAATTAACAAAATAAAGCAATTTATACCAGAGGATCTTTTAAAAACAGTGACCCTGGCCCTGGTCCTTTCCCGTCTTGACTATTGCAATAGCCTTTACCTTACCATCAATTCAGGCCTGCTCAACAGGCTCCAGATTGTACAAAATGCAGCGGCACGCCTCATTTTGAATATTCCTAAAAACGTCTCTGCCAAAGAAGCCATAAAAAAACTACACTTGCTCCCAGTCAGGCAGAGATGTCAGTTTAAAGTCTTATGCCTGGCTTTTAGATCACTGCACAATCTCGGACCAACACAGTTTAGGGATAAACTAAAATGGTATGTTCCAAATAGAACCCTGCGGTCCGGAACAGCTAGGAACATGGTAATCACTCCCTCCAAAAAGGCTACTTGGGGAGGCAAGAGCATCTTCAGATCAGCAGCTATGTTGAGGAATACATTACCCATCACCTTAAAATCAGCTCCCTCCTTGATCCATTTTAGGAAAGGCCTGAAAACCTGGCTGTTTACACAAACCGCCTAAATCTTTTAATTTGATTACGGCCTCTTCATGCTTCTGTATGCTCTCAGATCATGCATAGCGCCAAGACGCCTTCAGGTATATGCTGCGCTCTATAAATTTAATTTCAATTCAATTAAATTTCAATTCAATTATGTAGTTGGCCTTATTGTTCAGACTGGTTTCCCCGAAAGATCAATATTTTATGTTGTAATGCATGGGGCCATACCGCTCTCAATGCACCCATTCAACTTCCTGAAATAAAAATAAATACATGGTTTTATGCTATTTTAGGATGTTTATGTGCTGTCTAACGCGTCAACAACCTCTAAAGAAAAGGGGCAGCCCTATAACCCTGGGAACCAGGGCAAATCAGTAATAACTCTGGTCTCCTCGGTGGAAGTGGAAGCCTCAACTTCCCTGGCAAACCTAAACTTACACTTGCATAATATAGGGTACTTTCGGACATTTCGTACTACACCTGCTCCCAGGACACCCCCCCGCGCCGCACGGCCACCAGCTGTGTGTGCACCTCTCGCTGCTGCTCGCAGCCTCGCTGTCTGCCTGCCCTAGCTGCCTGCCTCACTCTCATTTGCCCCAGCAGTTCTGCCGTATTTTCACTGTTATTTTCGTTTTGTTAGCCTCTCTGCATTAACCTTGTTGTTTTCTCCCCCTGTGCGGTTTTTTCACTGTTATTGTCGTTTTTTTAGCCTCTCTGCATTAACCTTGTTGTTTTTTCCCCCTGTGCCGTTTTTTCACTGTTATTGTCGTTTTGTTAGCCTCTCTGCATTAACCTTGTTGTTTTTTCCCCCTGTGCCGTTTTTTCACTGTTATTGTCGTTTTGTTAGCCTCTCTGCATTAACCTTGTTGTTTTTTCCCCCTGTGCCGTTTTTTCACTGTTATTGTCGTTTTGTCAGCCTCTCTGCATTAACCTTGTTGTTTTTCCCCCTGTGCTTTGCCCGCCCTGTTCCCCGCTTCCTGCCGCCGTCCACGCAGCCATGACCCCTTTTCGTTCTGTGACCTCCCCGCTCCCGCCTCCCAGCTGCTCCTCCCTCCCACTCAGCCTTAAATGGCGACCGCGCGGACGCGCAGCGGACGCGCCAATTGTGCGCCGAAGGCACGCCAAAAGCAAGCCCGTCTGCGCCCGTCCACGCCTGGACCGCGCCCAGCACCAGGACCCCTGGTCCCCGCTGATGAAAGCCTACCCGACTGACCTACGACGCCGCCACCCTCAACGCACTCAACGCCGGCCGTAACCCTGCCTGCCACCGAGCCACCCCGAGACACACCCACGGCCCCTTCGCCTGCCAAGCCTGCCGCTTCACCTGCCACCGGGCCGGCACCACCCCAGCCAAGCCGAGCACCAGCAGCAACCACCTCGAGTGCATCCTGCTGAACACCCGTTCCGTCCACAGGCACGCCATGGAACTCTGGGACCTGCTCGACACGACAGCGCCGGATGTCGCCTTCCTCACCGAAACCTGGATGAACGCCTCCTCAGCGCCCAACATCGCCATAGCCATCCCGGACGGATACAAGATCACCCGGAAGGACCGCGACAACCAGACGGGAGGAGGCATCGCCATCATACACAAGAACACCATCCGCATCTCGACTAACGCCGACGAAACCTTCACCACCGCCGAACACCTATACTTCCAGATACACGCTGACCCCAAGACCACCCTCCGAGGCACCCTCATCTACAGACCACCGGGACCACGCACACAATTCAGCGAAGACATCGCAGACTTCATCAGCCCGCACGCCCTCCCCTCCGCCGACTACATCCTCCTGGGAGACCTCAACTTCCACCTAGAAAACAACAACGACAGAAACAACACCGCCCTGCTGGACAACCTCGCCAACCTCGGACTCAAGCAACTAGTGAACACTCCCACCCACTACGCCGGCCACACGCTTAACCCCGTCTTCTCATCCAGCAAGCACATCTCCTTCAGCCACGCCACCGGACTCCACTGGACCGACCACAGCTGCGTCCACTTCAGCTTCAGAAGAACCACGACCCACCACCACCCGCAACAGGTTCCCCGCCGGAGCTGGAGCAAGATCACGTCGAGCAACTCACCGCCTCCCTTGGCCAGAACACACCCACCAACACAGCAGACCCAAACGAAGCAGCCAGCAACCTCGCCAAGTGGCTGACCGCCTGCGCCAACGACCTCGCACCACTAAAGATCCCTCCAAGCAGAACCGGCAGCAAGAAAACCCCCTGGTTCACCAACGAACTCAAGGAATCCAAGAAGAACTGCCGCACCCTCGAGAAAGCCTGGCGGCTCGTCCAGACCACAGACAACAGGACCGCCCTCAAGCACGCCACACGCAAACACCACCAACTGATCTGCGCCACCAAGGAGTCGGCACTCAAAGAACGACTGGACAACAGCCCCCACGACAGCAAGGAACTATTCAGGATCGTCAAAGAGTTCTCCAACCCCAGCACCGGAAACAACAACATCACCCCCTCGCAAGTCCTCTGCGACTCACTCGCCTCGTTCTTCCACAGCAAGATCGCGGACATACACAACAGCTTCGACGCACAGACCACGCACCCCACCGCCGAAGCAACGCCCGCCACCACCACCCTCTGCAACTGGACCCCGGTCACCACCGAAGACACCACCCGCACGATGAACTCCATCCACTCCGGATCACCAACCGACCCCTGCCCACACCACGTCTTCAACAAAGCCGACGCCATCATCGCACCCCATCTCCGGGACATCATCAACTCATCCTTCCACACCGCCACCTACCCGGAGAGCTGGAAGCACGCCGAGCTTACCGCCCTCCTGAAGAAACCAACGGCGGACCCCACCGACCTCAAGAACTACCGTCCCATCTCACTCTTCCCCTTTCCGGCCAAAGTCATCGAGAAGACCGTCAACAGACAACTGGCCACCTTCCTCGAGACGAACGGATCCCTCGACCCCTCGCAGTCTGGGTTTCGGGCCAACCACAGCACCGAGACCGCCCTAATCGCCGCCACCGACGACATCAGAACCCTGATCGACAACGGGGAAACAGCGGCCCTCATCCTGTTGGACCTCTCAGCGGCATTGGACACAGTCTGCCACCGCACCCTAGTAAAGCGCCTCAGCAACATCGGAATCCGAGAGAAAGCACTGGAGTGGATCATCTCGTTCCTCGCCGGAAGAACCCAGAGAGTCCGCCTCCCCCCGTTCAGATCCGAGGCCACCAAAGTCATCTGCGGCGTACCACAAGGATCCTCTCTCAGTCCAACCCTCTTCAACGTCTACACGAGCCCCCTCGCAGCCATCGCACGCCAACACAACCTCAACATCCTCTCCTACGCTGACGACACCCAGATGATCCTCTCCCTCTCCAACGACCCCACCACCGCCAGAGCCAACCTACACGAAGGGATGAAAGACGTCGCCGACTGGATGAGGAGCAGCCGCCTTAAACTGAACTCAGACAAGACGGAAGTCCTCATCCTGGGATCATCACCCTCCGCCTGGGACGACTCCTGGTGGCCTCCGGCCCTGGGCACCGCTCCCAAGCCAACGGACCACGCACGCAACCTGGGCTTCATCCTGGACTCCTCTCTATCGATGACCAGACAAGTCAACGCCATCTTGTCTTCGTGCTTCAACACCCTGCGCATGCTCCGCAAGACCTTCAAATGGATCCCCACCGAGACCAGGAAGACCGTCACCCAGGCACTCGTCACCAGCCGACTGGACTACGGGAACACCCTCTACGCCGGAACCACAGCCAAACTTCAAAAAAGACTCCAGCGAATCCAGAACGCCTCCGCACGACTCATCCTGGACATCCCCAGGCACAGCCCCATCACCAGACACCTGAGAGACCTGCACTGGCTCCCTGTCAGCAAGAGAATCACATTCATACTCCTGACCCACGCACACAAGGCTCTCCACAACCTGGGCCCCAAATACCTCAATGACCGCTTGACCTTCTACACGCCCACCCGCCAGCTACGATCTACCAGCCATGCCCTCGCCACCATACCACGCATCCGCAGAGCAACAGCCGGAGGAAGATCGTTCTCCTACCTGGCAGCCAAGACCTGGAACTCCCTCCCCACCCACCTTCGGCGAACCCAAGACCACCTCTCCTTCAGGAAACAGCTCAAGACCTGGTTGTTCGAGCAGTAACATTCCCCCCCCCCCAGCGCCTTGAGACCCTCACGGGTGAGTAGCGCGCTTTATAAATGCCGTGATTGATTGATTGATTGACTTGTTATACAAAATGCCCGATATTTACGCAAAAAGTTGCTATAAGTTCTTCTGGTGTGAAATGCATCTTTAAGTCCATTATTGGATAATGAAATGTAATTTTGGACTTTTGCATAATTTTTGTAAAAGAAATTACCCAAAATTCGCCCAGGCCGAAAAGAAGGAAATGAACAGGTCTTGCATTATGGGTTAAAGTAGCTAGGTTACAACCTTTTCCTTTTTTGATGAGTAATACTGCTTTACCAAAACAACTTTCATGTTTTGTTTCAACGTTACCTCTGGTGTAATTTGCCAAAGAGCCTACCCTCATCCTTTCTCTGTAACGTGCACCATCTCATGTCAAAAGTAGCTAGAGAATCCCTCATATTTTTTCAGCTGTCTAGTGCCAATGAGCAGCTGCACATGCTTAATCTTCTGTGCAGCCAGTGGAATAGCTCTTTTGTGCTGGGACGTTTACAACTGGGATGAAAAAATAAATACCTCTGCAGTGCAAACTTTAAGGCCCACATTCAGTGGCATGCAATGCATCCAGGGTGCACACACTGAATGTTCATGCTGTTTGCTAAGAAGATGCTCGCCAGGTTTTAACTACCATACACAAGTGAGGAAATAGTGTGGGTACAAATTTGAATATGGGCAAGTGGCACATGTAAAACAGCAAAGATGATGGGCGGTATGCTCAGAAAAGCCTCTGGCAACTGATGTGGGCTACATTATAGTCAATTGTTTTGGCCCACTTTGCCATTTAAGACAGGGAGTCATAAAATGTAAATCATAGTTGGGTCTGTTCAAAATGGAACAGTCCAGGCTGAACTCTCATGTCAGGACCTGTCTCAATGGGAATGCACGCAACCAAGGCCACGTTTACCCTATTTGGGCCTAATCAGTGAAATGTGCCTGGATCCGCTGGTGCTCAGACCCACATATAGGCATTTTAGATGTTACATTAACACAACAGAAGACAATGTAGGAAAAATGTGTGCAAATGTCTCAGCCACTGGTAACTGCTCGGGTTGCATTCTGTTCCATCATGTTGTGCTCCTTTCACCACTCCAGACAAGAAATACCCACATGTAAATAAGTCCTACCCATCCATAGATAGCAAATGGGTTAGTACCTCATACCCCGAATCCTGTCACAGCACTAATGGGAGTTTATACCTGAAGTAGAAGAAGCACTATATTTATAATTCGGGCCAAGAAAGGATGAGGTCCAGTCCACAGCAAAAAGTATTGTGTCCCTAGAAGCCTGCTCCTAATCAAACCTCAGCACTGGACACACTGATATTTTGTGGTGACCAATGCATCTTTCTGTGCAACAGATCCCAAAGTGCCACCATGAATACTAAGCAGGTTGTTAAATTCAGAGTTTCAGTGTTATGTTTCCTATTTCTAGATCTTGCTCTAAATATTTTCCCCTTAACAATAAAATGTTCAATAACGTAATTTGTTGGGGAGAGTAGGTCCACATTTCCATATCCCTAAATGAGTCAATTAGTGATGCAAGACTGAATGTTACTATTGGCAGCAAGGTTTCCATCACAGACTGGAGCCTCAGTTTTGTGGGGTTGTACAATCAATTGTGTTAATGGGAATGTAGTTTTGTTAAGTTAATTTGACATGCTGGATGTAAGGAATCCACTTTTCCCCAGCAATGTGCTAGCCTTTGTCCTGGACCCTCTACTTTGCCTGATTTAAAACTCTGTGCACTTTACCCCTGCTAACTAATAGTAAAGTGCCTGTGCTCCCCTTTACCATTGTCGAATTGGCTTTCATCTAATTGGTATATTTAACTTGCCCATAAGTCCCCAGTAAACAGTACAAAATGGACGCAAGGGCCAGGAAGTTAAATGCCACAAGTTGACAGCAGCACCAACTGTGGCATCCACTAAAGTGGCAGTGCAAACATGGCTTCAGGCCTACCATTGTAACCTGATTGTAATAGCGCAAATCATGCTCTGCAACTTGTCAAAATAAACCCTGTTAACAGGTGAAAACCTTCCTTTTAAATATCAATAAGTCACCCCTAGGTACACCTTGTAGCCCTCAAGGCAGGTTGCATGGTAAGCTGTAGAAATTCAAGTTTAACATGTTGTTACAGTGACTAGCCCCCCAAAATCTATTTTTACTACAGGAAGGCTGGCTGGCCCATGGATAAGTACTGGGAAGGAATATTATTAAATAATATAAATAATAATACAATATCTCAGGAATGCGACCAGCTATGCAAATAATTAACCTACAATGTTTAATGGTTACTAAACATCCACTTCAATGGTGAAGTCAGAATGTAATAAATATTAAGAAAAAGTAACTTTTAGAAAAATGATAAAAGGCTAATTAGCATTAGCCTCTGCTAGTTCCTCTCCTGTTCTAAGCCTTGAACAGGTGTCAAAAAGGTGTGAAATGTCCCACAGGAGAAAACAATAGGCTGACCTGAGTGGACTCCACAGAATATGCAGGGAGGGGAAGGTGAGCATCCTTTTTGACACTTCATTATAAAACCCCGGCCTGACAGGTTCTGGAGAGCCACATGTAACACACTTAAAAGGGAACTAACAGGATGGTAAGATTTGTGGATCCCCTGTCTGGTTGCTGTAGGTCCCTGCTTTTGTCTTACAAGATTTCTGTCTCTATGTTTGCTGTGAGTAGAGTGCCTGCCTCAAACTAGATTTTAGTGTTAGATGTAAGAGGTCAATAGACTTACTCCATCTTAAAAATGCTCAGACACATGGCATTTTGGACCTGTATGCAATAAGGCAAACAGGACCTACTGGAAAAATGGGTAAGGTTGGCCTTGGGAACTTTTACCACTTTGGTAAGGGCGTGCCAAGGAGGCTCCATGAAATAATATCATGGAAATAATAGGAACTCACAAACATATTGTCAAAATAATATACTGTACAAAAATATTACCAACCCATACTTAATTAACAGAAATACAAAAATCTATGACAAAAATATTGAGGTAAAAATATCTATTTTAAACAATACTGAAAACACAAATATCAGAAATGATAATATTGTAGTCTTTAAATAACTATATGCAATATAAAAAATATTGAAGCACACAATATTGACTACAATAACATCATTAAAAATAAGTAAAAAATAAATGAACATAAAAGTTCTTATTTAAACAAAAGAACAAATATCAAGTTAAGATAAATACATATATCAACAACAATTATTATTATGTTAATACAGGGAGGGTAGCACCTGTTTTAAATGAGCTACTGAATCCTCTCCTGAATTCTTCATTGAGCACAGGAGCGGTCCCACAAGCATGGAAACACGCCTTGATCCTGCCACTGATCAAGAAGCCTGCCCTGGACCCCCTCATCCATGCCAACTATAGACCTATCTCCCTTCTCCCTGCTTTGGCAAAGGTGGCCGAGAAATGTGTCCATCGTACGATTTCCAATTTTATTGAGGAACACGACCTGTTGCACGATACGCAATCTGGATTTCGTGCAAATTTCAGCACAGAGTCGGCCCTCTTAGAGGTCACGGATGCCATCAGGGAAGTTCTTGATTCGGGAGGAAGGGCTATGCTGATAATGTTAGATCTATCGGCGGCTTTCGACACCGTTCCCCATGATCGCCTCCTTAAAAGACTCTGGGAGTGCGGTATCCAGGGAACGGTGTGGAGTTGGCTTAAATCTTTTCTAGCCGGCCGCCGACAAACGATCTGGGCGCCTCCTTTTTCCGCGGAAATGTCTCCGCTAGAGGTAGGGGTACCGCAGGGTTCCATTCTTAGCCCCACGCTATTTAATATCTTTATGGCCCCTCTGGCGGTAGTCGCGGAATCCTTTGGCACCCAGGTCATATCTTACGCCGATGATACCCAGCTCCTGTTCACTTGCGGCAGGGGCGGTACTTTTGATGGCGTACAGATCAAGGATTGCTTGGGGGCGGTCTTCGAATGGTTCAGGTGCAATGGGCTTAAGTGCAATCCCGACAAGTCGGAGCTGCTCTTTTTTGGTTGCACCTGTGAACCGGACTGGAAAGCCTGGTGGCCTCAAGATCTATTTCCTCCTAACAGCGTGTCACTTAAAGCAAAAAACCTAGGAGTAATTGTGGACAATGAGCTGTCTTTTGGGCCACACATCTCGTGTCTCTCAGGTAAATGCTTCGGCATTTTACGCATGCTGAGAAAGTTCCTTCCTCTTTTGTCTATTCAACATAGGAAGACTATTGTTCAGGCCTTGGTTGGATCGCGTCTGGACTACGCAAACACCCTTTTTTTGGGCCTTCCAAAATATCTGTTGACCCGTTTGCAAGTGGTCGAGAATTCGGCAGCCCGTGCCATTTACGGGCTCCCTAGAAGAGCCGGTGCTACGGCTCTTCTGAGAGAGTTACATTGGCTGCCGATCACTAAAAGAATTTGTTTTAAGTGCCTGACTTTTGCCTTTAAGGCTTTACACGGCCCTTGCCCCAAGTACATGAGGAAACGTCTGTCCCGATATGTACCTGGCAGGGCCCTGAGATCATCTCTGTTATTTAAAATGACAGTCCCGGCCATTAAGCGTGCTAGGATGGGTGGCAGATCTTTCCGCTACCTAGTCCCGAAGGAGTGGAATGAACTACCACTCTCTCTCAAACAAGCCCCGAGTCTCCTTGCTTTTAGGAAGGAGCTTAAAACGTGGCTCTTTTCTAATTAAGTACTTTCGGATAACCTGTGTCCTTCTCTCTATCTTTCTTTGGCAGTCGCTATGTGTTGTTTTTATCTGTTATCTTTCTTCAGCAAAGCGCCGGGATGCTCCTTGGAGTAGCCGTGCGCTATAGAAGAAATAAATTAACATAAATTAACATAACATAACATTTAAAAAATACCTTTAAAAAGTAATCATTTAAACAAATAAGCATAAACAAATAAAAAGTATGAACATGTTAACTATAAACTATAACAATAAACATAAAAAATATATTAATTATACCCCAAACATACATTATACATTAAATAGAAACAACAAGCAGCATCTACCAAAAACGTAATAACTGAAAACAATTCAAACTAAACACAAACTAACCAATAAAATGCACTGTAAAGCAAACTAACCAATACAAATATTAGATTAATTAATAAAACAATATAAAAGAAACATAAAAAGGCACCACTTCTCACAGAAGAAATTCAAAACCTGTAAGAGAACAACAGACTGGGCCTGATGTAGGTCTTGGCTGTAGTACTGCCATCCTGCTGCGGCGGCTGTCCCAAGTACTACGTCTAGCTGACTGCAGTCTGCCCACCCTTTTTAGATGTGTGCTGGCTGATTCTTCGTATCGACAAAGTGTTTACCGCGGTGTACGCGGCTCACTGCTGCCAACACAGCAGACTCTAGTGCTGGCAAACAGTACTCTGTCGCCGTCAGGGCGGTAGGATTACGCAAGCTGATTTAGATTTCACAGTTGTGCTAGAGGTGTTCCAGCGGTGGGGTGCCGATGGAATGAATTTGTCGCAGGACGCCATCAATATTGGAATATTCCTGACACTATTGGCTGAATGCTAGCATCACACACCTGATGATTTTGGCTAATTGCTTGTACTTGCATGCCACACTATAAAACACTCTCAATTTCAGACCATGATCATATGCCATTCCACTGCACAACACCATTTTGCTGCTGAATTTGCCATGCAGAAATCAGGTAATTTTGTTGTTTACCTGATTTCTTGTACCTTTTTCTTCTTTCATTTATTTCCTTGTGTTTAATTAATTGTATTTCAAAATATGAATTAGGAAAATGCCATGGCACACAAATCCATGTTTTACTGAGGGAAAATTGTCAGTCATGGTGGATGAGCGACAATTGTTTGGAGTCCACACCCCCATCTCAGAAAATGGAAATGTTGACCAGAATAGTTGACAGAGTGAATGCGGTAGCAAACAACCTGCGCTCACTGGAGGAAAATAGGAAGACGTGGAATGACCTGAGGGTAAGAGTGTGTTATCTAGCCTCCAAGCATCACCAGGAAGCCCAGAGGACTGGGTGTGGTTTTCCCAGGTCTCTTTACAACTCATGAAGGCTTGAAAGGAATACCTGGTGGAGTGGAGACTGGTAAGTTACACTGTTGAATGTGTTGCTAAACCTAAATGTACTTATTACTTTTCATTTAGCTGTTGCTAATGTGTTTTGTACATTTGCAAACATAGAAATCTACATATATTTGTATCAATCTATTTTTTTGTCTTGGTTATGTGTTTCAATGTATTCTCTTATATTTATTTTTTAAACAACAAAGATTATTGGTTTTCAAGGTACCATATGGGCAAGCCCAGTGAGCATCATACATGTATTAATACAATGTATAGTAGCGAGGCACCATATTATCTCCAATAAAGTCTGCAAAACGGCAGACCCGGAACCCCCCCTTCCCCAACCACGCACCATACCCCATTAGTGGATTACAAACAGCCATGTTGCAATTTTGCCACTTTCACCTCTACAAAACACCTCGTATCATATCGGTGAATTTCACACTACCATCCTATCGATTGGATCTGAGGGAGCCCCTGACCCTAGGAGTGCCAAGTCTATGCCTCGATACGCTGCCCATTTTGCCCGGATTGTTTTGTGTTTTTGCGGACATCCCCTGGCCTGAAACACTGCGACTTCAGCGAACAGGCACCTATCCATTGCCTTCTTCCAGGGACCGAGACTGGGTGGGAGTGTTGCCTTCCAATGTTGTGCGATGTCGCGTTTCGCTAATGTAAGCCCAAGAAACAATAAATGCCTTTTATATCTGTTCCCCCCTATGTCCTCGGTACTGTGTAGGAGTACCAAACGGGGATCAGCGGGAATGCGCCAAGCCAGTGCCCGCCCCAAACAGCACCTTATGCCCGCCCAGAAATGTTGCAGAGCCGCACAGGTCCACACTGTGTGGAGAAACGACCCCTCTTCGGAGCCACAGCGTAGGCACATAGGGGACTGCAACGCCCCCATCCTGCATAGACGGAGACGGGAATAGTAGACCCTGTGGAGGTATTTGAACTGGATCAGCCAGTAGCGGGCAGAGACCGCAGAATATCTAGGGCTAGCCAGTGCCTCGGCCCAGTCATCGTCTGTCAGCGTGGGTACATTGGCCACCCATGCCGCCCGGGTCCGGTGTAGAGTGGTTGTGGTGTGTGTAGTCAATGTTTGATTAATTTGATGGATCTTGTGGGCCCCCAATTCCCCCATGAGCAGCCGGCCTTCCAGTGGGTGAAATTCCGGTAGACCCGCGAGGTCCCTTATCAGAGGGGATATAGCATGTCGAAGTTGCAAATACCTATGAAATTGCATTTTATGGAGGTCGAAATCAGCCTGTAGTTGCTGAAAAGATTTGAGAGTGGATCCCCTCATAACGTCTCCCAGCACTGAAATCCCGATGTCATCCCACCTGCGAAAACCGGCTAAAGCTGCAACTGGCCGGAGGTGTGTGCCGTGCCACAGAGGCGTAGCCCTGGTGAGTTTGCCCGACCATCCCATCTGTCGGACCACTCGTCTCCAAATCAGAATGGCTGTTCTGCATGCCGGGGGAAATTCCGTCAAGGGCGAGGAACTGTATAAAAGGTGAAGCAATGGGGTCTCGGCCATAAAGAGACGTTCCACCGCGTACGCGGGGTCGGATTGTGAGAAGTATCACCAGTCATTTATCACCAGGAGATGTGAGGCCTGATAATACGCCTGTACGTCAGCCGCCGCTATTCCCCCGCAGTAGGTAGATTGGATGCAGGTCGCCAGTGCCACCCGGACCGCTCCACCTCCCCAGAGAAACCGATTGAGTAGGGCATTAATTTGTCAAAACCAGGACGCAGGAATTGAATAAGGATAGTTTTGGAGTCGATATAACAGGCGAGGCAGAGACACCATTTTAAAAATGGCCGATCTGCCATACAGAGAGAGCGGAAGCTGAGACCACACCGTCGTCTTGTCCCGAACCGCAGGCAATAACGGCGCAATATTCCGCGACCAAGCCTCAAGGGGGCATCGCGTAATGACAACCCCCAGGTACCGGAAGCCGGACTCTGCCACCACCAGCTGCGAGGCCCACGCCTGAGACCGCTGATCCCCGCATATCGGAAACAAAACAGATTTGTACGGGTTGGCACAGAGTCCCGACATCTCCCCAAAAACCCTCAGGATCTGCAGCACTCGGGGCCCAGAAAACCATGGATCTGAAATGGAAAACAAAGCATTGTCAGCGTAGAGAGCTATCCTATCCCAGCGCTCCGGAGAACAATCCAGACCCCATATGCCCTCATCCAGACGGACCCACCCCGCCAAAGGTTCGATAGCCAGCGCAAACAGCAATGGAGAAAGCGGACAGCCCTGCCGTGTACCTCTCCTAATGGGGAAGGGGGCCGAGCATCGTCCGGCTACCCTGACTGATGCCGAGAGATCTGTATACAGCAATCGCACATAGGCCCGGAATTGAGGGCCCAAGTTGACCGCCTCCAACAGCTTAAAAAGATATGTGCCACTTAAGGAGTCGAACACCTTGTCAATATCGGCCAACAGAACTGCTGCAGGACGTCCCAGACGGGGTGCCTCCGCCACCGCATTATGGGCACGTCTGATATTATGTCTGGTAGAGTGTTGCTTGAGTTAATGACAAGCTCAGGACTTGTGATAAGCTGTGCACTATTCACCTGGTGTCTACTGCGACACTATATTTAAATTCCAATTGTGTTCAAGTTACTCAATTTATTTCTTGAAATGACAACATAAATTCATTCAATTGTAACAATGTCAAGCGGTGCTGCTCAATAAAGTTTTTACATGTTGAATGATATCACATACATAATACATTTGTATTGCATGATCATTTGTTTTAAACAATACATTTGACAATCACTGAATTGCATTTTAATATGCGCATGCCCAATGCATTTCTGAACCAAACGGTTCCTTCATCAGGGGAAAATCTGAAATTAAAATAAACATATGTGTAAGAAATTGTGTATCTGGTGGCTCAAAATCATTGATTATGGATGAGTTCTATTTAAATGTACTCAATCCTACCTGTGATGGGTTTCTGTTTGGTGGACACTAAAGAAAAACGAGGATGGGTAATAAAATTAGCATAACGGTACATGGATGATGGTCATTGCGAAGTGCTAAGATGTTAATGACTACGCTTACCTTGATACAGGTGGGAGTACACACTGTGTAAAAAATAACATAAACACACAGAATGAACGATAAGTTGAGGGCAAGAACGTGAGAAATACTAAGGCTCAACTGTAGCCTCATCCAAGAATATATTAAACTGCAGCGTGCTTACCTCAATGATGTGAGGTTTGTGTATACTGAAAAATGAAAAAATGAAAGAGGCTTCTAAGAAATGGTATTGACGAGTCTACAAATCATCCTTTAAATGTCAAAACTGAAGAAACCGCCTTACCTATTGCTAAATTAACGGAGATATATCGTTGTGCACCGCAGTTGAAGTTTTGAAAGAGAACGCCGCGAATGCCACGTTAAAAGTGACTGGTCCAAAGGAATGAACACTAAGGAAGGACTGACGTAGCTAAATCTAGACTACTAGTGACGTTATGTAAGTGCCATCTTGGAACAAGGAAAACCTGTCCATAATTTCTCTACGGTGGATATAATAATAATAACAAATGAATAACGATCTGTTATGTGAGTGTAACAATATGAAAGTTCACATTAAGAGATAGACGGTTTGACGTGAAGATAGATAAATGTTGTGGATTAATGCAATGCTTCATGATTCAACATAGATGCGATAAATTTAAATTAATTCACTAGTGCCGCGATTGGGCTAATGAATTCTGAAAAAAATAGAGAACAAATGATGAAAAAATAGTGAGAAATGTAGAAAAATAGAATAAACCATAGTTTACCAAAGTCGAGCTTATGAGCACAAATGGTTCAAGAGAGCGATGTGTTAAATGCCAATAGTGCTCCAAGATTGCATGTGTGATCTTATTCGGGGAACTGGAAAGAACCCATCTATACACGTATAATGAGATGTAAAGTCTTTATCCACTGAATGTGGCGGGTAGACAATATATTGTGCGATATAAAAATATTGTGCAATGTAAAACTATAGTAAATGCTGATGCCAACTGAACAAAAAACCTGCTGCTCTCAAAAAAGAAGTAGGTTGAAAGACACCTGTGTGATGTACTCCACTTACAAATACCGATGAACTAATAAAAAAACTCAAGAGAGTATACTCGTGTGAAGTGTTGAGTTATAGATAGTGAACCACTGAATGGGTAGGTATAAGGATTAAGCGGAACCCAAGGGGGTAATGTACTAAGCCTGTGTCTACCTTTATATAGATTCTGACACCCTTTTATAAGTAGCATGACTTGTCTAATCTGTCGTTAATTCCCTATGGAAGCATGGTGTCTAGACGTTTTATCCAATAGACTTCTCTCTGTAACAATTTGAGATGGTTGTTAACCCCCTGTTGTATTGGAATGTGTTCAATCACTTGAAACCTGAGTTGGGATATGGAATGGTTTGCTTCTGCCCAATGGGTGGCCAATGAAGAGTTCAAATTTCTGGTTCTTATTCGACTTTTATGTTCCGTGAGACGAGTCTTGATTTTGCGTTCCGTTTTGCCAACGTACATTTTGCCACATGGGCATTTGATGCCATATATCACGTTGCTCACATTACAATCACTTGTATGTCTCAATGTTATTTCTTTTCCTGTAATAGGGTGTGTCAAAGCCAGCGCAAACAGCAATGGAGAAAGCGGACAGCCCTGCCGTGTACCTCTCCTAATGGGGAAGGGGGCCGAGCATCGTCCGGCTACCCTGACTGATGCCGAGAGATCTGTATACAGCAATCGCACATAGGCCCGGAATTGAGGGCCCAAGTTGACCGCCTCCAACAGCTTAAAAAGATATGTGCCACTTAAGGAGTCGAACACCTTGTCAATATCGGCCAACAGAACTGCTGCAGGACGTCCCAGACGGGGTGCCTCCGCCACCGCATTATGGGCACGTCTGATATTATGTCTGGTAGAGTGTTGCTTGAGTTAATGACAAGCTCAGGACTTGTGATAAGCTGTGCACTATTCACCTGGTGTCTACTGCGACACTATATTTAAATTCCAATTGTGTTCAAGTTACTCAATTTATTTCTTGAAATGACAACATAAATTCATTCAATTGTAACAATGTCAAGCGGTGCTGCTCAATAAAGTTTTTACATGTTGAATGATATCACATACATAATACATTTGTATTGCATGATCATTTGTTTTAAACAATACATTTGACAATCACTGAATTGCATTTTAATATGCGCATGCCCAATGCATTTCTGAACCAAACGGTTCCTTCATCAGGGGAAAATCTGAAATTAAAATAAACATATGTGTAAGAAATTGTGTATCTGGTGGCTCAAAATCATTGATTATGGATGAGTTCTATTTAAATGTACTCAATCCTACCTGTGATGGGTTTCTGTTTGGTGGACACTAAAGAAAACCGAGTATGGGTAATAAAATTAGCATAACGGTACATGGATGATGGTCATTGCGAAGTGCTAAGATGTTAATGACTACGCTTACCTTGATACAGGTGGGAGTACACACTGTGTAAAAAATAACATAAACGCACAGAATGAACGATAAGTTGAGGGCAAGAACGTGAGAAATACTAAGGCTCAACTGTAGCCTCATCCAAGAATATATTAAACTGCAGCGTGCTTACCTCAATGATGTGAGGTTCTTGTATACTGAAAAATGAAAACATGAAAGAGGCTTCTAAGAAATGGTATTGACGAGTCTACAAATCAGCCTTTAAATGTCAAAACTGAAGAAACCGCCTTACCTATTACTAAATTAACGGAGATATATCGTTGTGCACCGCAGTTGAAGTTTTGAAAGAGAACGCCGCGAATGCCACGTTAAAAGTGACTGGTCCAAAGGAATGAACACTAAGGAAGGACTGCCGTAGCTAAATCTAGACTACTAGTGACGTTATGTAAGTGCCATCTTGGAACAAGGAAAACCTGTCCATAAAGCTCTCTACGGTGGATATAATAATAATAACAAATGAATAACGATCTGTTATGTGAGTGTAACAATATGAAAGTTCACATTAAGAGATAGACGGTTTGATGTGAAGATAGATAAATGTTGTGGATTAATGCAATGCTTCATGATTCAACATAGATGCGATAAATTTAAATTAATTCACTAGTGCCGCGATTGGGCTAATGAATTCTGAAAAAAATAGAGAACAAATGATGAAAAAATAGTGAGAAATGTAGAAAAATAGAATAAACCGTAGTTTACCAAAGTCGAGCTTATGAGCACAAATGGTTCAAGAGAGCGATGTGTTAAATGCCAATAGTGCTCCAAGATTGCATATGTGATCTTATTCGGGGAACTGGAAAGAACCCATCTATACACGTATAATGAGATGTAAAGTCTTTATCCACTGAATGTGGCGGGTAGACAATATATTGTGCGATATAAAAATATTGTGCAATGTAAAACTATAGTAAATGCTGATGCCAACTGAACAAAAAACCTGCTGCTCTCAAAAAAGAAGTAGGTTGAAAGACACCTGTGTGATGTACTCCACTTACAAATACCAATGAACTAATAAAAAAACTCAAGAGAGTATACTCGTGTGAAGTGTTGAGTTATAGATAGTGAACCACTGAATGGGTAGGTATAAGGATTAAGCGGAACCCAAGGGGGTAATGTACTAAGCCTGTGTCTACCTTTATATAGATTCTGACACCCTTTTATAAGTAGTATGACATGTCTAATCTGTCGTTAATTCCCTATGGAAGCATGGTGTCTAGACGTTTTATCCAATAGACTTCTCTCTGTAACAATTTGAGATGGTTGTTAACCCCCTGTTGTATTGGAATGTGTTCAATCACTTGAAACCTGAGTTGGGATATGGAATGGTTGCTTCTGCCCAATGGGTGGCCAATGAAGAGTTCAAATTTCTGGTTCTTATTCGACTTTTATGTTCCGTGAGACGAGTCTTGATTTTGCGTTCCGTTTTGCCAACGTACATTTTGCCACATGGGCATTTGATGCCATATATCACGTTGCTCACATTACAATCACTTGTATGTCTCAATGTTATTTCTTTTCCTGTAATAGGGTGTGTCAAAGCATTTCCCAAAATTACATTGTTGCAGTGTGAGCAGTTCAAACATTTTAAAGTTCCTTTGGAGGGTGTCGGTATTTTAGTGTCTTTAGCTGGAACTAGAAGTTCTCGTACATTTTTCCCCCTTGTGTAGGCATGTAATGGAGGATCCCGAATGATGTTGTTAAAATCTGGTTCTTGAGTCAAAAGTTCCCATGTTTTATTGATTATTTCCTTGATCGCTGGAGAAATCGTCGTGTATTTGGATACAAATACGATGTTATTCTTTTGTGGTGCAGTAGTAGTGGTAAGAAGTTCCCTACGTTGTTTCTTCATGGCTCTGTCCATGCAGTCTTGTACTGTTTTTTCTGGGTAACCTCTTTGATGGTACTTCTTTTTGTATTCTTCAATTTTAGCTTTGCAATCTTAAGAGTTAGAACAGATGCGCTTGATTCTAATGAATTGTGAATACGGGAGGTTTTAAATGAGACTGGTTGGATGAAAACTCGAGTGATCCAACGCATTGTTGCGATCCGTGGGTTTAGTGTAGATCGAGGTTTCTAGACTCTTTCCTTCAGCTGGTTTGAAAATTGTTACATCAAGATATTCAATGATTTGTGTGTGAATCTTATGGGTTACTTGGATCCTGGGGTTGTATGAGTTGATTGTTTCAATCATGTTTTCCAATTTTTGCCTTTAAGTTGAAAATAAGAGATTACAGGCGGAGTGCTCCCCCTACCACATAACTACAGTTTATTCACTTGGTAGAGTGTTGCGGCTTGAAGCCCGTCTGGCCCGGGTGCACCAGCTCCTGTATACAGGTACGGAGACGGTTCGCCAGGAACTTCCCCAGCAGCTTGGGCTTGAAGTTCAGCAAGGAAATGGGATGGTAAGAGCCCGGGTCGTCTGGTGGACGGCCCGGCTTCAGAAACACTACTACTTCTGAGTGTCTCCCATCTGGAGGGAGAATATGTTGTTCCACGGCATCCTGGATCACCGCAAGTAAATGAGGCCCCAGAAGCTCTAGATGGGGCCGCAGAAAGTCACATGGGAACCCATTCGGGTCCGGCGCATGGCCTGGATGGGTGTTAGAGAGAGCAGACCGCAGTTCCTCCAATGAAATAGGCGCTTCCAGTGCCTCGCGTTGCTCGTCTGACAAACGGCAGGGAGGAATAAATACTAGAAAGGCATCTATGAGGGGTTCGGAAATAACCTCTCGTGCCTCATATAATGTCACGTAAAAATCATCAAAAGCCTTCACAACCGCCTCAGGAAACGTACACGCGATCTCTGCTGGGGACCGCAACAGGGGTACCTGCGTCGGGGCTGCCCTGACCTGGCAGAGCCTATGGAACATTTGGCTAGACTTATCGCCCCACTGGTATATCCTATGCTGGGTCAGCCAGGCCTCCTTAGCACAGTCTGTGTGGGCTTGATGGAGCATTTGTTGCACATGAAGTAGATTCCTATGTGTCGTGGGGTCCGAACCGCCCACCATAAGGGATTGGAGTTCTTCCTGTCTGGCCTCCAGGTCACAGACCTGGGCCAAGCGGTGATGCTTTTCCCCAGTGCGGTAGCTTATATCTGCACCCTGAATCGTGGGGTAAACGCCTCCCACAAAACCACTGGGGATTGGCACGACCCGGCGTTGTATCGAAAATAGTCGATAATCGCCTGGCTCAGCATTTCCCTGTATGCCTCATCCCAAAGCAGCCGGGGGGACATGCGCCACCTATTGGGGGCCCTGTTCGTGAACAAACGCAATCTAAGTTGGATCGGTGAGAGGTCCGATAAGCCTCGAGGCAGAATAGATGTATGTGCCACCCTGTGCATATAACTCTGTGGAATGAATAAATAATCTAGTCGTGAAAGAGGGGTGAGCCAATGATGCATATGAAAACACGGTCTCCGTCGGGTGTAAGGCCTATCCTGGGTGTGTGTGAGTACATTCAATTTGGATGTGACCGGGGGTGCATCGTGTTGTCGGGCCCGCCACCTATCCAATGGACCCATAATGTAATTCCAATCGCCTCCCAGCACCACAAGTCGACCGGGAAGATCCCCCCATAGCTGTGTTAATTTATCGATAAACGTCTGACCTAGAGGCGGAGGGGCGTACACGCTACCTAGTGTGATCTGTTCACCAGCTAAAGTACCCGAGACAACAGTGTAACGTCCCCCTGGGTCCAGCCAATGACGTGTGATTTGGAGTGGCACCCTATGATGGATGAGAATGGCAGTACCACTCGCCCCCCGTGTAAAACCAGAATGATAAACCATGGAGTATCCATAACGGGCCAGGCAAGGGGCCTTCGTGCCCAGGAAGTGCGTCTCCTGGAGCAGTAAGATGTCCGCAGCATATCGCTTTGCTCGGTGAATCACCGCCCCCAGTTTGATTTTATTAAGCAAGCCCCGCACATTCCAGGTGAGAATATTGAGTTCCCCTGTAGGTAGGTTACCTGTCACGTGAGCCATCTCTGGGTGGCCAACAGAATAACAATGGCCGAGGCGCGTAGTGTGTTGCAATATGTCATGTGCATGGTGCGAAACATTCAATACAAACAACCATCAACTGAGAAATAGTCCCCGAACCCCTGCCGTCCACCCTCCCCATACTTCCTGCAACATGGAGTATCTGTCGCGGTGGAAACCCATCCCAGGCACCCATCAGGATGACCCAAGCAGTCCCTCCAATGGACCCCCCCACCGAACGTACCCAACATAACCCAAAACGATCAGGGCGAACCTCGGTCCATTCCCTCCAGGGCCTGTACTATGGACCCCTCTTCGCCGAACACTATCTAGTCAGTGAGTGACCCCCGCCCATAAACAATTCCCAACCCAAGAGAGAAACATATAGAAAACAGATACTGTGTCCAATACAGATCAGCTTCCGGATCCTGTCGGCTCCGGGGCACGCCAATTGGAGCGGGAACGGTTGGCCGGGATGTCGCATCTCTGCCCTGTCGGCCGCTCTGATGTGAGCCCTGGGAAGAATCGGAGTCCACATGAGGGGGTGAGTGAGGTTTTAGTATACGTCTCTCATCAATCCACACAAAGACGTCTTCCGGGGTATCAAAGAAGAATGTCTTTTCCTTGTACATCACCTTCAAGTGGTCCGGAAACAACAGAGCATAGGATAGATTCAGATCCCGCAGCCGTCTCTTGGCTGCCACAAAAGACTGCCGCTGCTGCTGCACCTGCTTTGTGTAATTAGGGAAGACCATGATGGGGTGTGAGTCGAAAACCATTTTATCCTTATGAAGTCGGGCATAGCGAAGTACGGCATCCCGGTCAGCATAATTAAGGAGTCTGGCTATCACAGGTCTTGGGCGTTCCCCAGGCGGCGGCTTCTTAACCAGGGCACGATGGGCCCTCTCAACTATGAAACAGGAGGACATGTCTTCCGGGGGCAGCAGCGCCCGCAGCCAGTCCGAAATGAACTTGTCCATCGAGGTCCCCTCGCAGCCCTCCAGGAAACCCACTAGGCGCAGATTATTGCGGCGGGCCCGTCCTTCCGCATCTTCGACCCGCTCCGCTAGCTCCCGCGTCTGCGTGGCCAATTTGTCCACCTTCTGCTGCAGTCCAGTGACTGTGTCTTCGACGGTCGAGACTCTGGTTTCTGTTTCAGTATTGCGGTCGACCGCCTTCCGCAGATCCTGGCGGAGGAAAGACACTTCCGTGCCCACGGTCCCGATCTGAGCCTCGAGGGCCGTCCGCGATTGTGTGATGGCTTCCATCAATTTTGCCACATCCGATGAGAGGCCTTCGGCGGACTCCCACCCAGGAGGATTAGAAGTAGTGGTAAAGCGGTCCAGAGTATGCTGCCTGGGGGCCGCCACCCCCTGCTTTTCCTTGCCCATGACTACTGGAAGGCAACGAGGCAACGATACAGCCAGCAGCACTAGATGACTCCAGGTGTAGGTTATAGCAGTTCCAACCAGACTCCAGCACTAGGCCGTATCGCAGCTCAAGACATGCACTGCGGGTTATCTCACAGGGACCCACCTGCGCCACAATCTCTCTGTCAGGAACGTCGTGCAGAAGGAGCCAAACACCGTACCAGAAGAGGGATGCCGGCGGCCGCAGCACGGGAACTCACTAGATCACCAGGGGCCAGACCCTCACGAGAGTCGGTGGCGCCCAGCAACCACAGCCTCGGGGTTTGGCTGCTCCCCCGCATCCCCCCTGTAGCCTCACAGGTGCCGAGCTATTCACCGCATCAGTGGCGGGCCTTCCGGCAGCCCCTCACCACCCTGGCCATCTCTTTTGCCTGGGCTGTCCAATGATCCACAAATGGGGGGGGAGAATGTGCCCCAGCATCAGAGGTCCGCCACTTGCCTGCAACTCCTCCGGGGACTCGGCTCCCCTGCACCCAGACACAGGAACCTAGGCGTCCTGCCAGGCCGCATGGAGCCGCGACGCAGCGGGTGGGGGAGGGGCACCGGCTACGGCGTTGCCGCGAGAGCCTCCCTATGTGCCTCGTCTGTGCTCTGGTTTTCCCACGGCGCCGCACCCGCCACGGCAACCCCACTCCGGCCCAGGATCCGCGGAAGGCAGGACGGGCCGCCGCCTCGCCACTCGCGGGCCCACCACAGCCGCGGCCTCGGGTGCTGCACTTCTCGCCGCAGGCGCATCCACCGTCGACTGGGAGCCGCCCCCCGGGCCACAGACTCAATGCGGCCTCCGCAACACCGCCGACGGGCCGCGACCGGCACCGCAGCCTGGAACGTCGCAGAGGACGAGTTCAGGGTTCAGGATAGTGCAGGATTTCGGCCCTTAGGGGGAGCGAACAGCGAAGCTCTACAGAGTCACGTCTGCCATGTTCGGCTCCCAGGCCACGCCCCCTTCTCTTTTATTTAAGATTACAGGTACTATACTGTATTACATTTCCCATGTTGTAATGGTCCTTGTTAGTGTGTTTACACCAAACAAAATATTTCAGAAATGTCTCATATAGTAAATGTCTGTAATTTTTAACTGCATTTTTTCACTAGGCGTGTTTAACTTTCAATGTTGCAACTGTTGGTAACATATGATATAATTTACTTCAACTACCATGGGGCCTTGTTTTCATTTTGTGAAAATAAGATTGCTATGTTACCTTGCTCATTCTCTTTTTTTCTACAACATTTTCACGTATGTTAAGGTGTAATTTATTTATCAATCAATACTCGATGCTTAGTTTTGAAATGTTGTAAGATTGAAATTTCTATGTTGTCCTATCCTTTTTATGTTATAGATTTGATATCATGTGTTTCATAAAGTTTGTTGACTTCAAAATTGTAAGGTATGTACAGTTGTATGCGATCTAAGTGATGTTGTGTTAAAATGTACTCTGCAATATGTTGATGATGAGTACTGCTATTTATCATTCTAGGTTGTGTAATAGTCAATTGTTTTGCATGAGAGGCCTTGAAATGGCTGATTTCACAATGCTCTTCTCCACTGTGTTCTCTGAAATGTTTGGCATATATAACGTAAACTTTCTTAATAACTTTTCTTTTTGTTATTTCAGGACATCTTTTACCTGCTTTTCTGATATACTTCTCTGTGTCCTTTAACCTCATCGCTGCTCATGACGGAACCACTCCGTCCTGAGCCACGGGCGCCGTGTGCTCATGACGGAGTGGTTCCGTCATGCTGCGGCCGTTGCGGCCGCTCCGCCCACGCGGCGCTGATTCCCCGCCTGTGCGGGCGATTAGCGCGAGTGGGCGGAGTCGTCACGGAACCACTCCGTCATGAGCACAGCTCGCCCGTGACTCATGACGGCGTGGTTCCGTCATGAGCATGGCGGCGCCGCGCTGCCCCCACACCCCCCCAGCACCGCGGCGGAATTCATGCCGCGGCGAAGGGGTAAACTGTTTCTGTTATTGATCATAATACCACTGTAACATACAATCAGTATGTTAAATATCTTTTCCCTTTTAGATTGCTACTCTTTTAAACTTCAAATACATTTAATGTATAATCCAGGCTCGTAATATTGTATTGTTGTCATTCCTAATAGGTCCAACACTGCGAGTATGTGTGCAAACACTTGTCACTCAAGAGACCTTCACTCCATACAAGGAACAAGCCTTCAGTGAGGACTCCACTCCTGCAAGTCTGGATGATCAAGAGCTGGCTGGCCCATCTGGCCTGCCTGGACCGTTGGCTCCAGTGAGGTTTACTAAGCTTCATCTACACCTCCCACCACAGCTGTTACCGCATTTCAGGCCATCGATAGCTCAACTTCCTGTGTCCAAAGCATCATCAGCCCAATCTTGTGCCCACCAGTCCTGGATGTTGGTCAGCTGAGAGCACCACCATCTCAAGTGCAGCAGGAACCAGTGGGATGGGCCCACTGGAGCAAGGTCACAGGGTATGGGGGTAGGGGTCTTGGGAAGGCATCTGTAGGCCAGAAAAGTGAGGCCACTGGGTAAACTGTCACCCAGGCCACCATCAACCAAGTCTTGGGAGCCTTCCATCAGCCCAAGACATGATGGGCCAGGTACTCACAGAGCTCCGGGACATGAAGCAGTTGCAGAGGGAACACAATATACAGATGAACAATCCCAACTCCAATCTGGGCTCCTTGACTGGGGTGCTGCAGGACATTTACACTCATATGTGCAGGGCTTTCCCAGCAACATATAGCTCTTTCTGTGGCCCTACAACATCTGGCCCAAGTACATCTGCGGCAGCCACAGAAAGGGAGGCCCTGCCACCAGAAGAACCACGGTGCCCACCCCAGTCCCTGCAACTGTGGATGCCTCCACCACATGAGGGGACATCCATCCAGACAACCAGTAGGAGAGAAAGGCAATATCTCTTTCACCACCAGTAGAAAGACCCCAAACCTAATTTCCTCCTGTGTGTGACTACCATTCACTCTGTGGACTATTTCCCGGATACATTTCCCTTTCTGATGCCACTTGTATTTTGGACAGCGGACTTTAAATAATTTTGTCTCTTCAAGAATGGTTTCATTTACCATGGCTAACTTCTCCTATTTTTGGTTTTCTTGTTTCATTTTCATCTTGTTTTAATTCATTAGATTTTGTTTAATAAAATCACAACTCAAAAAGTAAAAGACTGGAGTCGTATTCCTCAAGTCAATTATGTAATTTGTTTTCTTCAATCATAAATTACAATGTCAAAAAACAAATGATTGTGTCATCATAAATGTATTGCAAGTGAGTAATGTTTCTCTCAAGTTTGCCCCAACGACAACAAAATAGAAATACTTTATAACTCATCAACTAGTAATTTTTTACATTTGTCAACGATTTGTCAGCCAACATGTTCACAAATATGACAATCCATACATTGCCAATTTCAGACCTTGACAACATGGAAGAAGGCGGTAGAACAAAAATAACAAGATTTAATAGGCAAATCGTTATTCATTTATGTCATCAGGTGGAGCTAGATCATCTGGCTCACATAAGGAATCCCACATCAATAACACCAATAGTCAAAATCATGGCAGGACTATATGTGGCATACACAGCATTATTCCAATACACTGTCCCAGTATCTGAGAATTTGGCTCAACCAATGTTTAAGTGGTGTGCTACAAGAAGTGAGTCCTACAATGATGAGACACATCAACAGCTTCATACACATTACACTAAATAAGGTTTAAGGCACTGTGAAGGGATTTAGCCTGCTCTGACTCCACTGCCACATATGATTTGAGCAATTGATTGCACTCATATTGGCTTAGTGCCAACACACAACAGAGAATGAGTCCAATGCAATCTTTAAACCTTTCATACAATCACTGTGCAAGTTGTCTTGGTATAAGATATATACACCCAATGTCTGTGTCTGTCTTTCCCAGGATCAACCCATGGTCCTTTGTACTTAGAAACAGCACCATATAACTTCGAATGTCACACCTTTCAGATGTCCAAATGGAGATGACATACTGAAAATACCTAAAACAGCTTAATACAAAAAGTTAATTAACAAAACATAATAAAATTGACACAATACAAAGTCAGGTTTTTGAGAACACATTTTCAAAAGCACAATAATCAATAAACAATCAAACTGAACCCAAAAATCAATGTGTCAAAACTTTGATCAACAAAGACCTGTGGCCTGGATTCCCCTAAACTTGCCCTTCCTAAAAAATGCCCAGCACATACATTTTTTCTCGTTAAATTAATAGTTGGTTTAACGGGTAATGTGATAATATTAAAGGAGATACAGCATGCAGTAGGCCATGGTGATTTGCCACACCTTATCGAGCGAGTAGATGAGGGCTCCACCAGACTTGTCCAGACAGAGAAATCTAGCCTTTATGAGTCCGAAAGCCCACTCCACTGGCCTCTGTGTTTTTTATGGGCCTCATTGAAGCAGACTTCCAATGGCGTTGGTGGATTCCTCAGCAATGCCAACAACCATGGTAAGTTAGGATAAGCTGAGTCTCATAAATGGCAAAAAAAGAGAAGAGCCAAGATATGTAACATCATTTCAGATGATTTACCTTCAAATTACCCAAACAATATATTGTCAGATTGTACTTACCAACAAGCCAGGCCATCTCACGTCCAAGTTGTGACATTTGCAGGGGTTTTCTGCTGTTCTGTAGTACAAAGTAATCATGGGTGTATCAAGGGAAATGTGTACAGACACTTGTGAGGTAAAAATCAGCTAAGTAGACAACTTGCACATTGTTTGAATGGAAGTACTTCCGATTCTGGTAGACTTGTTTGTTCCCTGGTGTGTTGTGGCACTAAGGCAATATGTGTGCCATCAATAGCTCCAACCACATGTGGTAGGTGACCCACAGTATAGAAATCGCCTTTCACATTTTCAAAATCCTCATGTCATGGAAACTGGATGAAGCAGTTGATGTGTCTCATCATTGCCGAAAGAACTTCTTGTAGTACAGCTCTGAAAGTTGGTTGAGACATGCCACCAGATACTGCCACAGTGTATTGGAATGATCATGTGGACACAAAACGAAGAACTGCAATGAGTTTGACAATTGGTGTAATAGATGTGGGATTTCTGCTGTGAGGCAGAAGATCTGGCTCCAGCTGATTGATATGAATCCAGTATAGTTTAGGGTTTCTGTTGTGAGGCAAAAGATCTGGCTCAAGCTGATGACATGAATCCATTATAATTTGCCTAGTCAATCAGAACTTTTTAGTACTATCCCTTTAGTCCATGGTGGCAAGGTCTGGAAATGGGAAGTACACTTAAGGCTGCTGTCTCCTCACTCTCCCAGAGTTCAAATGTCTGCATTCGAAAAACTGTGAACATTGTTCAACATTTTCTACATAAATTATTATTGATTATTAACACAAATGTAATGTTGTGGATAAAATATATATGGTTTCACACCGTATTTATATATTTTTTTTAAATTGGGGTCATTTTAATTTCAGAAATGTCATTTTGTAGCTGTCAATATTTTAAATGTGAAAGAACGTCTAAATAATACATTTCTAATGTATTATTTACACATTCATTTTTTTCCAACAAAATACCGTCACTGGCAGTGTAAACCACACTGTGCAAATACCACATATAACCACATTAATGCACTACATATAAATGTTTTTTTTGTTTTTAATTCATTAGTGTTCTTGAAGTTTGAATATGTAAACAAACTAGCCACTATTTTGACTGATAACTTGACGCTCTTTTCTCTTTGTTTCCTGCCAACGGAGTGGGAGCTGGACTGCAAATCCCAGTTCTTCCTGTGGCTGAGGACCGCCAGCAGCTTCAAGAGTGCGCCAGGAGGCACTTAAAGACACGCCAGGGCTCCCGCAGGGCGGGACGCCCATTTCTCCATTTTCCTGCCACTGGAACGGGAGTGGGACTGCAACTTCTAGTGCTCCCTGTGACTGAGGACTGCCAGCAGCTTCACGAGTGAGCCAGGAGGTGCTTAAAGACACACAACTGCCCCAGCAGTGCAGAACACGCGAGGGCAAAGTCTGGGCCAAGGACGGGCCGGTCTGTGCCCGTCAGAGCCAGGGGGAGGCTGGGCTGACCCCTCCTCTACCGTCCCCCCCAATTTGGACTCCAGGAGAATGGGTAAGAAGAAAGCGATCCAACCAGCTTCAGAAGAGCTAACGATAACTGCACTTGACTATTTCTTTGCTAAAGCAACCAGCGCTCTGGACAAAGAAATTGCGAACAAGACAAGGAGACTCTACCTGGGAGCGGAGGGCGTAACTGACCTGACGCTCCACATCCTCTTAGCCGTACCACTACTCAGCCTATAGCTGGTAAGATCACTGCACGAGAACCCACTCTTATCTTGGCAGTCACCCCTGGTCGCATTGCCGGGGGCCAGTTAACCTCTGAAGCTGTTGCTTCTACCGCTAAAAGGAAAAGAGGTCCATCCAAAGTAACTCGAGCTGTCATAGCAAAAAAAACAAGAAAGAGTAACCCCGGGCAGGAAAAAGTAAGAGCCCCATCTCTTCTACAGACTAAGCCCTGTGTGACTTACGGCTGGCAGGAGGTTTAAGTCCACCTCAAAGAACTCAACCCGATTGTCACCCGGTTAGACTCCATTGAACGAACTCTTTCTGACTTAGTGGCTAAAAACATAAGGACACAATGTGAACCACAGATTGGGGTGGGGGCATCAGTGATACCATGGTATGCACCTCTTAGCCTGGACGCTGTGAGTAGCAGGCCGCATCAGGGTCAAGCAAAGGAAAATTCCGTTACAGCAAGCACCGACCGCATAAGGGCGGCTCAAGTCATATCATACCCGGAAGCACCTCACCTTGGGCCCAATGGAGGCCCATTCCAGGCAGATACTGTTGTTGCGAATCCTAATGCAAACACAGCCCAGACATTTTTAAATTCTAATCCCAATGCCAGTCTTAAAGCTAACACCCGGAGTACACGTCTCCCTGCCCCATTGCAAAGCTACCACCCCGACTCTTATTTTACCACCTGCGGCATGTCCTTTTGTGATCACTATGGTAAATGTCCCATCACTCAGAGCCTACCAAAATGAAACTACCATCCAACTGATAGTGAAGGCCAGACACTGGCTATCTATTTATTTTTAGTTTAATCTGTTTATTGAAATTTTGTAGATATATGAATACATAATTGTTGGAAACGGCCCTTTTTGCAGAGTTATCCCCAAACGTTTTGCTTCTTCCTCCTTTATTTTTTTCTGACCCGTGGTTGTTGGCAATAGGACTCTGGGCACTTTACCACTGCTGATCAGTGCTAAAGTGCATATGCTCTCTGTATAAATTGTTATATGGATTGGTTATCCATGATTGGTATATTTGTTTCACCTGTTAGCCCCTAGTAAAGTGCACTGAGTGTGCCAGGGCTGGTGATTCAAATGCTACTAGTGGGCTGCAGCACTGATTGTGCCACCCACAGGAGTAGCCCTAAAATGATGTCTTAGGCCTGCTTGCAGTGCCTATGTGCAGTCCAGGACTGCCATGTCGACCTGGCCAGTGCACCCACTGACCAGGCCTTATCCTTCCCTTTCTGTACATGTCAGGCATCCCTATGGTGGCCCTAGGTACCCCCCTGGGCTGGGGGCAGTGTATCTGAAAGGTAGGGCATGTACTGAGGTGTGTAACATGCCCTGGTAGTGAATTACAGCCATTTTAGTTTTTCACTGCTGAGAGGCTATCTTGCCCATAGGATAGAATGGGGAAGGCTGTTTACATGCCTATCTTCCCATAAGGGCAAGATAGAAAATCCAAGTTTGGTATCTTTGTGTTCAGAATTTAATTATACATCTTTTTAGCAAGATGGTTTTTAAATTCACTGTGTGAGAATAGCACTTTTTAGAAAGTAGCTATTCTCCTGTTTAACCTTCCTGTGTGCCTGTGTGCTGGTTGGCTGACTGGTGTCATGTGATGGGCTAGGTGGCTCCAGGAGCCTGGATGAGTGAGCAGCAGGGTGAATAGGGAGATCTGCTTTAGATGGGTGGGAGGAGTAGTCCCTGGGTTTGAATAGGGCTGCCCCTGCCAGCACAAAGCGGGCTCCACCCCCTGCTGGCCAGGCTGAGGACTCTGCCTCTGCTGGCACAAAGAAGGCTCCACCTCCTGCTGAGCGTCTAACGACCCTGCCCCTCACTCTGAAAGGAACCAGGTGCTCCAGAGCAGAGCACACCCAGGAACCGGTTTGAGCAGGGGAATCCCCCCACTGGAACAAAGAGAGACAAAGACTTGGAGGGGTATAAGAAGAGGACCCCAGACACCTAAACTTTAGATCACTTTGGAACTAAGAAGAAACCTCTGCCAAGGAGAAAGCTGAAAAGGACTGAAGAGGAGAAGACTGCCTGCTTGCTGTTTTGCTTTGCTGCCAAGGAGAGGGGAAGGACTTTGCTGTGTCCCCTTCTTTTGATTCTGATCTCCAAGGGCCTGAGAAGAGCTGGCTCCCTGTTAAGAAGTCCCGGGAACAAAAGGACTTCACCACCAGCTCCCCTGGAACTCTGCTGAAGGAGTTCTGACCTGCCTTGGAGTGCTTGCCCAGTCTTGGGGCCTCAGGAGGTCGTTTTTGCTGTGTTTGGGAGCTGGGAAGCAGAAGCGTGAAAAAGAGTAACTGGTACCCAACGCATCATCCGATTGCGTGTCGCAAGAACGAGAGTGTGAGGAGAATTTCATCGCGGCATCATCGCAGCACCCGGAGTCCCCGCATCGCCGAGTGCGTCGAGCATCGTCCCGGTGCGAGAAGATTCCTGACGCTGCGAGGGTCGTCGCAGAACCAGTTTGCGGGCCGCACCACTGCCGGTGCGTGAAAGTATCCAGTCGCTGCGTGCGTCGACGCAGAGTCCGGTTCCGTGGCGCATCGAGAGTTGCGGCGCCGGAAGTCAACGCTGCGCCGCGCATCGTGCCACATCGAAGAGTGTCGCATCGAACCTGTGCGTGAAGCTTCCCCCTAAGAAACCTACGCAACGAAAGCCAAAGTCATCGCATCCTCCCCCTACAGATCGGAGCCGACGCATCCACCTCTGCTGTGTGAAGCAGGGCTGCTGCAAAGCCTCCCCAGGATCTCAGGAGTATCGCATCGCCTTTGCCATCTTCCTTGTTATAGCTTTTGGGAACCTTATCGCAACTACAGGTACTGTTGGGCACGAAAGTGTCGCATTTTGTGCATTGAGAGTCGCATTGTGCAAGACACTGACTTTTACATCCTGGAGTACTTTCTGCAAACTCTTCAACTATCTTTAAAGTAACCTTTTGAATTATATGTTGGTCTGTCTGTAGTATTTGGTCTTGTGAAGTTTTTAGTAAAGATACCTTATTTTTCTAAAACTGGTGTGGAGTAAATCTGTGGTGTTTTCACTGTGTTACTGTGAGTGTTGGTACAAATACTTTACACATTGCCTTCGATAGCCTAGACCAGTGGTTCCCAAACTTTTGACTTCTGGGGACCCCCATTTAATCATTACTGGAACCCGGGGACCCCAACTGAATCATTATTCGAATCCGGGGGCCCCTCGAGTCATTACTGGAAGTCGGGGACCCCGGCCTAAGCAATAACGAGGATTTGAACCACGAAACAATACACCAAAATATAAAAAAGCATTCAAACAAATACACAAATAACACATTTTATTTCATTAGAAAACATAAATAAAGAAGAAATCAAAATGTAATTTTAATAGAATGGTTGGAGCTTTTCTAAATTCATTTGAGGCCGCTCCTCATCCATACTATATTCAGTTTGATGCACCTGCACTGCTCCCACAAATCAATCTGAGGATACTAATTTAATTTTTAGCCTCCAGTTACAAATTACTTCACATTTAAAGTATGTTTAAAAATGTTCAATTGTACATTTAGCCTCCTAATATATCTACACTTTATTGATCTGTTAATATTATTCGATTTTCAAAGTAGTCGGGGACCCCCTCAGGAGGCTTCGGGGACCCCCAGGGGTCCCTGGACCCCAGTTTGGGAACTGCTGGCCTAGACTGCTCAGGCCAAGCTACCTAGAGGGTGAGCAGGGGTTATCTTAACAGTGTATCCCCCTTTCCCTGACTAGAAGCAAGGGTCCCTACTTGGACAGTGGTACCTACCCTGCCAACTAGAGACCCCCAGATCTAACATTGGTGGTCAGCGGTGAGGATTGAACTTGTATTTGTACTTGACCCACAGTAATTGGTGTACATCACTAGTTTAAGTGCAGACCAATACGCAACCACATACTGTATTTTTTATTCTATTTTTGAGTAACTCTTCAAGAGCATCATGTCTCAGGTGGCAACAAGCGAGAGGGCAGAATTGGGGTTTTCCATTGAGGATCTGTATTCGTACAGGGTTGAGGAGCTCAGGCAATTCTGCAAAGACCTTGGTTGCCCGGTGAAAAGTGGATCTAGAAAGGATGTGCTACAAAGAGTCTTGAAGGCCTGGTGGGAGGCCCAAGAGGAAGATGATGCAGATGAAGAGAATGGTTTTATTCCCCAAGATCTGCCCGCGGTCGGACCAGTCTCAAGGGCTGGCAGCTCCCATTCCAGTAGGAGTCTCACTCCAGAGGAGTTGGAGGAGAATCAAAGGGTTAGAGATCATGAGTTAGAAGTCATGAGGCTTGAGTTGAAGCTGATGGAAATAGAAACCCAGAACAAAGTAGAAGAGAGCAAGAAGATGTATGCCTTGGAAGAATTGAAATTGACCTTGGCACATGAATTAAGAATGAGGGAGCTTGATTTGGAGCTCGAGAGGCTTGAGGCCATGAGTGTCTCAGCTGAAGAAGAATGGTTAGCTCAAGAAGTGAGCTTTGCTGAGTTGGAGGTGGAGTCCAGCTCAGATGGTGGCAGCAAGATTGTAATATCCAGTGCTGAGGGAGAGGTACAAACACCCAGAGATGTGGCGCCTAACTTGAGGGAGGGGGTTGACATACACCAGGGGGTTCAGGTTTATGATGTAGTTCCAGTGGGGTGCAGTGTCCCTGAAGTAGATTGGGGAACTGGCACAGGAGACCATATTCCTAGTGGCGGGAGGGACACTCTACTGACCCTAGATGAGAGGTACAGGGAGAGGGGTTCCCCCATGGTAGAAACCTTGGTGTGTGAGTGTGAAGACCACCCAGAAGAGTGCGAGTTGTGTGACAGAGACAGTCAGGTACTGTCTTGCCAATCTCAGGAGAGTTTTGTGGGGTACTTGTGTGAGGCACTGGAGGGTGAGGCAAAGGGTAGCTTGGTTAACAACTGTGGGGGGCTGTGTGATTCATTTGTTGGAGAGCATATCTTAAGTCCCTGTTTTCCAGAGCTATGCCAACACCCGGTGGAGAGTGAGTTCTCTGGTTCCAGGGAGCTTGCGTTGGAGGCAGACCTTTGGTTGCCAAAAGGTCTGGAGAGGCATTGGGGAGTGATCCCAAAAGGAGTGGCCCAGGTATCTTCCAGACCTGTGAGGTGGAAGATGTTCAGTGTAGCCCGGTTAGGTCCCAGTGTAGTGGGAGGGGTGTAGGGGCTCACGTCCTGTCTCAGTGGAGAAGGGGTGAGTGTGGGACTGTGGGTCCCAAGGTGCCCGAAACCCAGTCTCAGGGCCTGGTGGGTTCCTTAAGGGAACACCAGGTTGGGGGCCTAGACAGTGCTAGTAGGCCATTTGAGGAGGATCTCCTAGTGTCAGGAGAACCTCGAGCCTCTGTAAACAGAGCTCCAGTGGTTCTGGTGTCTGGCGGCACCGCTCCAGTTGGGAGGGTGCAGAAGTCCAGACTGAGGGGTGAGAGGGGGATGTGTTCCCCAGTGGGAGAACCAGTGGGTCAGGGACCAGCCAGAAGGGCTGAGTCCCCTAGGAGTGACCATGGTGACACCACTTCTGTCCTGGGGGATCTTCGCGCACTGTCAGGTGGACAGGGGCCGGGAGATCTGCGCCAGGCAGACTGTCACGAGACACATGAGTCATGTGTCACCCTCGGGGAGGTACTGTGTGAGTCCCCAGAAGTCCTGGTGCGCCAGGCAAGTGTTCAACCGCAGGGGTTGGTCCCTGGGTTGGGAAGCCAGGTGCAGGTGTTGCCTGACCTGGAGGGAGGGACATCTGTAAGCAGTGTCTCTACCAGTTTGTCTTTAAAGTGTATCACTCCGAGTGGGAGGGTGCAGACTTCTGGAAAGGGGTGCAGAGGGAGGGAGTCCTCGCCTCTGACCCCGGTTCACCTGGAGGGTTTAGACCCTAGGTTGGAGGGCCAGGTCCAGGGTGTCCCCCCTGACCTGGAACCCAGTTGCAGGATAGAACCCCTGAACTGGGGGGCGAATGGTGCAGGACACCTGCCACAGGTGCCCTGACTATTCTAGAAGGGGGTACCGCTCCAGGTGGGAGGGTACAGAGCCCCAAGGAAGAGGAGGACTGGGTATGGAACGGCCCACCCCAGCCTCCTGTCCAGCCACCGAATACGGGCCCGGGGCTGGTGGGTCAGTGCCAGGTTGTCAGACCCGACCTGAAGGGAAAGGAAGTGGACGAAGGGTGCCGAGCACCTGGGGCTACTGCCCCCCTCCTTCTGACGCCACAGGGGTTTGAGGGCCCTGAGAGGCATAAGGCCTGGGTCTCATCCCTGACCACTGTCACTCGTCACTGCGGCTTGCTGTCTGTCTGTTGGGACACACCTGTGAGCAAGTTAAGGCTAGGTGCTGCACAGGTGGTGTCCACAGGTGAGGAGAAGGGTTCCACATGGGTTGGCTTGGTGGACCCTGAGAGTATGGATGGAGAGATCCAACCGTGTTCAGGAAGGCGTAGACCAGGAATAGTGCCCTGCTGTTTGGGCCAGTTTCCGTGTTCTATCGCCCTAAGCAGGGAATCCCATCGAGGTATCGCTTGGGCTACCCTGGCTTTAGGCTGGAAGGGGGTTGTGTTGGAAACGGCCCTTTTTGCAGGGTTATCCCCAAACTTTTTGCTTCTTCCTCCTTTATTTTTTTCTGACCCGTGGTTGTTGGCAATAGGACTCTGGGCACTTTACCACTGCTGATCAGTGCTAAAGTGCATATGCTCTCTGTATAAATTGTTATATGGATTGGTTATCCATGATTGGTATATTTGTTTCACCTGTTAGCCCCTAGTAAAGTGCACTGAGTGTGCCAGGGCTGGTGATTCAAATGCTACTAGTGGGCTGCAGCACTGATTGTGCCACCCACAGGAGTAGCCCTAAAATGATGTCTTAGGCCTGCTTGCAGTGCCTATGTGCAGTCCAGGACTGCCATGTCGACCTGGCCAGTGCACCCACTGACCAGGTCTTATCCTTCCCTATGTGTACATGTCAGGCATCCCTATGGTGGCCCTAGCTACCCCCCTGGGCTGGGTGCAGTGCATCTGAAAGGTAGGGCATGTACTGAGGTGTGTAACATGCCCTGGTAGTGAATTACAGCCATTTTCGTTTTTCACTGCTGAGAGGCTATCTTGCCCATAGGATAGAATGGGGAAGGCTGTTTACATGCCTATCTTCCCATAAGGGCAAGATAGAAAATCCAAGTTTGGTTTCTTTGTGTTCAGAATTTAATTATACATCTTTTTAGCAAGATGGTTTTTAAATTCACTGTGTGAGAATAGCACTTTTTAGAAAGTAGCTATTCTCCTGTTTAACCTTCCTGTGTGCCTGTGTGCTGGTTGGCTGACTGGTGTCATGTGATGGGCTAGGTGGCTCCAGGAGCCTGGATGAGTCAACAGCAGGGTGAATAGGGAGATCTGCTTTAGATGGGTGGGAGGAGTAGTCCCTGGGTTTGAATAAGGCTGCCCCTGCCAGCACAAAGCTGGCTCCACCCCCTGCTGGCCAGGCTGAGGACTCTGCCTCTGCTGGCACAAAGAAGGCTCCACCTCCTGCTGAGCGTCTAACGACCCTGCCCCTCACTCTGAAAGGAACCAGGTGCTCCAGAGCAGAGCACACCCAGGAACCGGTTTGAGCAGGGGAATTTCCCACTGGAACACAGAGAGACAAAGACTTGGAGGGGTATAAGAAGAGGACCCCAGACACCTAAACTTTAGATCACTTTGGAACTAAGAAGAAACCTCTGCCAAGGAGAAAGCTGAAAAGGACTGAAGAGGAGAAGACTGCCTGCTTGCTGTTTTGCTTTGCTGCCAAGGAGAGGGGAAGGACTTTGCTGTGTCCCCTTCTTTTGATTCTGATCTCCAAGGGCCTGAGAAGAGCTGGCTCCCTGTTAAGAAGTCCCGGGAACAAAAGGACTTCACCACCAGCTCCCCTGGAACTCTGCTGAAGGAGTTCTGACCTGCCTTGGAGTGCTTGCCCAGTCTTGGGGCCTCAGGAGGTCGTTTTTGCTGTGTTTGGGAGCTGGGAAGCAGAAGCGTGAAAAAGAGTAACTGGTACCCAATGCATCATCCGATTGCGTGTCACAAGAACGAGAGTGCGAGGAGAATTTCATCGCGGCGTCATCGCAGCGCCCGGAGTCCCCGCATCGCCGAGTGCGTCGAGCATCGTCCCGGTGCGAGAAGATTCCTGACGCTGCGAGGGTCGTCGCAGAACCAGTTTGCGGGCCACACCACTGCCAGTGCGTGAAAGTATCCAGTCACTGCGTGCGTCGACGCAGAGTCCCGTTCCGTGGAGCATCGAGAGTTGCGGCGCCGGAAGTCAACGCTGCGCCGCGCATCGTGCCACATCGAAGAGTGTCGCATCGAACCTGTGCCTGAAGCTTCCCCCTAAGAAACCTACGCAACGAAAGCCAAAGTCATCGCATCCTCCCCCTACAGATCGGAGCCGGCGCATCCACCTCTGCTGCGTGAAGCAGGGCTGCTGCAAAGCCTCCGCAGGATCTCAGGAGTATCGCATCGCCTTTGCCATCTTCCTTGTTATAGCTTTTGGGAACCTTATTGCAACTACAGGTACTGTTGGGCACCAGAGTGTCGCATTTTGTGCATTGAGAGTCGCATTGTGCAAGACACTGACTTTTACATCCTGGAGTACTTTCTGCAAACTCTTGAACTATCTTTAAAGTAACCTTTTGAATTATATGTTGGTTTGTCTGTAGTATTTGGTCTTGTGAAGTTTTTAGTAAAGATACCTTATTTTTCTAAAACTGGTGTGGAGTAAATCTGTGGTGTTTTCACTGTGTTACTGTGAGTGTTGGTACAAATACTTTACACATTGCCTTTGATAGCCTAGACTGCTCAGGCCAAGCTACCTAGAGGGTGAGCAGGGGTTATCTTAACAGTGTATCCCCCTTTCCCTGACTAGAAGCAAGGGTCCCTACTTGGACAGTGGTACCTACCCTGCCAACTAGAGACCCCCAGATCTAACAATAATCCAGACATAAATAAAAGCAACAAGTACCAGTTGGATCGACAGTTCACATTATTGAGAAGTACATAAAATCCTTACAAAGATAGAAACAGGTATCAGCGAAAGTCTCTTTTCTCAGAAGTATACAAACACTTATTGATTATACATTCGTACTTCCAGCATTGTATATCAACCATTACAGCCTGCCATTAAAGCAATATCTAAGCACCGTGCAAGAGCACAAATTACTCTCCACAACATTAGAACTGCAAATTAAGGCAACTCCCTTCGGCTGGGCAATAGAGTCATGACCATTGTGTAAGTAACCAGATTCATTATAATAAAACTATATAAACCACTCAGAAATATCAACTGAGAGAACCAGTGAGGGTAATAAAGGAAGGAAGGAAAGGGGGGGGGGGGGGGTTTGGTGTATAGGAACGATCCATTTTATAAGGCCACATCATCCCACACTCAGTCCCAGACAAACCAGTCTCTGTGGCACATTTCAAGAAACTATATCATCAGAAGTAAAGAAATGTACAAGGTGCAAAACTCGTTAATGAGTGAGATCACCATGCCTAGTATGTGGATTAACCTGATCGGAGTCGGATGCGAAGAGGAGTCTTCTGGAGTCGATGCTACTTGTAACACCATCAGCATGACTCCCCATGCTGCCAAGATAGGATACTTGCGGAGTTCCAGTGTGTCCTCTCTTATCAATAAAGTTGCCTCTGCTTTAGCCCAAAATGACAAAGAGTGAACCCAGGCTGTGAGTGAAGGGGGATCAATTGAGTTCCTGCGGTGGGTGACCAATTGCTTGGCCACTGCCAGCCCCAAGTCAAGAAAACAAGAGGTGACCCCAGGTGATGCAAGCCCCCTATGTATTCGGTAGAGCTCTATTTGTGCTAGTGGTTAAGAAAGTTATCACTCCGAGCCGATATCCTGCAGTCTAGGGCATGACAATATCATATGTAATAAATCAGCGTTCACCAATTGGCATTGTGGGCAACAAGCATCTGCTTTATTGAAAAACGCGTTCATTTTATCTAGGGATAGGTAGGCCCCATGTATTATGTAGAACTGAATTAGCCGAAATCATGCATTCCTAAGTATTTGTCTGGGACTTTCCCATTGTGAATGGTCATGCAAAATCTGTTTCCCACTTAATACTCAAGTGCTTTAAATCAGTAAAGGTGTATTCTCTAATAGACTTTGCAAATCATTTAATGAGGTGTCTCCCCGTGCCCAGTACGTGGATATATTGGAGCAGCAAGTGCATCGGGAGCTCTTGTTAAATATCCCCCCAGTGGTGTCTCAATGTGGCCATCCAAGAGGCGTGTTTTAGGAACTGCCCAACTGAACACCTTTCTAATCCACCAGAGATTGGAACGGCCTTAATGTGCCCTCTATGGCCAGACACTGGCTATCTAATGCTGGAGATATTGGCCACATAATCCAAAACCATTTGATAATGGCCAGGAGAATACCCTGGGTAGGCCATTGGCCAAAACTAATTAATAACCACTGCATCATTCTCAATTTTGACAATCGAGGGCTAGTGAGGCACTTAATACACCAGCTACCGTCAGCTCCTTCCACACACTCGAAAATCTCTATAGTACCATTGGCCTTTCTCTATAGACCCTCACCAAAACTTAAACTTATTATCAACCAAGCAGGTCACCAGGCAGTCAACAATCCAACCTGCTCACCTCAGTTGATGGCAAACAATCCCCTGCTTGGCAACCGATACTCTGGATGTGGATAGCTGCGATTGACTCAGCCCTCTCCGTAACCCACCACACCCACCCAGCTTTTGCAAGCCTTCAGACGAAGAAACACAACACGTGATAGATGGCTGTACTACCATGGGTCGTTCCCCTACCACCATGCAGGCCTTACTCGACCCACTATGTTTACCACCTTCCACTCTTAGTGGGATGACCCCAACTCAGCATGATGAAGGCAGAATCTCACTCATTTCATGGAATATAGCTGGTTTTAAAAAGTAAAAGGGCATCCTGGTGTGGGACTCAGAGCTGAGGAATATGAGCATCATTTGTTTACAGGAGACATGGCACAGAAACCTCTTTTTCTACACTGTTATCATTCATTTTACACACCAGCCACCCCCTCTATCACAGGCAGAGCTAAAGGGGGTTCAATAACATTTATTGCCAGCACAATTGTGTTTGACAAAAGAGTATTTGTCAATAACTCGAACTATTTCCACATTATTGTAGCCAGGGGACGGAAACCTCCTCACCTAGAACTAATACATTTTTATAATATTAATTTCAAAAACTTAGCAGAGGTAGCAGAAGAGCTGGGGCCTACACTGGAGGATTCACTATCTAATTATACCAGACAGCTTTTCATCGTATTCAAAGAAGGCAGGCTTTCAGTTTCTACAAATATTTGGTAGAACACTGCAGTATTTGTTGAGAAATATTGAATCATATTTTACTTTTAGTGAACGTCATTAAAGCAGCTTTTTTTAATCTTGTGCACACAGTGTCTAAAGGTACTTTGATATATATCCTTATTGGTGATAGAAGTTCACTATTCTGGAGAACAAAGTCCAACCATTTTGAGGTGTTCAACAGTTCTTTTAGAGAAATGAACATGGTTAAGCGACAAGATCATATATGATGTAGGAGCTATCATGAGGAATTACATAACTGAGACCAAATCTTTTCAGAAGTTCCCTACATGCATGAAGTTATGATGTAAAGAACCACAGTTTGTGAGCCTTGTAGCAGGTTCAATATGGCAACTTGGGAAATGCTTTGTGCTCAAAGTTATTGGTCAGTTCTATTCACACAGCTACAATAATATTATTTTTTATGTCTTTTCAGCATCATCTGGAGCAGGTGAAGGAGACGTTGGCCATGTAGGCGGGGTAGCAGCTGACTACTGTGTCTCACCTGGTGAGACCACCGAGACTGAGGGATACAGTGCCATGGTGCATTAGGGGACTAGCATGGAGGGCTCCAGCTCAACATCTTCTTTTGTGGCCTCCACAAGTGACCAGTCACAAGTGGTGGCAGACTCTTCTGCTCCAGTTCCACCTTCATTCTTGTCTGCCACGAGATAGCTATCTCCTCTCTCCCTCTTGTTCCCGCATTGGCCAAGCCTGCCCCCCTAAAAAGGCTGAGATCTCCTTTGCACCAGGCACCTCACCCCTTGCCCTTGTCCCCCAGTTACACTGAGTGAGAAGGCTATTGACCTGCTCCCCAGCATCACTGTAGGTCAGACCGCACTCCTGACTGCCATATAGGGGCTTAGCTGCCATATGCAACAAATGTATTTTCAAGATCTAGCCTCCTCACAGACCGCAGTGTTCCAACAATCCCAACATTGTGCCCCACCTCCCACCCATTCCCCATCCCAATTCCCTGTTTCCAGCCCTGTCACAAGTACATTCAATCTTTTGCATGCACCCACTCCAACACACACATGCAGCACACGCACACATAAACACAAAGACAGCAAAAAACACAGGCACACTATCAAATATCCAGTCACCGAACTCATATGCACCAACACCAGCACACCGACAGATACCACAACCATCACCACACCCACATGCACCACTCCCAACAAGCCCATCCACAAACACCGCAGCAACCACCACAACACAAGCACCACCCACCATCAGCATATCCACGGACACCGCAGATACCACCACACACACATGCACCACCATATCCAGCACCTCCACAGCACACCCATCCACAGATACACACACATTATAATCCACACCGATCAAACTCAAACACCCACACTCTCCCAAACAACAGACACCTATGACACAACACACACCCAAATATGCATGGCACACCAGATCCACAGGCACCTGCACTCTCAACAGACACATGCACATCAGACACTGCCACTCCCTCTACCTCCCAAATATAACTCACAGTCGAACATCCTACCAATTTTCCCATACAAGATGTCCTTTTTACCCTTGCCTAACCCCTTCCGATCTCCAACCCATGCCTACCAAACACAAATCCACCCCTTCTACACCCCAACCCAACCCACCACATCCACATCCCAACCCACCCACCCCAATACAGAAACTACCCCTACTAAACCAAAAGTACCTCTCCCAAACACAAACCTCCCTCCAAAACCCAAGAGCACCCCCCTAAACCCAACGCTGCCAAACCCAAGAGCACCCCTCGCAGACCCGCCTCCCAAGTAAGATTTTTGATGTCCCTACTGTGCCTACGAGTTGCCCCTTCCTGAGGAAGTTTCTCTTGGCAGTGAATTAGGGGGCAGGTTTTGTGCCACTACACAACAATGCAAAATTTGGACCTTTATGGATTGCTATTTCACTTTCATATCATTTTTCAGAGACTTATCTCATTTTGAGGAATAAGTCCATACTTTTGATTTCATCAAATTAGTCCTGGCATTAATTTTACTTTGCAATTATTTGATTCCTAGCAATGTTTCTGAGTAAAATGTGAAGTACTTATTTATCTTTACCATTATGGCAGGTACTATAATAGATTTTTAAATATCTACTTTCTTAAGAGCAAACACTGGTTAACATAGTATGTGATAGTCATTTGAATTTAGGGTTCAGGCATTCATCATAGTAATGGCCACTTGCACAAACCTATTGATGTTACAGCATTTTTGGGATGTTACTACAGGTGTTTTTGGTTTACCTTCATTACTGATCAGTATGAGCACATATGTATTACACCTTATGAAATATTTTGACTATTGTAATTGGATACAGTACAGGACTTTGGGGACTTTGGGAAAGACAGAGATTTTTCTGGTAATTTCTAAGGTAACGGTTACACCTTGTCTAGTGCAATTTCTATATCTAGTTACATTGCACTTATCCCAATGATGTGTGTTGAATATGTTTTAATGTGACATTTTTCTGAAATTATTTTATTGTGACTTTTTCATTTTGTATTTGATATCCTTTTTTGTGCAAGTGTTCATGTTTTTGAAGGCAGCTTGCACCAAATTTATACATACAATCTGATTATACAGTTGTGTTTCTTTAATTCCTAAAACGTCAACAGTACACACACATGTATTGCACATTGGTATGCTATTGTTTGTCAGAGGGATATAAAAATGCCTGAGTGCAGTGCAAATGTTCTGAGACAAGTCAAAAGGTAACAGTGTAGATTTTTTCATCATAGAGCGGCAGAAGCAAGACTTGTAAGATCGTGTCCAGGGCGGAAAACGAAGTGTGAAAGTGAGAAAAGGTGAGTTTCAGCCTTATATCACTCCCAAACCGCCAACTCAATTGTAGAGGTTTTACCTCCACAGTCACGCTAGCGGGAAGGCACATCGTGATTGGCCCGGTGGACACACTGGCGGTTCTCCCTCCAACAGTCGCTTTTGCTTATAGCGCCATTGATGCAGACAAACAGACCTGGCAGAGTCAGAGGCACTCCAACAGTCTTTTGTCCATCTATACGCCAGCATCTAAATAGAGTGGGCAGACCGCCTAGTAGGCAGGCGGGAAGACCGTCAAAAAAGTGGCAGTGGAACCAGGCCTGTCAAGATCTAAATCAGGCCCTCTGTCAGATTCCCAAAACAACAGCAAAGAAGAAGATGGCAAAAGATTTATCAACTACCTTAACAAAGTAAGTAAAAATATTAAACTATCTCAATGTAACCTAACTTAAAAAAGTGGAAATGTATAATAAATAATAAAACAAAGACTGTGTTTATATTTTCTAACAAACTTTAGATACTATTCTACTACTGTAGCACAATGATTAGTTAAACCAAAAGTACAGTTCAATGATTAATTAAACTGCAGGCTCCTTGACAATGGCAAATTACAAGTAAATAAAATTAAGAAATGTATAAACATCAAGAAAAACGTACACGCAAAAAATAAACATAAAACCCCATGACCCCTACAAACAAACCAAACATAAATGTTTAAAATGTTACTAAAACAACCTTTTTACCCCAAACAAGTCATCTGACCCACATCTCCACAGCTTCGACGTAATACTGAAAAAAGACCTGCAGATAAAACCAGCAACAAATATGTAAATATAAAATGAATTACACTTGAAATTATGTTTTCTCTACATTAACAAACTAAAGTTAGATTTATAACAAAATATTTATCTACATAATTATACTGTTTTCACGTAGAATTGCAGAAAGTGCAAGCTATAAAACATCAGAGAAAGGCAAACAATTGCTCTTGTACATGGAATACACTTAAAGCAAGAAAGCACAAGCACAGAGAATTGGAAATGTACGAAATAATATTCTAACACTTGTTATTAAAGTGAGAGAACAAAACCACCCACAAATGCAACCAGAATAAAAGAATTAAGTTCACTAACATATGTCTCAGTAACAGAGGTAGTTTACCACAACCACATGCTTATAGAAACCCCATTTTACAATAAAAGTAACAAAATGTAAGTCCCCTAATGGATTATTTGAAGACACGTGGATTGGAAGACTGCACCACTCTGGATGCAGACTCCAATCAAAATTCCAAATACAATGGTGGAATGTCTACGAAAGCACCATGATTCAAAAAGCCAAAACTACCAATGCAGTAGAAGTTTGGCACAAAGCCTCTCAAACCACATTAGAAAGAAACAACCCACCACTCTACACATTCATAAGAGCCCTCCGAAGAGAACAAAGCTACCAAAAACTAAGGATAGATCAATCAGTAAACCAAATTAAACCTATAATAGGCAAACAAGCCAGTAAAATGTACAAAATCCTATAAAGTAAAGTGAGAATCTTTATTAATAACAAGAGCACACTACTTACAAGTAATAGCAAAATCCCTATTATTCATCACCTACCTACCTACTAATTAGTAAAGCTCAACAAAATAAAACACCACCATAACATAACCTTTTAAAATTAAATATTAAACAATTTATTTTTATATATCTGTCCAAAAATATATCAATAAGAATTGAAAGAAAGACTAATAAATAGAAACATGTAATTAATACATATCAATAACCAACCACAAACCACAATATTTGATGTAAACAACATGAAACCAATTAACTCACACACATGGAAAATAATACTTTTACATTGCAATTAGATCAAAATACATACACATAATAAAAGGTAACATGTGTCACCCAAAAACAAATAGAAATATCATACTTACAGTTGTGTTGCTGGAGATATTTCTTGACACCCATCTCCAAAAAATCAAATCCACAAAAATGTAAAAAATAAATACCAAAACCCCCAAACCCTCAAATAAAAACAAAAAACAAAAAGTTTCAAAGCAAATCCGCCAAAGTAGTCCACAGCAATTAGGAACCATAATAAACCCAAACAATGAAAAATAAGAACTGCTCCAGGAAATTTGAAAATGTAAAGGTAATTTAAAAAAAGTAAAATGGGTTTCAATAAACGAAAATAATTTAAAAGAAAATCACATTAAAAACAGCTACATGCAATCCCATTTGATGTGTAAACCTGTAAGAAAACATAACATACCAACCCTCTCAAAATACAGCAACTCCCAAATACAACATATCCAAAAAACACAATAGTAGTACCAAACTATAACTAGGCCTAAAGCAGAACACTACTAAACAATATAACACAATCGACCACAAAACAGCCTTTAATAAACAAAACTAAGACTTTAACCCACACGAACTACATATCCCAACACCCCCACTCCTACAAACCTAAAGACAAACTTAAAAAGGCCACACCTTATCTGTTATACAGCAGCAATTAACATTAAATACATGGCTGCTAAATGGAAATTAAAAAATGTCTATCTCCCTATAGAAAACAATAGAAGTATAACTCAAACGTATTGAAAAATGTTAAAAAGATATATATGAACACATATCTGTCACCTGCTTTTTTAAAAATAAAAAACTGTGTAATAAATGTTGTACTACTCTAATAATGAAAAGGTTTATAATTGAAAAAAGTAAATGAATGAAAATAAATGTCAACATATACATTAAATAAAATATGAAAAACAAAATAAATTAAATTATAAAAGCCATGACATGTTGTTTACTTTAAAAACAAATACACAGTACACACAAAAAAAGACAATGTATTTTGTTAAATGTTCATACTAAAGGGGCTACATTTACTATTAAAGGGGTTAGTAGAACTATCACACTCCAATGTAAACCATTTTGGGGCATGTGCTGGACACTAATGGGGTTAGATTGACTACTGCCCCTCCAATCTAAACCATTTAGGTAAAGGTGTCGGTCACTAAAGCAGTGCCATTTACTATCCCACTCTAATCTAATTAATTTTGAGGAAGGTGATGGACCCCAAAGGGGTCACATTTACTATTTCTTCTCCAGAATATTGAATGTTGCCGAAGGTGTTGGACACTAAAGGAAATAGCTTGAATATTCCCACTCCAATGTAAACAATTTTGGGAAAGGTGTTTTACGCTAAAGGGGGAGATTTACTATTTCCAGCTCCATTCTAATTCATTTAGGCGAAGGTGTTAGACACTAAAGGGGCTAGATTTACTATTCACACTCCAAGGTAACCCATTTTGGGGAAGGTGTTGGACACTGAAGCAATTGCATTTATTATTCCAACTTCAATCTGTTTATTTTAGGGGAATGTTTTGGACACTAAAGTATGTAGATTTACTATTCTCACTCCAAAGTAATTGATTTTGCAAAAGGTGTTGAGCACTAAAGGGGTTTTATTTATTATTCCTGCTCCAAAATAAACCATTTTGGGGAAGGTGTAGGACACTAAAAGAGATTACATATATTCCAACCCTCAAATATTTAATTTAGGGAAGGTGCTGGGCACTAAATGGGTTAGATTTACTATTCCCCCTCTAAGATAGTCCATTTTGGGGAAGGAGTTGAACACTAATGGGGTTCGTGTCCTGCAAGCATCCATATCCATCCATATCCTCACCTGCCAGGCCTCAAAGTAATCCCTGTCAGCACAGGTTTTGTTCTGAAATGGGCCCTCTCCGCCTCTGCAAGCACGCAGGTTATGCAGAGCATGAGCTACAGCATAGACAGCTTTGTAAGAAGTGGCTGCATTATTGAATTTGGTCTCATCGAGAAACGTGATGTTGAGTCCTGTTAGCTCCTCTGTACCATAACAGTCTTTAAAATCTGTAGATGTTCTTTTTGTCTCATTTGTAGGCCACTGGCAGCCAAAAACCTCTTCCCAGAAGCTTCTCATGAAAATGTCAGAAGGGGTGTGAGAGGGTCGAATGCCAAGCATGAAATTTCGGAATCCTGGCAGCAAGCTCTTCTGGATTAGGAGTCTTAAGGAGCCATTTAGAACTTTATTGAACTCAGAGTCTGAAAACTGCTCATTTTCTGCCCAGCCTTCGCTTGCTATCCAAACTTTCCCTGTGAGGTTGAGTCTTGCTGCCTCCTTCAGAAGAGGAAGCATGCTTTCCATACTGGAGAAGCTTACAATAACCTTGGCCCGGGATTCCTTGATCACATTAATGACATGATTAATTTTCATCTCTGAGTAAACCAGTGGAAGCCCCACATGAAAAGCAGCACAAGCAGAATACCTGCCCAGTTCCTCTTTCAGTATCTGGCTGCCCAGCCGGCCGTAGTCACTCTCCTCTGCTACAATGCCCACCCAGGTCCATCCAAAGTGTCCAATGAGATCAGCCAGGACCCGGGACTGGTACTCGTCACTTGGAACAGTGCGCAGGAAGGAGGGGAACTGCTGTTTGTCACTGAGGAGTGAGACAGTGGATCCATAGCTAATCTGAAATTTAAAAAAACAAAGTATAAATGTAAGACAAAATAGCTCCAATTTACAAGAGTGCCCAAATGGCTCTAAAATAGGCACAAATTAAAAGTATTATTCCATAGCATATGCTTGTCAGAAGGCTACCTAGTGAGCTTGGTTGCATTAATGTAGGTTTGAGTCTTGCAAACTATATGACTGTTTTACAACTTGGGGGAAGGCATGTTATAGGATCAATCTTGGAATTAGTTTGATACCTTGAAACATTATATCCAGGACTGCACTTATGGTACTCAATAAAAAATCATAATATATTATTGTTAAAGAGTTAGGAATCTGGTTCCTGGGAGGAGAATTGAAATTAAATTTGCACATTACATTTGTGTTTTAATTTTTTTTGTATTGAATACAGAACCATTTCCCAACATTCATCATCTGCTCTATTTCCTTTCTTTTAAGTGTCATAATCGTTGCACCCCAAGCCTGGAACCCTGACTCCATGTTAATAGAAGTACATAGCTGTTCTGCCTCCTGACAAACACATCTCCTGCTCACCTGATCCAACCTGCATCTCACAATCCATTCATTAAAAACATTCTTCACCACTCTGTTTCTGAGAACATTTGGCTACTGCAAAAGCTTTCTAATTAGTTTACACAATAAGTCCTTAAACCTCACTTTGCCACATGTACTGATTTTTCTCTTGCTATCTCATCCCTTTCTGGTACCAGGCAGGGTCGCTCAGTGGACAAAATAGAGTTCCGCCCAACTTCTTCACTCTGGTTTTAAAAGCATGCATGTCACGGATGCCCATATTTCATTCAGCCATATTTCTCTACCCTCTGACCCAACCGCTCCACTTCCAATCATATTGACATAGCAGTACCTTAAACTCACTCACTGGAGCCTCAGTGTGAATGCCCTTCACCTTCTTAGCACCCTGATTGAAACACTCACTCAGTGCTTATAAGATTTACTATTGGCCTCATGTACTAAGGTTTTTAGCGTTCACATTACATCTGATTTGGTAAAGCATAGGGTTTGCGAATGATAAAACTCTTTTTCAAATGCACAAAGCCAATTTAATGATTTGAAAAAAATAGATTCAGAATCAATAAATGGGTTAAGAAAACCATACTGAATCTGTATTTGGAAGGGGACAGCTAAAAGACACCTCAAAGGATGTGGTATTGGCAAATAGGAAGGAGTCCCCAATGGATCCCATTGTCCTTGTGAACGTTGACAAAAACATGTTTTTGGGGCAGGCAGTTGTCCATATTCCTAAAAAAGTATGTAAAACATTTAGTTTTTTTAAAAATCATATTTTTTTTCCTTTATGGAAAACGGACTACATTTTTTTAAAACAAAGATTGTTTTATTTAAAAGAAATCACAGACATGGTGGACTGCTAACACCAGTAAGCCACCATTCCTGTGATGCAGTTCATCATAGTGGGTCACAACTTGCAACCTATCTCATTAATATTAATATATGCCGAATTGTGATCCACTATGATTCGGTATTTTAATAACTGACATATTAGTAAACATGATGGTTTATAAAACACTGACCCATTCATTAAATGTTGGTGTGCAAATTGTGATCACTTTTACCAAATGCTTTGTTTGTACGAGGCCCTCTTTCTTTGAAACATCATCTGGTTCCTAAAGAGGCACCTTCCCTGTCAAGAAGATTCAGCACAGTCTGACCTCATGGAATTGGCCACTCCAGGACTGCCACCACTGTGAATGACAGCTTATCTTTTCAGTGTTATCATATTATGGCCCTCTCACATATCACTCCCCGGCCTAAACAGTTTCATTTATGCAATCAACCACCACTGTTCTTCTTATATACTGCTTCTTTAATTCAATTATTTGTAGGCATATTTGTATTAATCAGAAGCAAAAAAACAAATAAATGAAGTCAAGTAACTTGCATTGCCTTAGAATGGCTGAAAATCAAGTATCCAGCATGACCTTACCTGTGGTTGTCTGTGCAACCCCAAAACTCTAGCCATAGGTATACTGGCAAGTGAGGCGGCATCTCCAATGATTGCTGCAAGAGGTGGGGTCTTTTGACAGCGGTAGTGCGGAATAATCTCTTCTCTTCCAGTGAGCATCCATAAGGTACCCTTCAGTGTCCTCCCTACCACACCACAAGAGTCGTACATCCAGAATCCAAGAGTTGCATCAGGAAGAAGAGCAGGATCCTGATTGATTTCATCTATAGCAAACACCATAGCCAGGAGTCTCTGGTATAAAGGGGATCTGAACCTAGAAGAGACAAGAATACAGGAGTAATTTATAGTTAGATTGAACACCAAACAGGTCCTTTAGATATATTAGTGCTGTTTTATTTAGTTAGTTACTTAGTTTGGGTATTGCAAGGACTGGGACCACAAGAAGGAATGTCAGAGTACTTAAAATTCCTTTTTTAATGGCTCAGCAGTTTAACAAGGAGATATTAGCAGTGCATGGACTTAAACTGGTAAGTATGTACATCAAGAGAATGCATAGACACTGCAGTTCAAGATTGGCTTAACTACCCTCAATTGTTATATTCCATATAGGTACCATATTATAGGCCTTGGTAATGTCATTACCCTTCACCTATATTCTTCCCTACATTACACTTGTCACGGTTTACAGGGACTGACCTTTTACCTAGATACTACATTGCATTCAGAACGCAGGTTTTCCCTAGTTCGAAATCTTATACATTATGCATGAGGATTCTTGGAAGCACAGCTGGACTACCATCTCCTGTATAAAATCTATGTATAAAGTTCATGCCCAATGTCATCCTTAGGCCGACACAGTAACACAGCAAGGTAGGACCTCCGGGCAGACCTATGGGTATATATACATCACATCTTGCTAAGATAAGACAGGGGAGACTGAGAATTCCCGGCCGACACACTGACCAGAGACGCTGAGGTTCCTGCATGCAGACACTCCAGCTCGCAGTGGTCTAAAACATCCCTTGCGGGGTGTCCAACTTGAGACCAGGACAGGGTCCCATAGTCTCTCACTTCAGGTAATTGGGTTGACTAAATCCTAGAGGAATTCTTGGCTTAACACCTACACACAGGCTAGGTTCATTTAGGTACATCTAGTAAGGGAGACATAATAGGAGTACGCATCTTTTATCATGTGTTTTATTTACTTGAATGTATTCATGATTATTGGAAGATGGTAGAACTATACCATCCTTTTACCTTTATAGTACTGCTAATCATTTATATCTTATACTGTCTAACAGTTATTGCAGCTCATTTATTTTACACCAGAATAACAACTGTTCACTAAATACTTATTGAAAATGCCCAGCCTGTTTATTCTGTGTATCTCTCTGAGACAGACTAAGAAAGCATGAGTGACTGGGGTGAAAGATAGTCTATTGTTTCCACGGTCCTGAGGGATCACGGATGTCCTGTTTGATGTTTGCCAGGAACTATTCTACCCTTGGTAAGAGGAGAATCTAGTGGCACTGTGAGTTAGTTGGTACAAAACGCCAACATACCCAGTGGGGGTGTTCAGAGTCAGTCTGACACCAATCCTACAGTGTATGTTGTCTAAACACGCATATCCTATATTCTTTTTATAGGAACTACACGCCACAATGTCATGCAAGACATCCGAAGAAAAGCAATGGATTACTTGTGTGTGAGGGGTAGAGATGCAATGGATTAGAAAATAGAGCGTCTGATGGTCACGTGGTGTTGAAGTTATAAAGGAATGGACAGGGATATTAGAAATTCTGATGGGGGAGTACGGGGCTAGGAGGGCAAGTAATGATTAATACACATGTGTCCTATGAAATCAGTGAATTTTGAATCTCACAGGAGAATAAATTAATCCACCCTATGGTGTTTATGCTCCATACTACCATGAGACAATCTTTGCCACTTGTATGGTTGCTTAACAACGATGGTGGGAGAACTTGTTATGATTATGTCACTGGATGCTGGAAAGGCATTCGACGTTGGTGAATATCTTTACCTAATTCTACAATCATAAAAGATGGGATTCACTCTGAAATACATACAATGGATCAAACTGCTGTATGCAAAACTACTAGCCTGGGTACATGTTAATGGTGAAACGTCTGAGGACTTTTCTTTGAACTGAGGGGTGATGCTGAGCTGCCCAATGTCGTCCTGCTACTTGTCCTGGCTGTGGTACCATGGGGCTCCTGGGTAAGAAGAGATGTCCAGATTAGAGGCTTGAATTGGGATATTAGATGGGAGGAAATTGGGTCACTCAAACCAGGCTTATTATTCTTTATCTAGCAGACCCTGCACAAACTATCCCCAAGTCCTTAAAGCTATCAGAATATTTGGAAACTATTCAGGCCTCCATTGTATTTGGCATAAATCAATCTTATACATGTTGACACAATGACCCCACAAAATGACAAAGATTATCCACTACACATAAATAGGGAAGGATTCAGAAACCTGGGGAATATATGTGACTGAAGATAAAGAGAGATTCATAGATAATAACTTGGGAAGGCTTCTAAATAGACTCAACTCTGGTGTGGCTGACTGGAGGAAGCTTACCGATCAATGATCGTTAGACCCACCCTTTTTAAAATTATTTCATTACCACACTTGATATGTGTACTTACAAATATGAATTTAATGGATCCAGATACATACTTTCAAAACATACATAGCACCTTGTGCATCCTGCTGTGGGAAAAAGCCCATCCAAATGACCATGATGACCTTATGCCAGTTTCCAGTCCTCGGCACCAACACTTAATCGTCAACACTAGCACCTGTGACATTCTGCCACAGTGTCACTGTCTTCCTAATTTAAAGATTACCACAACAACAGTTAATTATTAATTCAATATATATGAAAAATTACTATTACATGCCACCCAAGCTATTCTTAAATCTTTGGGGGCATGAAATATCCCAAATTATCAAATTTTTAGGAGTGCGATGTTAGCTGTGTGTTGTTACTCTCATTGGCAGCATGGCAGGGGCAATAAGTGGTGCAAGCTGGTGTCCTTCTGGTGACAGCCCTGGTACTTATTTGTTTACACAATAAGCACTTCCTTATGCAGCTATATATACGAAGGGGAATAGCACTGCCAGATTTCCGGAACGAGTATTGTGCTTTGCAATTCGTGGTATTAATGATTGGGAATACAACACTTCATCTGAACGATCCATAATGGCAGATACGAGTACAATGAGCCTGAGTGTCCACTTAACCCCTTCTGTGCGACGGACATCCGGTAGCTGTCCAACGCACCAGTGCTCATGTGCGTCGGTCTTCTCCAGGCCCTCTGCGTACATGGCACAAGAACTCCATCTAGTGCCCGCACCAGAGGGATTTCTTTAAGCCCTAAACAGCCTCGGGAGATGGGCTTCTCCAGCTCCTGAGTCTGTTTGGCATGTTTCAGGGATATGTTTATCAGCGTGCATATCGCACTGACGTAATTCCTCTGCAACCAAAACTGAAATGAGCCTATAGGCTCATTTCAGTTTTACTTTCTACGTGATCAGGGGGCTATTTTAGCGCACTAGCCACCAGGGATTATTTTTCGCAACATTTTGGGTGGGGGCTGCCCGAGATGGGAATGCCAATGCCCCAACTCTCCTAATTCCACAGTCTTTCTGCCCAAAATGGGCATGCCAGTGCCCCCAACACCCCCCAAAAAATCCAGTCTTTCTGCCTCCCTTGCATGAATGGTGCTTGGCTGTAGGGCCAGACTAGCTGTAGTGGGCACTGGGTGTTTCCCCCATGGGACGGAGGGGTGAGGGGTGGTTTTGTGGCTGGGGGGCACTTTTGTCACTGGGGGCCTGTTTTGCAGCAGTGCTGCAATATCGGGCCCCTGTAACAAAAGCGGGAGCAGTGCTTTTACCAGCACGTCCTACTCTCCCAGAGACGGTCGAGCAGCAATCTGCCAGGGCTGGTTGCTCTTCCCAGTCTGGTCCAGCTTGGCTGGTGGAGAGCGTGGGTGGGGCTTGGCTTGCAGTGTCAGTGGATATTGCTTGGTTGACTGTGTGCATGAATACCATTTGGCTGGCGGTGTGTGTGGACGACGCTTGGCTGGCGGTGTGTGTGGATGGTGCTCGCTAGTGGTGTGCATGGATGGTGCTTAGCTAGTGGTGTGCATGGATGGTGGTGTGCGTGTACTGAATCTTGGTTGGCGGTTCGGTTTGCATGGATCCCACAGTGTTTTCTTACTCAGAATCCCCACAAACCTCATACCTACTTACAAAGTCACATTTTCCCCACATTTGTTTGTGGGTAAGTTGTAGGATCACTGTGCAGGCCCAGGTCTCCTGATAAAAATGGTACATCACTTGTGTGGATAGGCCAGGGCAAGGGTCCAAAATGTAGTGAGGAGACATCAAAATTACCAATTACAAAACGACCTGGTTTTGCCAGGGGGGCACCTGCGTTTTTGGCCCCAGGCTTGGCGGCCATTTGGGGAAACCTACCAAACTCACACATTTCTGAAAGCTATACACTCAGGAGAGTCCAGAGATGTATAGCTTGCATGGATCCCCTAACATTTTCCTACCCAGAATCCCCAACAAACCTCAAATTTAGATGAAAAAAATCCCTTTTACCTCACATTTCTGTGGTGGACCACCGTGCCGGCACATATGCCCTCCCACCCAGCGTTCCCCTTTGTCTTCCAAGTAAAATGATGCTTCACTTGTGTGGGTGCACAATGCAAAATCGCTTAAAAACATATTTTTTCATAAAAAGCGTCAGCTTTCACTGTAAAAATGTGGTGTGTTCACATTGCGTTTTCGCCCGTTTCCTGCAGCGGGCACTAGGTTTACCCACACATGTGAGGTACCATTTCTATCGGACGACTTTTGGAAATGCGGGGTGGGTGGAATTTTTGTGGATGCATGCAGATTCCAGAACTTTCCATCACAGAAATATGGTAAAATGTGTTTTTGATTTACAAAGTTTGAGGTTTGCAAGGGATTCTGGGTAACAGAACCTGGTGAGGGCCACACAAGTCACCCCATCCTAGATTCCCCAGGATGTCTAGTTTTCAAAACTTTAGAGGTGTGCTAGGTTTCCCTAGGTCTCAGCAGACCTAGGGTTCAAAATCCACAGCTAGGCACTAAGCTTACGCAAACATATGAGGTTCCATTTTTCTCAGAAGACTTTGGGAAATGCGGGGTGGGTGGAATTTTGTGGATCCTCGCAGATTCCAGAAGTTTCCATCACAGAAATATGAGGAAAATGTGGCGTTTTTTTTACAAAGTTTGAGGTTTGCAAGGTATTCTGGGTAATAACCCGGTGAGATCCACACAAGTCACCCCATCCTGAATTCCACTGGGTATGTAGATTTAAAAAATGTATAGGTTGGCTAGGTTTCCCAAGGTGCTGGCTGAGCTTGGGTTCAAAACCCACAGCTAGGCACTTTGCACAAAAAGGGTCAGTTTTCACTGTAAAAATGTGGTGTGTCCATGTTGCGTTTGGGCAGCTTCCTGACAGGGCACTAGGCCCACCCACACAAGTGAGGTAATATTTTGATCAGGAGACTTTAGGCAATGTGGGTGGGTAAAATGTTGTGGATCCATGCACATTCCAGAACTTTCCATCACAAAAATATGAGGAAAATGTGTTGTTTTTTCACAATGTTTGAGGTTTGCAAGGGACCTACACAAATCACCCCATCCTGGATTCATTTGGGTGTCTAGTTATCAAAAATTGAAAGATTTGCTCGGTTCGCCTAGGTGCTGTCTGAGATAGAGTTCAAAATCCACATCTAGGCAATTTGCAAAAAAAGGCCTGTGTTCACTGTAAAAATGTGGTGTGTCCATGTTGCGTTTTGGCCCATTTCTTGTCACGGACACAAGGCCTACCCACACAAGTGAGGTACCAATTTTATCAGGAGACTTTGGGGAATGCGGGGTGGGTAGAAGTTTGTGGATCCACATAGATTCCAGAACATTCCAGCACAGAAATGTGAGGAAAATTTGTTTTTTTTTACAAAGTTTGAGGTTTGCAAGGAATTCTTAGCAACAGAACCCGGTAAGAGCCACACAAGTCACCCCATCTTGGATTACACTGGGTGTCTAGTTTTCAAAAATGTATAGGTCTGCTAGGTTTCCCTAGGTGCTGACTGAACTAGGGTTCAAAAATACATAGTTAGGCAATTTGCAAAAAAAGGGTCAGTTTTCACTGTGTAAATGTGGTGTGTTCATGTTGCATTTTGGGCCGTTTCCTGTTGTGGCACTAAGCCTACCCACACAAATGAGGTACAATTTGGATCAGGAGACTTTCGGGTGTCCGGGGTGGGTGAAATTTTGTGGATCCATGCAAATTCCAGAACTTTCCATCACAGAAATATGACGAAAACTTGGGGTTTTGGGACAAAGTTTTAGGTTTGCAAGAGAATCTGGGTAACAGAACCGGGTGAGATCCACACAAGCCCCCCCATCCTGGATTCCGCTGGGTGTCTAGTTTTTAATAATGTATAGGTTTGCTAGGTTTCCCTAGGTGCTCGCTAAGCTAGGGTTCAAAATCCATAGCTAGGCACTTTGCAATTCATTGGAAAAATGTGGTGTGTACAGATTGCGTTTTGGGCCGTTTCCTGTCGCAACCACTAGGCCTACCCCCAAAAGTGAGGTACAATTTTTATCGGGAGACTTTGGGGAAAATCCACAGCTAGTCACTTAGTGAAACAAGCATTGGCATAGCCAATAGGTCCCGCCTTTGGGACCTTATAAGTGTTTAGCCATGCAACACTTGATGTTGTTGCACCAAGGATATTGTGATGGATAACTAAACACATATAAGGTCCCAAAGGTGAGACCTATTGGCTATGCCAATGCTTGTTTTATGTTGGTGAAGGAAGTCATTTGCAGACTCACGAACTTGGTTGAGGGAGAGAGTAGGGACTGAAGTATAATCCAGAGATTGTAATTTAGGTGAAGCTGATAGTGCAAAGTCTTCCATTGCTAGGACATTTAAAAGAGAGTGGTTCAAATTGATGTCAAGCCTGGATGAAATTCTAATGTTTGCAGATTGGCTCCAAACTTTTCAGCGTCAAAAGCACTGCTACATATATTCACAAAATAGCTTTTCATTATCTTATCATAGACTTTAGAATGTCTAAATGCTAAATTGATCTATTAAAAAAAAGGAGAATGTCTATGAGCTTATTGCATGGTGTTGGTTCAAATAACCATCCTGATAATAATATTAAATCAGTTTTCGCTGCCCTCTGTTGGGGTTACTCGTTTCTAGCTACCCAGGTGCCCAGTAAAGTACTTTGGTATATATATTCCCCTGCATTTTATTGGATTGAGTTAGCATGTGCTACTGTAGACAGTTTCCGCAGTCGCTGCTGTTGCAGATAACATCAGTTGGTATGTGCCATTTGGGTTTAGTGGAGGCTGAAATTTAAAACAAAGTAATTTCATCCATGTGTAACTTCGGCAGAGATATGTATAATGTCATGAAAAAAAACTTAGTAAGGAAGTGTTTAGCAGTTATTGAAATGGTGTGCCAAACAAGACACATCATAAAGAGTTCATTATGCAGAGGAGTTTAAACAATACCTTAGATGTATTTAGACGCACGCCAACATAAAATGTCAGAAGCAAACAGTGAACCCCCTGACTTGATCTCACTGAGCTCTGTTCAGAGCCGATGCATGCCTCCTTTGAGTGTGCGCCCCTCCTTTCCTAGAGTTAATTTCCCCAAGAATAACGTTAGCTGTTGCTAGCATCACGATGACTCGCCTGTTAAAAATAATGATGCTGCGAGCTCATTTGTAGCCATCAATTGCTAGCGTTCAAATGCGTGAGCACATCCCATCTGACAGCCTTGCCTGCCTTCTACCATCTGCGACCTCCGCTGACTGACCTTTGTCTTTCACAGTCCGAGAAGAAGAGAAGTGAAAGTTATTAAAGCGAGACAGCGAGCTGCGGAGCAAGCACAGGCAGCTGCAGGACAAAGACCAGCTCCTTGATGATGTAATGAAGGTGAGCCACAGGATTTACTGCGGCCGCGGGGCGATCAAAATGTCATGCGCCATTGCGTCCCCACAGATGCTCAGTAGCATCTCCGAGCTCTGCTGCTTGTTTGGAATGGGGGAGGGGCAGAGGAGGTGTTGTTGGGTCTCATCTGAAGTTTCCCTTCGAGCAACAAGTTTAACTCACTTGTTCCTGTTTCAACACCCTCCGCATGCTCCGCAAGATCTCCAGATGGATCCCGACAAACACGAGGAAAACAGTCACCCAGGCCCTGGCCAGCAGCAGGCTCGACTACGGAAACGCCCTCTACGCCGGAACCTCGTCCAAGCTCATCAGCAGACTACAGAGAATCCAGAATGCCTCTGCACGCCTGATCCTCGATGTCCCGCGCCGCGACCACATCACCCCCCACCTGAAGAACCTGCACTGGCTCCCCGTCGACAAAAGAATCTCCTTCAAGCTGCTGATCCACGCACAAAAGGCACTCCACAAAACCGGCCCAGCCTATCTCAACAGCCGACTCTCCTTCTACGTACCCAACAGAAAACTCCGCTCCACTGACCACGCCCTGGCCACGGTCCCATGCATCCGGAGAACTACTTCCGGAGGCAGATCCTTCTCCCATCGCGCCACCAAGACCTGGAACACCCTCCCCCTCCACATACGTCAAACCGAAGACCTGCTGACCTTCAGGAGACAACTCAAGACCTGGCTCTTCGACCACTAACAGCCCCCCCACCCCCCTCCAGCGCCTTGAAACCTGCCCGGTATGTAGTGCGCTTTACAAATTACATGATTGATTGATTGATTTCACAGCCATGCGCCTCACACGTTTCAGTTAGATCACACCTGCAGTAATTAATTGGAATTTAATAAAGCCACGGGAGGTTTAGAAACGGAGAGACCCAAAACGTGCATCCTAAAAGGGGTTGGGGTGGAGACAGCGGGAACGGATGAGGTAAGCTCGCGAGTGGTCCGCGTGCGCTTGTTAGAGCAAGCAGCCCATTTGTTTTCAATTATCGCGCCCGCGTCTGGGCACGATAATTGAAAACAGATGTGGCCGGTGCGTGTAACCGCAAGCCTTAGGCCATGGGTAGTTACATTGGCTGGGAAGGGCAGGAGATGCGCCCGCCTTTACCCACTTACGTGCTGTCTTATAAGGAAGACGCACACAAAGGCCAATGGAATGTCAGGACTTTGAGCACAAGCTTGCTCTCGCATGCGCGAAGTGCTGGTCAGCTCCAAGAGGCCGTATCCTTAGTGCAGCGCATGTGCGCTGCGCTAAGGCTCGGCCTAAAAATAGGGAGAGAGAACAGAAACATTCCTGACACACATAATTGATGCATGCCATGGTTGCCAGGCTTATACGTGAGAATAAAAAATAGGCCTTCTTGTGATCCATTGTAGGTCTGGATGCTGCACTGATTGTTAAATAAGGGGGAGGGAGGTAGTTACGCTTTTAATATTCTAGCTCACTGGAAGTGCAAGATATATGTCGCAAGTTATAAAAATCATTATGAGGGACAAAGCTGTTTGAACTAGATCTTGCAGATATATTAACTATCAGATGCACTAAAATTCATAATGTACTGACCCGGATACACTATTTATGTATTATGCACGATAATATAACTTGTACAACAGATGGAATTTCATTTTGGCTTAATCTCTTGTGCAGGATACTGCACTACTTGTAAATCTCAATAAAATTTGTTTTGAAAAAAAACCCAAAAACTAGAAGTTTACAATGAGGGCACTAAATATTACTTGAACCTCTCAAACCCTGCAAATGGGGTGGAAGTGGAGGCTAACACAGTAAATGAAAACTGACAATTAATTGGAAAAGGCAGAGGCTTTTTAAGCTCTTTGTGTGAAGAACTTGCAACAACAAAAAAATGGCAGATCGAATGGGCCTTGTGGTCCCCATCTGCACCTGCTCATGTTTGCACACAACGTTTGGGCTCACAAGTTAGTGGATAGACATCGTGATCAATGCATGAATTCCATGCGTGTTGAGTAATTTAAGAGTGTTTATCCAGGGCACCATCCCCAGATACCCCAAGAGATGGGTTACAAGAGAGAAACGCTTTCAACCATCTCACAAACATGCCATTGTGTTAGTGAAAAGTGGCGATGACACCGTTTCCTTGACTTTTCTGCTGGCGCCATTATTATCTCAGGCTCACCTGAAGCTAACAGGGCAACTACAAGGCATCACGTTGGTGATTGAAAGACCAGGTCTAGAAACAAGATGTCGAGCTGCTATCACAGAATGTGAATACAGTGATCTTTCACGGGGCACATAGAAGAATGGCAACCATTAGCTTACATGATGAAAGAACATCAGGGCCACTGGAATTATACGATTCAGCAGCTGTGACGTTTTCTGTATGAATATGGTTTTGCCACATGACTCATTACCTGCTGCAAAATCTGCAGGTTTTAACAAAATATATTTTTTGTTTTTATCTCAAACGGATCAAAAGTTACTAAACGCAAGCAACACATGTTGCTGCACATGGAAAAAACATTGGTAAAGTTTGAATAGTAACCTTTGTGATGCACATTGATTTGTTGGGTGGTATGTTAAATTGGTACTAATGAAGTGAAACCTTTGCTCTTACAACGTTAATGTGAAAACAATATAACAATAACAAAGTAATACTTTAACAAAACGGGCCACATCGCACTTCAAATCTTAATTCTGCTGCTGCATAATACTTTTCACTCTGGCGCATAATTTAGCAGCCCACCCTTGCCACATAACTTTCATTGCACAATACACATTAGCATTCATTTAAGTGCTTATATTTTCTTAGTCGAATACAAGGTATCTATGCCAACTAAATGCAAACATAGTATCATTGTGATACGGGAAGGGAGGGGCAACACCTGTGGAGTTCTGAGATTTCTGAGTGCCCCCGCCTCAATCCTAATCGCTCGAGGTGTTAGGCACTCACTCCTGGACGCTGGGGCCGCCTGGGAAAGCAGTGCTGCAGCCGCGCAGCAGCAGGAGGTCCGCCCGGGTGGAGAGTCGGGGGCAGCGTGAGGAGGTGGCACGGAGCAGCATGTTATGCTCGGGAAACCTGTTGGAGCTGGAGAAATTGTGGAGATACGTCCAAGTGGGCCGCAGGATGCAATGTGAGCCCTGTCTGCCTGTAAGAGTGGGGAAGGAGGTGCCTCCTGCTCATCCAATCACATCCGAGCAGAAGGAGGGAGGGCGTCGGGCCAGATGTATTATGCGTGGAGCCCCTTTGCTGGAACGTGAAGAATTTGGTAACATATGTAAGAGTCCCACCGTTACTGGAGAACTGTGGAAGCGTACGTTTTCACACACCGCATGCTTCAAACAGTTAAACCAGTCTATAATACATGAGAGGGAGCCTGCAATCCCTGAATAAAATTTAATGTACAGGACACTGGGATCCTGCAATCCATGTATGGCTGTATAAAAGCCCCATTTTAATTCCCATACAGGTGATTTGTGACCTTCCTAGTCTTCTGTAATAAACAAACGCCCACGCCTCACGCGACAGCAGGGGGAGGGGAGAGAGGAGGGGGCCTGTGCGATTCCCATGCAGGAGCGAGCAGCAAGGCATGGTAATTGATAACATATGGCACCAGCTGCTCGCTCCTGCAAGTGAATCGCCAGACGTTTTTGCCAGGAAAGCTGTGCCGATTACTAAAGGTCTCTTTCCTATGCCGCGCATGCGCACTGCATAGGCGAGACCTAAAAAGAGTCTGTTTTCGTTGTAAAAATGTGGTGTGTCCACGTTGCTTTTTGGCCCATATCCTGTCACAGGCACTAGGCCTATGTGGCATCTGTACCTTGCAGTGCTGCGGTGCATTGGTTACCAGAGAATGAAGTCTCCTGACTGATATCTTGGTAACAGGTGAATTGGAATGTTAGCTTTGAAAATGACTTGGAGACTGTTGGTGGATCCAGCTGCTGGAACATGGATGGGATCTTCTTACTGAGAAATAAACATGAGTTTCTCCCTACAACCTGCCTCGGCTGATCCTTTCTACCGATACTAGGATCTTACACTGGCGTAGTCGGCAGCTCCAAACGGTGTGGATGCAAGATCTCAACAAGCTGCAGATTTCAGGTACAGATCCCACAAGGTCGTGAGTATGCACTTACTTTAACATTGTTGAGCTGCCTCGGGGCTGCCTGTGCCGTGACTTTAACCTTGTGGGCCCCTGTCCCCTGCTGGACATCCTCCAGAGCTACCTGTGCTGTGTGTCACTCCAATTGTCATCATGCTGCCACTTGTGCTGTGTAACGCTCCTGCGGTTATCGCGGCATCTCTTAAGTGCGGATCGCAGCATTCTCGGCAAGCAGTTTGTCACTTGAAACTCATTAGGTGCTGTGCCACTCCTGTGGGGGATCGTGGGACCTTGTACCACCATTGTACTGTACCACTCCTGCGGGGATCGCGGTACCTCTACAGTGCTGAGCACAACATTTTCAGCAACCTGTTTGATTTTCTTCGTGTTCTCTTCCTTGATGAGCTTCCACTCCAGCTTCATCTGCAACCCACCAGCTTCCGCTCCAGCTCCCTCTGGAACAAACAACCTGCGCATGTCTGGGAAGTTATAAATTAGACCCCTACCTCCCATTTTCTACTGCACACTGGCTTGGGTGTGCTCAATGCGTTTCCTGTCACGTGGGTATAAGGAGATTTAAACTAGACTGCTAGTTCATCCCGCTCATGTCATCTGGAGCGAGTATTTTCAATTACGACATTTTTAGCTGCCTACACCGTGATAGGCACACTTGTTTACAATCAGTTTGAAGCAATTGTGACCTGATTCTAATTGCCTACACAGTGATAGGCACACTTGTTTACAGTTCTGGATGTGGCAATTGTGACTCATTCTTGGTTCTGTGGTTAATTTTTTATCTTTCAGCGATAGGCACACTTGATGCCTATTCTATGTTGGGTCCTCAGTCATAGGCACACTCAACACTTAGTCTTCCACGTTGTTTATCCAGTGATGGGCACACTTGTTGCTTGTTCTACGCTTTGTTTTACATAATAGGCACATCTTATGGTGATTCCTCCTTCGCCTGCTCATTGTCAGGCACACTTTAGTTGTGCACTCGTAGATCAAACGCCCCTCATTCTTTGCCTCTCAAGTTTTTGTGTCATTTACCTGCACACCCCTTTGTTTTGTGATCTCTCTGAAAATGATAAATGTTACTGCTCCTCCTTTCTTTTTGATGACCCCTGGTGAGCCCCCCTTCAAATGGCAAAAGTGGAAGAAGGTATTTGAACGTTATGTGAAAGTATGTGTGGCAAAACCAAAGGGAGTGATGGACGGAGTGTTGAACATTGCAAGCATTCACCCCCAGTCAACTGATCTGGGTTTAATCCATCACTGTTCTTTAGCCCACTCTGCCACCCCAGTTCAGACATGGCCATATGCAAATCAGTCTGACCCTGTGCCTCATGGGAACAGTCCAGCCCGAACTACCAAGCCATGTCTTCCCTGGACCAGAAACAAGCTTCCTAGGACCGGTTTCTGGCATTTCAGCCGTCTTCAGCCAGGCTTGCTTGAATCCAGTGGCAAAGTGAGCAAGGGACTCACGTCTGAGCATACCCTGCCAACTTATGGCGAACAAAGCAAAACCAAAAGTATGTGTGGCATCATTGAGTGCGGAACGCAGATCTTCACTTTTACTACAGTGTTTGGGCTCAGAGGGTCAGGATGTTTTTGACCATCTTCCTGAGTTGAGTGGTCCTGAAGCTGAAAACCTGAATGAGTATGACATTTGTATTATAAAATTAGATAAACATTTTCTTCCCAAGGTCAGCATGATATTTTGAGAGGAGGATGCAGAATGATGGAGAATCGGTTGAGGGTTACATTACTCAGGTAAAGAAGCTTGCTTCGTCTTGCAAATTTGGCAATCTGCTGGATGAGAGATTTAGAGATCAATTCATGCTGGGATGTAATATGGAGAGAATCAGGGAGGAATTATGGATGAGAGATGAACCCTCCCTGGATGAGGTGATATAGGTTGCTAAAAGGGTTGAACACTCTTTGAAATGCGTAGATACTATCAAGAAAGATAAACAGTTGACGGTTCAAGTGGTGAAAGAGGATACTAAGAAACCTAGAAGGAAGTGGAGTGAAGAACAAACTCACTCTGCGCAGGTGTTACTGGTGTGACAAGCCTGGGCATTTGGTGAATGACAAGAATTGCCATGCGTTAAAAGTAGTATGTTCAAAATGTAAAAAAAAGGGACATCTTGCCATTATGTGTAAGGCAAGATCAACTTCTTCTAATGTGAAGTGTGTCGAAAGAGAAAATGTTGAAGAAGATTTTGTTTGTGGGCAGATTGTTGATCAAGTTGATAGTGCTGAAGTTAAGAGTAAACCATGTCCTGTTGATACCATTTTAGTGGAAGGACAGTCCACTAGGGTTATGTTCGATTCAGGTGCTAAAATTACGATTGTATTTTTTTAAGATAAGCTTGCAAACAAAATTTCCTTACACAAACCTGATATAAACCCTTTTGCTTATGGTGGGGAACCAATACCTTTGTAAGGGTATTTTGTAGGTTTAATTGAGTACAAACAGAGTTATGCCTCTGAGAAGATATATGTCTCTGAAGAAGGGGACAGTATAATAAGTTGGTTTCACCAAGGCGATTTGGGTGCTATGCATGACCCAAATAGCAATACTCCCATCCTGTTGAAGGACAAAGTGAACATGATTCAAGGGGATTCACTCCTCAGTAGTGACGTTGAGTGTCAAATCAAAGAGAAGTTTCTCAATGTTTTTAGGGAAGAGGTTGGGTGTCTTAAGGGATTTCAGTATGAAATAAGTTTGTGTGCTGTGGCTCAACCTTTATGCTGCAAAGTGAGAAGTGTACCTTTGGCCATTCGGGATGAAATGTAAAAAGAAATAGAGAAACTTAAGAAAGGGGGAATAATTGAAGAGGTGGAATGTACCGAATGGTTGGCCCCTGTTGTGGCTGCTCATAAGTCCAATGGAAGTCTTCATCTTTATATAGACTTGAAGCAGCTTAATAAGAATGTTATAGTGGATCGGTATCCCCTACCCAATATTTCAGAGTAATTGTTGCTGTTTCGTGAGGCTTAGGTGTTCAGCACCATTGACCTGGCTTTGGCTCACCACCAGGTAGAAATAAAGGAGTCTTCGAGAGAATACACGGCGTTCATTACACCGTTTGGCACATTCAGGTTTGTGAGGATGCTGTTTGGCTTGGTGTCGGCAGCATCAGGCTTTCAGTGTGCCATGAAGAAGATTCTTATGGGCTTTGAAGGGGTCTGTGCATACCGAGATGACATCCTTGTGTTTGATAAAGACGAAGAAGAACATGGGTGTCGTCTTGGTGGGGTTCTGGAAAGGCTTGATAATGCATATCTAACCATAAAAGCCGAGAAGTGTCAATTTGCCACTACCAACATCAACTACTTGGGTCACACCATCTCTGGGATGGTGTCATGCCAAAGGCTGATTTGGTAAATACCATCTAGTGCATGTGTGTCCCTACCTCCAGAGAAGTGTTTATGACATTTTTGGCATGATTGAGTTTTACAGTAAGTTTGTGGAGAACTTTGTGGAACTAACCGTCAACATGAAGATGCTTCTCAAAAAAGGGGTTGAGTTCATCTGGAATGATGCTTGTGAAAAAGAGCTTACAATCTTGAAAGAATAGCTCAATTGCGCTCCAAGGCTTAAGAGTTTCAATCCCTCCTTTCTATTATCACTACTGATGCAAGCCTTAAAGGCTTAGGTGCTGTGCTTCAACAAGAAGGTGATGAGGGCATGAAAACAATTATGTCCGTTTCTCGAGGTTTGAGGGATGCTGAGTCTCGATATTCAGTTATTGAACGTGAAGCCCTGGCTGTGTTCTGGGCCATTAGAAAACTTGAGAAATGTTTGTGGGGAACGAAGTTTATTGTCAAAACAGACCACAAGCCCCTTTGAACAAACTTCACCAAGAAGGGCATAGATCTAGTTTCAGGTAGGCTAACCAAATTGGTGATTGCCTTACAAGAATATAATTTTGGGATAAAGTACATACCAGGTGTAGAAAATGGGGTGGCTGACACATTGTCTAGATTGGTGGAGAAGGTGAATGAGAATTAGGCACGTGATGAATTTGATTCTTTCGATGTTGATGCTCATGTGTGCTTTGTGGATGAGGAGATTGTAAAGGAGCATCAGTGGCGGGAGGGATAATATTCTGATCCAGTACTGTCTGAAGTTTTTCTTCTTGTCAATAAAGGGTGGCATTCAAGGAGGCAAGCTTCTGATAAAGCTAGGAAATGTTGGGGTGTGAAATATGAGTTGGGTGTTTGTGGTAGCCTTTTACTTTGTGGCACAAGATTGGTACCTCCGCTAAACCTCTGTGGTAAATTGATCGAATTAGCTCACATTTCTCATCTTGGGATGTCCAAGACCAAAGAGAGACTTCGCTCCTCATTCTGGTGGCCTGGGATGGATTTACAAGTTGAAAGGCTGGTGCAGGATTGTTTGGCAAGTGCGATGGGTGAGAAGTCCACAGTTGTGAGGGTACAGCCCATGGTCGCCAGAGAGTTACCTGGTGCACCATGGAAGGAAATAACCTTAAACATACTTGGTCCTTTTCATGGGGAAGGACAGCAGCTCTTTGTCATTGTTGTTTTAGACATGTTTTCGAGGTGGCCAGAAGTGTGCTTCACAAGTGGAATCGAAACTAAGAATGTGATTGAGTTTTTGGAGAACCTTATGGCAAGGGAAGGTTACCCCAATACTATTTTGACTGATAATGGTGTTTGTAGGAGAGTAGGGTCTGCTATCCTATGGTCACCCCAAATTTTTGCTTTTTGCTTCACTGGTTTTTGACATATTGAGGCTGTGGGTCTGCCAATCAGACCCCCAGCCTGCTGTTCTCTCTAATAAATTCACACTATGCACCCTAGGTGCATAACCAATTGGAAGTGGATCACCCTGTGAGCCCCTGTACCAGTGTACACTAGGTACCCAGGGCATTGGTGTATCTAAGGCCTGCCAGGGGCTGAAGCATGTATTATGCCACCCCAGGCTTGGCCTAACAAGTTTGACACAACTGGCTGATCACTCAGCTGGGGTAAGTTGGTGTAACCACCTCTTACTTAGGTGTAGTATACCTATACCTAACCTTAAATGGGACACATGTTAACCCATAAGTCACTCCTATGGCAGGCCTTAACAATCCTGAAGGCAGAGTGCTTGGTTCCATGTGAGATGGTGCTCTGGCATGAGCTGAGCCTGTCTGCAGTGGTCGGAACAACTTCCTTCTACTGTTTCCAGATATCGTCGTACCATATACTCTTAAGTGCATTATGAACCTCGCGGTTAAATGCTATCTTTGGTTTGGCTTTATCAAAACATGTCGAGTAAGGTGTCATACGAATTGGAATACTAACCCCTCGCCAATTCTGGCGACGGGGTTAGCCTTCCACCCTTCTAGAGGGACACGACATGTACAGTACCTGAAACCCGGGTAAAATCAGACATAGCCTCAGCTCCACAAAATGGATGCTGCTACCACAGACACAAGTCTGCCCTTCTGCTGCTGGGAGTCCTTCCAGCTTGGGAGGTGTGGACAAAGGGTTTCCTGCCAGGGGAGGTGCGTGCACCACCCCAGACAGGATTTTGTGTATTGGTCAGGTAGGGCTTGAAAGAAACCAGACATGCCTGAGGCTCACAAGGAGCCTCGGTGCATATGCCAGTTCAATCCGGTCCTGGGGCACACCAGTCCCGGGCCTGGGGCGAGCTGGACAAAGGATTGGGGGTGTAACCACCCTCCTTCCTGGTCCCACCCTTAGGGAGGGACCTAGCAGGTAGTCCGGCCCCTAGAATCCGCTTAAAGGTAGGAGCTGTGTCCTAAGACTTCAGACATCCTGGAATCAACTTGAAACTAAGAAGAAGACGGGAACTTCGACGCTCTGCCGCACAGAGGACTGAAGCCAATCTCCCCTGTGGTCAGGGAGTGACCACCTTGCTAACGCAAGCACCATCCAGCGAATCAACGTCTGCTGTGCCGCCGCCTCCCGCCGGAGTCTGAGCCCAGAGACTGACAAGACCTGGACCTCCAGACCTCTCACCGCCCGATCCACAGTCCCTGAAAAGAGGAGACCCGTGGAGGCACCGAGACACGTGGAGCCAGCCATCTTGAAACGACCACGACAAGCTGACAAGTGCAACAACCGAGGCTTCCTCCAAGTTGTGCTTTGGGATCTGAGAAGCCCAACATCCGAGCAGCATCTGCACCAAAGGTAAGCCCTCCAGCATCTCCACGATCTGCGTGGGGCCCTTCTGCATTTTGCCACTCGACGCGCCTAACCGGTTGCTGGCCCGCTGGCTAGTGGCCATCTTGGCGACAAACTTCACAAAATACACCACTGGTCTGGTTGCTCCAGACTGGCCCTTGCTCCCCTCCAAAGGAGCAGTCCCTCTGACCTTGCTGGTCAGAACCAACAGCTTATTTTATATCCTACAACAATTGCTTTTGCCAAGGCTTGTTTGCTTCGATCAAGTCGCCGACATGGCCGACAGCGAGAGCCTGCGTGGGACAGCTTGTGACCGGACTCCTGGACGTCGTCGACCTTCAGGGACCACGTGGCTGCAGAGACAAGCTACACCTTTCTTCCTGTTTGCACCCGACATCGCCTGGTACCCACCTGGTGCCACGCTGGTCACTGGCTAGTGACTGTGAACACTGTCCCCTCTGCTTACAGGTCTTCAACATCTCCGATCCACTCTTGGATCCACCGCATCTCTTCCGGGGCGACCGCCTGCAGCATCTTTATCTACAGGCTCCATTGAACAGATAGAAGAAACCCGACGCACTTCGACGCCTATGCACCCGCTTCCTGTGGGTGAGGTAAAGCTGGCACTCCGGTGCCCAAGTGTTGAGAATCATCTCTAGTGTCTGTGTTTCCAATCTTAAGTTCCTAGCCCATCCGGAAGATCCTTTTTGCAGTAACTTTGTACTTTTTACGCACCCATTGAAAACCTATGGGGGCACGCGTGTGACTATTTGCTCTGCACACGCAACCCGTGGACCTCCTGGTCACTAACTGAAATTAGCTCCTTGTAGGCCCAGCGATTCTAGAGGCCCTAGGCCTTTTCCCTTTTCTGTTCGTGGTTCTTATACCACTATTTTAGTATATGGTTTGAGCGGCCACCAGGGCCTATCCATATAAAGTGCAACTTCTGTGTATTCTACTGTAATCTTGTTTGACGATTTGTGCTCCTGTGCTCATAAAGAGACTAGGGGTTACTTTGAGAAATAAATACATATATATTTTGAATATATATCTGTGTGGTGTCCTTTCATTGGTATAAAAGGGGGTTACATTTGGTAAAACAGCCTGCTTAACACGCTTCACGAGTTTAGCCTCAAAGACTGCTTAGCCTACGCTACCACTAGGGCAGCTAGTCCGAAAAGGTTGACTTACAACCACACCATAAGGGTTGCTTGGCATGGTACAAGGTGGTCACTTTAACTAGTGAACATCATATACCAGGCCAACTTCTCACATTGGTGAGCAGCGGTTGGATTTGAGCTTGCTGTGTTTTACCATTGTAATCTCTTGGTTACCAATTGAAAGATCACATAGGTACCTGTAGGTACATATAAAACAAGATTAGATATACTTAAGTTCTACTGAACTTAGTTGTTGTAGAGCAAAGGGAGTAGCACACCCTGACTACAACTACTAGATAGGTTTAGTAGGTAAACACAAGTGTAGGTAGATTGCAACACATCCACCCACACTTAAGAGCAATGGCTGGGGCAGAGGGGTCCACAGTACCCATCTCTGTTGAGAGTGACCCCAAGAGGGCACCATCCATCTTTGCTACCCTAAATCAGAATGAGCTCAGGCATTTGGCAACTCTTAGAGGCCTTAAACAGCCCAAGAACCCTACCTCTGCTGAGCTCAGAGAACTCTTACAGAATGATGAAAATCAGAAAGAGCTCGAGAAAGCTTCCCAGTTAGCCCCCTTAGGGACAGGAACAGGAGGCCCCCCTTCTGAAGATGCCACTGAGGTACCCCTTTCCAATAGCCATCCCTTAGATGAACACCATACTACAGAGGAGGAAAGTGGGGGGGATACAGATGTGAGTGAGGATGAAGGGAGAACTAGCCCAGTGCCAAGTGTTATACTTGGCCCAGCTAAACTAAGGCTATTGGGGACTGACAGTGGGTTCAACCCATTGGATCTCCCCAGTGGACTTAACACAGGGCTTGGGAGGCAAAGGAATCGCTCAGGTGAATCTAATGCTTCTCATGGCTCTAGAGGCTCTCAAGGTCACTCCAGGAAAAGGATGACCACCCCTCAGAGGAGGGAACATGAGGCCAGAATGCAAGAAGCCCAGCTGAGGATCAGGAAGCAGGAGCTAGAAGTAGCCCTGATGGAAGAGAAACTGAGCAAGGCTAGGCAGCATAAAGAGAGTGGGTCTATACCCACTGGTGGCAGCATTGTCCCTAAGGACAAAGATAGGGTCTTTGATAATAGGAACCTGTCTAAGGTTGTGCCCCCCTACAAAAGTGGGGATGATATCCACAAATGGATAACTGCTCTTGAAAGAGCCTGCAAAGTACAGCAGGTTCCTGAAGACCAGTGGGCAGCAATCCTCTGGCTCTCCTTTGAAGGAAGAGGCAGAGACAGACTCCTCACTGTTAGAGAAGAGGATGTCAGAAACTACAGAGTCCTGAAGAGTGTCCTAGTTGATGGGTTAGGCTTAACCACTGAACAGTACAGGTTAATGTTCAGAGACACCCAAAAGACACAGACTCAGGACTGGTCTGCATACATTGAATGTGCCACTAAGGCTTTGGAGGGTTGGTTGCTGGGAAGTAAGGTATCTGATTTTACAGGATTGTATAATTTGATGATGAGAGAACAGATTTTAAATAACTGTCAAAACCAGCAACTGCATCAACACTTGGTTGACTCTGATCTGACCTCTCCCCAAGAATTGGGAAAGAAGGCAGACAAATGGGTCAGAACCAGGGTTAAGCAAAAGAACCAGAACCAGGGCCAAGGGGGTGATCAGAAGAAAACAGACCAAAAGGGTGGAGATCAGAAATCTAAAGACCAGAAGTCTTCAACAGGGCCCCAAACTACTGCTAAGGAGGGTGGGTCCCAACAACAGTCCAAAAAGAAGAAAGAAGGTCAAAAGAAACCCTGGTGCAATCATTGCAAAAATACAACTCACTGGACTAGTGATTGCAAAAAGGGTGGAGCCCCCAACACTGTTGCCCCTAAGGCACCTGCTCCCAGTACTACTGTTAGCAGTGTTGGTCCCCAGACAAAGGGTGTAGTGGGAATCACTATGGGAACTGAAGGAGATTCTGACTTAGACAGAACCCTGACACAGGCAGTCTTGATCTGTGATGGGGACATTGATTTGTCCCTGACTGTGAGCCCCAGTAACCTGGGCAAGTACAGACAGACTCCTTTAATTAATGAAAAAGTGGCTCAAGCCTACAGGGACACATGTGCCAGTGTCACTATGGTGACACCAGGCTTTGTGGATCCTGGACAGTACATACCAGGTGAGAATTACCTGGTGACCAATGCCAGCAATGCCACTACTTCACATAGTGTGGCAGTTGTTAACTTCTCATGGGGAGGGGTAACTGGCCTCAAAAGGGTTGTGGTTAGTGCAGACCTCCCAGTAGAATGTTTGTTGGGCAATGACCTAGAGAGTTCTCTATGGTCTGAAGTGGAGTACAGGACACATGCAGAGATGTTAGGTATATCACCACATGTCCTTGCTGTGACCAGGTCACAGGCCAAAAAGTGCCTTACTGAACCTCAGGTCTTGGATCCTGGAACAATGGACCAAGCACCTACAAAGAAGAAGAACAGGAGGGTCAAGGCTGTGCCTTCCCCCCTGCCTCAGAGTGATGATCAGCCTTCCCAGGAAACTGATCTAGAGAACCCTGAAGGAACTGTCCCTGAAGAGCTTGAACCTGATCAGGTTGAGTTTCTGGGGATAGGGGGACCTTCAAGGGCTGACTTGAGGCAGGCTCAGTTATTCTGTCCCTCTCTTGAACCCCTCAGACAGCTGGCTGCTGCTGACGCTGCTGGGAATGCTCAAGGTACCCATAAAGTGTATTGGGATGATGGGCTCCTTTATTCAGAGGCTGGAGACCCCAAGCCTGGTGCCACCAGGAGGTTGGTCATACCTCTGCAATTTAGGGGCTTCCTTCTTACCTTGGCCCATGATATTCCTTTAGCAGGACACTTAGGCCAGAACAAGACTTGGGACAGGCTTGTCCCTCACTTTCACTGGCCTCATATGAATGAAGATACAAAGGAATTTTGTCGCTCCTGTGTGATCTGCCAAGCCAGTGGCAAATCAGGTGGCACAACAAAGGCCCCCCTAATACCACTACCTGTGGTGGGGGTCCCCTTTGAAAGAGTGGGAATAGATATAGTGGGTCCCATGGATCCTCCCACTGCATCTGGGCACAGATTTATACTGGTGGTAGTGGATCATGCCACCAGGTATCCAGAGGCAATTCCCCTTAGGACCACTACAGCACCTGTTGTGGCCAGGGCCCTGCTGGGAGTATTCTCCAGAGTGGGGTTTCCTAAGGAGGTAGTATCTGACAGAGGTACCAACTTCATGTCAGGATACTTGACAGCTATGTGGAAGGAGTGTGGTGTCAACTACAAGTTCACCACCCCTTATCACCCACAATGCAATGGGCTTGTTGAGAGATTCAACAAGACCCTAAAGGGTATGATCAAAGGATTACCTGAAAAGCTCAGGCGAAGATGGGACATCCTTCTACCCTGCCTTCTGTTTGCTTACAGAGAGGTCCCACAAAAGGGGGTTGGCTACAGCCCCTTTGAATTGTTGTTTGGGCACCCTGTAAGAGGCCCACTGTGTTTAGTGAAGGAAGGATGGGAGTTACCTCTCAAAAAGCCTAAACAAGACATAGTGGACTATGTACTTGGTCTCCGCTCCAGGATGGCTGAGTATATGGAGAAGGCATCCAAAAACCTTGAGGCAAGCCAGGCCTTACAGAAAGCTTGGCATGACCAAAAGGCTGTCTTGGTTGAGTTTCAGCCAGGACAGAAGGTATGGGTGTTGGAGCCAGTGGCCCCAGCAGCACTCCAAGACAAATGGTCTGGACCCCATACAATCCTGGAAAAGAAGGGAGAGGTCACCTACTTGGTGGACCTAGGAACTCCCAGGAGTCCCCACAGGGTACTCCATGTTACCAGGTTAAAAGCATATGTTGACAGGGCAGACATGGGCTTGCTCATGGCTACAGATGAGGGACAGGAGGAAGAGAGTGACCCTCTCCCAGACCTGTTGTCTCAAAACCCTGAAGATGGCTCAGTTGAAGGAGTGACCCTTGGAGGCAACCTCACTGCCCATCAGCAGACTGAATGTAGACAAGTTCTACAATCATTTCAACATCTGTTTTCCCTAATACCTAGCCAAACTGACTGGTGTACCCATGTTGTGGACACTGGTGACAGTCTGCCTGTAAAGAACAAGCTCTACAGACAACCTGACCACGTCAGGGACTGTATAAAGGCTGAGGTACATAAGATGCTGGAATTAGGTGTCATTGAACCCTCAGAGAGCCCCTGGGCTAGCCCAGTGGTTCTGGTCCCCAAACCTCACACCAAAGATGGCAAGAGAGAGATGAGGTTCTGTGTGGACTACAGGGGTCTCAATGCTGTCACCAGGACAGATGCACACCCTATTCCAAGGGCAGATGAGCTCATAGACAAACTAGCTTCTGCTAAGTTTTTGAGCACATTTGACTTGACAGCTGGCTATTGGCAAATCAGATTAGCTGAGGAGTCTAAGGCCAAAACAGCATTCTCAACCCCAGGTGGGCATTATCAGTTTGTGGTGATGCCCTTTGGTCTGAAGAATGCACCTGCCACCTTCCAAAGGCTGGTGAACCAAGTCCTTACTGGGTTGGATGACTTCTGTGCAGCATATCTTGATGACATTGCTGTCTTTAGCTCCACCTGGGAGGATCACCTCATCCACCTGAAGAAGGCTCTTGAGGCCCTGCAAAGGGCAGGCCTCACTATCAAGGCTACTAAGTGCCAGATAGGGCAGAGTAAGGTTGTGTATTTGGGCCACCTTGTAGGTGGAGGCCAAGTTCAAACACTGGAGAATAAGATACAATCCATAAAGGACTGGTCCCCTCCAACCACCCAGACTCAAGTTCGAGCTTTCTTGGGCTTGACTGGGTACTACAGGAAGTTTGTTAAGAACTATGGGTCCATTGTGACTCCTCTTAATGATCTGACATCCAAGAAGATGCCCAAAAAGGTTCAGTGGACAGTAAGCTGTCAAAAGGCATTTGATGACCTGAAGGAGGCCATGTGCTCTGCACCTATCCTGAAAAGTCCTGACTACTCCAACGAGTTTATTGTCCAAACAGATGCTTCTGAGTTGGGTGTGGGAGCTGTGCTGTCACAACTTAATGTAGATGGTCAAGACCAACCCATTGCTTTTATTAGCAGAAGGTTGACCCCCAGAGAGAAGAATTGGTCAGCTATTGAGAGGGAGGCCTTTGCTGTGGTGTGGGCCCTGAAGAAGCTGAGGCCATACTTGTTTGGAACTCACTTCAAGATTCAGACCGACCATAAGCCCCTCTTGTGGCTAAATCAGATGAAGGGTGAAAACCCCAAACTGCTCAGGTGGTCCATTTCCCTACAGGGTATGGACTTTACAGTGGAGCACCGGCCAGGTACTGACCATGGGAATGCAGATGGTCTCTCCAGGTACTTCCACTTAGGACATGAAGACGAGACTGGTCAAGGCTAGTTTAATGTCCCTGCGTTTGGGGGGGGGGGTTGTGTAGGAGAGTAGGGTCTGCTATCCTATGGTCACCCCAAATTTTTGCTTTTTGCTTCACTGGTTTTTGACATATTGAGGCTGTGGGTCTGCCAATCAGACCCCCAGCCTGCTGTTCTCTCTAATAAATTCACACTATGCACCCTAGGTGCATAACCAATTGGAAGTGGATCACCCTGTGAGCCCCTGTACCAGTGTACACTAGGTACCCAGGGCATTGGTGTATCTAAGGCCTGCCAGGGGCTGAAGCATGTATTATGCCACCCCAGGCTTGGCCTAACAAATTTGACACAACTGGCTGATCACTCAGCTGGGGTAAGTTGGTGTAACCACCTCTTACTTAGGTGTAGTATACCTATACCTAACCTTAAATGGGACACATGTTAACCTATAAGTCACTCCTATGGCAGGCCTTAACAATCCTGAAGGCAGAGTGCTTGGTTCCATGTGAGATGGTGCTCTGGCATGAGCTGAGCCTGTCTGCAGTGGTCGGAACAACTTCCTTCTACTGTTTCCAGATATCGTCATACCATATACTCTTAAGTGCATTATGAACCTCGCGGTTAAATGCTATCTTTGGTTTGGCTTTATCAAAACATGTCGAGTAAGGTGTCATACGAATTGGAATACTAACCCCTCGCCAATTCTGGCGACGGGGTTAGCATTCCACCCTTCTAGAGGGACACGACATGTACAGTACCTGAAACCCGGGTAAAATCAGACATAGCCTCAGCTCCACAAAATGGATGCTGCCACCACAGACACAAGTCTGCCCTCCTGCTGCTGGGAGTCCTTCCAGCTTGGGAGGTGTGGACAAAGGGTTTCCTGCCAGAGGAGGTGCGTGCACCACCCCAGACAGGATTTTGTGTATTGGTCAGGTAGGGCTTGAAAGAAACCAGACATGCCTGAGGCTCACAAGGAGCCTCGGTGCATATGCCAGTTCAATCCGGTCCTGGGGCACACCAGTCCCGGGCCTGGGGCGAGCTGGACAAAGGATTGGGGGTGTAACCACCCTCCTTCCTGGTCCCACCCTTAGGGAGGGACCTAGCAGGTAGTCCGGCCCCTAGAATCCGCTTAAAGGTAGGAGCTGTGTCCTAAGTCTTCAGACATCCTGGAATCAACTTGAAACTAAGAAGAAGACGGGAACTTCGACGCTCTGCCGCACAGAGGACTGAAGCCAATCTCCCCTGTGGTCAGGGAGTGACCACCTTGCTAACGCAAGCACCATCCAGCGAATCAACGTCTGCTTTGCCGCCGCCTCCCGCTGGAGTCCGAGCCCAGAGACTGACAAGACCTGGACCTCCAGACCTCTCACCGCCCGATCCACAGTCCCTGAAAAGAGGACACCCGTGGAGGCACCGAGACACGTGGAGCCAGCCATCTTGAAACGAACACGACAAGCTGACAAGTGCAACAACCGAGGCTCCCTCCAAGTTGTGCTTTGGGATCTGAGAAGCCCAACATCCGAGCAGCATCTGCACCAAAGGTGAGCCCTCCAGCATCTCCACGATCTGCGTGGGGCCCTTCTGCATTTTGCCACTCGACGCGCCTAACCGGTTGCTGGCCCGCTGGCTAGTGGCCATCTTGGCGATGAACTTCACAAAATACACCGCTGGTCTGGTTGCTCCAGACTGGCCCTTGCTTCCCTCCAAAGGAGCAGTCCCTCTGACCTTGCTGGTCAGAACCAACAGCTTATTTCATATCCTACAACAATTGCTTTTGCCAAGGCTTGTTTGCTTCGATCAAGTAGCCGACACCGCGGACAGCGAGAGCCTGCGTTGAGGTTCTGTAGCAATCCGAACCCGTGGATTCGGTATCATAGTACTGACACGATTTTGGTACCAATGAACCGCAAATGATCCATTGTATACGTGACAGTGTTTTCGCTGCGCAACTAGCACGAATTCACTGGAAACTAGGGCATTCTCTCTAAAAACCACGGCATCCATTTTAGTTACGGCATCCATCTTGTTTCTTGCCCTCGCATAGTCAATGAACGGACGATGACCCCGACAAAGATCACCTTGTTAAGGACACGTAAGCTCGAGCCCGAGAAAGGCTGACGCTGCATGACTAGGCAGAATCAAGCTGCCTCCCTTGCCTGAGGCCAGTCCTGCTATACTGGTTCTCGTGTCCGTTGTCCTGACTGAAAGGCCGAAGACGATTGCCCTGCCCGTTTATGATCCATAAACACCTCTTATCCTACATTTCAATCCTTTGCACCTGGCACTGCTCCTTTCCTTCTGGGCTTTTACAATGGGGAGGATACGATTTTTATGATGGGGAGGATCGGGCGAAGAATGAAAAACTGTCGAGAGGACCTGATTGAATACCGAAAGACCCACAACTAATCATTGTTTGATATTTATTTATTATCTGTTTGGGATACCGGGTTGGGCATGAAAAATATTCGTGTAATGTTGCCCCGAGACATTTTTCTTGTATTTAAGAAGCGACCCACTTAATGCAATTTGAACAGTCTCCTAGATTCTGCCTCTGTGTGGTTCCTATGATTTCTGTGTCCCTGCAGTAATAAACCTTGGTCTTTGACGCCGCCATCGAGAAGCCCGTGTCTCTGTTTATTTGTGCACCGAGACAGGAGGAACTCAGGGGTCTTCGGGTGTTGTTTCCCTGACACCTCTGGACTCTTAAAAGTCCAGAACCTCAAATTGGCGCCCATTGCGGGGCGACGTCATCCGGTACCGGTCCAAAGCCTGAAAAGTTTGAGAAGTTTCGTGTGAAGATTCCGGAGGGAAGTACCCCGCTTCATCGATCCCTGCATGTCGTAAAAGTGGCCCGACGATCTCTTCCATAAGGGTTCCCGTTCCCAGACGGCTACAGAGGACCGCTGCCTTGACTGTCGCCCTGTCTTGGACCGGAGGTGCAGACCTTAGTACGGCGAGACGTGGACGGGTTCTCCTTGGTGACGTCTTCCACATTTCAGTTAAGTATTAAGTGGGTCGTGCTCAGTTTGGTTATTTGGAAACGTTTTTTTGGATTTGTAGATTATCATTGGTTGCTCTTGTTTAGATAATCTTTGGTTTAGTATTGGGTCATTTTTGGTAGGCCTAAGTTCTTTGCGCATATTTGTTGGAATTTGTTTTTGTTGTCATGACTACCAGTAGTAATTGTTTCTTGTCCTGGTTTCGTTGCAACGGGGATTCCCGGTTGGAGGATTCGTGTTCGGTTCCTCCGATTGGAACTCCTACATATGAGCTCTATTGTAAACATGGTGTGGGTCCTATTACGTATAATGAAGTATGGGTCCGTTATACCAAGAAAGATGGTGTCCTTAGTTGGCCACCGCATGGTAGTTTCGAAAGTGAAATCCTAGACAATTTAGAAATGAAGTTTTTCAAGAAAAAAGCCCGGCCGGCAATGTTTGATTCTTTTCGCGTATGGCGCAAAGAAGCCAAACAGAGAGAAATTAGGAAAACAAAGAAAGAACAGAAAGAGAAAAGGTTGACCTTAATGGAGTCTGCTAGGCAGCTGCATGTCAACGAGACCGAAAAAGCAATGGAAATAGCGAATAGAAAACATAATTTGGCGATCGATATATGCTACCCTGTCTTGCCATCTTGTCCTGCTAAGCCGATAGAGGACCCTGAAAAGGATCCTCTGTTGTCTTACCTGTTGAGTTCACCTCCACCGTATGCACAGGGTATTACAGCACCACAGTTACTACCTGTTGTACAGCCAGCTGCTGGTCAGCATGGAATAGGTGCTCCACTTCCTTTGAATCCAGCTCCTGTCTTTCCCGTGGTCAATGATCCTACAGCACCCCCTCTCCCTGGGTCGCCTGTTCCGCCTTTACCTGTCGTTTCACAAACTGCTTTACCTGCTACACCCACCCTCACTATATCATCTGCTTCAGCTGCTCTGCTCCCGAACCCTGTAAACATTCTGACTCCGCTTTCTGTTCGTCGGAAAATAACCGACTCTGTAACTAAAATCTTAACTCCTCTCTACGGGTCTTTAATTGGGACCCCCGTTTCTGACTCTATACAGAGACGTAGCCAGCTTCCTGGTCCCGAGGAACGAGACACGCTAGACTCGACAGCCCTTAGGTGGTTGTCGAAAGCTGCGAAGTATGATGCACGAAGAGTGTTAGACACATTTATGCAATGGAATGAACCAACTCAACGTTATGTTTTTGACGTGATGTGTTCTCTTGTGCGTGAGGAATGGGAAGACGATGATTTAGACTCCGTCCCCTCTGACCTGATAAATATTCAGCAGAAATTTGCTGCAGGAATGGTGATAGGTTCAGAAGTAGGGAGAGCGATAGAATTGATTTTAGCTTATAGGGATGAGTCCCCTTTTAGGACGACAAGAGACCCTGATGGTACACCGATAACTAGAAAAAGGTGAGGTCAGTATCCGATGAGGGAAGTTCTGCCCATATGGCGCGAAGCAGTTGCCGCTGATGGGAACTTGGGTATTGCAGCTGCTCCAGCACAATTCCAGAGAGTGTGGATACACATTCCTTGGAAACGGGCTGAAGTATTAGCAGTAAAACAAGCATTACCAGACCCGCGTAAAAATCCTACTGGTTATTACAAAGAATTAACGCAGACAGTTCAAGCATTAATCATGAATCGGGCAGACATTGAAATGCTATTTGGTAATGTAGTGCCACAGCCTATATGGGCCAAGATTCGGCAAGAGAACCACCCAGTCGCCTTAGGAGGTGATTGGCCAGCTATCGTAGCGCCAGACGCACAGCAGGTTGGCGGAGCTAAACCTGAACCTCTGATTGCTGACTTACCTGGCAGAATAATTAATCTGATGAAAACGCTGATGCCAGCGTTGCGAGTAAATTGGGATAAACTATCCGCATGCAAGCAAAAGAAGGACGAAAGCGTCTCTGACTTCTTCACTAGATTTGAAGAGACTTTCGTGGACCACAGTGGGCAAGATATGAGTACCGAGGGAGGTCAGAGGTTGTTTGTTGATAAGTTCGTGTTTAATTTATTACCTGAGCTTAGTAACAAGTTAAAGGATTCAGAAAGTGCATGGGCAGTGTCGACGACAGCACAGATACTTGCAACTGCTCAGTACTACGAGAATAGAGAGAAAGAAGAGAAGGAAAAATCAGAAAAGAAAACGAAAGATTTAAAAACCAAAGTTCTTTTGCAACAAGCATATCCGCCTCGTTCGAATCAGTCAGATTCACAGCAGCGACTCCAGTTTCAACAGCAACCACAATTCCAGCAAGGGACGACCCAAAGATTTAATTATAATTTTCCCCGACAGCAGTTAGCATGGAACCAGTGCGCTTATTGTAAAAAGGAGGGTCATTATAAGAATGAGTGTCCAGTTCTGCACCCACAAACTAGTGGTGTCCCAGCTCAGAGAGGTAATGTTGGGTTTATGCAAGCTCCTAGAGGTAGAGGGCGTGGTATGATGACACCACAGACTGATCGCCAATCGAATTATTTCGATCAGCGAAATATACAACCTACGCAACCAGGTAGATCTCCACAGTATCATGTTGAAGATTACTACGATCATAATGAAGAGATCCATAGAAGCGAGCAATAGGACAGCCGCAGGCAAAGAGAGGGAGTAGTATCAGTTCCAGTTGATCAGAGTGGACCTTATGTCGCAGTAGTTACCTCAGGCGTGGTCGAACCGTTTCTGCTGGATACTGGTGCGGCAAAAAGTTCAATCATGCGTGCAAAACTCCCTGGCGCACCTTTGTCCGGCTTAACGAACACTTCAGTAGGTTTCTCAGGCGCCCCTGTTCACAATCCTGTGTCTAGTCCTTTATCTATCTCTGTTGGGCCATGCGAGCTAGAAGCACCCCTTATCCTAACAACCGGTTGTAATGAGAATCTGCTTGGTTTAGACCTGTTGAAATGCCTGCATGCGACACTGTACTGTTCTCCTTCGGGAGTACAGCTCACATTAGGCAAAAGAGTCATCTCTCCGATGTACATGTCGATGGATAAGCTCCCATCGGAGCTGCGTTCTCTCCCCGATACTCTTTGGGCGACTGGTCCTAACGATGTAGGTCTCTTGGAAATTCCCCCTTACGTGGTAAGTCTAAAAGCGAATGTTAAATTTCCACGAATCCCACAGTATCGGATTTCAAATGAAGGTGAACAAGCACTTTTACTGATTGTAAAAGACTTGATACAAAAGGATGTGATAGAAGAAACGAGAGGAAATGTCTGCAATAGTCCTGTCCTGCCGATTTTGAAACGCACTGACCCTTCCAAACCTCCAATCTACAGATTTGTGATCGACCTCAGAGAGGTTAACAAAATTGTGATTCCACAGTTTCCAGTGGTACCAGATATCACTGCATTACTGACATTGATTCCTGCATCGGCATCATGGTTCACAGTGATCAATTTGAAAAATGCCTTTTTCAGCATTCCGATAGCCGAAGAAAGTAGAGACATTTTTGGTTTCTCCTTAGGAGGTCGCAGTTTCAGATTTAAACGCGCTCCACAAGGTTATTGTGAGAGCCCTTCAATTTACAGTCAAGCATTAAAGAGTCAATTAGATGCCCTTGTACTTCCTCATGGTGTTGCTCTGATCCAATACGTAGACGATCTTTTGCTAGCCGCTGACGACAAGGAAACTTGCAAAGCAGCTACAATTTCTTTATTACGTCATTTGTCCGACTTACATCACAAGGTGTCACCTTCTAAACTGCAATATTGTTGCCAAGAAGTGACCTACTTAGGTCATCTTTTGTCAAAGGAGGGAAGAAGGCTGACCCCAGAGAGAATCAAGGCAATCTCGCAGATGACTGTACCAAGCACACAGAGAGAAGTACGTGCGTTTTTGGGTATTACGTCATACTGCAGGCAATGGATTCCAAATTTTTCCCTCATGGCAAAACCATTGGTAGCCCTGACTGGAAAAGGTGTTCCGAGCCCTTTGCCATGGTCTGATGAATGTCAACAGAGTTTCTCTGACTTACGTGATGCGCTGTGTTCAGCTCCTGTGTTGGGTACTCCTGACTACAGTAAGCCGTTTACACTATATGTCCATGAAAAAGAAGGTTGTGCATTGAGCGTATTAACGCAACAATTTGGCGACAAGCAGCGGCCTTGTGCATATTTTTCATCCACGTTAGATCCGGTAGCCAGAGCATTGCCAAGTTGTTTGAGAGCCACGGCAGCAGCCGCAGTGTCTATTCGACAGTCTGCTGGACTAGTCATGAACAACATGTTAGTAGTCATGGTTCCACATGCTGTGGATACACTCATGAATCGAACGAAAACTCAGCACCTCACCAGTGCTAGACTATCAGGCTACGAGCTGACACTTTTGGCAAGTCACATTCAGATCAAGCGATGCAACATATTGAATCCAGCAACGCTGTTGCCGACTGCTCAGGAGTCGAGTGATTCAGAGCCCCATGATTGTTGTTTCAGAACTGAGGAAGAGACAAAAGGTAGAATTGATTTAAAAGATACTCCGTTATCAGACCCAGACGGCACGTTATATGTCGATGGGTCTTGCTTTAAGCTACAGAATGGTGATGTGACGGCCGCGTATGCAGTTACGACTTTGAGTACGATTGTTGAGGCTGCAAGAGTGAGTCAGAATTCTGCCCAAGCAGCAGAATTAATTGCATTGACAAGAGCGTGTGTTTTAGCTGAGGGAAAGAGAGTGAATGTGTTTACTGACAGCCAGTACGTCTTCGGCGTTGCACATAGTTTTGGACGTCTCTGGAAAGAAAGAGGTTTTCTCACGTCCCATGGAACTAAGATCCAACATGGACAGCTAGTCAGCGATCTATTAGAATCCCTGACCCTACCGAATGAAGTTGCGATTGAGAAGTGCAGTGCACATCGAAAGATTACGGATGATGTTGGCCGAGGGAATGCGTTTGCTGATGAGGTCGCTAAAGAAACGGCCAAGAACATGATGAGCCGAATGTACGTTGCAACGTCTGCAAGATGGATTGCTGAATCAGGAATGTGTGAAAATACGATTGACAGTGTGAAAGCAATCCAAAATGAGGCAACTGAAAATGAGAAGAATGAATGGAAGGAGAAGACGGGTAAAATAGATTCGAGTGGATGTTGGATTGATCTGTCTGAGCAGCAACGTTGGATGTTACCCAATGCGTATGTACTTGCAGTAGTCACGATGGCGCATGGAGCGGCGCACATCAGTTCAAAAGGGATATGTAAAATGTTAGTTCCAGTTTGGAAGAATGATGGAATTACTAAGTGTGCGGAGAGAGTGGTGAAAAACTGCATGGTATGCCTGATGCATAATCCTGGCAAGGGAACCCCAACCCCATCTGGCCATTTTGCTCCCCCATCTTGTCCCTTTGCAGTGATTCAGTTGGATTTTATCCACATGGACAGGTGTAACAATCTTAAGTATGTCCTAGTGGTAGTATGTGCCTTCGCAAGATGGATTGAGGCATATCCGTTAAAGGATAACACTGCTATGTCCACTGCCAAAATCCTCCTCAAAGAATACTTCCCCAGGTATGGTATGCCACGGATTGTTTGGTCAGACAATGGAAGTGAGTTCGTAGGGAAAGTTATGAAGAGTGTGTGTGCAGGCCTAGGAATTGTACAAAAATTCCACAGTGCGAATCATCCGCAGTCAGCAGGTTTGGTGGAAGGGTACAATGGCACCCTGAAGCTGAAACTTGCGAAAATTCAAGCTTCCACTGGTCTCTCTTGGCCAGACGCACTGCCTCTAGCTTCACTGTCCACCAGAGCGACTGTACACTCTCGAGTAGGGCTTAGCCCATATGAGATTGTGTTCGGTCGTCCTGCTAATGTTTGGGGAGTCCCTAGGCCAAAGGAATTAAAACAGATCGAATATCCCATGTTGATTGATTATCTTTATGACCTGACTGCTAAACTAAGCCTTATTCATCAACAGGTATTCGAATCCTTGCCTAAACTGCCGGAGAGTCCAGGCCACACGTTGAAACCCGGTGACCAGGTCGTGGTCCGGAACTTTGAACGTAGCCGGAACCTTCAGCCAAGATTCGTGGGCCCGTTCCAGGTCCTCCTCGCAACCAGAACTGCAGTACGCCTAGCTGGAAGGAAGAATTGGGTGCACGCCAGCCATACGAAGCGTGTCCCTTTTCCACTCCCCTATGACAATTGGGTTAGACAGGGAATTGGTGTATCCGAGACAGAACCTGTTCCTAGGCACATCCCTTTCAGTGATGCAGAGTACCTAACGGACCACCCACGAACAGAAACACAGAACTTTGACACTTCAGCAGGAACTGTTCCTTTGAACCCTGAACCGAGTATCGTACAAAGTGAACACTTGTCACCTGTGGAGTCGAACATTTCTACACATGCGGACCAGCTATTTCAAGACCAAACAAGACCTGGAAAGTACAGATACAATCTACGTTCTCATGTGATAAACTGATGACATTGCATTATTAAATTTTTTTTTTTTGAAAACTGTAAAACTGTTTTGATCGCATTGCATCCCGTACAGTCAGGAAGTTTGCTTTTATTTTTACTATCCTCTTACCTTGCCATCTGGGTTACCGTAGGGTCGTAACGTGTGCCTTGTTTTAATTTACAGGGAATCAGACATTAGGTCGGTTTCTTCTGTTTGTCTTGGGAACTCCCAGGATAGACAGAGGTAAGTTTCTAACAGGTACAAATCATCCGTTGCGAACGGTTGTAGAAGATGGAGCTTCCTGAATTACGACGGGTTAAAATCATAAATGTGCACAAGACAAAATTATATGACATATTGTACAGTAAATGTTTCCTAATGCAATGTGCTCTGACACTTCTGATTGTTTTTATAACTCTAGTAGGCGGAATTATTTTTGGTATTCAATTGATCTTTGCACCTGTTACGTCTACAGTATCTCCTCATATTTCTTTTTCCCCAACTATTGGCACTATTCACTCTTTCCACCCTTTTCCTGCTCACGAGCAAGCTCGTCGCTCTGAGTTTATAAATAACACTTTCATTCAGCTCTTGCACCAACATCAACTAGAGGTTAACACAACAAACTGCTGGGTGTGTGGCTTAATACCACATACCATGGACAAAGGCATCCCTTATTTGGTTCTACCTTTCAGTTATAATGGATCATTCTGGGCATTTCAGACCATGTTCGCCTATGCTCTAGAGACCTACCCTCCACGACCTCCGCGTTCCACCCGGTATAACTCTGCTAATAGAGCCTTGGTAAAAGGAATCACTGACATGGTGAGAGATGTCAATAATACTCCGTACATTCCCAAGGATGAGTTGCGAGTTTACATGGGATGGAACATTACAGAATATGGCATTACTCTGGGCGAGAACAAACGTAAGAGCTCAACTCCGATCTGGGTCGTACCCCACCAAGGTCAGGTCTGTTTGCAAGGGAATGGGAGGAATCCGAAAGCTCGACTGGGGAAGAGTGACTGTATTGAAACATACGTGTTCCCGTCACAATCTTCCCCTGCATTCTTAGCCGCTAAGGGTACCTATTTTGTTTGTCAAGACAGAGCATATACATGGCTGCCCGCTGACTTCTCAGGCTCATGTTATATCGCTCGACTGTTACCTCCGACATACACTGCTGCACCGGACTATCACAAAACGAGAGTTGTGAGAGGTGTATTCAGTAAAGAAGATACTGCTGGCCAAGAAGCAGGAGACTTTTTCAAAGGTTACCTTCCGTTCTGGGGGCCTATGGTCAACAGTAGAAACCTGCGTCAACTAACACGAGTAGTTGAATCCACCATCACTGAAACTGCGGGTGCCCTTAGTAACCTAACAGCTGAGCTTCAAGCGGATCGCCTCATGACATTACAGAACCGTATGGTTCTTGATGTGTTACTTGCAGATCGAGGTGGAGTATGTAAGATGATCCAATCAAGTTGCTGCATTTTTATTCCAGATAATGCGCCAACAGTATACAAAGCCATCTCTAAATTACATAAGATTTCTGACTCTATTCATGTAGAGGAAGGTAACTGGTCTTTAATGGGATGGTTCTGGAGTCTGTTGTCCGCGTGGGGATGGAAGGTTCTGATAGTCACTGGTGTTGCGTTAGTATTTTTATTTTCGTGCTGTCTCATTGTTCGGTGTGGTCCTGCCTTATGTAATCTTTGCATTTCAACATGCGTAAGAAGACCACCTGCTTTTAGAGATACGCCACGAGATAGAGCAATGCTACAACAACACATCAGTGACCTGATGAGCATAGAAATGGACTCTGACATAGAGTGAGTTATTGCCAAGTAAGGGCAAAAGGACGGTCTGAGGTTCTGTAGCGATCCGAACCCGTGGATTCGATATCATAGTACTGACACGATTTTGGTACCAATGAACCGCAAATGATCCATTGTATACGTGACAGTGTTTTCGCTGCGCAACTAGCACAAATTTACTGGAAACTAGGGCATTCTCTCTAAAAACCACGGCATCCATTTTAGTTACGGCATCCATCTTGTTTCTTGCCCTCACATAGTCAATGAACGGACGATGACCCCGGCAAAGATCACCTTGTTAAGGACACGTAAGCTCGAGCCCGAGAAAGGCTGACGCTGCATGACTAGGCAGAATCAAGCTGCCTCCCTTGCCTGAGGCCAGTCCTGCTATACTGGTTCTCGTGTCCGTTGTCCTGACTGAAAGGCCGAAGACGATTGCCCTGCCCGTTTATGATCCATAAACACCTCTTATCCTACATTTCAATCCTTTGCACCTGGCACTGCTCCTTTCCTTCTGGGCTTTTACAATGGGGAGGATACGATTTTTATGATGGGGAGGATCGGGCGAAGAATGAAAAACTGTCGAGAGGACCTGATTGAATACCGAAAGACCCACAACTAATCATTGTTTGATATTTATTTATTATCTGTTTGGGATACCGGGTTGGGCATGAGAAATATTCGTGTAATGTTGCCCCGAGACATTTTTCTTGTATTTAAGAAGCGACCCACTTAATGCAATTTGAACAGTCTCCTAGATTCTGCCTCTGTGTGGTTCCTATGATTTCTGTGTCCCTGCAGTAATAAACCTTGGTCTTTGACGCCGCCATCGAGAAGCCCGTGTCTCTGTTTATTTGTGCACCGAGACAGGAGGAACTCAGGGGTCTTCGGGTGTTGTTTCCCTGACACCTCTGGACTCTTAAAAGTCCAGAACCTCAGCGTGGGACTGCTCGTGACCCGACTCCTGGACGTCGTCGACCTTCAGGGACCACGTGGCTGCAGAGACAAGCTACACCTTTCTTCCTGTTTGCACCCGACATCGCCTGGTACCCACCTGGTGCCACGCTGGTCACTGGCTAGTGACTGTGAACACTGTCCCCTCTGCTTACAGGTCTTCAACATCTCCAATCCACTCTTGGATCCACCGCATCTCTTCCGGGGCGACCGCCTGCAGCATCTTTATCTACAGGCTCCATTGAACAGATAGAAGAAACCCGACGCACTTCGACGCCTATGCACCCGCTTCCTGCTGGTGAGGTAAAGCTGGCACTCCGGTGCTCAAGTGTTGAGAATCATCTCTAGTGTCTGTGTTTCCAATCTTAAGTTCCTAGCCCATCCGGAAGATCCTTTTTGCAGTAACTTTGTACTTTTTACGCACCCATTGAAAACCTATGGGGGCACGCGTGTGACTATTTGCTCTGCACACGCAACCCGTGGACCTCCTGGTCACTAACTGAAGTTAGCTCCTTGTAGGCCCAGTGATTCTAGAGGCCCTAGGCCTTTTCCCTTTTCTGTTCGTGGTTCTTATACCACTATTTTAGTATATGGTTTGAGCGGCCACCAGGGCCTATCCATATAAAGTGCAACTTCTGTGTATTCTACTGTAATCTTGTTTGACGATTTGTGCTCCTGTGCTCATAAAGAGACTAGGGGTTACTTTGAGAAATAAATACATATATATTTTGAATATATATCTGTGTGGTGTCCTTTCATTGGTATAAAAGGGGGTTACATTTGGTAAAACAGCCTGCTTAACACGCTTCACGAGTTTAGCCTCAAAGACTGCTTAGCCTACGCTACCACTAGGGCAGCTAGTCCGAAAAGGTTGACTTACAACCACACCATAAGGGTTGCTTGGCATGGTACAAGGTGGTCACTTTAACTAGTGAACATCATATACCAGGCCAACTTCTCACAGTGTTCAATTAGTTTCTCGAGAAATGGAAGCATTTTTGAGGAAGCATGGCATTAGGCACAAGAAGTGTTCTCTCTATTCTCCGGAAACTAACCGCATGGTGGAGAGGTTTAACAGAGTCTTAAAAGAGACCATTGCGTTAGCCAAAGGCAGTGGTCTTAATTGGAAGAAGGAAGTTATGAAGAAGCTTCAGATTTACAGACTGACGCCTCACAGAACAACTGGGAAAACCCCATTTGCATTGTTTAGGGGTAGATCCCCTTGTACCTTAGTAGAGCCATCGTGGGTGAGAGATTTGGACGGGAGGCAACAGAGGATGTATGCACAGTCTCCTGACTGATATCTTGGTTACAGGTGGGTTGGAATGTTAGCTTTTGAAAGTTACTTTTATACTGTTGGTGGACCCACCTGCTGGGACATGGATGGGATCTTCTTACTGAGAAATAAACATGAGTTTCTCCCTACAACCTGCCTCGACTGATCCTTTCTACCGATCCCAGGATCTTACAGCCTACCCACCCAAGTGAGATACCATTTTATCGGGAGTCTTAGGGGAACACAGAATTGTAGGGCAATTGGTATTACCTATTGACTTTCCATGCATTTCTGCCTTCCAAATGTATGGTAATGTGTAAAGATGTTCGAGATGGTGTTCTTAGTGCTGCAAGTTGAGGTAAGCCTTTCTCTGATTATTTTGGGAATCATGGACAAAATTACAGCCCCGCAATATCTTTCCTATTTCATGCCATATTGCTTGCAAGAAGAGAAATCTGCTGTATGTGGGTTAAATGTTAGCCCCACCAGCATTCAGTCTGGTTGAATTCTTTAATATCAACATCTAAGCTAGGCCTGAGGGGGAAACAATCTAAAAGAAAGAAGGCCCCTTGGTACTTTTTTATTGAGATGGCTGGAGGAAGAGGCGGGAGTATATTGACTGGGGTCTCCTACCTTGATAAATTTGCCCTATTATTATACCTCTCTGTTTCTCTCCAGGCTGGGATGGGCCTTCCCCCGTTTCCTCAAATTTTACTAGCAGCTGCCAGTATACATCTGACCAAATTTGTGGTGACTATACCCATTTGCGACAGTGCACTCCTGACGTAAGTGTACCCGCAGGTGGGAAGTTTAATACCTGCTTCCAGGGCATATGGGTACAGGCATCTGGAGTGGTTACTGTGGTCTGAGGTAAATGAGGACAAAAAAAGCATTAAAAAAAAGAAAATGTGTAAAAAAAAGTCACTTTGAAAAATGTCCTATAATTCACATGCTAGTATGGTTACCATAATTTTGGAGATGTGCAAATAAGTACTGCTTCTAAACTCTATATTTTGTTCCCATTTTGAAAAAACATGTGTCCTTGATACCTATTTTTCACTCTTTATATTTTACCAAATGAATTGCTATATACCCGGTAAACAATGAAAAACCATTGCAAGATGCAGCTCAGTTACTGGCTCTAGGTTCCTCGGTTTCTTGGTGAACCTTCAAGTCCTATGTATGCCCACAACCAGAAGGGTCCAGCGGTTGTAACAGTATATTTGTTTAAAAATCTGTCATGCTTTGAAGAAGTTACACGGGAAAATGTTGGCACAAATGGCTGCTTTTTTCAATTCATTTGCAATATTACTTATTTTCAACTCTTTGTTTCTATAAAAAAATCCTTGAAGGATTCCACAAAAATGTATAGATTTCGGGATCCATTATTTCTTTCACACCCATTTCTACCACTAACTAGAAGGAGGTTGAAAGCACAAAGAGTAGCAAAAATAGGCTATGTCCCAGTAAAATGCCAAAACTGTGTAGAAAATGTTGGTTTTCTGACAAAAGGCTGCCTGTTCCTGAAAGCTGGGAAGATGGTGATTTCAGCACCACAAACCCTTTGTTGATACCATTTGTAGGGGAAAAAACAAACGCTTTCTTCTGCAGCACATTTTCCCCATTTTTCCCCAAGAAACAAAATGTAGCTGTATTTTGGCAAATTTCTGAATCCCCTTTAAAATCATCATGATGATGAAAGAAAAGGACACAAATTTGACGTTGATACCTTATGTGGGCAAAAAGTTACAGAGGCCTAAGTGCCAACTACCCCAAATAGCTGAAAAAATACTTATCACGGGGGGGGGGGGTGAAGGTCTAGCAGCGAAAGGGTTAAAGGCATTATACAAATGGAAAGTACCCAGCAGTTAACTAAAATCAGTCAACAGACAAACTGAAAACTGGAATGGGTAGGAGTACTTACTTTTGAAACCCCACTGTTGGAGTCTATTGGGCTAGAAGGATTGCAGACCCTGGAGGGGTTTAGAAAATGGACGCTGATAGGTATCTTAGGGGATTTCTGGAGCTTTAAAAACCTTAAAGTCTTCCAAGAATTGAAAGAAGAAAATTAATTAACAGACTCCCAATATTATAAATATCTCCGAATAAAACATGCACAATGAAAGTACTCACTAGATAATTTATAGATTTAAGAAGGATCCGAGTTGAATATAGGGTACCATTGGTATTGCACACAATACACATCATTTACAAAAAATACAGGAACGGCTTACAAACATTAGAGAGAAATGGTCCGAAATTTCAGGACCGTGGAAGATGAGGATTGCCCGGAGGCGTGCCAGTAGTAGCCATCATGGTAGGTTTGAGAATGGTGCAACTTAAAATATTAAAATGGGCACACTTCACCAGAACACAATTGTCAAAAATGATTGATACCAACCAGTGACTACCTGAGAGGGAGTTGTGAAGTAGATACTTTCTTCCATGTCCATGTATTCCAAAATACAACACTTATATATTGTGGAGAGAAACCTGATTCATTGTATGATCGGAATTGCCTTTGATGTGTCAGTAAAAACTGCATTGCTGGGAATATGGCAAGACACATTGACACTGAGATACCCCTGGACCTGGCGGCTAGAAGGGACATTGCAAAGGTCTGGAGGGGGTAACTGGTGCCCTGTTGTGGTTACTGGGGCAAAATGAATTCAGAACAATGGGTGTATGAAGCACAAGGGTGGTTAGGAAAATTGGGACTCATTGAATGATTATAGATGTTTAATGTTACAGTGGTCGATAACTGAAGTCGATTGATACAACCCAGACGACGGTCAGGATGATAATTGTCATGAGACTGGTGTAAAATACATAAGAGATGGAAATATGTAAAGATTAATGGATGGTCACTGTCTATTGTCACTTTTGCTGAGACGGATGGTCTGACTGCAAAGCACAGGGAAAAACCGTGTGCGAAAAATGGGGTCCCTGTCAAAAATATGAATTTTAAAGAAAAATACAGATTTCAAATATTCTTTAGCCTATCCAGTCTTTATGCAGCAATATCTAATGGTTTTCCTGTACTTCTCTTGCACGTTTGTATTTCAAAGTGTATGCTGTAACACAAAATCATCAAAGATCTGATTCCCTTCCTTTTTCAAGACCATTATTGGTCGACTACGTAGGAAAGTACCTGTAGTATAAACCCGGAACTTCTAATATGGAATTTGGCCCGAAAACACATTTAAAAATCACGAGCTGGAACATAGCAGGCTTGAAGTCAAAAGTGATGGATATGGATTCGCTGTCCTTCTTAAACCAACAGGACATTTGTTGCTTGCAGGAAACATGTCCATTGATACGATTGACCTAGATGGTTACACAACATATCCCTCACCTGCAATCAAACAGCAAGAGAGCAAACCCGCAGAGGGCCTGTCCACCTGGATAAAACATTATTGCTAGAAAATATGGAAATAACCCATACTATAATAATAAAAATATACAAATGATCAACTAAAGAAATTAGACATGGTTTTTTGAGATCCCAATTGTCTACCTTCGACCAGGCGGCTGGGCCCTGGCCAAGTCTGGCCAAGCCCTTGCCCTTTCTGATGAAAGGATTGGAAGAGGTGCCCAGGTAACTTGCTGAAAGCACGCTTTAGAGTCTTCTGGCATCAGAAATAGCTACATTTTGTCCTGCAGTGACTTTAATACAAAAATGCACTCTTTAGTGCTAGATCAGTCAATAATTGACAAAGATAAAACTTGGGAATATGCCCTTGCCATCCAAAGATCACTGTGTGAGCACAAAGATGGGTAAATTCATCTTCAAAGCCGTAGTTGAGAGAGGCATGTGCCCCCTGAATGGCAGAACACCATCAGATTAAACATCAAAATCCACCTTTAGAGCTGGCCACAGGCAAAGTGTTATAGATTATTTGGCGATAAATATTGAAGCATGGCATCTTATCATCGATATGAGAGTGCTTGGCAGAATCGAAAGCAACCATGATCTTCTAATCTTGGTGCTGGGGCATCCGAATCTGAGTTTCTTCGCACCAAGCTCCAGCCAACATGCAAGCAACCTTAACATTGCCTTGAAACCAAATAGGACAAATATTATTGACATTAATGTTAACTGCGATATAAAGCCCTACAGAACAAGTCATAAATGGACAACATTGCAAACCATGATTCTAACTTTGCCTACAAATGAGGGGGAGTTGCAGCTGCAAAAATTTGAAGAGCTCCTGGTACAGACGGCTGTGGCAAGATAAAGCAAAACCCATGCCACCTTTGATCACTTCCCCCTTGATTGTCTGGACTGGTTTGACATGGAATGTGTAAAGCTAAATAGGTCACTGGCCATAGCTCTAAAGAACCAACATCTGTCCGCCATTAATAAACAAGCTATTCCTTAACAGCAGGAAGCAGTACAAACAGCTGATAAGGTTCAAGAAGAAGGGTCACTCGCATAAGCTCTGGCAAGCTTTTCTGGACACAACATCTCAGGAAAATCCAAACAAATTCTGGGAGATTGTGAGATGGGGCTGTGAAGGCCCTCCAAAGAAGTTGGAGCTGAACATTAGCCATAACTCTGGATAGACTACTTTATAACTTTGTACAAGAAAGTTTGTGCAAATGTATCACGTTGGATGAATGGCCAAGCCACACAACTGGACTGGACTGGAAATAATCTTACCCCAAATTAAACTTCATACACAAATCATCACAGCGGGAAAGCTGATTTGGCGTCCATCATGAATGAAAACAATAGCCCAGAACAACATCCTCTAGACCACCTTACACCTACAAATGCCATCTCAAACTCTTGTGATCATTTACTTGCCTCCGCTAGCACCCACCTCCATTATCCAATAATGGGGTCAATGGGCAAATTTAGTGAAAATGATGTTGCCGAAGCAATTCAAGCCCAAAAGCAGCAAAAAGCCGCTGGCAATACCACCGGGGTAAAGTATAGCAACAGAGGTGAACATTCAGCAGAGATGCCAATACAGCGAGCCATCAAACAATGCTGCTTTCTAGCACCAAGACTTTTTAATTGCTGTATAAATGATGTTGTGAATTCTCTAACAAACCTCAACCTTGACGTGCCCTAAAAGGGGCAATGAACTGATTCCAATGTTACTTTTGGCCGATGATGCATGATGCATATTGAAACTTTGGCAATCCCTTGTTTCCAGTTATAATTAGCCATAATCTTTCAAGAATGTCTTTTTTCCTGATTTGCACATACCACCACAGTTCTATTTAAATTTCAAATGTGATTGTCACACAACTAAACAGAATTGGGGTATGCACTCACAAGCCGGAAAGGTGATGAAAACTTTGATGTACTATATATTTGTGGAAGATTCCCTTTAACCACATCACCAATTCGCACCCCAGTGGCAACTCAAGCTTCACGCTCATCCAATCTCTGTTTCCTCTTCAAAACTTTTACAGGTTGGGAATTCTGCATGGTAGTTTCTTTATGCTCATTTTCCCTACTACCTACACCCTCAAATTTGTCACTTCTCATCCACAAAGGAACCACCATAGGGTTTGGTCTTTGACCACAACACAACTCAAACGGCACTCTCCCTGTAACAGAGTGTGGAGTAAGGCAATAAACTTCAATACTTTCCCACAAATCTTCTTTCCAGTCCTTATTCTGTGCCTTGCTGATCTGAATTGACTCCTTCAACACCCTAGTAAACCACTCTACCATTTACAACATCAAGAAAATGGCATGATACCTTAGGTATGCTCCAAACCTATTTTGTCCTAAGCAGAACTCCCTAATGTCTTCGTTGCTACCTACTACAATACTAACTCCCAGAGTAAGGGCAATTCCAAGAAATGGACAAGGTTGGCTCACTCACATAATGTGACATGCTTCATCATGTCCACGTCATCCCACCCGGGTAAGATTGTACCACCAGAGGGGACTTGACCTCAGGTGAGGGCTCGTCTGAGGGAGTTCTTAGAAATGATTTATTTTTTCTGGATGAAATATTAGGGTGCAGTTTGAAGATTAAAAAAGCCTTAGGCTAAACCACAAAGTATCCTAGGCTTGTTGAAAAAGACCAAAAGGTATTATCAGGGGGTATAATGACCTATATGACTCTCTGAATTGGTTATATGCTCCTGCCAACATCTTTCTGCCTATAGTCAGCCAAACGGTCGAAGGCATTCATTAGGGCTAAATCTATGTGTCCCTACACCAAAAGAGAGTCAGTGCAGAGTCCCATAGAAGGTATTGTGGAGAGGACGTACCTTTCAACAGAAGTAGTTCAGGTTATTTAACCTAATTGTAAAATGCTAGTTGTCTTATGGTCTGTTCTGGGTGGGCCTTCTCCTGCCAAGCCACAGCCAACTGTGCTCTGCTTTGAGAAAGCAAAGGCATTTTGCTCTCGCTTGCTCAAAGCGGAGCACAATTGCTTTTACACACAGGGAGCTGCATGTTAGCAGCTCCCTATGTGTAAAAGCAATGCTGGGTCTCACAAGAGGCGGGGAGCTGGCAGGGACTGCAGGTGCCTTCAGGATCTCTTAGAAAAGGTCACCTGGGCAAGGTGGATCAAACAAAACACAGGCACATCTAGTAACAATCGATTACTTAAAGTGACCACATACATATCTTAAATACACAACAACCCTTTATCAGATAAATGTATTTTATTTTAATTCAGGATCCCCTTGCGGTCCCCATCTGTGGCGAGTGGGTGCCCTCCCATTGTAGTGCAGGGTGTTGGGCGAACCTTCTATATTTTCTTTTCAAAAACAAAATCCCACTTTGCTGTTTTATCTTTGAACATATATATTTTTGTTTTCCCTATGGCTCTGTCATGTTTGACAGAGCTGAACTGCAAAGTTACAATACATTGCCAGGAACCGACTTGACAGTGGTTCATTGTCAATTCTTGAAATGTCCACTGGCCCAACGAGCCTTTCAAAATGTGGTCGTCTGGACCTTTGCCAGGGCGACAGAGTAATTTACTCTGTTGCCCTGGCAGAGGACAGCCCAACCACCAAATAAGAACTCCGGCCCTTTATCTCAACAGAATTCTTGTTTTAGAGTTATAGATGGTAGAAACGTTTTCCATAGAGTTTCACGAAGGTTGCCAAACATATTTGTAATATCGCACAACCCACAGAGATCTTGGTTCCAACATTATGTTTCTCATAATTAGCGAAGAATTACGGGATTTCAGGATGTTGTTGCTTGTGGTGTAGGCTTCTACCCATTCCTTTGGCTTTGCTTTTATTAGAGACACATAATAAGGCAGGTTGCAGACCACAATGACCTGGGGTGTAATGAAGAAATGTTTTACGTATAAGGAAACATGGGCCTTGCTTGTACCACAAACACAGAGGGGCTTGAACTTGACCCATAACAAGCAATCAATGCAAGAAGGATGGCGCTGGCTTCATGTGTTTGCATTCACAAAGGCTGAGCAGGAGACAGGACATGGCAGTCCACACTAGCTGCAGTTTCCCTATAACACAGGCTAAACAGCCCAGGAGCAAATCACTTATGTAAACATAACCTGAAGCACAGCAGAGAGCACTGCAAGCCCACGAGGGCCAGCAAAATAAGAAGTGACTTTACAAAAGTCAAGGAATAAAGCGCAAGCCGGGATTTACAAGTGTAGTAATCTAGTCAAATTCAACTTTCTATAAAAATGTGTGACTAGCGGGAAGTGCCCACCTGTGGAAATTCCATCACTAGAAACAATGCAATATTTCATTACGCTATGAAATCCTGAAGGGAAATATTGAAATGGAATTTGTAAACACCAGGTGTGTCCTTGGAACACATGGATTGCATTATGTGCATTTTGTATAACCGCTCATATTTACAGTTTAAATGGGTCTTCATTCTAGGATCAGAAAGGAAATGCAAAAGCCTGGCACAGGCCATTCATTCTTTATATGCTGGAACAGTAATGGGTAACCTTAACCCTCTGGAAATGTTATTATAGATGACATCCTCGGTGGACAGGGAACCTTGAGCCCCTCGCACATAGTAAAGCTGCTCCTATTACATAAAATACATTTATTGAACAGACTTAATGCAAGTCAACACAAACTCACGTGTGACATTCAACGGCGTCCTTCAGCTCCAAAAATGCAAAGGGGTCGGTAAAGCGACTGAAGTGAAGGGGGAAGATGCCCCCCAAGATGAAGTCTCCGCTCCTGGTGTACCCCTCCGCCTGCAGGCCTTGCATCCTACACCCGGGCTCCCCAAATGTCAGGCAAAGAATGGCAGACAGCATCAAGAGGAAGGATTGTGCAGGAGACATCCAACTGCAACCCATGCAGATTCAAGGCAAAAAAGAAGAGGGCCAGCGAGAGAGGACCCCCCCTTGACCACTTATATCTAAGGTCAAGGTTTCTACCTGACAGCTCAGCAGAGGTAGTCTCTAGTGTCACCTTGCAGATTCTGATGGAGTTCCTTACAGTATTTACACCTCCGTATACCCCCAGGGTGTAAAGTCTGAGTGTGATTTCTGTGTATGTCAATGCCAGCCCTGAGACTCCGTGCTCCCTGTAATCCTTTATACATTGTATCCACAGTCCCTCTGGATACACTCCTTGCAAAGCCTGCCAATTATTTTAAATAACTATGTATGAAATTACTGCTTTTAAGCAACCATGCAATACCGAGGGCCTCAGATAATTTGTGTATTGGAAAATATCAGCTCTGAAGTTTATAACACCTGAGGCAATGCCCACATGCACAATGCCCAGCCTGGCCAGGCCTCCAGGGAGGGGTCTGTGATCAGGCTACGAGCTGGAGCTGCTTTATGTTCAGCACAGTAGTAATAAGAATGCAGTTTGTTTTAGATTTATTTATTATTAAAACAATATTACAATTAAGCAATTCAACCACTCTGAACCAGTGGTTTCAGCCTGTAAATGGGATTCTTTTTATGTTTCCCACCGATACCTTTGGCTGTCTGGGGCAGCTCATGTTACCAATACATTAGAAAAGTACATCAAAAAGTACAACAAGAGAGTGGCCTTTTAATCAGCCCTGTGCAGTAAAGGGTTGTCATGGGTTTTGCATTTAGCTATTGCCTAAATAGGTTGCCTGTCAAGTGCTCGGCATTCTATGGAAGGATACATTCTTTGCCATTAGTACTGTGTGACAAATGCGAGAGTATCTTTAGATGCAGTTTTTAATACTCAGTGATGGATTACAGATTTTCTCCTATCCAACCCTTTCCTCTTTTAGGTCCCTGAGCAGAGTTCTTTTCCCCTCTTTTAACACCAAGACCTGATGCTTGCGTCAGGACACCCATTCACCATCTAGAAAGGCATGGTCCCCTCAAAGAGAATAGATAAGACCATATCTGAATATCTGAGTGGAGTAAGGAACTACTGCTTTTTAAGATGCCATCACCTGACTATGAGTGTGTATCCCCATGCCCGTGGAATGCAGTCAGAGCCCTCACTTACAGTTGACCATTCCATAATCGTCATGTGGAAAACCTAAAGTGGTCATGCTGTCCTCTGCAATACCCATCACATTTGTGCCTCCAACTTACAATAGCATGTACAAAATACAGCCTCACTTGTCTGCAGCCACAACCCTTCCCTTGGGTCGTGGTGTCCAGGACCACTGTGCCTCCTTCCTTTAGGTCGGTGGACCTGAGCATGTTGTGATCTGTGGCCCGGTGTCCTGGTACTCCGTCTCAGGAAGTGGCTGTCTTGCTCATTCCATCTACTTCTGACTGTCCACCCGCCATCCTGTCCTTGTCCTTGTTGCTCCCTAGTCGATTGGCCACTAGACTTCACTGGAAGCGTTCTCCCAGATATGCTTGGGTCCCGCTTTCTTTTCCAATGCCAGTTCCTCTCTTGGACTTTGTCTCCCTCCTACCACGTCTTTCTGTTCACTGACTTCCTGATCTCCCAGAACTAGAACATCCAATCCACCTTCTCCTGGGCTACTTACACCGAAATCTTGGAAATATCAGAGTTTCTCTCCGGCTTTCTGTTGGCTACTTCAGCTTTCTGTTGGCTACTTCAATTTGCTTTTTGTGGTGAGACATGAAAAAAGGAGTTCTTTTGTTCAACAGCAGATGCCACATACTTATAACACTTGTTAAGAGAAATGACATTAGAATGTGAATTAATGTATGTTATTGATTTTATTAGGCTGTGGCTCGTGTTTTTGTGTGTAGAAGTTCCTTAATTAGTCCTGATGTCATTTCTAGTGCTAATCGATGTGGCTCGTTTTACTCTGTGTAAGGTGGTTGCTCTTTGAAGTGAAAGTTCTACTGCATAGGTAGCTAAAGAAATGTCATGCACTGGGAAGGGGTTCACATTATGAAATTTTTGTCAAATAGAAAATGATGGTGGTGATGGACTTTATAGACAATGTTTTAAGTGCAAGATCACAAGGAACTTCGCCTCACTCACAACAGCGTTCATTAGAACAGACCTCCCCACAGAGGGAGAGAGAGAACTTTTGGACCTACTTCAAACAGCAGCGATCAAACTGGTGCTAACGAACTGGAAAGATTCCTCAAAAACATCCTACAAGAGTTGGCTCAACTGGGTCATCCACCTTAGGGGAGCAGATAACCTGGCAATGCAATACTCCCCGTGGAAGGCGACTTCCAGAGGCCTATGGGAAGTTCTGGACAAGGCGCTTGTTCCTTATGAGCCACCATAAGAAATAGCTCTGATCAAGAGACATTTCAAGAACTAGAACAAACAACCTACCCAAGAGAATATATACAGTTTGCTTCTGTCCTATCCTCCTCCTCGACTTATTCCAATCTGTTCTGTACACTCCCACTTTAAGACCTTTCTTCTTTTCATAAGAATATAGCCAGCAATGGGAGACCCGACAAAAAAGGTACTTTTATACTATTCTCTATACTTTGTAACCCAAAGGCCGTGAACCCGATAGACAATGTTTGTATATATATAAAAAACCTTTAATAAAAATAAAATTAAAAAAAGAAAAGAAAATGATGGTCTATTACATTGTATTACAGTGGGTTCTAATTGTACATTGTAGTGCAGTCTTGCTTGTGTCATAATTGTTTGGAGTGTCAAGCACTCACATAAACCTAGACAACCCTGTAATTCTTAGAAGGTAGATTATTCACTCACTGCTCTATCTTGATGTTTACAGGGGCTATACTCTGCCACTTTTTGAATGAAAGTGGGTTTGTCTCTGACTCAACAGACAGCCAGGAACAGGAAAGCTTATTGAAGCTTTTCAAAGGCATGCAATTGCAAGTATGAATGAGAAAGTGAGAACTTTTAGTTTTGTCAATGCTTGTTACGTTCCAATTTAGGAGGTAACTCGTATCTTCTCAACAATACTCTTGGTGCACACCAGACTCTGGACAAGCACCTTCTTGTCTTCAGTTTTTGGTGCCGGCAGAGCAATCTGCATTGCTCCAGGTACCAGAAAAAGTGGCTCCTATGAAGAAAATATCAAAGAAGGTTATCCTGGTTTGCACTGAATTCTGGTCATTTCCATATAGCCCAGTGTGCACAGCTGTAAGATCCTTCCTGCTAGCCTGTCCATATGGCAGGCCTATCAGCGCTGTGCACAGGGATCAACTGTCAAGAAACCCTACAAAATTTGACTACAGAGCCCACAAAAGAGCACTATGTATACATTATTTCCTCTACCCATGGAAGAAAAGGAGTTTCTTGGTTTGGGAAATTCACTAAAATGATGGGTTTGTGAGGCAGGTGCTCTTCATTCTCTGAAGTAGCCATAGCCTGATTCCATGTCAGGGCACTAGGTTGTCACTGAACACTGAAAAAACAGGAGGCGCGTTTGCAGAGTGCAGCACGGAGGGGGCGTAGCCTCCGGCGCATCCCGTTTTTTGTTTTTTTTTAAGAAGGGGGGCTGTGTGGCCTCCCTTCTTTTTCTAATTGATTGGCCCCGGGGACCCCATCCCCCAGGGCCTGCCCCCAAATTTTTTTGGAAGGGGGCCGCGTGGCCCCCCTCCCGAGGCCTTAATCGGCCCCGGGGACCCCATCCCCCGGGGCCGGCCTTTGTTTTTTTATTATTTATTTTTTTATTTTATTTTGGGGAGGAGGGCTGCGTGGCCCCCCTCCCGGGCCACTAATAGCCCCGGGGACCCCATCCCCCGGGGCTGGCCCTCTCCATTGGGGACCGTGGGGGGGTCCCCAATCCCCCCACGGTCCCAGCCGGCTCCCCGCGTCCTGCGGGAGCCGGCATTGCTTTTCCATATAGGGAGTTGCTAAGATGCAGCTCCCCGTGTTGAAAAGCAATCGTCTTTGTCATTTGGAAGAGAGAGCAGGTATCCTGCTCTCTCTTCCAAAAGCCAAAGCAGTTGCCATAGCAAACTACAGTGTCCCAGGGGTGGGCACCCCGGGACACAGCAGGAGCCGGCCCAGAGGGTGGCGGTCCCCAGGGCCATAAAGGGCTCCAGGAGGGGGGCCCCCTCCCAACATTTACAAAGCCCCGGGGGGTGGTGGTCCCCGGGGCTTGGGGGTCCTTAACGGACCCACAAATTTAAAGAGTTAGTGCCCCGGGGAGGTGGCGGTCCCTGGGGCATGTGGGAGGGCTCAAGCCCCCCCACACAGGTTTATGAAGAAATGAAAGCAATATTTGGAAAGCGCGTGGTTACCAGCCTGCATCCCAGCGCTATGGGCAGAGTCAAATAAGCATCTATAGGTTTATATACTGTCATAAAGCCCCGGGGTGGTGGTCCCCAGGGCTTGGGGGGGCCTTTGAGCCCCCCCACCCAATTATATTTGAAGCCCCGGGAGTGGCGGTCCCCGGGGCTGGGGGGGGCTGAGAGCCCCCCCACATATTTGCAAAAAGCCCCGGGGGTGGCGGTCCCCAGGGCTGGGGGGCCCTCTGGGCCCCCATTACATAAAAATATTGCCCCCGGGACTTGGCCCACCCTGGGGCTAAATATTAACGAAGCGTTAAAATTTTGGCCGAAATTCGCTCTGGGTGCGTGAATCTCACGGATTTGTTTCTACCCTCCCCAATTTTTGCGTTTTGCGCATTACTTTTTCTGTTTTCTTGTGCCTCGGTTCTACCGAGGCACAAGATGGCTGCCAACACTTCCTGGTTTGGAGTGCTGACAGCCAATTAGCATAAAGCTTGTGCTCGGGAGGATCCGCGGCCCTAGATATATATGTGTTTTTACTTTTGAATTTCTCAGCAACTACTGAACGGATTTACACCATTTAAAAAAAGAGTTCTTTCTGAACCAAGAACTACCTTTTTACCAAATTTGGTGTAATTCCGTTCAGCAGTTCGGGCTGTAGCCCCGGCTAAAGTTTCCTATGGGAAATTGCATGGGGAAAACACGTTTTTGGCCCCCCCTTTTTTCTTGGCCCTCGCTTGTGAATCACCCCAAAACTTTCAAGATAGGAGTGGACCGAAGCGCCCCATGAGTTTTGAAAATTTCATGAAGATTTGTCAACCGGCGTCAAAGTTATTGGGAATAGAATGTTGCGAATTTCCTATGGAAAATAGGTCCTAACTATAACTATATACTGGCGACCGCCAGTAGATAATATATATATATATATATATATATTACACACACACCTTTCCGAAAGTCACGAAAAGAAATCCAGGACACCCAGGACTGCTGTTCAACAAGTTTTTAATCCAGGCAAGTGATAGCCTTCACCAACGCGTTTCGCAATAAGCTTGTTCACGGTGTGGTCACAATACAAACTCGTTCTCTTTACATATGCATATTCAGTGACATCGAAATGGGACTGATCACAAGTATGCTACGAAGAACGTGGGCTCCATTTTGTAATGGTTTTGAACGAATTAATTTTACCCACTCAAGCACGATCTAAGTATTTTGTATTACTTAGATCTGTATAACACGGTGGACTTTGTTGTGTTGTTCACAAGGAATGGTTTGATGAAAAAGCACGGTATAAATACTCAACTTTAGCAAAATTCAATGTACAAGAAATTTACAAAATACAACATAATACATCGCCCAGATTGGCTGTTGTAGTGCTTGAGTTATATAAACAAGACACCAGCTTGATAAACCTGAAGTTTGAAAAACACTAGGAAGAATCCACCTAAGTTTCGACAATTAAGCCCAAGTGGGCAATATCATGATTTACATACATTCATTAAGTTGGAGATATACCAATTATGAAATAATCCAGAAATTTGGCCTTATGGGCGACACACATTGAAAATCATATGCTGATATTTGAAAAGAAATACTGTGCAACGTTTTATGCCGTTCCTTGACGTACAGTCAACTCCCAACTTGATGTAATTTCAGAGACTACTGCAATGAAGAGAACGAGAAAAAGGAAGGGAAGTGGAGGGAAACAACTGTAAAAAAAGTGAGAGAGAGAATAAAGAGGGGCATATTACTGAATTTGTTCAATTCATAAGCATAGTAACAATATATCCCTATTTCAGTTAAAATCTCTCATAAATCTACATATAAAACAGTTTATAAAAACGAAAGCAAGCTCTATGTAGAATATGTCAAAATATTCATTACTTCACAAGTGCACAGACAGCTCTTCACTCGAATTTAATCCTTTGGGTATAAGTGTCTCAAAGTCAATTATGAATCTTGATTCCATCCTTCTTAATTCACGCTGCCTGTCACCTCCTCTAACAGCTCTAGGAATAGTATAGAATACTGCAAAGGACAACAATTTGGCATTCTGGTTGTGTTCTTTATGCTCAGAGTGCTCACCCTTCCAGTTTAGTTCAAAGCATCCCATATGGAGAACTTATACGTGCCAAACGTAACTGTAGCACAGAGGTTGAATATGAAAGAGAGAAGCTGGTCATGTACAATCGTTTCCGTGAACGCGGGTACAGGGTACAGTCATAAAGTGATTAAACAAGCTGAAAATAAGACTGATTTACTTATGAGAACTGAACTGTTGAGACCTAAACCGTTAGGAGAAGAACAGAATGAGTTTGTCAGATTTATTACCACCTTTTCCAACAGTGCTTTCAAAATCAGGAAGCTGTTTAATCATAACTGGCACATTTTATTAAGTGATGCAACCTTGAAAAAATGTCTCAATGTTACCCCGCAGATAACATTTCGTAGAAATAAATCTCTACGAGATGAATTATGCAAAAATGCCATCTCTTCTACCAATGTGGTTAGCAGTGTGAACTCCGCTGGCTTTACAACGTGTAAACATTGCAAGGCTTGCGCCAACAGCAGAGATTGTAAATCCCTAATTCTCCCAAACAACAATAGAGAGTATCAAATTAGAGGTAGTTTCTCCTGTGAAACAGACTACTGTATCTATTGCCTGCGCTGCCCTTGTGGCAAAATGTACATTGGTAGTTCCATACATCGCGCAAAGAAAAGAATTCTGGAACACCTACGTGCCATAAAGAAAAATGACGTGCAATATCCAGTAGCACGTCATTTATTTAAAGAACACAACCAGAATGCCAAATTGTTGTCCTTTGCAGTATTCTATACTATTCCTAGAGCTGTTAGAGGAGGTGACAGGCAGCGTGAATTAAGAAGGATGGAATCAAGATTCATAATTGACTTTGAGACACTTATACCCAAAGGATTAAATTCGAGTGAAGAGCTGTCTGTGCACTTGTGAAGTAATGAATATTTTGACATATTCTACATAGAGCTTGCTTTCGTTTTTATAAACTGTTTTATATGTAGATTTATGAGCGATTTTAACTGAAATAGGGATATATTGTTACTATGCTTATGAATTGAACAAATTCAGTAATATGCCCCTCTTTATTCTCTCTCTCACTTTTTTTACAGTTGTTTCCCTCCACTTCCCTTCCTTTTTCTCGTTCTCTTCATTGCAGTAGTCTCTGAAATTACATCAAGTTGGGAGTTGACTGTACGTCAAGGAACGGCATAAAACGTTGCACAGTATTTCTTTTCAAATATCAGCATATGATTTTCAATGTGTGTCGCCCATAAGGCCAAATTTCTGGATTATTTCATAATTGGTATATCTCCAACTTAATGAATGTATGTAAATCATGATATTGCCCACTTGGGCTTAATTGTCGAAACTTAGTTGGATTCTTCCTAGTGTTTTTCAAACTTCAGGTTTATCAAGCTGGTGTCTTGTTTATATAACTCAAGCACTACAACAGCCAATCTGGGCGATGTATTATGTTGTATTTTGTAAATTTCTTGTACATTGAATTTTGCTAAAGTTGAGTATTTATACCGTGCTTTTTCATCAAACCATTCCTTGTGAACAACACAACAAAGTCCACCGTGTTATACAGATCTAAGTAATACAAAATACTTAGATCGTGCTTGAGTGGGTAAAATTAATTCGTTCAAAACCATTACAAAATGGAGCCCACGTTCTTCGTAGCATACTTGTGATCAGTCCCATTTCGATGTCACTGAATATGCATATGTAAAGAGAACGAGTTTGTATTGTGACCACACCGTGAACAAGCTTATTGCGGAACGCGTTGGTGAAGGCTATCACTTGCCTGGATTAAAAACTTGTTGAACAGCAGTCCTGGGTGTCCTGGATTTCTTTTCGTGACTTTCGGAAAGGTGTGTGTGTAATGTTTGGGGCCAACGGAGCCCATCCAGGACCGCCGTAATCTGAAGCCCCGCACTTCCAGGATTCGTGTTTGTATATATATATATATATATATATATATATATATATATATATATATATATATATATATATATATATATATATATATTATCTTACTGGCGGTCGCCAGTAGATAGTTATAGTTACAACCTAGTTTCCATAGGAAATCCGCAACATTCTATTTGGAATAACTTTGGCGCTGGTTGACGAATCCTCACAAAATGTTCAAAATAGATGGGGCGCTCCGCTCCGCTCCTACCCTGAAAGTCTCGTGGTGATTCGTCAAGCGGGGGCTGAGAAAAAGGGGGAGTCCCAAAATGCTTTTTCCCCATGCATTTTTCCATAGGACCTTTAGTCGAAGGTACAGCCGAACGGCTGAACAGAATTACGTGAAATTTGGCAGAGAGGTAGCCATAAGGTCAAGGAAGTGCCTTTTGAAGGTCTCGTGTAAATCTGGTCAGTATTTCCTGAGAAAATAGCATTTAAATGCATATAAATATCTATACGCGCGCACCGTGCGCGCACTGTGCGCGCACCCTGCCGTGCGCGAGCGCAATTCTGATTGGTTGTTAGATGTCGGTAAACATTCGAATCGGTCGAACCCAGGAAGTGTCGGCCGCCATTTTGTCTCTCGCTGTCTGAGGGGGTGAAAAACAAAGGTGGAGAACGTGAAAAGGGGGCAGGGTGGACAGTTCCTGACCCCCTAGCCTTTGCCAGGGGGTCTCAGAAGGACCCCCAAGGGCAAAAAGAAGATTTCTTTGTTTTTTTTTTAATAATCGCGGAGTGCGCGCACGCTGAAAAAATACACGTAAAAATTTTTTTTTTACATTTTTAGCGGAAAATTAAGCGAGGTTCGCGCACCGTGCGCGCACAAAATAAAAAATACATACATAAATTAGCATTTAAAAAACCTTTGAAATTCCCTGAAAAAACCATAGGTTTCACACACGTTATAATTACGAATTAGCATTTAAAAAACCTTGCAAATTCACTTAAAAAACCATAGGTTTCACACATGTTGTAGTTAGCTGGACATTTCACTCGTAAAAAAACAATGAAATTCCCCCGTTATAGTTAGTGCAGGCAACTATAACTCACGCGACCGCAATCCTCTGCTGATGACGTCAGATATTACATCACTGATGACATATGTGTCTTTCTGAAAAATAAATATTTGTAATATATGTATAGCTAAAGATTAATGGAAGAAGACATGGGTAAATAAGTGTCTAAATACAGTGATGTAGTATCTGACGTCATCAGCAGAGGATTGCGGTTGCGTGAGTTATAGTTGCCTGCAGTGTGCTTTCTCTCAAAACCCCTGGGTTTCCCTACCCTCGGACAGGAATTCCCTGCCTGTCCTCACACAGGTAACTTTTACCCATTTCTTTAGTTTTCACCTTATCACTTCCCACTTCATTTTATTTATGGTTTATTAATTTAACTTCTAGGTCAGCTACACTTGACTGTGCCCCTGGTTGAGCCCAGCTTATTTTAGCCGGCTACTTGGTCCTCGTACCCTGCTTCCACGTCCAGTGGGTGAGCTTCCTATTGTAATTCAGTGACTGGTTTTCAGCTCTCACAAGCGCGCCGCAGTATTCTCATCACGTATACAAAACGCGGTTACTCACTCACCTCGCTCTATGTACTCACCTTTATCAGTAATTGATCTCACATCGCCCTCGGTCATGACTCACTCCACGCATGACTCCTTACCATTGATTTCGATATAGTTGTTAGCCCTCCTCCAAGCATGTCTGTAGCTCAACTTTGTTCACTTTACGCGCCTCTAAGCGTCCGTTGATTCACGCCCGCAATCCTTCGTTTGCATGATAATCCTATCGTTATTGATTTATATCACAGGCTAGCGATAAATTCTCCCATAGCACTTCCCTCTTGGCCCCTTTTCATCACTAGTCGCATGCTTACTGTTCTGCATGCTTACTTTTATCTAATTCAAACTCTCTCCTTTCTTCATATCTACCCTTTTCCTTTTACTTTCACAGGTAATTTCTTATGCTCAGACCAGCCAATTATTTTTGTCCTGATGATGATCCTAGTATTCTAAGACAGGATCGAAACTTCGTCGACCCAAGCTAACAACTTGCACATTAAGCCAGTGTGTTAAAAAAGTGCAACTGTTGTTACTTAAAAAGCTTCTAACATTGGATTTGTAAAAAAGCTCGTTACGTCTTGCCTGAAAGGCCCCCTTGTATGTAATTGTTTTCCATGTATTGTCTGTTTCTCCTCAAAGGATACAGGATTGTGTCCCACAATTAGTATGTTATTGTATTTGTTATTATTACATTCTAGAAATAAATAGGTTTGTCCGGCTGGACATCCCATAATATAGCTTCGATTCTGGACTATATTTATCCCAATTGTATTTTCCCTTTCTCCAAGGACCATTGTTTCTTTTTAAAACAGACCCGATTCAGCCAGGAATCGTCCAATGTTTTTAAGCTCAAATGGGCTTTATTTGATCTGTCTCCTGTCTACAATCTCCTCTTTTTCAATGTAACTCAAAGGGGAAAATCAATACCCCAGTTTTTTTTCAAAATCTCCCTCTTACCAAGTTCAAAATGTTCGCAAGTATGGTACATTGGATCATGGAAGGAAATGGGGTAGGGACATGGACTTGGATAACAGAGGACAGGAGGGACATGGAGAGGTGCACCAAACTGACCCTGCAGGGCAGGCATCAGGGTTTGCAGCAGCACAATACACCACACAGGGCATGCGGGACGGGAGTGCAGCACAACAATCCATAGAAAGCAAGAGGGAGGGAACAGGACCATGCACATGGACAACAGAGAACAGAGGGGCAAGAGGCAATGGTACCTAGCTGACCATAATGGACAGACAGGAGAGAAAGCTGCAGCATAACAGACCATAAAGGGCAGGAGGGACGGATCAGGGGCATTACAATGGAACAGACAAGCCAGGAAGGAGGGAGTAGGGGTCTGCACATGTAAACAGAGGGCTGGGGGCAAAGGGGCAGGGCAGGAGCAGCAAGATAGCCATGGAGGTCAGGCAGGATGGGCACTAGAAGCAAGACACACCATGAAGAGCAACAGTGAGACTGTGATGGCATACACAAAGACCATGGAGGGAAGGTGGGAGGGGGTCAGGGGCAGCTAACTGACCACACAGGGAAGGTGGGAGGGGCCATGGCAGCACAGAAGACCATGCATGACAAGTGGGAGGGTTAGTGGCAGCACAATGGCTATGATGGGCAAGAAGGAGGGTGCAGGGGCATGCACAAAGGACGATGGAGGATAGAAGGGAGGGTCAGGACCTGTGCACAGACAAGAAAGTTCAGGGGAAGGGGCCTCACAACAGACCGCATGGGGCAGGCAGGAGGAGCAGTTGCAGCACAACAGACCAGGGAGGGCAGAAGGGTGTGGCAGTACAATGGACCATGTAGGACAGGGGGAAGAGGATAGGGGCATGGCATGTGGACAGGCAGGGTGGAGGTGGCAGGGACAGGTTAAAGTCATCTGACAATGCTAGGCAGGTGGAAGGGGAGTGGCAGCTCAACAGAACACTCAGAGTAGATAGGAGTGGCATGTCCATGGAACATGGTGGGCAAAAAGGATGGAGCAGGGGCATGCACAAAGACATCGGAGGGCAGGGGGAAGGAGAATAGGGGCAGCAAGCTAAGCACAGAGTTTAAGCAGGAGGTCAATGATGGGGCATAGAATTGGGCAATGGAGGGCAGGAGGAGTGGACTGGTACATCATACTAAATTGAGGGCAGTGGCAGCACATCAGACCATGCATGGCAGGAGGGAGGAGGCTAGTCCATGGATTCACACAACAGAGGATAGGGAGGAGGGGGATGGGGCAGCAAGCTAACTGTTCAGAGAAGACGGGTATTAGGAACTTTAATGTTTTTAAAACGTGTGTCTGTGCGAACTACTTAAAATATGAACAAGTATGCAGCATAATCTCACTTTTATTCAGGAAGAAGAGGACGTTTGTGACTGTAACTCCGGGCTCACTTGGCAGAAACACCCCCTGACCCTCCACCCCCTATTGCAAAATGTAATGCCCGTGAAAAGGGTAGGTGAACACAGTGTTATATAGAACATAGTCCTGAGAGCACGATTGAAAATGAAAACTAGATATAGTGTATGGTATAAACTATGCACCAAAAAGTGTGATATAAGATGAACCGGACGTGAAATATAATATGCAATACATTGTGCGCAATGACAGATTCATTGGAGAGCGCGAGATAGCACAGGCACTAGCGCGTGCTATGCGATATGCGCCTTGGAGTGTAATATGCACAGGGCAGTGTTGTGTAACCTAACTAGTCTCTAAAGTTGTAATATGAAATATGTGCTGGGGAGTGTAACGTTGCATAGGCACTGTGACAAAGATATGGATCCCAGATTGTAATATGTATGGCATAGCACTGTGCGTTATAACATAGGCATCGAGAAAAGCACGTTAGATGGGGCAATATAACCCGTGCGAAGACAAGTGTGGCATGACATATTCACAGGGTTGTGTTACAGTGCACATGGGCTAGAGAGTGTCATAGCATATGCACTAGCTAGTGGAATACAACACAGAGGTGTGTGGCACTCAGCAGGCAATGGTGGGTGTAACACAGCATTGGGCTCTGCCAGGAGCGCGCTGTGACTCTCAAGTGATGTTCGTCCCCTTTACAGAGAGTAAAATAAAAAGTATTACACATCTGGCAGTGGATGTGTGTTTTATTAACCGTGAGGGGGGTTTCTTGCATAGTTTTGGTCGAATTTTTGTCGAATCCCCTTTGAATGGCTTGGTGTGCATGTGTATTAAATGTGCCCGTCAATAGCTACCCATGTTTGTATAAATAAACGACAAGGGAGTCTACCGGGATTAGGCACGGTAGGGCATCAGACATGTCAGAGCTTCACTAGTGGTGTAAATACATTCCACGTGGATTCATTGTATGCATAGTCGCCTTTTAATGAATATCACGCAAATCGTCATGGTGATAGGTACGTACGGTTTGTCCAGCATGTCCTAGGTGTGTCTATAAATATATATTTTTTAAAAATAATAAAAAACAGTGGCCAGCCCTGGGGATTGGGGTCAAAAAAATATAATTAGGAGACAGGCCCTGGGGGATGGGGTCATCAGGGCCAATAAATTAGAATAAGAAGGGGAACCACACAGCCCCCCTTCTTAAAAAATTAAAATAAATAAAAGACTGGCATCGTGCCGGAGGCCACGCCCCCTCCTTGCAGGACTCTGCAAACGCGCCCCCTGGTGAGTTGTAAGTTGGGGAATTAATTCCTCTTCAATACTGAGGGTCCCTGAGGGCCAACTAGCCCAACAGGCATCTCCAGTGCAGGCAGGTGTTCTGAGGCCAAGCCCCTTTTTACACCTCTCTGCAACGCAGCTCTGTTGCGCTTACTGGAGGTACCTAGTGGTCTAGTTTGACCCTAGGGACCCTTAGGATTCAAGGGGACTTAATCTCTCAACTTAGAACAGCCACAGGGCGCGTTTACACAGTGGTGAAGGGAGGGGACGGGGCCTGAGGTGACGTGTGCAAACACGCACTATGGCATGTTTTAAATTGGGGATATAATTTCCCTTCAATACTGAGGGCCCCTGGGGGCTAACTAGCCCACCAAGTGCTTCCAGTAAGCGCCACTGAGCTGCATTGCAGAGAGGTGGTCCAGGCCGTGCCACTTTTTATACCTCTCTGCAACGCAGCTCTGTGGCACTTACTGGAGGTACCTAGTGGGCTAGTTGGACCCTAGGGACCCTCAGTATTCAAATGAACTTAATCTCCCAACTAAAAACGGACACAGGGCGTGTTTACACAGTGGTGAAGGGAGGGGACGGGGCCTGAGTTAACGTGTGCAAAAATGCCCTGTGGCCTGTTTTAAGAGGTAGTTTTAATCCCCCTGCCCTATTATATACTAGGGGCTTACAGAGGAGGTCATGCTAATCACAGGGGGACGCCAACGCATAATGTTCCCTAGTGTATGTAGGTGTTTTCACTGTATTATAAGTGTCTTTTAACATAGCACTGGCTTTAGGACTGGTTAGTCAGACTCAGTTACCACCAGTATCCATCTGAAAAAGTTGAGGGTACAGGATGATTTTGCAACAAGGCTTCTTTCTGCTCTTCTTTTTGTTCTTTCTGCACGTTATCCTTCTTCCTGCACTTTTCTTCGTCTTTGAGGACTTCTGTTGCTTCTTTCTGCACTTCTTTTTTTTCTTTCTGTGCATTTTTTCTTCTTTCTTCACATGTCCTATCTCTGTAGGCATAGTTAGAAATTAGCATTTAAAAAACCTTTGAAATTCACAGAAAAAACCATAGGTTTCAGGCATGTTATAGTTAGGAATTAGCATTTAAAAAACCTCAGAAATTCACTGAAAAAACCATAGGTTTCAGGGGTGTTATAGTTAGCTGTACTTTTCACTTGTACAAAACCATTGAAATTCCCCCGTTATAGTTAGTTCAGCTAACTATAACTCGCGCGCCCGCAATGCACTGCTGATGACGTCACATATTACATCACTCATGACATGGTCAGTGACATCACTCATGACATCACTGATGACATCTCAAATGACATCACTGATGACATCATCCTTGTGATAGAGTGGCAGACCTCCTCTCACCCTAATATAACCTTTGATACACACATTCAAAAATAGAGACTACAATTTTCAAAACAATGGACATACCAATACCAGTTACAACAACCTCTTCAGTAATTCTAAGATCCACATACACATCCACTCATTCACCAACAGTCCTATACAGTCCCTCATACATGTACTCACTCATCATATGTACTCATACACCTATACATCCTGTTACACAATGCCACTCATCCATAGAGTTACTCACACACATAGTCACTCATGCTAACAAAGAATCAAACATACATTTACTTGCATATACAGTTATACACACACCACCACACTTACTTCTACGGAAACTTACACATACTTAGTCTTTTAAACAATCACTTATAGAAACACATACTTATTCATACAGGAACTCTTTCAATCTCTCACTCTCACATATACTCACTTATATACACCAATAGTGACATATACTAGTTTAAAACATATGTAGTTACTCATAAAGACACTATTGAGACAGTCATTCACTCACTAACACACCCATACACACACTCATCCACCCATACAGTCCTGCACACATGCTGTCTTCAACACATACAAACAGTGAGTCACTCATTCATGCACCTATGCACTACATAATACCCCCCACCGAACCATGCAGACACTCAGACTGATACTCAAAAAACCAACTAATAACCTATATAGACACCCATGTAGCTACTCACCAACCCATGCAGCCACTTATACACAAAGTGAGAGACTGATACAGATATTTACATATTTAAACATTACTCACTAAGCCATGTATTCACTATAATACACTTAATCAGTCAGCTACACAATCAATTTTTTAAAAACTAATCATCCATTTAGACACTTATATACCCATTTATTCTTCCATCGACCTTGAGATATACATATATAAAACTTATTTAATTTTCAGAAAAACACACATTCACTGGATGATGTCATCAGGGATGTCATTTGAGATGTCATCAGTGATGTCATGAGTGATGTCACTGACCATGTCATGAGGGATGTAATATGTGACGTCATCAGCAGTGCATTGCGGGCGCGCGAGTTATAGTTAGCTGAACTAACTATAACGGGGGAATTTCAATGGTTTTGTACGAGAAAAAATTACAGCTAACTATAACACCCCTGAAACCTATGGTTTTTTCAGTGAATTTATATATATATATATGTATTACTCACTGGCCGTGGCCAGTAGGTAGTTATAGTTAGGACCAAGTTTCCATAGGAAGAGCATTTATTGTTTTGCTTGTAACTTTGGTGCCGATTGATGAATCTTCATGAACTTTTCTAAACTAATTCTTTGTTCATATCAGCTCCTATGTTGAAAGTTTGGGGGTGATTCGTCAAGGGGGGGCCGAGAAAAAAGGGGGTCCCAAAGCATGTTTTCTCCATGCAATTTCCATAGGAAACTTTAGACAAGGCTACAGATCGAACGGTTGAACGGAATTACCCCAATTTTGGCAGGGAGAAGGGTCTTGGTCTAGAAAGCACGCTTTTGTTTATTTGGTGTAAATCCGTTAAGTAGTTTTGGAGAAATATCGAAATTTACAGATATCTATATTTGGGAATTCTGGCATCTGATTGGCTGAGGCGTTACGAGCACGAGATTGCTGCTTATTGGCTGCGAGCTGTTGCAACTAGGAAGTGTTGGCAGCCATTTTGTAATTCCGTTGAAACGGGTAAGGGGAAAAAAGGGCTAAAAGGTGATCAAAGCAATAAAAATAAAACATTCCTGTAGGAATGCAAGCCTCTCTGTCTCTGCAGTTCAGGTACTTTCCTTGACTTTTACACCCCCAACCATGAGAAAAACCTTTCAAACATACACAAAAATCCCTAGTGTTCCATTACGTAATCAAAAATTAATGAATGACAGGAATGTATATTTCAGTGCAAGCATCAATTACTCGACTGTGCAGATGTTAGAACGTACTTTCGGACACTATTTTGGAATGGTTGAATTCGCTGGCTGTCGTTAGTGTTTACAGAAAACTAAAAGCCTTCCCGCTTGACCGTTCGGCGACGACTGAGCACCATTTTTTTTCTTTGTTTTTTGACAATAATAGCCCAGCCGCGATGTGTTATCTGTCCATGGGCTCACTGTCAGCTTTTATTTTCTGCACTCGCCCTGGCTGCCCATCTGTGCTTCCCACATAATGCCTGCCAAGCCAGTGCCATGCCCGGATCCTAGCTCTGCTGCAGCAACCTCCGTACGAGCACATGGACACCGGGAGAGGGAGGAGGGGGGAGGGGGGAGGATGGTACTGAGCATCCTCCAGGAGCAGTCAAATTAAGTTCTTCCAGTTCTGATTCTCATTTGTTCTCATTATCATCCCAGGCGCATCTAACAGCTGTGTTGTGTACATCATGTAGGTCACTTTAGTAGTGCCAATATGATTTGAAAGTGCTGACAAGCAACCCCTTTGATCTCTGAACGCTGAGAGTAAAACCATAGGGAATTACAATATGTGACAGTGTGGCGTGTGCTGGAAAGTCTCTTGCAGCACTTCTAGTGTTATTGGTAATTTATACCGAGGCCCCTTCAAAGTGCTGACAACCACTTTCAATAATGAATGAGATCGAAGGTGGGCGGAATTACACTCTAAGGCTAAATATTATGGGCCATGACTGGGTCATAGAGGGAACAGCCACTGCTGAGTATAACCCCTCCATCTCGCTGTCCTTTGTGACATCTGTCATTACCATTGCAAAAACAACAGTTGATGGACAGAATGCAGAACAATGTCATGCATTCACCCCAGTACAGAGATCTGGGCCTAAATCCATTGTTTTTTTGCTCACCATGCCATTCCAGTTTGAACCCAGCCATATGCAAATCAGTCTTGACCCTGTGCCTCATGGGAACAGACCAGCCCGAACTGCCAAGCAAGGATCTCCCTGAACTGGAAACAAGCATCCTAGGACCGGTTTCGGGGTCTCACCCCTCTTCAGCCAGGATAGCTTGATTCCAGTGGCATGGAGAGCACAGGACTCACGTCTGAGAATACCCGTCCCAGATCTTTTGACTGGGGGAGAATGTTTGCATTGTCAGCATTCCGTCCATCATTTGTTTGCTGTAACATCTGTCATTACCATGACATGCTTTCCATGCTCCAATGAGTTGAGACTTGATACAATGCTCGCGGAACTCCGTGGAATTTGGCTGAGTTTTTCAGTAACTTTATGGAATTCCACAGAGGGATTCTCCTTGAGCTCTGCCCAGGCATAGTTTTAAGTTATGACATCCAGTGCCCAGTGTATATACTCTGACCCCTAAATGTAATACTTGGATAATCACTGATTAGCTAATTTAAATCTCCTGGAAGGTAATAGTATATGGTGTAAAAACTATGCCATGGAAAGTTAAATGTCATCTGTGGACTGCCGCACATACTATGCCATCCACTATTAGGATAAGGAAAACATTGCTTACCAATGTCGCCTGATTGGTAGTGTATAAACCTACAGCGCAACCTGTCAAAATCACTCGTTTGATAGGGGAAAACCTTCCTCTTGAATATTATTAGGTCACTCCTAAGCAGGCCTTGTAGCCTAACTAGTGTGCTTAGAATTTAAAAGTTGGTCATGTATATATTTAATGTTGACGTGTCCCCACGGTGACAAGCCTCTAAAAGCTATTTTCACTGTGGAAGGCTCTGGCTGTCATATAGGACAACAAGAGTGCAGAATAATCTATACAATTTTGCTATCTTGTTCTTGGGACAAGCAAGAGATATATTTCATACTCTATACTTAAATTGTATTAAAAATCCAAACCAAATCTGAAGTTGATTTTTAATAACTATTTAGAAAAAATAACTTTCAGAAAGTTACATTTTCCATGACTAAAACTTCTGGAGAGTAATTTTCATTAGTCTGCCAGCAGCCTCCCCTACCACTGATGTACCTTTAATGAGTGGTGAAAACTGCTACAAGAGCAGAGGCAATGGGGATCACCGACATAATGTTGATGCATACAATATTGAAACAAAAATAATCAGAAATTATATATTGATAACAAAAATATCAACTTCCGATACGTAAATAGTAAGACCACAGTTATTGAGAACAAAAATATTGGAAATTAAATATCAATAACAAAAATATCGACTTTCCATACTTAATCAGTAAAACCATAGATATCGAGAACACAAATATTGTTGTTAAAATATTGATATTTACCTATATCGACAACAATAATAATAGGTAAAAAAATAAACACAATAAAAATTACAAAATTATTGCCAAAATGATTAAATATTCACTAATTATATTCAAAATGCTTTTTACGTAAAACCATTACTTCAAATAAAACCAAAATAATTTATGCACACACTTAAATGAAATAAACATATATTACATCAACAAAATCTTTACTATTCATCCCCCAAAAATTATGACAATGCAACCCCCCAAATATTAACGTGAACTACAAACATTTAAACTACAACCTATATATATATAAATATATATATATGAAACACAAGGATTTTCAGCCTTCCCTCCGACTTCATCCACAAAGCAGGGTTGGTGCGAACAGGCGGGCGCTGGACCTGCGATTGTATTCAAAGAGTCCTCACGTATTTTCATCCATAAGGAATAGTCGCACTAAGGAATTGTAGAATGAATGACGCGTTTCAACCCAACGGTCTTTGTCAAAGTAACTCCATAACCCGGAAGTGGTTGTGTTTAAATGCATTTCCAAAGTTCAAATGGACATAGAAAACATACACAAGGGTGGGGTTTGTAAGTCCACACAACAGAAAACAGACTCCAAGCTTGATTATACGCATTTAACAATTTCATTAATGCTTAATGAATAATACTCGAAGACAAGTTATAAACAACCATACTTTTGGTACTTCACCTACTGGTGCCACCTAACAATACTAATTGTAACGGCCGCTGGCCTGTTATCGCGCTGTCAACATGACTGACTACTGGAGAACTTGGCGCGTACTGGGCATAATGTTGCCCGTTATTACCTTTACAGGAAAGGAATATCTGTGCTGCAGATTCCAAGGCAAGTGTCCTTATCCCTGAGACGCGCCACTCTTGTCAACAATCTCCAATTGACAGCTTGCCCTAAGGCACCCTACGTGTAGGTGCTGGAAGTACTAACATTAAGTGATCAATGCTATGGTTGCACTACATCCCTGACTCTTTGTGAGGTGCTCACGAGGCCGGGAGAAGACAATTTATCTGACATGAGTGAAATGCCTAAACAAAAAAAACACCAAATCAAAAACCAAACCCTAGGTGCTTAAAAGAAAATGGATTTCAGACACTATTACCTAATGCAGCCGCATTGTCATGGAGAAAAAAGTCTCAATTATGGGTAGGATGGGGGAGGAGGAGCAGATGGGATGTCAGGTGGAATAATGGGATGATGGAAAATATATACAGTGTCTATGTACATTGGAGGGCACTAGGGGTATATAATATCATCTCTACCCTAGATGCACATGAAGATCCTCCTTATGGTTGAGGCCAAGCGGGATCCTGCTCTGTAGACGTATTATATATTCGGATTCCAAGCGCCACAAGCTATATTCGCGGTCTCCTCCTCGAGCATGGGCCAGAACCTTGTCAATACCAAAATAAGATATTTTAAAGCTAATGTTGGTAACATTCTTATGCATAAGCTCACAATGTTTTGCCACTGAGTAAGACATGTCCCTGTTTCTGATGGTGCAGATGTTCCAGAACACGTTTCTTTACCGGGAAGATAGTGCTTCCTATATATCGCATGCCGTAAATGCAAGTCAAAAAATAAACAACAAAGTCAGTATTATAATTGATGAACTTTCGTATTTTCTCACTTTTTCCTGTAGGGAGATTTTATTTCTTAACATTAGAACTGTTACTACAAACTTTGCAGCGTCCTTATTTATGGAAGCCCGGGAGTTACCTCAACCAGGTCCTATGAGTACTGCCCCCCCCCGTGACAGGTGGCTGTTTACAAGTATGTCTTTTAGTGAATTACACTTGCGATATGTGATGTGTGGTGCAGGGCTGACCAGTTTACCAATTACCATATTGTTCCTGACTATGTGCCAGTGTTTGCATACTGCTTTGTGGACTGGTGATGAAGCACTGTTGAATGTAGTAATCAATCTTATTTCCTGTTTCCTCTTATCTTTCAACTTTGGAACAAGGAGCCTACTCCTGTCCCTTTTGGTAGCTTTGTCCACTGCGGCCCTGATAGTTCTACCCATTTAGCCACGTGTCTTGAAGTGCCCTATCATGTTTTTCTGCTCCATTATAAAAACCTCATTGGAGCTGCAATTGAGCTTTGCCCTGAGGAGCTCACCATAAGGTATGCTCCTCTTTAGGCCGTCCGGGTGCTGGCTACAGGCGTACATGATGCTATTTCCTGCAGTGGTCTTCCTGAACAGGCTAGTATGTATTGTCTCATTTCTCACCTCAACCAGGACATCAAGGAATTCTATTGTATTGGGATGTATTTTGCTAGTGAACTTAAGGTTTAAGGTGTTATCAGATAAACCTGTGATGAAGCTTTCCAAAAGATCCTGTGGACCATCCCATATTAGAAATATATCGTCAATGTAGCGGGTCCACAGTATGAGATGATCTATGCAGGATTCATTTTCACTGTGCCACATATGCTCCACTTCCCACCACCCCATGAACATACAGGCGTAGCTTGGAGCAAAGCAATTTCCCACAGCCGTCCCTGTGGGTTGCTTGTACCATTCTTCCTCAAATAGAAAATTGCAGCATACTTAACAGTAACATCATACCTGGAGAGAGGTCTGTCTCTAAAAAAATATTTAAAAGCCTCAAGTCCTAAACTGTGTTCAATACAAGTATACAAAGATAATACGTCTACTGTTGCAAGGATGTAAGAGTCTTTCCATGGAATTTCCTGTATTTTTGAAAGGAAATCCATAGTATCCCTGCAGTTTGAGGGCAAATTGATCACATATGGGCATAGGAAGTAGTCCAAGTATATGGAGCTGTTCTCTAGTAAGTTTTGGTTGGCAGAAATTATCGGCCTTCTTGGAGGGTCTTTTGCATGCTTGTGCACCTTTGGTAGCATGTAAAAAACCGGGATAACTGTTTTTTTCACCAGTAAAAAATGAAATTCATTTTGGTTCAAAATGTCCTGTCTGTGCCAGCTCTCCAAAAGGTTATGGTACTCTTTAATGATCTTGTTGTATTGTGTCAAGCTGGACCTCAGATAGCTCCCTGAGTACTCTAGCTGTCGTCTTGCCTCCGTCCTGAAGTTGCTTATGTCCCAAAGAACGACATTGCCTCCCTTATCGGAGGGCTTTATCACAAAGTTGTCTGCTTTCTTAAGGGACTGTAACCCCACCCTTTGTCCTGGCGTAAGATTGCTGGCAAATTTATTGCTCTCCTTTTTCCAAATATCCATCAGGTCAAGTAAAACTGTCTCATGATAGGTGTCTATGCCATCATGCAACGTTAGCGGGTTGAATTTTGATCTGGGCTTGAATTTATTGTCTGTACATATATCCATGCTGGCTAAAAGTTCCCTGTCTGTCACCCAATCCCTCACCCCCAATTCCATCTCCCTGAGTGTAGCGAGTGTTTCAATATCACCCATGGAAAGTGATTCAACAGTGGGATTGGTGGAGGTACCTGGTTGAATCCACAACGGGATATCCCTGCTTTTCTTGAGGGTACGTATTTTCAGCAGTTAGTTTCCTGATAAACAAAAAACCATCAATGCGAGTTCTTGAATATTCAAAGTTTGCAATGGGGCAAAAGGAAAGTTCTAGCACAGAGCGTATACCCCTAGTGCCCTCCAATGTACTTGGACACTGTATATATTTTCCATCATCCCATTATTCCACCTGACATCCCATCTGCTCCTCCTCCCTAACCTACCCGTAATTAAGACTTTTTTCTCCATGACAATGCGGCTGCATTAGTTAATAGTGTCTGAAATCCATTCTTTTAAGCACCTAGGGTTTGGTTTTTAATTTGGTGATATTTGTGTTTAGGCATTTCACTCATGTCAGATAAATTGTCTTCTCCCCTTCTCGTCAGCACCTCACAGAGAGTCAGGGATGTAATGCAACCATAGCATTGATCACTTAATGTTAGTACTTCCAGCACCTACACGTAGGGTGCCTTAGGGTAGGCTGTCAATTGGAGATTGTTGACAAGACCGGTGCGCATCAGGGATACAGGCACTTGCCTTGGAATCTGCAGCACAGATATTCCTTTCCTGTACAGGTAGTAACGGGCAAAATTGCGCCCAGTACGGACCAAGTGCTCCAGTAGTCAGTCATGTTGACAGCGCGATAACAGGCCTGCGGCTGTTACAATTAGTATTGTTATGTGGCACCAGTAGGTGAAGTACCAAAAGTATGGTTGTTTATAATTTGTCTTCGACTTTAATGAATTTAAGCATTAATGAAATTGTTAAATACGTATAATCAAGCTTCAAGTCTGTTTTCAGTTGTGTGGACTTACAAACCCCACCCTTGTATATGTTTTCAATGTCTATTTGAACTTTGGAACTGCTTTTAAACACAACCACTTCCAGGTTACAGAGTGACTTTGGGTTGAAACGCGTCAGTCATTTAAATGTATTCTTTCTACAATTCCTGAGTGCGACTCTTCCTTATGGATGAAAATATGTGAGGACATTTGAATATATATATATATATATATATATATATATATATATATATATATATATATATATATATATATATATATATATATATATATATATATATATATATATGCTTGAAAAGTCCTGTCCGCCGAATTGAAAGGCGGAAAACCTCAGGCACGGACCTCCCAACTCCTTGAAGAAATTACGGACTCCCACACCGAATTAGTGGGTAATGCAGTGCAATTTTATTTTCATCATGGATGAATGGTAGGACCAGTGTCCTCCATGAAGCGTTTCGCTACTCCTGGGAGCTTGATCACATGATGCGTCTCCAATTACTGACTGATTTAAAGTGAAATATAAGCATAATTAGCTATAAAAAACAAGCCAACTGTTTGTCAGTGAACACAAATAACAACAATAGGCTAAAGCACTCAAACTAGTCATAAATACATGAAATATGTACACGCTGAAAATCTCATAATTCCAATAGGAGATAAAAGAGAGAGATAAAAATATATCTAAATGTGCACATACAATCTAGCAGCTGGTAAAATATATATATATATAAAGATATAGATATATAGATATTACCTACTGGCAGTCGCCAGTAGGTAGTTATAGTTAGGACCTATTATCTATAGGAAATCCGCAACATTCTATTTGGAATAACTTTGGTGCCCGTTGACGAATCTTCGTAAAATTTTCAAAACTCGTGGCCCACTCCGGTCCGCTCCTATCCTGAAACTCTCGGGGTGATTCTTCAAGCAGGGGCCGAGAAAAAAGGGGGGGCCCAAAATGTGTTTCCCCATGCAATTTTCCATAGGGAACTTTAGTCGCAGCTACAGCCCGAACTGCTGGACGGAATTACATAAAATTTGGCAGAAAGGTAGATCTTGGTCCAGAGTCATGCCTTTTGCTTAAATGGTGTAAATCCGTTCAGTAGTTCCTGAGAAAATCAAAATCACATATATATCTGGGCGGAGCCTAAGCACACATCTCATCGTGAGATCTGATTGGCTGTCAGCACTTCATCCAAGAAGTGTTGGCAGCCATCTTGGGACCAATATACATGATAACACCTCATTAAAAAGCATTGCAGTTAATAGAAGGTTTTAAGACTTTAGTTACATTATAAATCATTTGTTGATGGTACCATACTCATTTTAGGAATTGTGGTATGTTCTAAGGTGATTTTACCATGTGAAAAAGCCTTCTGCTGGGATATCATGAATCATGTTTGAGAGAAAACTATTTTCACATGCTTTTCCCACAGAGGTTTGGAAGGTGATCTATAAGCTAAACTGAGAGCATATTTTCTGTAAATTCACATTATCTTTCTCAGTCATGTGAGAATGAAGTCTGACATTCTCAGTAAAACATGTACATCCAACAAGGGCAGAGACTGTCAGTTGATTCCTTTTTGTCCTACTGCAGCTTCCCAGAGTGTTCCAAAGAACAACTAGAGCGCTAACAGTCTTACTTATGACAAAGGTATGGCACACCTGAAGCCATCTTGATTGGAATAAAGTGGTGACATTTAAAACATTTAATTTGCAAAGGAACAAAATGAGAGGGTTCATTTTGCCATAGAAATTATGATTAGTGCTGCAGAAAGAAAACTTAGGGCACATTTTGACTTCTCAAATCCTCTTCTATTTCATTAAAAAGTTCTGACATGCAGACTGAAACATGCACTTTGAATACCAGCAGCAGACTTCCATGGTGAGCAGTAGCTTTGCTACAGTGATCTAATGGGAACTAGAGTGCTACCATTCAGAATTTATGGCAAATGTGTGACACATCTGAATGCCTTCTTGATGGAACCAAAGTAAGCAAGCATTGAAAATGCAATAGGTCTCGCCCTGGTTTAAGTTAAAGCAATTCTGTTTGTAATTAGGTGGCTTTTTAGCTCTGCTTGTATTAGTGTTTTTCAAACTTTCATGTACATAACATGCATATGTATGCATATATGTATATGTATATGTATGCATGCATTTATATTTGTATTTATATAGATATGCAGATTATATATATGTTTATATATGTATATATATATACACATACATATATATAAATGCATATGCATATATATGTATATATATATGTGCATGTGAGTGCATGTAGAGAGAGGTAGAGAGGTAGAGGTAGAGAGGTAGAGAGGTAGAGAGGTAGAGAGGTAGAGGTAGAGAGTAGTAGAGAGAGAGGTAGAGAGAGGTAGAGAGTAGAGTATGAGTAATAGAGAGTAGAGAGTAGAGAGTGAGTAGTAGAGAGTAGTAGAGAGAGTAGCAGAGAGTGAGTAGTAGAGAGTAGTAGAGTGAGTAGTAGAGAGTGAGTAGTAGAGAGTAGTAGAGAGTGAGTAGTAGAGAGTAGTAGAGAGTGGGTAGAAGAGAGTGAGTAGTAGAGAGTAGCAGAGAGTGAGTAGTAGAGAGTGAGAAGCAGAGAGAGAGTAGCAGAGAGTAGTAGAGAGTGAGAAGTGGCTCTAAAGCAGCTCTGCTGACTTGGTTCTCTGGCTCTAGAGCAGCTCTGCTGACCTGGTTCTCTGGCTCTAAAGCAGCTCTGCTGACCCGGTTCTATGGCTCTAAAGCAGTTCTGTTGACATGGTTCTCTGGCTCTAGAGCAGCTCTGCTGACCTTGTTCTCTCCCTCTAGAGCAGCTCTGCTGACCTGGTTCTCTCCCTCTAAAGCAGCACTACTGACCTGGTTTCTCTGGCCCTACAGCAGCTCTGCTGCCCTGGTTCTCTGGCTCTAGAGCAGCACTGCTGACCTGGTACTTAGGCTCTAGAGCAGCTCTGCTGATCTGGTTCTCTGGCTCTAAAGCAGCTCTGCTGACCTGGTTCTCTGGTTCTAGAGCAGCTCTGCTGACCTGCTTCTTAGGTTCTAGAGCAGCTCTGCTGACCTGGGTCTCTGGCTCTACAACGGCTCTGCTGACCTGGTTTCTCTGGCTCTACAGCACCTCTGCTGACCTGGTTCTCTGCACTCAGGATGCAAGCACCCGACTTCGCGAAAATATATTTAAAAATAATATAAGTTTATTATAAGTACAAATATGTTATTTTTATGACAATCTTAGATAATCTCTTGCCCTAATATGTATATTAAAGACACTCCCCCCCCTCCACTTTTTACTCGTCTCGCTGGCCTCCCTTCGGCAACCACAGCCCAAGAAGGTACGGGCATCCCACGCCATAAGCTCAAGGAGTTATTTTATCTCCGTGTTTAGGTAAGCCGATATCCAGCCCTTGACTTACACACTTCAAGCATTTTTTCTGTCTTGGGAATATGTTTAGAGATCTGCCGAGGTACGCGCTAACCCTCTCTGCCACACCAGTAACAGCATTGAGGACAAGCAGAGTGTGGCTTTGAGGTGCTGCACACAATCTGGCTAGTCTCTACCTACCACTCACCTTAGGCGTTTGACTGCTGTCACGGCCTCGACCGGGGCTGTACTTGGGGGGGCTCACCTACTGAGCCCTGGCACAACCTTTGTGCTTGGTCCATTAGACACCCCCCCTTCCACGCCTCGCCACAGATGGTGACGCAGACAAGCCCACGGTGATAAAAACTGTTCTTTCACCAGTGACTTGTCATGTCTCTCCTTGGTTTTAGCTATTCACACTTCCTTGGACCTTTGCTTAAAGCACTACAACATAAGCCCAACAAATAATTAAGTTTCTTCAGCAAAACTATACCCAAAATGAAACTGATAGTGAATACATCAATCATATCAAACTGTGCGATGGTCAATTCACATTTTTAAAACTGTCTAGAGACAGTTTTAGCAGTTTGCCAGAGTTTTTGTCATGAATTTTAAAAAAACACAGAAAATGGTTTTCGGTCACCGTCTGTCAGCAATTGGTTGCTTTTTTCATCCTCCTCCTGCCATTGCTTGAAGAATGTGTAATTCTCACTTTGGATCAGCCCAGAGGATTATTCGCTCCTTATGGCACCACTGCTGCTTCAATGGTAACACGTTATAGAGTGTTACCTAAGATGAGTACATCGATGTAAACTCAAAGAGTGTATGGGATGGGAACCACACTCTTTCTCTTCTCTCTTTTGATGCCTGACTTATGTGCAAATAGTCAAGCGTATTTCATACAGTCCCTAAAGCACACTACAACTAGTAAGGAACCCATACTGGCCACTTTATAACCCAAACATGTTTTTTCATAATCATGGTCAAAGAGAATTAGAAGAAGAAAATTAAAATATAAATATAATTCATGAGATACATTTAATAAAGCTGCCAGTCTTAAATAAAATTGCAATTACATTATTTGTAAACAGATTACATTTGCAAATGTATATTTACCCACACATGAAGGTGAAACTCTGCACTTATTGCTATTCACCATTTCTGAGTAGAGATTTATACCTAGAAGTAGACGTATATTTTTCCATCCACCCAAATGAAATCAAATTAAATGATTAAATATCAATTTCCTTATAAATCTTATTTTTTTTATCTTTTAAAGACAAATTACCCAACCCATAAACATGTTTTACTTTTAATTCATATTTAGTAAATTAGGTAAACATTATGGGGATTATCCAGACCATTGCTTCCGTCCGGTTCTCAGATCCCGACGGGGTGGCGGTCGGAGTCGCGGCACAGAATGGCAGCTGTGCCGAGTCAGGCACCACCGCCGGGATTTGGATATCTCTTTCCGGCAGCCTGTTCATGGAGCACTGCCATGTACTGGCTATCAGAAATGGATATTGGGGCCCCAAACAGGGCCGCGTCCCTCATGGGTCACTGTAAAGTGGCCCTAGGGGCACATCTCTAGCAAGTTTCTGAGATGGCTCAATTCCAGTGGTGGCGGTTCACTGACAGAATATCGAAAACAGAACTATCGTAGTACAGAAATATCATGTCAAAAATATCTATTACAAAATTATCGTTTTCCTTTACATATAATGGTAAATATAAAAAAATTGAAATCAATATTGTTGCACACTAATATCGAAATATATAGATAAAAATATCGTTTTAATGTATATATAGTTACAAATAGTAAATAATAAATATTTTAACATGTAACAGTAATATAATGTGAACTAAATATATTTTAATAATATTTAAAATATATATAAATATATACTTATTTAAACAAACACATATATGTATGTGTGTATGTTTATGTACACATATATAATTTAACTTTTGTATTTTTAGATGAAAGATTTATGGACCAGGCAATGATCATCGGTTTGATATGACCACTTAGCAGGTGGCGGAAATAATGTAACAGTTGTCACCACTTTAATTTTAGGGTGTGTGCATCAGTTCAATACATGTAGGATTCTTTAGAAAAAAATGGATTTAAACAGTGAATGAATGTATTTATTTTAACAATGAGAAAGTAATCAGGGTACAGAAAAGGAAATAATTTATTGACTGAAGCAACAGCTTGAAAATGAGTTGGTAAATTTATTTTCCAATTAATTTTCCTTTTTACACACTTTCAATGCTTGTTTATTTATATTATATTTTATATTGTTCTCAAGCAGTGTCATATACATTTATTATCGAAGAACAATTTGACCAGCAGAGTCTTTCTTTATTGTGGGTAATGATCTCTTCATTGAGCACCAAGTACACCTAGGCTGCCAATCAAATTTAAACATTGCCAAGATGTCTGCCGATGCACTGCATGTCATGGAAGCCACAGCATTAACTTTGTTTGACAATGCTGCAAGCATGCCTTCAGAGCTAAATTCTCAGGGATCCATGGCTACTGGAAGTGAAATGGACATTAAAACAAAGAGACATCTGGAAAAAAACTCATGAAAAACGAACATGCAAAGTGGTGGGAAATGAATCCATTTCCGAATATATAGAAGTTGGTAGGATACCGCAAGGATTACACATTTTAGCGGCACCCAGCTATGAGAGTCCCAACAATGACATGCTCAAGGAATGGGCTGACAGCAATGTAGAAGCCTCATTTCACTTAATGAAGATCATAGTTAAATACGCAGAAATTGATCGAAATAATTTACAATTAAAAATTGATCAGCTTAATGTAGAACATGCAACTCACGAACAGCAAGAAAGTATCAACAAACTAAGGAATTAAATGATTTCCCATCTGTAGAAGCAGGAAGGCGTAATCAAGGAGTGCAAAGTGGACACATTTCAATGGGATAAAGCTGATTATGAGCAAGGGCAGGTATTCACCTTCGCAAGGCGCTTCAATAATATGAGGAAACAAAGGAGAGAGAATTAAGATTATCGCAGGAACATACGCTTCCCTTTGAAGAGATAATCTGGGAGCCAGACTTGGGAAACCAATGGTTAAGGGTAATTCTGAAAAGGATAACTCTAAGAAAGCACCCGATTCTTCTAAAGAGAAATGGGACAATAAACAAAAAAAAAATATACAAAAGAAACAACAATCACGGAGTAGGTCTCCTCAACAGGAGCCCACTGAAAAGAGATACAATCTCAAAAACCTTGATAGCATTAGAAAACCAGACAGATATCAGGATAATGATACACGTTCCTCTCGTTCCTTTCAGGATCAATCTGAGAAAAGCTCAAATTTTAGGGGACGATCAGAGCAAAGATCAGAAGAGCGAACAAAGCCGAAAAGGGAGAAAAATCGCACTTTAGATTACATCATCAAACACAAAGATAAACAAAAATCTATGAAACCTCAATTTAAAGATAAAAAAGTAGCAGGGATTAAGATCAGAAATTTCCAGGCTGCTGAGGACTCTGATTCTGAATGGGGAATGGGCAGTGACGATGCTGAACAGTGCAGCAGAAAATGATGGATTTTCTGGAAGTAGTTGCGCTGACTGAGTATATCACGGTGGAAATACCTGCTGATATGAGAGTGAGTGTCCCACATCATTTACACAGAATAACGCATCAGAAAGAAGGGGACATACAAAGAGAAGTGGAGGGTCTCTTTTGGGAGGACCTGGCACATGGTTATGACATTCTTGTGGTGCAAAAGGATTGGCCACCTGTGTTTGTAATAGATTGCCCAATGGGGGAAGAAATCATTTTACTTGCTTTCTCCGAACTCGTAGCAGAATCTGTCAAAAACGTATATGTGCAGGAGTGAATGTCTGCTTTATCGTCTGCTCTATACTGCAATCATGTTTGGTGGGCAGATGAATCTCCTCATCACAAGAGCCCATTAAAAACAATCCCTCAACCACAGAGACAGTACCCAATTAAACATGAGGCAAAGAAAAAAGTCAGGGAGATCTTAGATCAACTTGAGTGCAAGGATGTAATAGAGATTTGCACTTCATTTATGAATAATCCTTTGTTTCCCGTAATGAAACCCGACAATTCATATCGTTTAGTCTTAGACTGCAGAAATTAGAATGCATGCACACACACATTTGCAGTACAGAATGCACACAGTGCTGCACTGATGAATAACATCGCGCAGAAAAAATACAAAACAACACTTGACATCTCAAATGGTTTTATCTGTCAGAATATAGCACCTGGAAGTAGGTATTTGACCTCATTTTCCTCACTAGGGTCTCAGCGGCAATTCTTTCATTTACCACACGTGTAAAAGAATAGCCCGGGCTGTTTTCAACCAGAGTAACAGAGTTACGTCTGTGTATTGATGAAGAGGCGGTATAGCTATTTATCTGATGGACGATGAATTAATGGAACATTTGGCTAGAGTAAACAACATAATAGTGGGGTTTACTTACCTGGGCTACAAATCTAAAATAGCCCACCTCAGTGTCCTGTTTTTGGGATACAAGTTATCAAGTGAAGGCAAAAGCCTGGCGACACATTTTTTAGAAAAATGTGCATTGCTCCAACGTCCAACAACTCTGAAGAGACTACAATCCATTTTTAGAATTTTTAATTTTGGGTAGTACTTACATTCTCAATTATGCAGGAAGGGTAAAACCATTCTACAACTTAATTGGACCTGACTTTTCAGTGCAACACTGGACACAGGAGCATACTGATATTTTATGTTCTGTGCAAGCTGACATGCTAGCTTCCATTACTATATGTAAGAGAGTTCCCGTCATACATCAAGGACACTGGTGATTTTTTTAAACATATATATGCTTTGCCATTTAATTATGAATACTTTCTTGTGACACTGATGTTACTACCCTGTATACAAGCATACATTACTCAGATGGCATACATGCTGTGAAATATTCTTTGCAATTGAGATTGGCTATATTGTACAGGCATACTGAGATGCTGTTATCTATGATTGAATGGTGCTTGATGTTAGAACTGGGGTTCTCTAGTTGGCAATGGTATACACGTTTGACCAAACAGGGACCCTTGCTTCTAAGTCAGGGAAAGGGGATTACACTCCTGGATAACCCCTGCTCACCCCCTTGGTAGCTTGACACGAGTAGACAAGCTTATCTCAGAGGCATTGTGTTAAGCATTTGTGAACACATACCGTAACACAGTGAAAACACTACAAATGGACACCACATCGGTTGTAAAAAATAAGTATTCTTTATATAGACTTAACACAAGACCACAAAAACGACAAAAATCCACAATACTGTAATCAAAAATAATATTTCAAGATGGTAGAGGTAGTTCAAAAATAGGTTATTCACTTACAAGCAATCTTTAGCAACAGATAACCCCAACAGGGGTTATCACGACGTCGAGGTCAAAGAAATCCCAAAGTACGGCACTAACCGCGAGGTGCGCGTCGTCGTCCCCGGAGTCAAAACAGAATCACACAGAACAGTACCTTGGAAAAGCGAAAACAAAGACAGCTCATGGCGTCGGGGAGATGCAGTGTCGTTGGCGCTGTGCAGCGTCAGTTCCTTATTTCAGGGGAGGCGATGCGTCGGGTCCTCGATGCTTGCGCAAAGCAGGGGATGCGTCGGTTCCTTACCAGAGAGGAGGTGACATCACGATGGCACCAAATCCACGGTTCCGTACGATGTCACGATGTTGATGAATTCTTGACCACCCACGTCGAGAATCGGCTCCGCGACGATGTTGGCTTCGGAGTCGATGCAGCACAGCAGCAGGCGTCTGGCCTACGTCGCAAGTCGGAGCAGTGCTCACGGCTTATGGCAGGTTACGATGTCGCTTGCTGGCGTCCATGTGGCACGCTGGCCTGCGTCGGGTCTACGTTGCAAGTCAGAGCAGCGCTCACGGCTTCGATGCAGATTACGGCATCGCTCGCCGGCGTCGGTGTTGCAAATTCCTTCTGTAGCAGCTAGAACAGCAAGTTCCAGATGCAGGCAAACAGAAGGGATGAAGTCTTTTGTTTCCCTGAGACTTCAGACAGGAGGCAAGCTTAAATTCATGTCCTTGGAGAAATATTCCTCAAGATGATGAAAGTTCCTTAAAAGTTCCTTCTCCTTTCCTTGGCAATGAAGAAACTACTGCAGGTCAACCCAGCAAACAGCACACTGGCAGAGGGGCATTCCTAACTCCTGCAGCTTCCTTGATTCTTGTCCTTGGCAAAGGTTTGTCTTGATTTCCCAGAAGTGATCTAAAGTCTTGGGGTCTGGGCCCCCATATTTATACTACTATTTGCTTTGTTCTCTGAAGGCAAAGGGTCCTGTACCTAGTCCAAACCAGTTCTGGGCGCATTCTGCCAGTGCACACCTTCATCCTTTGTCAGTGTAGGCCAGGGTCATCAGATGCACCCCAGGAGGTGGAGCCAGCATTGTGGAAGATAGGCACAGCCCTATTCAGGCCCAGGTGCTACTTCTCCCACCACTCCTCATGCAGATAGGCCTATTTAGCCTAGTGCTGACTCACCCTGTCTCCTGGAGCCCCCCAGCCCTTGTCACTCACAAAACCAGACATACAATACACTAACACCAGGTGCATGAACCAACCGTAAATTATTGTGTTTTAAAAGTATATGTATATAACTTTATTATATATATTATACCAGGAGATTAATATACACAATTGCAAATATCATATATTTGTAACTGGAATAAAGATATATTATTGTTACATATATTTTTCTGGAATCACGTCGAGTACGCGCCGGTTCCGCTTTGTGTGCGCGCCGGTTGCGCGCCCGGTGTGCGAACCCAATGTTATTCTACCAACTGACTACCTCAGCTACAGACATCTTTTCATTACTTCAAGACATCCCTTCAAGATGCTTACAGTATGGATTGTTGGACACAGCTATATTTTCTGGTGCAAAAGGTATGCTGAACGCAGAGGTATTGACAAAGACCTAGCTTTGCAAAATGTGGATATTAAACGGATTGCACAGAGAGGATTAAAGTGGCACCAATTGATGCCTTTCGTTCAAACCTTTTTGCATCTCCAACCCCCAGACCTCATGATTGTGCACTGTGGTGGCAATGACCTAGGCACATTGACTGGGGTAGGTCTGGAAATGCTCATGAAGGACACCTTTGCACAATTGATGTTCCTTTTGCCTCCAACTGTCTTTGTAAACTCAAATATATGCCAAAGACAGAAATGGAAGTGGCCAAATCAATTCTGTCCTCAGATTGAGAAAGCTAGAAAGAATGTCAATAAAGCTGTTTTTGCTCACCTCAGAGACCATAGGATGGGCCTAATCTATAACAACAATTTTCATTTTGATATGGATGACATCTACAGAAGTGATGGATTACACTTCAAAGATCAAGGAAACAGGACCCGGGCCGGGGAAGGCAAAGCCGGACCCGATGGAGGCCCGGGTAAAACGCCTGGTGCGGGCGGCGGTGCCCCCGAACGGAGGAAGACGGGTGCGGGCGGAAGTGCCCCCTTAGCGAGCCCGGAAGCAAGATTAAAGGAAAAAGGTAAGTAGCGGGCTGCGCGAAGCAGGGGTACGGCCGACTCAATGTGGGAAGAAACTACACTAGAACTAGAAACTAACCACACTAGTCCCCTGCCCTCTCCCCTGCCGCCCCCCCCGCTTCGCCTCTTAAAAGTGACCCTCTAGGCAGTGGAGACGTTGACGTCAAAGAACTCCTCGCTGGCATGTGCAGAAAAATGAGAACGAAATGACGCTTCTGGTGGCTGCAGCTGCTGTTCCGTGTTGGGGCGGTAGTGCCGCCAGTTTACTGCCGAGGGCGTTGCTCCCATTCCGGGTCGAGGTATCCACGCACCTAGCAACAACAGCATGTAACACAAACACATTCCTCCGGGCATAACTTTTCGACTGGAACCTCGCGTATAAACTATGTTTAGGATACATCTGAAAAGTTTTAAAGAAGACGCACTACGTATCAAGGGGGGTCACGCGAACCGTTTGTAAAAATGAGCTCACCGCAAGCGTTCCGGGGGAACTGGAGTTGCGAAGATTGACATGAATAACAATAATACATCGTGCTAAATATACCGGTACACAAGGCCACCATTATTTGTTTATAGGGTTAGGAAGGTTAAGCGATGTGCCCAGAATCACAGAGTGCTTAATGATAGGGATCGATTGCTGGCAAAAGTAACCCATCATTGATTACTGCAAGAAGATCCTTTAAGGTGTCACATTTTCTATACTGAATCTACGCATTATCAAACTCAGTGAGTCCCTAAAATTCATGTTGAAACACTGTATAAATATGCCACACTTAAAAAGTATTCTGCTCTGAAAGTTGACCTGTTCAACAGGACAGACAAGTTCGTGCTCTCCAAATACGGTGCTGTGTAAAGATTCCCAATTATACCTTATCAGTAACTTCAAATCATCTCTGGCCCCTAACTGATCACTACTGAAGATTTAATGATTTGTGACTGCCGCCTCCTGCCTTGATCTTCCCCGCTAGGAATCCCCACAAACATTCTTTGACATCCTGAAGTGGATGGCGCAGCGAACAAATACCATCTAAATTACAGGTATACATCAATTTAGGGGATACTTAAAATGTACAAGACCAAGAACTTTAAGTTAGGCAGTATAGTTTAAGAGCGCTTGGTGTGGGGAAGCATACACACAGGGTCGGACAAACGGAATAGTGGGGAATGTGTATTGAATAATAAGAATGGATTTCTAGCCAAAGTAACCCTTTTGCATCAGTAATGAAGGTTCTGATAAGCTATATGTTGCGGGATATATGCAGTTCCGGGATGAAAGTTACTAGCTCACTATTCTATATTGGGAGTTTAAGGTATAAATCCCAAGTAACAAACGATGGCTCGTTGGAACACAGCAGTCTGCTGATCGGTTTCCATCATATGCAGTCTGCAATCTAATTGGTACACGCGCTTTGCAGCAGGCGTGTTAGCCCACTGCACTACCGTCCCCTAAGGCAAATCCTCAATGTTACAAAGCACCGTTCTCTCGGCAAGAAGAGAATTAATCACACGAGTTTTCTTGACAATTATGTGAGGCCGGGTAATTGCCGGCGGGAAGACACGCTGAGAAACGCTGCAGCAGGTGATGGTGCTTAAAAAGAGTAAACCTTCAGCAGGTGCTTAAAAAGCGTAAAGCAGGTGCTTAAAAAGCGGAAACCTTCAAACACGGCGCCTTTAGGAAGCCAGCACCCGGTGCGGTGGCACCGGTCGCACTGCCCTACCGTACCAAGATAGGGGCCCGAGCACACCGCACACGACTTACAAGGTATGGAGATGGTATAGCGGTTACGAACAGCGGTTATGAATGGACACATAAGCCAAGGGACGGAAAGGGTAGGAGTCACAGGTCATTCAGACCGGTAGGCAGTATAGTTTAAGAGTGCGCAGGGTGGAGAAGCACGCACGCAGAGTCGAAAAGAAACAGCATAGGCGGGAGCTTGTCTTTAAAGATAAGAATCGATCTATAGCCATAAGAAAACCCTGTGGCGACATTAACGGATGCTATATTAAGGTGAATATGGCGGGGGTTATGCAGTTCTGGGAGGAAAGTTAATAGCTCGCTATGCCTCATGGGGACTTTAAGGATAAATCGCAAGTAACGAAAGGAGGTATCTTTCGAAAGCAGTAATCGGCGGACCCGTTTACATCATACACAGTCTGTAATGTACTTGGTAAACGTGCCTTGCAGCAGGCAAATTAACCCGCTGCGCAGTTAGCCCAGTAAGCTAAAGTGAGTGGGGTTGGGCACCACGCACGTACGCACGGGGAGGCAAGCATGTGTCTCAAACAGAGGGTGACGCAGTCAGGAGCGGCATTATGCTGCAAGGCGCCCACCCCGCTTTGCCCCACCGGAGGGGCAAGGCCAAACCAATCCATCCACCTCCAGCAGATAAAGAGAGGGGTTCAACGGTTGGCTCGCTGAACAAGGTCAGCGCTAAAGCACCTGGTTGTGAAGCTTGACATCAAATTCGAGGCTGGTTTGACACAGCATGACAAATGACCCAACTACCTCACAAGTCCCAGCACCTGACAGAATACCATTCAGAAAAGAAGCAACCTGTACCACTGGTTTGAGTTACCGAACCATCAGCGATAAACACACTTACATGGTGTACCTAGGGGGGGTTTGGCTCTTGAGAGACCCTCCTTAGCTAGAACAAACCGGAGGTACAGTGGCCAGCGGATGCACAACCGGCTTATCGTTGCAAGAGGATCATCTCACAGAAGGTTGGTGTGCAAGATACGGTTAACAAATATATATGGCCCCATTGCAGCTAATAGAAATTCTACATCCAATGAGGCAATAGTGCAGTAAACAATATTTGAGAGATGTTTTTCTCAGACGATGTTCCAGGGCTTTGGTATTCAGTTACACAAGTAAAACAGTATGATTTTCTTTCGTACTAAACAAAGATCTGGGAGTGGCAGGTCACTGCAGATAAAAGACAAGTTGGCAAGAAACATCAGAGCGGAAAATAAGCATAGTGGTGGTACCAGGTATAGTGGGGGCAGACAGGCAGTGCGGGCGAGGCTTTCCCGAGGTGGGTAGGACAACCCAGCTCTGGGTGTCATATTAAATACAAGTCATTTCGAGTTGAGCAGGACCCGGACAGGGCGGGACAAGAGCTACCGTTCGGGTAGACGAGGGCCCCCGTAAGAAAAGTACACCAAGCTGGCCTAGAAAAACAGCAGAAAGGTACCAAGACAGCCGGGGGGCTATAACAATCCAGATTACCGGAGGAACAAATACACAGCCAAGGCCAGATGCCAGCAAAAAGGCCTGGCGATGGGAGGGCGGCATCCTGCAAGGCCTCATCGGGGCACGCACCACTCGGGGCACACAGGAGCAAAATGGCCAACCGCAGGAACGCCCGACTGAACTAAGGAAAAAAGCAGGGCGGAGGTGGTAAAGGGAGCAAATGTTGACCATACAGCTCCAAATACCGCGTAAACGAACGGGAAGTGGGGTACACGGCCTCCCCAGCGGCTGAAGGGTAGTAGAGACGTGCTTGGAGACAGAAAACAGGTGCGGCTCCAGCGAGCAAGGAAACAATTAGTCTGCATAGTGAGGGATTTCTGCGAATTGAGGCAGGCAAGCCCTGCCCGCGAGAGGCATAACCATTCGCTTACGGTCAAAGGCACAACGACATATTCCTGCAACTTGCGCTGAGGCACACGCCACCGATCAACCAGCCTGGTGGCAAAGATGGGCAAACCATTTCCCCTAGTGTCAATTACGAAAAGCTAGTCCATTATACCTGCTCCACACACTGAGCATAGTGGAGAGGGTGAAGCTAGAAGGCATAGAAAAATCCAGAAGAGAGCTACACACCACCAGGGCCAAAGCCTGCAAGGCCCTGGGGTGGACGTCAGGCAGCATGGGCCGATAAACTGGTAGTTGGGGTAACACCTGGAGGAGGGGGTACACCACTCGGGGATAGGAATAGACAAGTTCACGCGGATCATCGTGGGCATATTCGAGCTAGGAGGGGGCAAGTAGGTCGCGAGGCTAGGTCGAGCTAAGGGGGGAGCTTCCCCCGATCGAAAAACCGTAGGGAGCGGGGCGGAGCTGACACGAGGAACCTAGTAGAGAACAAAATTACTAGGAGATAGATGAAAGGCTCGTATGGTGTCCTTGTCATGACTCACGGCAGGGGCACTGGGGGAGCCATTGGGCGGCGTGCCGCCAGACAAAGAACAAAGATGACACTCCCGCAGTACCCCGGGGATGCCTTACGGCAGGGGTACAGACGGAGAAGATGACGAGGACCCCGCCGCAAGAAAATAGAGTAGATGCTCAAGTAAGGTCCTTAGGATGCCAAACGGCAGAGACCGCTGGGAGAAGGGAGGGCCCCGAAAGGATACCGGACGAGCGGGACGGCACTTGCAGCCCGGGCATGCAAAGGGACACCCGCCAAATCGGTAGCAAGTTGAAGCCTAGACCCGTGAATCGAAACACAGGGATCGGGGCCCCTCTCTCCTCTCCCAGGCAATTGAGGCGGCTGGGTCCAGAATGCGAATAGAAAAAATGACGAACAATGGATAAAAATGAAACATGGTCATTGAAGGACTATAATAAGACCATGAGTGTTGAAATTTGAAATATGAAGATTTCCTGTTAACAAAATGTTTGTTGTGAAAATAAAACTGCGACCTTTTCAGGCACCAAGAAGTGGTCAAGTACTAATTAAGGGAAAAGCGCGCAGCGATGGCAACAAACATGGGGGAGTGGGGAGGGAGTGCTCGCCGCCTGGACGGGGTTAGAGTCTTCCTCAACAACCTAAAACTGTGCATCCGCACTTACATATAGCTACAAAAAACTCATAATGAACAACCATTTACAATGCAATTGGTCACGCTTTTGGGATCTTATAAGGGTTTTGCAAGAGTAATTGGCTCTGCTGATGCACAGATGAGGTTACAGAACGTTTATGTTTCAACAACAAAAAAAGGCATGACCTACGAGACGGGCACTGCATTCAATTTTTTGTTAGATTCAGTTATTCTAACTTGTTAGTGAATGCATCATTTTCCCACCAAACCTTGCTCCCGTAAATGCTCTTAGGGCTCTTTCTACGATTCCCTACCAATAACCCCCAGTTTCAGTCATTTTCAAGAAATCATCTAGGTGCTCCTAACACACATCAGAAATCTGGAGAACATTCAGGAAAAGTACTGCAAGCCACTTGTTCCCATAGATTCTTGAAATTATGAAAATGTCTCGCATAAGCAATCTGAAAACTTAGCAACTATGGGTATACTGATGCTCAGGTGCAATGGAAAAATAAAACCCGCCCTGCAACTGTTACATAGCTGCCAAGTTTTCAGATTGCTTATATGTGACATTTAAATAATTTCAGTCTAATTATGAGTGACATTCAACGACTATTAGTGACACTTTCTCGCAAGCAAAACACAAGCAATGAAGACGTGGGAAACATAAATATTAGAAATTACACCCATTTCAGCAGTGAGAAACTAGGAAGCTTTTAAAACTGCTGCAAAGCACCAGAAATGGAAGGGCCCTAACCGAAATGTCACACAGACATTGCACTCCTCTTCAGTGAGGGCTGTGCTGCTGGACTCATCCGTGTCACGATCAGTGAATCAGCCTCTATGCAGTACGAGGCTAAGTGAAGCCACTTTTGACTTTATCCAGTGTTCTGCACAGTGGGGTGGGGGAGTGAAGGGAGGCAGTGACTCACAGTGGCAGTGCTGCTGTACAATAAGCTGCTGGTGGAGACTACCCGTAGTCTCACAATGAATTGATCCTGGCTGATGCTTGTTTACACTTTGTTGCCTAGTTTTTTTTACCCAGTTTTTATTTATCACAAACTTGACCCGAAGGTAATGGATAGGTTTACATTGGCACCCGTTCCATTTCACAAATAAACATTCATATTGTACAGGCAGGGGCTGCACATTCACTTGAGCTGACCCCAGTCTGGACTTTAGCCCAAGCGTCACATTAAGGTGCCAAAATCGAGCATTTAGATGGTTATATACCCAGCATAAAGAGTCCCCCCCCAACATCAGCTGTGGCTGTATAATCGATAAAAGCACAGTAGTGCTTATTGTTTTTGAAACCCAGATTGCTGCAAGATACAATATCTTCTTTACTGAATACAACATTTTTTGCAATAGTAGTTTTGCAAAATGTTTGTCATCATTATTAATATTGACAAGAGAAGATATTTTTTCTGCCATCCTTTGGGTAATTTTTAGGTCTCGCCTGACCCAGCGCATGCGCAGGTCTGGCGAGACTTTTTGTGAGGGCTCAAAAAATGCTACCATGGCCGGCCTAGTGCATGTGCGCGGGCGCGCGCTTAGGAGCAGAGGCTGGCAAACCTCGTCATGCTCATTAAGCCCCACGATCACTTTCGCTGTGCCCCTTTGATGTTCTCATTCAAAGAACATCAAACATCAAAGAACATGTTGTTGTGTTAATGCTTTGCTGTGCCCGTTTGACTTACAATGTGCTTTCTCTTTCCACAAACTCGATGTTTGTGTTCCTTTATTTTGAGATGCTTTTAGTATTACTGTCACCCGCACAACCACAACCACACACACAGCCACACACACAACCACACCCACAGCCACACACACACAACCACACACACACAACCACACAAACAACCACACACACACAACCACACCCACAACCACACCCACAACCACACACACAACCACAACCACACACACAACCACACACACAACCACACACACACACAAAAACAACCACACACAACCACACACACAACCACACACACAACCACACACACAACCACACACAACCACACACAACCACACACACACACACAACCACACACACAATCACAACCACACACACACAACCACACACACAACACACACAACCAAACACACAGCCACACACACACAACCACACACACAACTACACACACACAACCACACACAACCACACACACAACCACACACAACCACACACACACAACCACACACACAACCACACACAACCACACACAACCACACACACAACCAAACACACAAAACCACAACCACACAGACACAACCACACATCCACATACACCCACAATTGCACCCACAACCGCACCCACAACCGCACCCACACCCACAACCATACCCACAACCACACACACAACCACACACACACAACCACACACACACACACACAACCACATACACAACCACCCACAAACAACCACACAAACAACCACACCCACACAACCACACCCACAACCACACACACAACCACAACTACAACCACACACACACAACCACACACACAACCATAACCACACACACAACCACATACACAACCACAACCACACACACAACACACACAACCACACACACAACCACACACACACAACCACACACACACAACCACACACACACACAACCACAACCACACACACTACACACACACAACCACAAACAACCACACACACAACCACACACAACCACACACACACAACCACACACACAACCAAACACACACAACCACAACCACACACACAACCACACCCATCCACACACACACCCACAATTGCACCGACAAACCACAACCGCACCCACACCCACAACCGCACCCACACCCACAACCATACCCACAACCACACACACAACCACACACACACAACCACATACACAACCACATACACAACCACACACACAACCACAACCACATACAAACAACCACACACACACACAACCACACCCACACCCACAACCACACACACACACAACCACACACAGACAACCACACACACAACCACACACACAACCACACACACAACCACAACCACACACACAACCACACACACAAGCACACACACACACCCACACACACACAACCACAAGCACACACACACAACCACACAAAACCACACACACAACCACACACCCCCCACAACCACACACACACACAACCACACACACAACCACACAGAACCACACACAACTACACACACACAACCACACAACCACACACACAACCACAACCACACACACAACCACACACAACCACAACCACACACACAACCACAACCACACACACAACCCACACAACCACACACACAAGCACACACACACAACCACACACACACAACCACACACACAACCACACACACAGCCACACACACAACCACACACACACCCACAACCAAACACACTCAAACACACACAACCACACACAACCACACACACAACCACACACACACACAACCACAACCACACACAACCGCACACAACCACACATCCACACACACCCACAATTGCACCCGCACCCACAACCGCACCCACACCCACAACCGCACCCATACCCACAACCACACCCACAACTACACACAACCAATCACACACACACACATGCAAACACAAACACACACACACACACACACACACAACCACACACACACACACAACCACACACACACACACACAAGCACACACACAACCACACACACACACAACCACACACACACACAGCCACCCATACACAACCACACACACACAACCACACACACACACACAACCACACACAACCACACACACAACCACACCAATCATTGGCATAGCTAATAGGTCTCACCTTTGGGACCTTATAAGTGTTTAGCCACTCAAAAGTTGATGTGGTTACACCAAGGATATTGTGCTGCATAACTAAATACTTAGAAGGTCCCAAAAGCGAGACCTATTGGCTATGCCAATGCTTGTTGTTTTTGTGTATGGATGAGGACTGGTATACAACAGTTTCGTCTTTTGTAATGATTAAGATAGCGCCTACTACTCCAGGTGAGGCTTTTTGCCCACATACATATGCTACATCTCTTCTTCAAGGAAGACCCAATACACTGAATTAAGTACATGAACCCAAAACACTACAAGGATTTAGTCAGTAAACGTATCCCATTCGAGCAGGCGCACAAGAAGTTTTAGCTCCATCAATTAGTTTTATTGTAATGGGGGATAGTTGCATGCCTTGCAAAGTGAGCAGCGCATGCGCGCTTCCGCTATTGGCTAGACCTAAAAAGGGCTCTTTTTAGAACCACCCTATAACACAATAGTGAATCTATTTTTTTTTTACACATGCATACTCTTTTTTAATTTTTTTGTTGATTTGCGCACCCGTCGGGAATCAGCAAAAGCATGAATTCAATGTACTACAACACAATACACTTTTCAGGTTTATCTATAAATTTATTATTTTATATATTTTTACTAACTCTATCAATTTTAATCTTATCATTAACTTCAATCACACTACCTCTATTAAACAACTTCACAAATGCAACACTACCTTCTAAATAATATACTACTAAATTATTTATTTGAGGTGGATCTGCCGATCTAACGTGACATTACATGGGGGGCGTGCTGAGAGCCGCGTTGGGGTCGCGACTCGAAAATAGAAAATTAGAAAAATTGTCCCACTTCAATTATTCAGTATTCGCCCCAGGCATTGCCTCTTTCAAAAAATTTAAAAATTACGCTTGGCCTTCCCTTGGCCACTTTCGAGCCTGGGGACCCAATCCTCCGGGCATGGACATCTATTTTTAAAATAATTATTTATTTAATTTAAAAGGAGGGGGACCACAAGGCCCCCCTCCTAAGGATATTTTTGGTCCCAGGACCGCATCCCCCAGGGATTTGCCTCTGTTTTTTTTAAATACGAGAGGTGGGCCGCGTGGGCCCCCTTCCCTGGGCCACTATTAGCCACAGGGACCCCATCCCCTAGGGCCTGGCCTCACGTTAGGGACCGCGGGGGGCGCCCGAATGCCACAGCGGTGCCTGCCGGCTGCCTGCCTCCTGCAGTAGCTGGTATTGCTTATGTACAAGGGGAGCTAGTAACATGCAGCTCCCCTTGTCCAAAAGCAATTTGCTTTACTTCATGGAAATGAGAGCAGGTTTTCTGCTCTCGCTTCAATGAAGCGAAGCACAAGTTTGCAATGACAGGGTGAGAGCTGTGCTGTTTGTCATCAGTGATGTCATTGAATGTCATCAGTGATGTCACTGACCATGTGATGAATGATGTAATATGTGACATCATCAGCAGTGGATTGCGGGCAAGCGAGATGTAGTTAGTACAACTAACTATATCGGAGGAATTTCAATGGTTTTGTTCGAGTGAAATGTCCAGCTAACTATAACACCCCTAAAAGCTATTGTTTTTTCATTGAATTTCTAAGGTTTTTTAAATGATAATTCCTAACTATATCAGGCCTTAGACCTATGGTTTTTTCTGTGAATATATATACATCTATATAGACCACAAGCGATTCGGAACGTGGCATGCTCAGACATGTGTCTGACCATGCCACCTGCTTCTCCCACCAGTCTACGAACAAGTTTGCATATCTGGGGGCAAAGCAGTTTCCCATGGCTGTTCCTTTCACATGTTTTTACACTTGGTCCTCGGCAGTGCGCGAGCGCACTTCTGATTGGTTGTTAGAAGTAAGTAAACATTCGAATCAGTGGAAATCAGGAAGCGGCGGCCGCCATTTTGTCTCTCGCATTTAGAGGGGGTGAGAAACAAAGGGGGAGAACGTGTAAAGGGGGCAGAGTGGGGAGATATTGACCCACTAGGCACTGTAAGGGGGTCACAGTAGGACCTTGTAGGGCAAAAAAAAAAGATTTATATTGTTAAAAAAAATATCGCCGAGTGCGCGCACCCAGCGCACACCCGAAAAAAAACTTTAAAAAAAAAAGAATAAAAAAATCGCATTTAAGTGTTTAGATATAAGGTGGCTCTAAAAAGAGCCCTTGTGTTCATTGTGTGTTTTTTGGTACCTACAAGTAAGTACCGATGCAGAGTCTTAAGTTCAAGAGGAAGACTCTGTTGCCTTCATCAGTGAAGTGTACACCATCTCCTCTATAAATGTCTTGCATGTTGTAACGCAAGTTGTTGTGGTATATAGAACCCATACCATAGTCTCTGAGGAAAGCAGAAATAGATTTGTTGACGTGCTTCCTTGCTTTGTCAATCTTTGGACAAAATTGGTTGGACCAGTTCCACTTTTGCCTTTGGCATATATTAGAATATACAAAGGCAGTTTGTGGAAAAAGAGACATCAATTGCACAAAGGTGTCCTTAATAAGCATTTCCAGACCTACCCCAGTTAGAGTGCCTAGGTCATTACCACCACAGTGCACAATAATAAGGTTAGGCTGTGGGAGATGTAGAAAGGTTTTCACCAAAGGCATTAATTGGTGCCACTTTAACCCTCTCTGACCAATCCATTTAATGTCTACATTTGGCAAAGCAAGGTCTCTCACCATACCTCTTTTTTCTGCAAACTTTTCACTCCAGAAGACATAGCTGTGACCTACAATCCACACTGTGAACATCTTCCAAGGAGATCTGGATGCACTCAGGAGGTGTCTTTCAGTAGAAAGGCAATATGAAATGAAAGACAGTTGTAAAATGGAGGCATACATATTTTTTTAACATAAAAAGAACACATTGGCTGATTCAAATCTTTTAACAGTAAAAAGTAGGCTGTATGTGTATTTTTTTAGAAGCATGTTTTGTATTGGTTCAGAAAATTGTGTTCCCACAGAAGATTAGATTTGATTTGCTGTTAGGTTGGACAGGTGAACCACTCTTGCTCTTTGGATTTGAAACATTGTGTGCTGAACTTCTGACCTCTGTCCTCACAGCAGTGTTCCATGAGCTGTTGCTATGGTAGCAGGCAGAAGTCAAGTTGGGGGAAGGGTACATTTGGAAAGGGGTTGAAGTTTTCAACCAATAGAAATGTGTGATTTCATTTGAAAAAAAGTGGGAAGCACTGAGATTTGAAATTAACATGTATATGTGTGAAAAAAGAGAGGGAAACTGTGCCATTAACTGGTTCTGCTGAGAGGAGAGAGGTGTTCAGCTCAGAGATTCTGGTCTGATAAACTGCTGTGTGACTGCCACAATTCTTTCACAACTAACTAATTTTAAAGGTGAGTTATGAAGCAGGGAGATTGGTCCTTGATGGCAGGGGAGGGGACCTTTTCACTAAGAACACTCTTCCGGCCTATAATGGATTTACCTCTATGACCAATATTTCCAACAAAGGTTTATGTTCGATTGCCTGTTGGAATGTCGCAGGACTTTTACTAAAGGATGCATGTTTGGGTTGGTCCGAGTTTATTAATACTTTTAATATAATCTGTTTACAGGAAACCTGGTGCTTGGACCCAATTAATTACAATGGTTTCATCTCGTACCATTTACCGGCTGTGGCCTCCCCCTCGGGCAGAGCAAAGGGTGGGCTCCTGGTTTTGATTTCAGTGGAAGTACCTATCATTGTAAAAACACATGTATTGGTTGGGGTCCACTCCCAGATTTTATGGCTTTATCAGGAGCAAGGTAGAAATATCCTTTTAATAAATTTTTACAACAATATTTTTGACAGTTCTAGGCACCAGGTAGTGCATGCTTTGGAGTCCGCATTGGCTGACATTATAATGAAGAATGATATTGATTTTGATTTCATTTGGTTAGGGGATTTTAACACTGCTGCGTGTTCCTCCTCCGCCCATAGAGTCTGCGGTTTTATAAATTGCTTTGGGGAGGGTGTCCCTCACTTTCCCCATAACTCTTACGGCGATTCATTGAATAAAATCTTGATGACTTACGATATGGAAATGTTGGTAAATATGAAAAGTGCCTCTGGAGTAATTATCCCCACATTCACGGGTAGGAATGCAAATACTGTGATCGATTTTATTTGCATGTCCTCTAGCCTTAGTCCATGGTGTACAGCCCCTGTGGTAGTGGATAATTTACTCAGTGATCATAATTGTATTACTATTGAGGCTATACTCTGGAAGGTGAAGCAGGGCCCCAAAATATGCTCAATTGCCAACATTGAACCGCACCGTCCGAATGGAACCAGAATCAGATGAAAGGGGATAAAGCAGACATTTTGTCTAACTCCATTATTAAAAACTGTTTAACTGATATTATTACCATTTTAGAGAGCGAGAAATTAACAGATGAAATTGTGCCAAAGTTTATTAACATTAATCTTATAATTGATAATAAATTTACCAAATTTTTTAAGGGCAAGACATGTCAACAAAGGGGGTGGTTTGACCATGCTAGCACTACTGCGCTCAAGGGGCTTAAAGCAGCACTGGCAGGTAAGCAAAGAGATAGAATTGCGATTAGGGAGCTTAGAGCTACCTATCAGGCTGCAGTCAAACGTAGGAAGACCGAACTAAGGCAAGAGGCATGGGACAAATTAGATCAGGCAGCCGAAACTTCGGATTCCTCTTTATTTTGGGCTACAGTTAACTGTCCTTTTTTAAAGGATGACAAGATGCCCGAATTGACGGCTAACGTTAGTGCGGAAAGCTGGGTTTCCCACTTCTCTACGATTTTCGACTCGGATAAACCAAGGGATGTACGCGGGGACGGCTGGCCAGTCATTCCTCTGGACATATCCATTGCCGAAGTGCAGGGAAGTATTACTGCTAGTAGGGGTGGGAAGGCCCAGGGGCCGGACGGGGTGCCCGTTGACGTGTACAAAAAAGAACCGGAGTTGTGGGGCCGGTTGCTAACTAACTGTTTAATGTTGCTGTTTGTAAAGGTGTCCCACCTTCTTGGGAGGAATCCATTATTATTCCTATCTATAAGAAGGGAGATAGGGGGGATGCAAAGAACTACCGTCCGATCTCCCTTCTTGATTCCTCAGTGAAAATTATGAGTAGGGTGCTTTTGGTTAGACTAGAAGAATGGGCCGAATCTAATAACATATTGGCAAATTCTCAATTTGGTTTTAGGAAGGGACGCGGGACCGTCGAACAGTGTCTTAACCTTGAATTATTAATTGGGAAGTATATGAAGGCTAGGAAAGGTTCCCTTTTTCTCTGCTTTGCAGATTTGAGCAGTGCCTTCAATATGGTGAACCATAACATCTTATGGACGAAATTGCTTGAAATGGGGGCACCTGAGGGCATTGTCTATTTTTTGGCCCGATTATATGCCAATCTAAGCTCTAGTGTTCGCTATGGCCTGGGAGGGGAGCGCACCCCAAAGTTTAATATTAGGCGTGGCATTAGACAAGGGTGTGTGCTTGCCCCTTTACTTTTTACTCTCTTTATTAATGATGTAGACTCCGTTTTAAAGACTGTTGCGGCAGATGCACCTAAAATTAATGATTTTAACGTCCCAGTTTTACTTTATGCGGACGATGCCGTAATTTTGTCCAGGACCCCTATTAGCCTACAACGCCTAATGGATAGGTTTTCCCTGTTCATCAAGGAAAGAAAGTTGTTGATCAATAAAACAAAAACTTATGTTATGGAATGTGGTTTGGGACGTAAAAAACCCCACTCCTACTTTATTGATGGGCATAAGGTGCAAACGGTGGACTCTTTCAACTACCTTGGTATTACTTTTTCTAAGACAGGTAGTTGGACTAGTGAGATCACCCACGTTCGGGCTAGGATGGCGAAATGCGCCCACGGGGTGTTCAAGTTTGCAACTAAAATAGGGGATAAACGGATTAAAGATATGTTAAAAATCTACCAAATGAGATGTCTTTCAATTGCCCTTTATGGTGCTGGTGGGTGGGAACATGCTATGGTAGGGATCCTACAAGTGGAGGAAAATCTCTTTCTTAAGAGACTCCTGTGTTTACCTACATCGGCTCCTAACAATTTGGTGCACAGAGAGTTTGGAATCCAACATCTTTCAGATCTGATCGCCCCTAGACCATTAATGTTGTGGCGCGCAATCTGGATAAAGGAAGAGACCTCCCTAAATAGAGCCATCATTAATGATTGTTTTTCTATTGACAACCATCTAAAGATCCCCTGGATCAAATTTGTTACCTGTTGTTTTTTAGAGATCTATGGTTTCAATTTAAGAGAGGATTGTTATGTTGCCTCCAGCTTGTCTAAAAATGAGATGAAGACTGTTTTTATGAGCCATAAGTCAGAGAGGCGTGGGAGGGTCAGTGGTAATTTAACTACATGTTTGCTCTACGGAAGATTTTGTGAGACGGTAGGTTATCAACCGTATCTGAGCTTTGTTACCAGACCATCCCATCGGTTTGTCTTAACGAGATTAAGGTTTGGGATAGTGCACCATTTGGTGGCCTTCCCATGCATAAAAAAACACCGATTGGCCCATGTCCATGTGACAATATCTCTGCACAAAGCACCATGCACTTTTTACTGTTGTGTAAACTTTATGGTAATTTCCACTCAGCTTTTTTAAAACCTATTTTCAAGAAGTATGAGTTAGAAATGTACATGATTCTATGAAACTGTTTTTTAATCCGCCATCTGATGTATGTTTCTTTACTGCCACCTTTCTTCTTCAAGCTATCAAAGCAAGGCCTAGTATGCTTTTTTAACTGTTTTTTAAAACTTTGTAAATTGTATTTTACTTTCCTGTTTGCTGTATTTGTAGTGTAAAGGTTTGTGCTTCTAGGGACTGTTATTCTGTTTTTATTGTATTCATATGATTGTTGTATTTGTAGTGTAAATGTATGTGCTTTTATGGACTTTGTGTTTAAGCTCCGAATAAAGCCTTATGAAATTGAATTGACTGGTTTCACTTGGAAATTCTTCTAGGTGTGGAGTTTTGGAACTTTAAAATATTGATCTAAAATCAGCCGAACTACGAATTCCGATTTACTCATCTGTTATCAGGAGAGACCTCAGTGCTGCATCTTTGAGCCCAGTACTGATCATGGAAAGTAATTCTAACCGTACTTACCAGTAACTTGAATTTCCTTCCATAGGCTAACATTGACTGGTTTCACTTGTAAATTCTTATAAGTGTGGAGTTTTGAAACGTACAAATATTCCTCTAAAATTAGCTGAACATCAAATTCCGATTTACTCACCTGTTATCAGGAGAGACCTCAGTGCTGCATTTTTAGCCCAGTTCTGATCCTGAAAAGTAATTCTAACCGTACTTACCAGTAACTTGAATTTACTTCCATAGGTGTAACGCCCTGAACGTCTCAGGATCGTTTAACAGACACGACAATGAGGACGCAACCACTTGTGAAGGGTTAGTTCTTTTAATGAAGGCAAATAAAATACAAAGAACAAACAAAAGTTATAGTCACTGGAATCCTCCAGGCTAAGTACGTTACCAGCCCACAGCACGGATGGTCCTAACCGTCCTCTGCATATACGCCGATCCCGGCGTATGCCAACAGAGGGCAGAAATGAAATGGCCGACAATGCCAATCGGTAGGCTGTGAGGGGCACGAAGAGTGTTGGGGAGAATCGAGGAGTCAGGGAAACACCCAGCCGGGGTCTCTACCTGAAGGGAGCAGCCGCTCAACCTCTTCCTCAGACTGCACCGGGACGCGGAGTCACCTCCTGGTGATGCGTCACCGATACCCCAATCACAAGCAAGAAGACTGAACCGAGAGCAGCCGCTCGATCAATCCTGTGGACTTCCGAGTCTGTAACGCGGCAAACACCTCCTGGTGTGCGTTACAGCTGGCAGTCCCTGTGTCTCTGGTCGGGCTGGGAGTTACGACTCCAACCAGCAAAAGCGCCACTGCGCTTGGACTCAGCCGAGTCAAAAAGCGAAGCTCAATGGTTGACCGGTAGAGCTTCCGGGTCCTTCACAGGTGACGATGGGGCAAGACACGGCCCAGGGAGTAACGACTCGACCTACCTCCGTTCTTGCCTTACTGGAGCACCACTCCGGAACACTGCTCTTCACGAAGCAGGTACGTCGGTGTAAACACAATATCCGACAGCCTTGTACCTCCCGGTTCCTCCCTTTATAGGGCGTGTTTTCCTTGAGTTATGTAACAGCTCTCCTGTTTACATAAGGGCGTGTTTCCCTTGAGTTATGTAACAGCTCTCCTGTTTACATAAGGGCGTGTTTCCCTTGAGTTATGTAACAGCTCTCCTGTTTACATAAGGGCGTGTTTCCCTTGAGTTATGTAACAGCTCTCCTGTTTACATAACCTCTCAACCGCTAAGCATCCTGGGAGATGTAGTCCGTTTTCGCTGGTTACCGTTTTCCTCCCCTCGTATGACAGGAATTCTTGACAATAGGCTAACATTGACTGGTTTCTAAGGGTGGGCGTCGATTTTTGAAACTTAGAAATATTCTCTAAAAATCGTGCCAACGATAAAAACGTAATTACTTGCCTGTTTTAAATAGAGGTCCCAGTGCTGAACCTAGGAGTCCAGCACTGGATTAAAAAAGTAACGTGAACATACTTTACCTGCAAATTGAATTTCCTTCCATAGGATAACATTGGTAATTCCAACTGAAAAAGATTTTAACTGTCAACTTTTAAAATACAATAATATTCCTTAAAAATTACTACTGTAACCAAAACGCTTTTACTTAACTGTTTACAGCTCATGTCCCGGGACCGAATTTAGGATCCAGTCCTGTGGTTAGAAAAGTAATCTACAAAGTAACTAATTGCATTTAGCCAGAAATTCCCATTGAGCTCAATGTTGCATTGTGTATTGCAACAAACTGTAACTATTGCATTCAAAAAGTCTATTGCCTATTTGAAAAGTATTTAACTAACGAAACTAATCCTGAGAAAGTATATTTTGATACCTTGTTGGTTCTAAATTAAAACAACTATATCTTTTGAAACAATTGGCCTAGAGTTCAGTTCTTGAGTTTGTGAGACCATTTGCTGACTGAGTGTGTGCAACAAAGGCTTTACACTGTCCTCTGATACTGCCTTACTGCTCGACCAAGCTACCACTTTAGAGAGTAAGGTTATATCTTGCAACAATGCAGCACTCAGGCGGATACCAGTGCCCTTGCTCTAAGCAGCTGAAACCTATAATATTACACTGTAGAGAAAGCAGAGTGCAAGACAAGAGCAAAGCCTGCTAGTCAAGAGTCAGGCATTACCATAGCACTGTCATAACTCTCAACAATAAAACACAAAAATGCAGCATGTCGGGTAATGCCGAAGAAGAGGGTGGTGGGGAGGCAGGGAGAGAGAGAGTGAACAGAAGCAGCAATCTGTGACAGCAGAGAAAGGGCTAAAGAGGGAGACCAATGAAAACAAGGCAATGTGTTTTGGGGAAAATACTGAAAATTAAATGGGAAGTGGAGAAAGAGTGAGCGAGAGACAGACAGAGAAGGACAGAGAGGTGAAGGGGCAGGACAGAGAGGTGAAGGGGCAGGACAGAGAGGTGAAGGAGCACGACAGAGAGGTGAAGGAGCAGGACAAGCAGACCTATTAAGTGCTAAATTTGAAATGGCAGACAAACATGCAAAACGTGAGGAAAAAAAAGTATTCTCTGGTAAGATCAGTTCGCTTTGCCAATGCTTGTTTTTTTAAAGTGGCAAGTATGACAGCAGTAGAAGAATACATTCAACCAATCAGAAAGAAGGCTCTGTGACGGGACAAACATAAGAATAGGAAGTACAGTCTGCGACTCAAGAGCAGGGAATTGAAACAGACAAGAAAGCAGTCCAAGTGTTACTGTAAAAGGAAGTCAAGAGCAATGAAGAAAGTCGGTGCAGCTATCCGGAAAGCCAACAATTGATGCTTCACTGCTTAACACATGTTCACATTCTCCTCTTTCAGCGCCGTTTTGACATTAGATCCATGGATATTTACACTTTGTTTACATATTCATAGCACCACACATCACATTCAAAAAACAGTACTGGTGAAATATTTAATGTTTATTATGTTTTACAATGTACACACAAACAGAGCATAGTGTTACAGAAATATTTTGTGTTCGCTCTTTATGCTAACAAAATATCTAGTAATGTTTGCTTTCTCTAAGAATTGTCATCAAAGTAAGACTACATTGACAATAGTGCTGCAGAATGAAGACACGGCGATGGGGGGAAATGTTATTGCGCTCGACAATGCACACTAAAAAACAATTTTGTATGAGAATGCACAGTAAAAACAATTGTGTATGAAAACGTACACACACATGCGGCCTATAATGTGTCAATTAAAGTCAAGTAGGTAATCCTCGAAAGAAGCTAGCTCTAAGCTACATGTTATGATCTAATTTATTAGTATCCTGCACTGGAAGTCTCCTGAAGACGAGCACTGAACTGAGAGCAGAGCAGACACACATCCAGCCGGGTTTCCATTGCACCACAAAGGTGTACAGTGGGGCAGCGAGAGCAGTCCTAGCCCATGCAGTCAGCAGGACTCTGGTGCTTATCGGACCCTCACTCTACTGCAGGCCAGCTGAGGACAAAGCACTTCAATAAAGGGTCAGGTTTCAGTCACCATGGTACAGTCACTATTCTCAGAAAACTCAACAAACATACGTGTGCAATGCTTAATACGCATGGCCCTAAGAAGCAAGATGAGTCCAATGAAGCACGCCCTTCCTGACCCCTTCAAGAGCGTCTCTTATACTTAAATCACAAACTGACCAACAGAACATCCTATAGTTTGTTCCCTCTCCCTTTTCTACGAACAGCACTGCTAACAAGCGAGGTCGGCCCTAATAGACCCCGCATTACCAGTTGAGTTACAGACTTCAGCATGACCGGGGCTGGTCAAAGTTGAAAGCACAACCGAGGCAAATCATGTGATGTTCATGTTAGGTTTCACCCGCAGAGTCCAGGAGGTAGGCGGAGGGCCTTTGGAATTCTGGGTACTGTTGTTTGAACTGGGGTGCATTCTGGGAAATGTATTAATTCAACTTAAGTACGATTGACTTCCTTCCGCGAATGTTGTTAGGTACACGCGCGGCCAGAGATCAGGTTAACCTAGAAATATTTGCATATTTTCCGTTAGCTCGTCTGCCATCGAGGCTCAAGTTTCAGCACCCATCGCGCAATAATCAGTCCACGCAAGGTACTTTGCGTAAAAGGCCATTTTATTAGGACAGGGTTGGACAACCATAACCAGAAACATAACACAAATCCCCAACAATCCCCAACAACAACATTCCTCACTACCCATACTCTCCAAGACTCCAACTACTCCATACCCACTTCACACCGCAACCTTCTCACTTCCTTTCGCTTCCTCCCTTCTCTTCCAAAACTCCACCACCATCTCCATTCGTCGTCCACTGCTCTGACGCACCCCCACGTTCTCCCCAGTATCCCCCTCCCCGGGAGGGTGAGTATGCCCGTCATGGACTCCTCCCCCCTCCCCAATCCGCCAACCAGGGAACCGCCAAGAGCTGGTAAGCCGTGACCCGTTTCCCAGAAGCATGACAGAAAATTTCCCCCGCCAAATAGCCACACTGCCCGCAAAAACTGCTCCACTCCCGCACCGGGCACGCTGCCAACTCCCCCGACTCATTCAGCCACACCCACGTGCCTCTGCCAACCTGATCCGTCTTGGAACGCCCCAGCCATATCCCCAGGCGCCCCCCATCCACACGTACATCCTCGAACCTCAACCCCATCCCCCCCCTACCCCCCAGCAACTCCGAAACCCGAAAGGCCCCAAAGAACATCCACGTCATACACAGGCGGAACAAAGCCAACTCATACCGATCGTAACACAAAACCCCCAACTCTCCCAAAACATCCACCAACAAGCCAAAAGTGATCGCCTGGCGCAACGGCGCTCCCTCCCGCCCCCCCCCGCTCCCTTGTCCAGCCCCTCAGCATCCTGCTCAGCAACTCACCCTTGGCCGGATCAAAACCCAGATAGATCTTCCCATAGAAAGAAATCCCTGCCAATTTCCCTGCAATTGTCACTGACGACAAACCCCTGTCCATGCAGTGCAAAACATAGCGCACGACACCCGCTTCACACTCACCCTGAGACATCCGCCAGTCCTCCCGCGACCAACCCAAGAACGCCCCCAACTCCACCCATGACATACGATAACTCCGCCGCGTGGACTCGGCAACAGACTGCTCCACCAGATTCACCACTCTCACTCCCCCCAGCTCCAGATACCCTCCGGCACCTTGGTCTTGGCAAAGTCCGCTCCGGGCGCCAACCTTCGGAAACGCTGCCACTGCGAACGAGACAATGCATCCGCGATGTCATTGCTAACGCCCGGCACATGTTTCGCGCGAAACAGCACATTCAAGCGCAAGCACAGCAGCATAAAACTTCGCAGCAAGCGCAGCACCCGCAGGTCCCTCGCCCTCTGATGGTTCACCAGTTCCACCACCGTCATGTTGTCCACATGAAAAAGCACCGATCGGTTCCGGAATTCCTGCCCCCACACCTGCAGCGCCACCAACAGCGGAAAGAACTCCAGAAACGCAATGCTCCTGCCCTGTGCCAACCAGTGCGCCGGCCACTGCTCCGCACACCACCGACCATCCCAGAACACACCAAAGCCGCGCGCCCCAGCCGCATCCGAAAAAATCTGCACCTGCCACACCATGTTGTCATCTGCAAAGTCCAAGGAGACCCCATTGAAGTCACTCAGGAACCCCTGCCACACTCGCAGATCCGCCCGGACACCCACCGAAATCCGCACCCAGTGATGGGGCAACACAGCCCCTGACATGGCCAACCCGAGCCGCCTGCAAAACGTCCTGCCCGCCCGCACCACTCGGCACGCAAAGTTCAGCAAGCCCAACAAACGCTGGACGGACCTCAGATCAATCTTCCGTTGCACCATCACTTGGCTCAGACACTCCTGTATCTCCAAAACCTTCTGCTGGGGGAGGCGCGCCATCCACTCCACCGAATCCAATTCAATCCCCAGAAACGCCAGACAACAACTGGGCCCGGCCGTTTTTTCCGGCGCCAACGGCACACCAAACTCCCCCGCCATCCTCTGAAACTGGCCCAACGCCGCCCCACATTCCCCCGTCTGACCACGGCCTACAAACAAGAAATCATCCAAATAGTGGGACACCAGCCGGTGCCCCGCCCTGTCAGTGAAGGCCCATTGCAAAAAGGAACTGAAAGTCTCGAACAGCGCACAGGAGACCGCGCACCCCATGGGCAACACCTTGTCCACAAAAATGGCCCCACCGAACTGCATGCCCAGCAACGAGAAATCCTCCGGGTGAATCGGCAGAAGGCGAAACGCCGACTTGATGTCACACTTGGCCAATTCCGCCCCCCGCCCACACAGCCGCACCAATCCAATCGCATCATCCACCGACGCATACAACACCCGGGAATCCTCCTCCGCGATGAAATCATTCACTGACCGCCCCTCAGGCCAAGACAAATGGTGGATCAAGCGAAACTCGCCAGGTTCCTTTTTTGGAACCACCCCCAAAGGGGATATGATGAGTTCGGGCAGCGGCCACGTGTCAAACGGGCCGGCCACGCGACCTTCCAACACCTCTTTGCGCAATTTAGCCTCCACGACTTCCGGCAACTCTTTTGCTGACCGCAAATTCTCTGCCCACCTGCACTCCCGTGGCCCCTGGTACCCTACTCGAAAACCTTCCGTGAACCCCCAAAACAGCCTCAGCGCCGCCACCTGATCAGGGTAGCGGGAGAGCCACGGACCCATGGCCTCCACACTAACCGGTGTAGGAGCCCTTTGGCCCAGCCTGCCCCCTTCCTTTCGTGACCCGCCATTGCTCGGACGGGGTGGCCAAGGTGAAACACTGCGTGACCGGGTGCTTGCCACCACACTTAGAACACTCATGTTTAAATTTGCAGGGGTGGCGGGTGCAGAATCCCTTGTTGAAATTCCAACACGCCCCAGTGGTGGCTCCCCCACTCTTCGCAGGCTGCCCGGTTGCGCCGGCAGCGGCAGCCTGTCCTCCCGCACCCCCAGCTCCACTTGCGCCCCCTCCCGCCCCCCCCGAGGCGGGATGGGACTGAAAAGACCGATAAGCCACCGGAAGGCCACTCGCAGTGTGTGTAGCCGCAGAGGACTGCGTGGAGGCCATCCACTGCACCCACAGCTCCTGATCTACCTCTCCCCAGGGCTTGTCCGGGTTGACGCTGACCCTCGCCCGAAATTCCTCATCCTAACTTAGCCAGGCAAAACCCCCAAAGTGCATCTGCGCTTTTCTGATGATATCCATGTATTTGAACAACGCAATCGCCCTATCCGGATGCTTCTCGCAATAAATACTGGCATAAATCAGGAAGGCCGACGTCCAATTCTCCATAGTTATCGGCACCCGTGGCCGCCGTGTCAACTCCCACTCCTCCTCTTTCGACCCCTCTTTCGCCTGAATCTCCCGATGCAACAATTTAAAGACATCCACATATTCGTGTTTCCAAATCCTGCCCCTTGTCTTTTCAGACAGATGGGACCCCAGGGGCATCGCCAACCCCATATAAGGCAGCTTCTTCTTATGCTTCTCACCCCCTTCCTCCTTCCCATCTGTCACCTTCTCCGTCTGAACACCAGCTCCCACCATTCGCTTCACATCCCCCTCTGGGGCCGCCGCCTTAGCCGGCACCTGCGGCTGCGCCGCCTCTCCCACCTCCCTCACCTACCCATCCCCCACCCCCACAGACTTACAAGACTTCTTACGCCCCCGCCCAAGCCCCTCATCCCACGCCCCCCACCATGTGCTCTCACCTGTCAAAGTGCGTGGCACCTCCTGCGCCCGCCCGCCTGGACCCGGGGCCGACACCCTCGCCGCTGGCGCCTTGCTGCAGCTGGCTTTGCTGTCCTGGAAAACACCAAACTTTCTCGTTGCCACCGGCCCCGTCACCTCACGCACCTCGCCTTCTTCCAACTCTTCACTTTCCGACTCATAATCCAGCTCTTCGACCACCACAGGCTCACTAGGCTCCATGCGCACCTCACGCACTACACGCTTCATTCCTTTTCCTTTCTCTCCAAGGACAAACTCATACTCCGGCGCCGATGATGCGCGCTCCCTCGATGGAGGGCAGGCCGCCGCGGACCCCCCTACTGCTTCGTCCCGGCGTCTGGAGGCCGTAGTGCGCCCCGCCGGCCCACCCCGGCCTCTACCAGCAATCAGCACTGGCGTGGATCCCACCCCCCCCTCGTGACCGGCATAGTCCGAGGGGGCCCCAGCGCCACCAGGTCTCTGAGACGTCAAGTCCGTCCCTGCCTCATCCAGCCACACCCAGTGCCCGCGCCCCCGAGCCGGCCCCGCCCCTCCCCCGCGCACCACCACCCCTCCCCCGCGCGCCACCACCCGGTCCGCCGCGCGCTCCCCCTCCCTCTCCCTAGCCGCGCACATCTCCTCCCAGCGCCGCTCCGTGTCTTCAATCAGCCGCCGCTGCTCCCGGATACGCTCCTCTAAAGACATCTCGGCCCAACAGTCGTCCCACCGGCCCTCCCCCGCGACCCGCGCCCCACGACCGCGGCCTGCGCCCCCAGCGGGGCCAAGCGTCACCAGCCCCGTCCCCCGGCCCCCCACAGCCTTCGCCGGGCCCTTGCCTTTGCCTCCCCGCCCCCCACCCTTCCCCTTGCCCCCACCCCCCCCGACCGGCCCCTGGTCCCCCCACCCACCGCCCTCGCCCCCCGCGGACTCACTCCCCGAAAGATACAGGGAGAAATCATCCCCAACCCGCTCCTCCGCGTCCTCCGCCAAGTCGCTGTCCTCACTATAGTCAACCAGGAACGAGGCCCCCCCGCTGCCCCCGGCCCCCGCCCCCACCCGGACCAACCGCGCCTCCGCAGCCCCACCCTTACCCTCAACAGCCCCCCCGCACCCCCCCACAGGCACCTCAGCGGACGAACCCAGCGCCGGGAGGCTCAGACGCCTATCCCCTGGCTTCCCCCCAGGCCCTGCCTTCTTGCCCCCCCCTCGCGCGCCCACCGCGTGTTTCTTGGGAGGCGGTTCCTCCATACAGGCAACAACGGCCGCCGCAACCCCCGCGGACGCCGAACGCGGAGTCCTGGACATCCCCACCCACGCCTGCTCCAAAACACCCGGTCGCAGAAGGTCCGCCCTCCCCGCACGCCCCAACAGCTGTAGCGCCGCCCGCACCGCCGCCTCATCCGGCGTCTGGCCCCCACCCGACTCCATGACAAACGCGCTCCGCGCCAACCACCACTCCGCCCCCGCCGACTCCGCCCGACACCCGCAGGCCGCCACACGTTGCCAAACGAGGCAGCCCAGATATCGCTCGCTACCCCCACAGACACACTACGCTCACCGTCGCAAAAACACGCCCCCGCCGATCCACCGAAGCTCCGCAGGCCCCGCACCACGCACCAACGGTCCACTAACTACCCTCCCTGAGGCGCTGGGGAATGGAAGAGGAAGGACTTCCTCCTCCTGCCCCTTTTAACCCTACCTGCGACCCCACCCCTTATCCCACCCCTTCCTCCCCTGTCCTTCCTTTTGCGCGAACTCCCCGGGGGAAGACTAGACCGCTGGTCTTACTTCCCCCGGGGGCCTCCTTGAGCGCAGTACTACATTCAGCCGGTAGATGGTGGGCTTTGCAGAGTCTATTTACTTTTCCCAGAGTGTTAAACAAACAGTAGCACTCTGGTAAAGTTGATCCGGAGGTTGTAAACAAATAAGAAACGTAAATCTTAACTTTAACGTTTCGAAATGCTGGAGCTACGCCACAGGTTGGCGGCATGAACCTAGCCAGCTTGAGCAAACCAAAGACCGTCAATCAATATAGCAAACATATATACTTCCAAACTATTACATCATATAGCATAACAAATGCTACAAAAAAGGCTGCGCAAGGTTACACAACAAATGGATTTTGGAACTCCGCGTATAGTTTACCCCCTCGTCCTCAGTGAGTTATGGGTGGACACGTCTGTCTTGATCGGCTACAGATGTTTGTTACTATGTTTCCTACATTTGCTGTTTCGGCCAGGCATGGCTATATTCTGAGCTCAATTTTATAAACACTAATTTCTCGATAATACCTTTGGCTGTGTGTGTTCCTTATCAAAAAACTCTTCAGATGATCCATCAGAACAGACGGCTCTGTGGCGCAATGGATAGCGCATTGGACTTCTAGTGATGTGAAGACATTCAAAGGTTGTGGGTTCGAGTCCCACCAGAGTCGCTTTTTTATTAATATTACATTAAAAAAGTGACGTACTGTAACAGGTCTTTACGTTCGCAACTGTAAACTTTTAACAACTTTTCAGAAGTTTGTTGATGATAAAACGTAGCACACATTCGAGGGCTGCTCTCCAAGGTGTGTTTACTCCCTGCTCTTTAAATTTACCGAACGTTCTTGTCATGAACGCAGCTTGAGTTAGGAACCTGAGGTACATCTTCTCTAATTGTACACACAGGCGTGGCAAAAGTTTGTTTGAGAACGTCCGTGGCCAAGACAATAATGCACGAGGGGGTTTCGTTGTGCGACTCGAGCAACAAGCTATCACAGCCTCCAGCAGAGCCGTGTGGGGGACACTGGATGAAGGGGCGGGAGCCCGGAGGAGAAGGAGGAGCGTGTTTAACTAGGAAGTGGAGATGTGTGTGAGAAACAGGATAGCTGTACCCCTGCTTCTTGGCCTATGTAAAGCGGGGCACGGGGGGCAGCAAGGCAATATCTGTAACGCGAAGGGCAATATGAACAGCAAAGCTGCATCGTTGTTTCAGCAAAGCTGTGTAGTGGAGGCCTCGCTACATATACAGCTCTCCTTGGAGCTACTTGTCGAGGAAGAAAGGGGGTATGTGTGGGGGAAGTTTGCGAGCGAGGGTGGAGCATGAGATACAGCAGCCCAGAGGCGCGCCTACTTTATTAACTGTAAGAGTGCACCCCTCTCTGGAGAATGTTTAACGAGGGACGGTAGAGACAAGCAGGGTTTGAAAGGTGCTGCTGGAGAGAACGAGTGCTTCTGTGGTGGAGCATTGAACCTTCTCCCCTTCCTGCACTAGCCCTATATGAACAGGGGACAAAGAGCCCCTGCAAACTGAGAGGAAACACGGGTAACAGCCCCTGCACAGGGAACATCCACTGCAAAAGGAGAGGAAACACAGGGAACAGCCCCTGCAAACTCTGGGGAAACACAGGGAACAGCCCCTGCAAACGGAGAGGAAACACAGGGAACAGCCCCTGCAATCGGAGAGGAAACACAGGGAAATGCCCCTGCAAACTGAGGGGAAACACAGGAAACAGCCCCTGCAAAGGGAGAGGAAACACAGGGAACAGCCCCTGCAAACTGAGGGGAAACACAGGGAACAGCCCCTGCAAACTGAGGGGAAACACAGGAAACAGCCCCTGCAAAGGGAGAGGAAACACAGGTAGCTGCCTAGGCAAACGGATAGGGAACACAGATAGCAGCCTATGCAAACGGATAGGAAACTGGGAGCAGGCCCTGCAAACTGAGAGGAAACACAAGGAGCAGCCTATGCAAACGGATAGGAAACACAGGAAGGAGCCCCTGCAAATGGAGAGGAAACACAGGGAGCAGCCCCTGCAAATAGATGGGAAACAGAAGGACACTCCACTCAATGTCGCTCCATTCAATTCCATTCAATGCCACTCCACTTCACGCCACACAAGACAACACAATGGCACTTCACCCAATGCCACTCCACGCAGCACAAAATCACTCGACTCTACTCCACACAGCCCACTCCACTCCACAAATGCCATTCCATGCCACACAATGCCAAACCATGCCACAGAATATCACTACAGTACACACAATGCCATTCCACACCACACAATGTCACTTCACTCAATGCTACTCCACCCTACTCAATGCCCTCCACTCCTTGTCACACAATGGCACTCCATTCCACACAATGCCACTCCAGTTAATGCCACACAATGCAATAAAATGCCAATTTACTGCACTCCACACAGTGTTACTCCACTCCATGCCATACAAAGCCAGTCCACTCCACACCATGCCACTCCAATCAATTGTAATTCAAGTGCTTTACAGCATAGTTCACTCCACTCCATTCCATTCAATGTCACTCCAATTCACACCACACAGTGCCACCCCACTCCATGCCATGACATTGTTTATAAATAATATAAGACCAGAGTTTAAGTGGGCCGGGTCCAGCTGGTGCTGAGCACCAGCAGTTCTAAAATGCAGGTGCTGAGACAGGTCCCTATCGGGCTCTCCATTTTTGGCCTCATCCTCGAGATGAAAAAAAAAATCTTATCTCTGTAGCAGTGCCCCCCTTCACTGCCCATAATGTGACCTCAAAGAGACTCGTTGTGGTTCTTTCAGTCCCATCATTTCAGAAGGGAATCATTTTCAATGTTATATACAACAAAGCCATAGTTGTTGTTTATTTATCATACACACATAACAACCATTGACAAAGCCAACAGTCATGGCTTATTGTAGATATACTGTTACTTGTTGTATTGTATATCTGGATGCAATGACAGGAGCAGCAAAATGCCAGTCAGGTGGCACACTATGCTAGACACCGATTTTCACTTTCTGTGTTTTTAAGCCACGCCCTTACTGACACCAGCGACGCCCCTTTGAGCCCCCCCCCCCCCCCAGTTTTTTCATCCCACCTGAAGCCCTGTAGAAGACAATAATAGATCTAGGATGATATATGGTGCACTAGAGCAAACCTCCCTTGGATGGGGTTCAAGATCTAGTTTACCAGCGCCAAAATTTCCATATAAGATAATTTTGCAGAAACATTTACTATCAATAACCCTGCGATATATTCACCTATGTGACTTCTCTGATTCAGTAGGGTCTTTTTTTATTTATATATTGCGATAACAACATTCCTGGCCTAAGACATTGAGAAGGATAACTAAGCAGACAATTTCTGGACAATCGTGTTTACCCGCAATAGAGTTCACCAGACAGGAAAGAATTTAAAGATCTTGTGTTTGTGGGGAAACTTAAAGGGACATCCACGAGTGCTCGATCTATGGCAGAATTTCACTGTATTCAAATAAGCTAAATATACATATAGAACATTTATATAGAACGCATTTATATAGCCATTGCTTGTGCTGAAATTCTGGCACCATCCAACTCTCCTGGATCGATGCTGAAACTGTACTTGATACTAGTGCCTTTCCTTTGAGAGTTTCCACAGTGCCTTCTTGATTTTTAGAAAACAGCCATCATATGCACATCTAACACCTGTATGGAGCGCGCATTGTGTGGCTTAGAAGCACACAGACACGACAGCACGTCCACCTTCTCTGACAGCAGTGACAGTTTGATTAAATGCCCGAAGTATAGGGTGGCCAGATTTTTAGAAAGCAAACACTGGGGCAGGCTACAGACATAGACGTAGGACTACATAATATCAGTTATGGCATTGGAATACACAAAATAACATTTATTGACATAACACTGTGGTAAACAAAGGTTTAGGGTTGTGCTATAGGGCAAAGGGGAGGTGCTGAGCCAGTGACACTCTCTGCTGCTTTTTTCCTATAACTGTGACACTACCTTTGCATGCAGTAAAAAGATATCAGTGAAAAGAGATCACAATTGTTTGATATTCTATGTCATGCGTGCAGTATGTCCAGTTGGGCTGATACCACTCATGTGGGAAAGGAGAGAAAAGGCAGCAGCAGTGCATGCAGACCGATGGCTTCCTTTGTATCACGCTGGAGATGGGCTGATGGAGACAAAAGCATGTGCAGCATATTACTTGGAGTGAATCAATTATGCTGACCTAATCTTTGCCTGAAAACCCGGGCCTGAATTCAGTTTTGGAAGAGGTATTGGTTCACCAGGACAGAATTAAATCCATTTTGACTATCTTCGGAAATCCAGAACGTCTGGTCTCCCTAAGTAGCAGAAATCGCAACTATAAAATATAAAAAAAAAATGTTTTTTGAAACAAGATACACTTCTCCTCATTTGTTATACTCACACAGCTCTGGGGAAGCGGCATTTTAGCTGCGAAACATGTTGGCTGTACCCTGTGAGAATCAGCTAAACTGTAGAATATTTGTCCTTTGGTAACATCTATGAAGTAAATGAAGACTGTGACTAAACGATATCTATGAACCACCATCTTCATATGAAAATTGGAATAATATGATTTTATCAATGAACTATAAAAGAATCATGTTTTATATCTGTCTTATAATAACCTCTAAGGTTCAAGTATCATTATATAATGTTTCTGACACCCTGGGAAAATCCATAATATCTCCCTATAGTTACAAGACCCAAAAAGCTATTTTCACTGTAGCAGGCCTAGCTGTCCTATGTTGGAAAACAGAGCACAGATTAAAACATTAATCTCCGGAAAGGGACCAGTCAGAAAAATAATTAAATTACTTAATAGTTATTAAAAATCTTATTTAATGGTGAAGTCAGAATTTTAATACATATTATGGCAAAGTAACTTTTCGAAAGTTACCTTTTCCGTGCATGAAGGTCCTGGAGGCTAACTTGTATTAGTTATCCTACTTATCCCAGACAATGTTTAACCTTAAATAGGTGTGAAAAGGGTGTGAAATGCCTCCCAGGGCCAAACAATAGGTTGAACTGAATGAGCAGAGATGACTGCTCTGAGTTCATAAAAACACACAGGGTGGGGGCTCTGGCCCTCCTTTTGACAGTAGTGTGAAATCCTGCTTGACAGGTCTGTTGAGCCACATGTAGCGAATGGGCATACTTGAAAAGGAGAGAAAATGGTTGCAAGACAATTCTAGTGGATCTCCTGTCTGGTTGCTGAAGGACCCTGTTTTTGTAATTCCAGACCTCTGTCTCTGGGTTTACATATAACACTTAGGATATAATTGAAAAGGAGAGAATAGGGTCCAAGACAATTCTATTGTAATCACTGTCTGGTTGCCAGAGGACCCTCCTTTTGTCCTAACATACATCTGACTATGGGTTTGTTGTGGGTACAGTGCCTATCTCAAACTAGATTTTAGTGTTAAATGTGGGAGCACACTATGAATACCAATGTACTCTCCCCACACATCCCCAGCCCTCACAGCCCAAGTTTAGTGTGACTGAAGACTTTCACCATCTTGAAAATGCCCTGAAACACAGCGCTTTGGGTCTGTTTGCAGTAAGGCAAACAGGAACTTCTGAAAAAGGGGCTAGGGTTGGCCTCAGGAACCTGTACCCCAATGGTTAGTGCCTTCCCAGGACTCACCCCACCACACTAGCTGGTTTCAGGCCTTAATGTGGCACATTAAGGCACCCACTTCAGAAAAACGGCTGGACCTATGGCAGAAGAGAAGTGAATCTTCTGACTGTGACCTGAAGGAGCCTGAAGCACTGGACCTTCTCCCCTTTGTATCCAGGACAAAGTAGTGGACCTGAGGGGCCAGTTGGCTGTCCTTCTGCCTGGCCACAAGGAGACAGCAAGCTGTACAAGGACCTTTTCATGGAAGTTTCCAGGTGACCCGTGGCACCTGGACTGAATCTTACTGCTAGCCTCTGCCTGACATCGTGTGAGTCTTCAAGTGCTTCTCCTGAGCTCTTGGGGGTGCTTTAGAAGTGTACTCCAGTGGTGGATTGGGGCTTAAAAGACTAAGTCAAAAGGTTCAATTTTTGACCAGGACAAACCTGGTTGGTGTATTAGACCAGCTCCATTGCAGTCAGCCTCAAATTCACCTAGGTCCCAGTCTACCACGACCATTGACTATTATTAGCACTTTGTGCTTCTTGGCACTATTCTTGCTTACAACTTTAAAAACTCATACCTCTGGTTCCCCTATTTGTTTTTTGTCATTTTTAAATTTAATTTTACTATATTTTTCTAATTCACTTTGGGATTTTTTTTATTACTTTGCATTTTGACTTTATTACTGTATTGGTACTGCATAAGTACTTTAACCATGACCCTAAGTTAAGCCTGTATATTCTGTGCCACAGCTACCAGGGATTGAGCTCAGGTTAATTTAGTGACTTTGAGGGTTCATCCCAAAAATAGTAGTGAGTGTTCAATGAGGTGGGCAGACACCCATCCCAAAAAATAATCAACTTACTTATATAAGAGTTCTACTGGTCTAATCTATCAACAGTAAGCAAATGCACCTGAGTACTCTTCAGTCTAAAATTAGTTACTTGTTTGTTGCTTACAAAATATTAGCAAAGAATTTAATTCATATTGGCAACTTTCTTTATCCAACTGTGTTTACGTATAATTTAAGCAGTGTCAGCCTACTCACCTGGCTCTTGTCCGCAGAGACAATGCTGTCCCTCCTATTTCTAACTGTGACTTAACTGCTGCCCAAAAAAGGAAGGGGGGTTGGGACAAAATAATAAACTAAGAGACTTCTGTGCCTTTGAGCTCAGCCACCATCTTCTTGGTGTTGTACGTAGTCTCTTCTCAGTCCTGGAGAGCGTTGTCGTGATATGTGCGTAATGTAGTGCGCAGTGAGCCGTAGCGAAAATACAAGTACAGAGGTTATTTAAAAAATGAGTAGTCGTGAAATATTTCCTCCTGCCTTTGACATGTGTACTAATAGTAACTTACATGATAATGAATATATTACTGCATAGACTTCCAATAATCCACTGTTACCCTTGGATTTTCCCATGCGACACACTCCTCACATCACAAACGAAAAACTGTGATAACTTTCTCACCCATATCCAACACAGTGAGGAAATGTGTCCTCAAACACTGGCCAATATTAAAAACTGTTGCATTCAATCTGGAACACTCCCTTTTCCCATTTGGCAAAAATAAGAACATTGAATACCATTTGGTCAGGGCTAGTCTCCCAACGAAGAAAACAACGTAAACACTCAATGATCTCTGGGACTTTCCCCCACTAGTTGGCCACTCTAATGTGGTAATTATGTTGCATGTCAGTTCACTATTGAAAGCAAAGAATTTGTGTTTGATGCCATCAGAATTTCTCTGGAACGGTTTTCTAATTGTAACACTTCCAATGTGATTTTTGTCATTTTCTGTCCCTCTAACTTGATCTACATTGGCCAAACCACTCAGAAAGTACGGATTCGCCTCTGTCAACATCGAAGCCGTCTCTGCTGCAAGGTGCCAACGCTCTGCTTGTGGATCACTTCTCTTCAAAGGGACATACAGAGGACAATATCCGTTAGCAAGTCATCAGTGTGGTTAAACCACCACCCAGAAGTGTAGATATCAAGGAAATCCTTAATAAGAAGGAACTTAAATGTATTCTTCGCACCATGAGCCTATACACAGGGCTAAGACTAGACCACTCTCATATAGACGGACCCCATATGAACCTCTAAGAATGTGCTCATCATATTGAATTACTTCAACTGGTTCATATATGTAAATACAACCTCTGCATACTATGTTTTTGCTAATATGTGCCCTTACATATGGTGACTACAAATGTGACATAGGCACATGCTCTCTTACAACTGTTGGTTTGCTTAATAACTGCAATTTTCCCACAGTCCATATTCATAGGAATCCTGTAAATAACATGCTTCATTGATGTTGTTAAAAATCGTGATGTTTGTTTGCAGCATTCACTAATTACATATTTGTATCTAACGTGATCTTTTTCAACTTCGCTATGTGTCATCTAATACATCTTCCAAAACATCCCTAAACCCGCTCCCCCACAACCCTGCGCTACTCACTACTCACTACTCACTGTGCACTGCACTTGGGCACACCTTAGCTACATCATTACGTCAGGGTCATCTGACCCCTCTTGCCTTAAATCGTTTCTCATGATCGCAACTCCCGTGGCTCGCAGCGCGTGAACACGATCACCAACTTAGAAGGTCACTCACACCGGCCAAGGTAAGTATCATGTGCATGTAGGGCTTACACTTCTTTTACAGATGGCTAATTGATACTTTAATGCCCTTGACTTATCCCCGCAGCACCTGCTCCCTTGATTGCAGTGCTGCTTTCCTTATCTGGACCGCAGATCATTTCCTTGACACACCCGCCTAATCCAGCCAACATGACCCTATCCTTTGGTATGTACTTCAACCACTGTCCTGAATTGCTCACATCTGCCTTGTCCCCCAGCTCTCTCTAATCTCTTTCACCTATCTCCAAAGCACTGGTCATATTCTCTTGAGCACCGTTGTTCTTGCCCATAGCGCGGATCATTCCCTTGACCACTACCCTTATTCTGGTCACCAAGACCACATCCAGGACGCTCGCTCCATCGCTTATGAGCAGGGCCTTCCTCGCACACAAGCAGCTCCTTTTCCTTGACCGCTACTGCCTAATATAGGACTGTGGTATGTAAACTAATTATTCTTACCAAGCACAGCACTGTCTGATTACGACATCCCACCCGAACCTGCGGGAGCGCCAGGATCAAGCTGTTGCCACCTCCACTAATTGTTAGTCACACGATCTGATATTCATGGCTCGCCACTTCAACCAGCCCAATCCGCAAGATCACCTTATTTCACTGAGCACACTGAATGCTAATGCATGTGTTTTGCGACTCACGCCTCATTTGCTATCATTACCTGAGTACACAATTGCAAATGCCACCTTTTAAGCATGCCCAATTTCAATGCTTGCTGAATATCTCTCCATACTTGCACAAACTGCCAAATTTGTTAAGCTCACTGAGCATTATTTTTATGTTTCAGAGACTCGTTGATAACAACTAATTGTGGCTCTTTCTCTTGCCTATTCTAATAATGTATTCCCATGTTCTCCCTCCCCTCTCCTCCCCTTCCCCTTTCCCTACCTTTCTCCTCTTTCTTCTTTCAGACTTTTACAGGCATCTGTCTCAGGCACCAATTGTTTTGTCCTGAAGATGATCCCAGTATTGTGTTAAATAGATTGAATCTTTGTCGACTTCTCGCACTCTGACACAATCTTATACACCTCATTACTATGTGCTAGGGTGTCGCAAAGTATTTTCATTGGCCTAACTGATGAATTGTGTTTTGGGCCACGCTACTTCGAATGCCTGAGTTCTCACTTTTTAATGTTGTATATGTTCCCACTTGTTTGTTGTTCTTTTAATTTCTTACATTAAACAATGATGTCCAGTTGGACAGATAAATATAGACATCATTGTATCTCTATATGAATTTTCTCAGCAAATTGCTTCCTTGTTAGGGATCGCTGTTCTTGTAAAAAACCCTTGGAGTTGTGGCACTCCTGGCAGGAGCTTTATCATGTTTTCACATCACACGCTAAGGTACACTTTGTTCATTCAAAACTAGGCACAATTGTGCACTTTTTGGGCCTTTCATTCCTCTGGCCCCCAATATCTTCAAACAGGTTTCAATCGCTGAAGTTTAAGATCAGCAAATGCCAATCTTTTCAAAATACCACCCTTCAGATTGGTTTCGAAGGGAGGAAAATCGCTCACAATTATAGGCTCAAAGGCATGGAACAAACTTCCTCTACAACTTCGCCAGATGGCATCTGAGTCCCTGTTTAGGAAGGCCCTAAAAACGTGGATTTTCAGTGCACCGGATACTCTCTGCAAAACTCTGATCTGATTCCGTGTTCTTTTACCGTTAGCAGTCAACCAGGCATTTTGGCTTCCATATCTGGTTTCCGTTTCAGCACCAAGATGCTCCTCGGAGTGACAGATGCACTCTATAAATGTACCATCACATTAATTTAATTTAATTTAATTGTGGGTTTATATAGTGCTAGAATCAACTCCCGGAGGAGTATCTCCGCGCTTCAACCGCTGGGGAACCCGTCCTGGCTCACCCCGAGAGATGGTCCCTAATGGGTATCTCTAAGGTGCGACCAAGCATCCCCGGCAGTCTGGGGGGGGCCGTTGTGAAGATGAGGCAAGCTAATGCCCAGAGTTGCCGAGTGTAGTCCCTGACTGGAGTAGGCACCGAGGCAAGAATTATCGAGCCCGCTGACCCTGGTCCACGAACCTGCCGCGTCGGGAATCGAACCCTGGTCCCGGGCCGTCCTCTGCTTATGGGTCTGCCGCCTCTAACCAGTGAGCCACACCTCTCCACATTACATTACAAGAGTGCACTTTAGAATTCACAGACTACAGCACAATAAAGCATGGCACATAAGAATGTCACTGAGCATTAATACCAAGACCTCAGCATGCACGTTAAATAATACCCACAATGTCTCAATGTGCTGTCCTGTTTTCTGTTTTACAACATCATAAAACCAAGCCTTTGGTTGATACACTTTCTATTAGTGCACTAACCTTAAGGATGGTACTCAACCATGTTTTCACCTTTTAGGTGTGGTGTTGCAGGGATGGGGTTCACTGCATTGCTGGATGTGCAGGGGAGCAGATGTCTGCAGTGTCGGAGATTCACAGGAGAGCTGTGCGACATTGCAGGGATGGACTTCACTGCATTTCTGGATTAGCAGGGGAGAAGATGTCTGCAGCATCTGAGATTCACAGGAGAACCACAATGCAGAAGAAGCTCGGCTGGGTCACGGAGACGTTCCGGTGAGCGGGAGCACTGAAGAGGATTTGTCGTCTTCAACCAGTGGGTAAGCCAAGCACTGCCTTGTGATTTGAGTGCAGCATAAATACAGTTGAGGGCCCTGGGGGATGTTACTGTTTATACTTAAGCATTTCATGACTCAGTGGTCTAGGGCTCCAGGGGATAATTACCAGGCCAAGAACATTTTTAATCCTAGGTGCAATGAGTTCCATGAACAGCCAGGGAGGCATTGAGACATGTGCCTGACCCCACAAGCCCCCATACACAAGGTACAGGAGGAATGAAAACGCAAAGAGGTCAGGGTCATGGCAAGCAACATTTAAAGGTGAATGTGCATTGTGGGAAGCAACTTGGGATGGATCTGATGAGGGGAAAAGCCACACATGATGGAGATGCAAGCAGGAGGATTGGGAGAGTAGCAGACAAGGGAGACAGCAACACAGAGCACCGGGAGTTTGGCGAGGGGAAGAAGCACACAAAAGAACTTGCAGCACACGAGGGACAAAGCAGCATGGGCTGCTATTTGCGAAGGCAGGAGCACAAGAGGGAGAGAGCTGGAAAACATATTCATTCTCATGTAGTGCTAAGTCAAAAATTAAAAAAGTAATTTTCTAAAAGTGACCAGTGGAAGGATAGAAGCCAGCTAGACAGAGAGATACTATGGAGGCTATGCTCCAGCAGAGGGACAAACTCAATGTGGACAAGCTGGGGTAAGAAGAGTCAGATAATAAGTAAACCAATGAAAGTGACAATAAAGCCAACCAAAAGTAGGCAGTGGGTCGGTTGTACGCCTCTGTAACCTTCTAGTAAGCCCACACAAGGTATTTTCTTATAGAGAAGGAGGTGTATGTAGGTAGTAAGCCTGCCTACCCTAATTATTGTTATAATGTATCGGCTACCCATAGTTCCTCCTGTTTTTTTTCCTTTCTTATTACTTAGACAACGTTTTAACAGTGGAGTCTTTGCTGGGGTTAGGTTTCCAACATTGCACCCCTAGGACCTTTCCTTGCCAGGCAAGAAAGTCTGTTGTGCACATCAAGGGAGCAGCATTGGGCCTTCAGTAAATTGACACATGGTTCTATGGAGAGTGGTCTGTAGAGCGCTCTTAAATCTAGGATATGTTGTGAGGTTAGTTAGTAGATAAGAAGTTGTATATTCCACTTAAATATTCATTAAATTGAATGAATGTGCATAAGTCCTGTACTCTATTTTCGTCCTATGCCATTGGGAATGTGGGAGCATTACCACCATTCATTTTCTCTTCTCTGATTATTTGCACTGTGACTGACAGGCATTGAGGCTGTTTCTGTGAATACACAATAGAAATAGCATCATTTTTTCTGAGCATGCACATTTGTTCACTTCCTGGTTTCTGCACATCGTTCTTTGTATATTTAAAGAAACAAGCTGAAGCAGGTGTGTTGACTTTTCTTTTGCTTCTGAAATGTGTTGGATTTCTTGAAGCTGGGCAAGTATTCTAGAAAATCACAGCATGTGAGAATAGAATGTCAGTTTAGATTCCTCTGGCTCCAGCTCTAGATTCTCTTATCTTCCCAGGAAAATTTGGGAGATCATCAGGAGGAGTCTTTTGGAGATAAATTTAAATATTGTGGGATACATTGTCTAGCATGAAGGCTAAAGACTTTAACAAAGGTGAGAATATAGGACTATTTAAAAGTTCTTCTAGCTCTGAAGAGGATGAGATCCTGCCTTCTGCAGAACACAGAACAAAAATATTGACAAAGAGCTTTTGACTGAAATTTGTGCTAGACTATATTTAAATAGGGAGTTTCCTAAAGAAGAGAGCCAGTGTACTTCTTTTAAGCCTGTTTTACGCCAGTTCAGGAAAATCCAACCTTCTAGTTTGCCACTCCATGATCATGTCCTTGATGTATTCCTTTCAAAGATGTACATTATTATTGGAGAATTTGGAGAAATAGATAGAATTCCTACATGAATATCATTTGATTTAATTAGAGCAGCCGCTTTAGCTGAATGAGCAATCATTGCTTCAAGAGGAAATATCTTCTTAAGAGACTGCCATACTGATTCTACACACAAGAATGCAGACCTGTGTAGCCATTTGAAGGAAGCAAGCTCTTTGGTCCTGAGTTGAAAAGAAACCTTCACAGAATGTTCAAAGAAAATAAACATTCCTCCTCTTTAAGGCAGTCTCACACCTCATCTTCTGCAGTGAATCAATTTTCGACTAAACATTTTCTCGAGACAACCTTCAATACCCCAAGCAAATCGATACTCTAGAAACAAATAGAAAGGAATTTCAAGAATCAGTCTGAAAAAAAGAACAAGACATTGTCTTTTTTAAAAAAAATGTTTTTTTATATTCAATAATCTTTATCTAAATCAGAATATTTTCTTTAGAAAGCGGAATAAACTTTATTCGAAAGAAACATTTAAATTCAGATTTTTTTAGCTTAAGCATTTAAGAGCGAGATTTTGTATTATCAATCAGCATTTTCATATTTACCTATGATTAATCGAATCAGGAAACTCACACCCCAGGTCTAGGGTGACGAGAGAGGAATCCAAGAGGACAGGAAGGCAGACTCTAAGGCACAGGACAAGGAAACATCCACTAAAACCAATAGCACAGGCGATCTCCCAAAATCGGTATTCTACCTTTACTATGCGGTCATTACTTCGTATTACCACTACTACGCATATTTTAGTTTGCAGATGCCATTACTTAGCATGCATTTACTTAGCATGCATTTACTACGCATTTTCCATTACTTAGCATGCACTTACTATGCATAATGGAGTTACTGTGTAAATTAAGTTGTGGGGTGCTGGGGTAATTTTAGGGGTCAGGGTTGGTTGGGGTTTTGGGGTGTAGGGGGTAATTTTAGGGTTCAGGGTGCTTTTAGGTTTTGGGGTACTGGGGTATTTTTAGGGGTCAGGGTGGGTTAGGGTTTTGGGGTGCATGTGGTAGTTTGAGGGTTCAGGGTGTGTTTAAGGTTTTGGGGTGCTGCGGTATTTTTGGGGTTCAGGGTGTGAGGTTTTGGGGTTCTGGGTATTTTTTAGGGCTTAGGGTTTTGGGGTGTAGGGGGTATTTTGGAGGTTCAGGGTACATTTAAGGTTTTGGGTGCTGGGGTATTTTTGGGGTTCAGGGTGCGTTTAGGTTTTGGGGTACAGGGGTATTTTTAGGGGTCAGGTTGGGTTAGGGTTTTGGGGTTTAGGGGGTATTTTAGGAGTTCAGGGTGCATTTAAGGTTTTGGGGTGCTGGGGTATTTTGGGGGTTCAGGGTGCATTTAGGTTTTGGGGTGCTGGGGTCATTTAAGAGGTCAGGGTAGGTTAGGGTTTTGGGGTGTAGGGGGTAATTTTAAGGTTCAGGGTGCATTTAGGTTTTGGGGTACTGGGGTATTTTTAGGGGTCAGCGTGGATTAGGTTTTGGGGTGCATGGGGTATTTGAGGGTTCAGGGTGCATTTAAGGTTTTGGGGTGCTGCAGTATTTTTGGGGTACAGGGTGCATTTAGGTTTTGGGGCACAGGGGTATTTTTAGGGGTCAGGGTGGGTAGGGCTTTGGGGTGTAGGGGGTATATGTAGGGTTCAGGGTGTGTTTAAGGTTTTGGGATGCTGGGGTATTATTGGGGTTCAGGGTGTGTTTAGGTTTTGAGCTGCTTTGATATTTTTAGGAATCAGGGTGAGATAGGGTTTGAGGGTGTGGGGGTATTTTTAGGGTTCAGGGTGCGTGCCAGGGGATAGGTTACTATTGCAATATATATTTTTTTAAAGTACCAATAACGTGTTGCAATGGTATGCGTAATAATTAACTGCAAAGTAAAATCATTTTTAATGTATTTTTATGTATTTGCGAAGTAAAAGCATGCGCACCAAAATCGTGCGTAGTAATGGCATTTGTGAAGTAAAAACTTCGAAGTAAATACCTGCAAAGTAACGGCATGCTAAGTAACATCACATATTCCCCAAAATCTATCTTGCTATCCCGCTACTCCTCCTCGGATCAGCATCTCCCGGCTCACACCTGCGACGGTCTCGTTCCTAAGTCCAGATTCCGGCTCACTCCGACAAAGATTCAGCCTGCGTCTGGATCATCAAGATTGCGAAGCAAAAATCTTCATTTTCACATAGCACTTTTATACCCATAAACTTGGCTCACTACACTCGAAATGTTACAAATGGGGGAAATTTAGTCTGCGATTGGTTGGAAAAGGGGGCAGTAAGGGTCTCCTCATCTCCTCTCTCGTCCAAACTGGTTAAGATGATAGGGGTCCTATTAGTAAAACATTATAATTCATTGAAGTTTAAAATGTTCCGGCTTGACATCTTTCCCATGAATATTCTCACGCTGGGCCCATACATTATTGTTTCAACTGTGCTGTCATCGACCTTGGTCCCTGGATCATCAGGAGGTCGCAACCTTCTGGACACAAACAGCGCAGACTCGTCTACCATCTGTGGATGCGCACGCAACCAGTCCACAATGTCCCACATAAGCAGCCATTTTGGAAACCGGGCCTACCTCGTGCTAATACAGAACAAACAAAAGAAGTAATAATTTGAGAAACTTAAGTTCACTGTTTCCCTCCCGCCGTTTTACTAACCCATAGTAGATGATCCCTAGCGTAAGCAGCAATTTCCAAGCCAATTTAGTAACGTATGCGCAACCGTACAAATGTGCATAATTAACTTGACATTTACATGCATTAGTATACTCGTAGATGCACAAATAAGTTAGTATTGACTTTCGTCACATAACCTTAGTCTGTTAACAAAACTTAGCCATGCAGCAGCATCCCACGTGTTTGGATTGTGTGGACACAAGGGACACCCCTGCCTTGTCCCTCTCTTTATTGCTACAGCAGCAGAAAGATTGCCATTTACCAGAATTCTGGCTGTAGGCCTTTGATAGATTGATGAGACTGCCCTGCATACATTTTCATCCAAGTTGCATCTTTCCAATACATGAGCTAGATACACCCAGTTCACTCGGTCGAACACGTTTGTGGCGTCTAGTGTAACGATAGCCAGAGGAAATTTGTGCAGTGTTGCTAGAGCTATGGAACCAACCAGATTATATGTCAGATCCTGACTGCCCGCCCTCTAACAAACCCTTTTTGATTTTTATGTAATAGACCTCCTATAACTCCATTTAGTCTCTCTGCTAAAATCTTGGCAAAGATCTTGTAAACAAGATTAAGCAGAGAGATTGGCCTATATGAGTCACATTGACTGGGTAACTTTGATGGTTTTAAAATCAGGGCGACCGTGGCTTCATTCCATGAGAGGGCATATTCCCTCCTCTTTCAAAAATATTAGAAAATAGCTTATGTATCACAGGGGCGAGTACTTTCACCAGAGTTGTATACAGCCCAGCCGGCAAGCCGTCTGGTCCCGATCCCTTACCCTTCTTCCCTGACTCAATTGCCTTTTTTATCTCGCATAAACTTATTTACTTGTTAAGATTACTGGATATCTCATCATCAATTTTATTTATTTATTTATTTATTTATTTATTTTATCATTTTTTTTGTTTTTAAATTTTTTATTGAAGTTCTTGTATCATAGTTACAATATAACAATAACATAAATTGGCAACCACATAATGAAGATAGAAAAATAAAGAAAATTATTTGCGAAATACAAAAATCAACCATTACTCAAAATAAAAAATCCAAATTTTGTTGAACTTCCTTATCCCACTAATTCGCTGTGCATATCGCAATTCACTCTTTCTAACATTCTTGATTTTTTGAAGCCAAGCATTAAACAAAGGAACTTGAATTGAGTTCCAGTTCTGGAGCACCAGGGACCTTGCCACTGTCATTGCAATAAATAATAGTTTAACCATCTGTTCTGTCAAACCGAGATCAGAATCATATCCATGCAGTACTAATTTAACATTATAAGTAATCTGGATCCCACAATATTTTTGCAAATAATCGAAGATCTCATTCCAAAAAGGCACAATTTTAACACAATAAGCTACAATGTGAGACCAATTAGCAGGAGTATATTGCTGACATCTAAAACAGGTGGCACTAGTATTAACGTACATTTTGGCAATGGCAGCGGGAGTACAATACAGGAGCCATTTACTGAAGAATAGCATTCTTCTCCAATTAGATCCCCGAAGAACATTAAAATTCAGCTTATTTATGGTTTTCCAAGTGTTAATAGTAAGTACGTGATTCTCCTGCTCTTGCCATTTTTTAATGATTTTCTGGCTCAGATCTACCTCAATATGTTGAGCTAGGCAGCGTTTCCATGCCCCTGGCTTCCTCATCCGAGGATTCAAAAACAAATCGTCCCATAACTGACTAAAGGATCCAGTAATTCTTGGCTCCAATTGTTCCAACATTTTAAAGATCGAAACGTAAGAGCCTAATAACAAAAATTCCCCGAAATTAAATGCTGCATCTCTCCCGGTGACAGCCATGCCCCTTCCCTTAAAAAATCTGAAAGAGTATAAAACCCAAGACGTGCCCATTGTAGTGTAATATCCACTCCAATTTTCATTCCCAGAAAAATGAGAGCATTCCTTAAGGGAATTCTGATATTAAACTGCGGGAGAGAGTATCTTTTAAGAAAAACGTCACGACGCTTAAAGAACCAAAGCATCGTCTTGTATTGAGTGAGTTTCGGTGATTTGGGAATATGTAACGGACATGGAGTCTGGGCCTCATGACAAATTTGATCAAAAAAAAAAATTATGAAGACATTAAGACTCTGTATTCCAGATTGAAACCGCTCTTAATATTGGGCAAAATATGTGCTATAATAGTCTCTAATATTAGGTACGGATAAACCTCCCAATTCAGTTTCAACATAAAGAGTCCCCATTGCTATCCTGGGACTTTTTTTTGCCCATATAAACCCTGAAAATAATGATTCCACTTTTGAAAAAAAAACACTGGGCAAAAAGCAAGGAATAACAGAAAATAAAAAATTAAAAAGCGGGAGAATAGACATTTTTATAAGTGCCACCCGCCCCAGGATAGAAAATGGGAGCGAATCCCATCTGATAAACAGAGATTGAACCTTACGTAAAAGAGGATCAAAGTTCAGCATAGCTAAATCGGAAACCAAAGTCGAAAACATAACCCCCAAATACCTCTTCGGTCTTAAATTAATGCAGCCAAGTAAATCACTATGGAGATCCACCCCCCCCCCACCACAGATTAATATTTCCATTTTTTTAAAATTAATTCGATAGCCACCCAAAGCTTCGAATTCTTCAAAAAGCAGGAGAGCAGCAGTTTGAGATTGGATATCCGTCTTAATCAATAACATGATATCATCAGCGTATAGTTTGATTTTTGCCATGGAAGGGATCGGCGGAGGAATATTCACCGATTCACGAATCGCTGTAGCTAACGGTTCAATAAAAAAATCAAAAAGAATAGGGGACAAGGGGCAGCCCTGCCTGGTGCCCCGTTGAACCGATACTGTACCCACCATAACTGAATTAATATTTATATTGGCTTTGGCACCCGTGTACAAATTCTGAATTAAACTAATAATTTGTTGAGGAATTCCAAAGTGCTTTAAAATAACAAGTTGTCCATACCACCAAATAAAAGGCTTTTTCCGCATCTAATAATAAAATTAAAGCAGAGATTTTTTTTGTCTGAAAGTAATCTAAAGCCTCAGTGAGAAAATGTGTATTAGTAGCTAATTGCCGGCCTGCCACAAAACCATTCTGATCCAAATGAATAAGATCTTTTGCAATGTATTTGAAACATATTGATAATAATTTAGTAAGGATTTTATAATCAGTGTTAAGTAATGTGATAGGTCTATATGAGTTAGGGTCTTTAAGATCTTTGCCTTTTTTCGGGAAACTAACAACTGTCCCTTCGCCAAAAGAATCTGGAACTTGCCCGCCCACTAACATATAATTAACTAATTGTAATAGTAAATCAGAAAAAGCACTAAAGACAACCTTAAAAAATTCTGCTGGGAGGCCATCCGGGCCGCAAGCCTTGCCAATTGGTAAATTCTTAACCACTGATTCTAATTCAGACTTAGAAAATAACCGCGTCATTGCTCCACTATCGGCCTGAGATAGAGAGGGCATATCATATCTAGCTAAAAAATTAGAGAGCCTAACATGATCTATCTCTTGATGTTGATTATATATCTGTTTATAGTGGGAAAACATTATAGTGCCAATAACATCAGACTGTGATGTTTCTATCTGAGTGGCAGGACACTTTAAAATATTAATCAGATTTGCGGCAGCTTGTTCCTTAGCCTGCCAGACGAGGAGTTTACCAGAAAAATTACTCTCCTCATAAATCCTCTGAGATTGTGTAAGAAATTGCTGTTCGCTCCGTGTAGAAAAAAGCGTACTGAGTTCGCGTTTGGCCTCATTTAATTTGTTTTGCGCCATACTAGAAAAGTTGGATTGTCGAAGCAGAGTAAGCGTACAAATTTTTTGATAGAGTAAAGTTCTAGCTTGTTTAACAGCGCGCCATTCTTCTGCGTCTTTTCCGATGATAATACCGCGAATAAAGGCTTTTAATGAGTCCCATATAATATGGAGTGGAGCCGTTTCCGAATTACGAGCAATAAACTCAGCAATCTCCAATTTAAAAAAAGAGACCCAGTTGAAATCTTGTAGATACACTTTATTAAATATCCATCTCTTAGGGGGTCTAATTTCTTCCCCTACTTTGAATTCAATTACCAACATTGCATGGTCTGAGAATCCATTATGCAAACATTTTTGATAAGAACATTTTAATAACCTAGAGCCCAAAAAAAAATCGATATGAGAAGAGGATCTATGTCTTCCCGACCAATAAGTAAATTCTTTTTTTTGTGAGAATTTTAATTGCCATGGATCACAAAGATCCAGTAAGGCTATATTCTTCATAATAGACCTTATTGACTTTGGCTTAGATTGTTTCTTCGAGGCACCAGTGGAATCTAGTTTTATATCCATAAGAATATTAAAATCCCCGCCTATAACTATATCCCCCCTAACCATCAACAGTGATTGAAATAACTCTTCATAGTTGGGGGCACGATCTTCCACTGGGGCGTAAAAACTAACAAAAGTAATTGGCCTATTTCTGTCTTTTATGACGCAAGTGGACCAACACCATCGCCCTGCCCCCCCATCTTCAAACTGAATAATTTCTGCATCTAAGTTACGATTTAAGAAAAGCGCGACCCCCCTTTTAGATTCTTGGGCACAAGAAAACCCACGATATGAAGACCAAGTTTTAAACATAGAAAAATAATTAATTTTATCCGCGGGAATGTGAGTTTCTTGCAACATCACAACTGCTGGGCACTCTGTTTTAATCCATAACTCAATGGCACGCATTTTTTTTCTATTATTCAGCCCATTAATATTTTCCATCACAGACACCAAGAACTTCCATTTTCCATTCCCCCCCCCCACCCACCCCGTTCCCCCACCCAGGTGCTCCCCCCGGCACCTAGCCCCGTGGCCCTGTACTCCGGCATCACCTCCCTCCCATGCTGGCCACATGGCACTAACCCCTCTCATAAGGGCGCCTTGGTGTTGCGCCCCAGTTCCGAAACACCCCCAGTTCCCCAGCTGCCCCCCCCTCTAAATAATAGTATCCAATTTTACCGAAGCAAAAAGAACAAAGAAAGAGAAGAAGAGAAAAAAAAAAGGAAAAAAAAGAAAGAAAAAAAACAAAAACCTACAATAACCATCAGACCATATCAAATCAGATCACATTCTAAAATTATCCTAACCCTGCACCAACTGATCAAGCATCTCACGTGCCTCCTCAACATCTGTAAACAAATAGAATTTGCCCTTAATCAAAACTTTTAGTTTTGATTGCTGTGCAATCGATGCTTGAGCACCTTTGTCCTTAAATAACTGAAGGATCTTTACAAAGTCTTTTCTCCGTCTAGCAGCGACAGCCGACATGTCGGAGAAAATCCGACACTTAGTAGTAGGATTAACATGGAATTGTCTTTGCTTGAAGGCCTGCGATAGGATATTTTCTTTAACGCAAACATCAGCAAAATTAACAATGATGGTCCGGGGAAACGGAGAATTGAGAAATGGACGAGCTGGAACTCGATGCGCCCGCATGGTTGTTAAGTCTCCCTTAAACTCAGGGACAACCTCACGAGCAAGAAAAGAAGTAATCCAATGCATCATGTCAGTCCCCTCAGTGTTCTCTGGTACGCCCACTATTCGAAGGTTTGACCTTCTATTATAATTTTCTAATTCATCTAGTTTAGATTCAAAGGCCTTCAAGCATTTGGATACACTGGCCATCTCTTTCTGCGTAATGGTCAAATTCTAGTCTCTGATTCTTGCAGTCGATTTGGAAATGAAGCCATCGAATCTTCAATCTTATCCAAACGCTTACCAATCACCTCCATTTCCATCTTTTGAAATTGCTTCATCTCTCTTATTTCTTGCAAAATCACATTCAACATGTCCTTTACTGAAATCTGAAAGTCACCAGTAGTCTCAGTATCCATTCCCATAATCGGACTATGAGACATAGTAGCACCCGTAGAAGCGATCATAGAAGTACTCATAGTAGAAGTAGGAAGCTCTTTATCACTAAGAGAAGTGGCTCTTATATTTAAAAGTGAAGGATCGGTAAACTCGACTAAATCGGCGTTCGACATCACTAATCCTAAATTCTCTGAGTCTTTCAAAGGAGGAATGACTGTAGGAGAAATTGGAAGGGTTGGAGTTGGAGCCCCTGGTAACCCTGCACGAATACCAACTGTGTTAGCAGAGACATGTATTGCGCCCTTTCGTTCAAATAACGAAAATTGTTTAGAGGCCTTGAGAGCACAGACTGTTGTTACCTCCTTAGGCACCTGTAAATCGAGTGAGGCCGCTAGATTCAGAGACTGAACTATTTCAGGTAATTTGAGTTCTGAGCCTAAAAAAACCATGTCCATCCCCCCCACGGGTGACTCCAATAACTCCTGTGTCTCACTAATAACAGATTTGCCAAGATTCTGTTGATGAACCTGTATCGGGCTGTCACCCGGGAGATCGTCCTCACCTTCTCCGGAGCAATCCGAACAAGACATTGTCACCTATGAATCCTCAGCCTTCCCACCTATGCCTAAAGTGGCCAAATGTGGCAGGTGGGAGGAAAGATAAGACATTTTCTTCAGGAACGTGGTTATTCTATTTCAGACTCTTGGGTCCGGAAGATAGTGGGAGAGGGTTATCTCAGCAAATTATTTTCTTTTCCTCTGGAAAATGACACCATTCTCACCCAAGGCTGTCAGATCTTATAAGGCTGGAAACAATGAAAACAGCAATGTATTCCCTAATTCTGAAGAATGTAATAAGACTAGTAATAAAACTAGTATCAAAGAAAGAAAAAAGGCAGTGGTACCTATGCAAGGATCTTTAAAGTTCAAACGGTAACAGGAAGATACTGTCTTCCAATGGACTTAAGGAATGTCAACAAGTGAATAGGGAGAATACACTTCAAAATATAGACTTTATAGAAAAACATTTCTCTCATACCACTAGAAGCATATATGGTGACTCTGAATTTGATTGATACCTATTTCATTTTCCAATTGCAAAGCCACATCAATGATTTTGCATTTTTTGGAACCACTATCAAATCTGATCTGATCTGATGGTATGAGACTTGCCCTGAGAGTTTTCACCAACATGATGGCTCCTCTAGTATCATCAGTCAATCTGTAAGATCTGCAGAATTACCCATATCTGGACAACTGGCTTCTAATCTTATCATCAAGGGAGGATAGTTCAAGAGGGTTGAAGATAGCTGTAGCCTGCTTAACATGCCACGGTCTCATCCTGAATTACTCAACGTTTCATCTGATGCCTTCCCACATAAGAGTCTTCACAGCTGCACATTTCAATACGTGTAGGAATTAAGCAAGTCCCAGAGGGAGGATCAAAAAGACTGAAAAATACCCTTTCTTCACTGTTATTTCAAAGTCATGTAATGGCAAGGTTACGGCCAAGCGTCCATGGTCATATGGCCTCTTGTGTTTTCCTTGTCCCATGGGCTAGATCACATCTAAGATGTTTGTTGGTTCATTGTTTGAAATAGTGGAAACCATCATCAATGAACTCAAGGCATGTTCTATGACACCATTTATGACACCACTTATGACATCTCAAATGACATCATTGATACAAACAGCCCAGGGGACCTTATCCCATGGAGTCCAGCAAATGATTAAAGGGGAGGGGGCATGTCATACCCTGCCTGGCCTGATATCAGCCCTGGGACCCCATTCTCTGGGGCCCAGTCAATTATTAAAGGGGGCTACGCGGCCCGCCTCCCCGGGCTGATTTCTGCCCTGTGAACCCCATCCCTCTGTGCCCGGCAAACTAATGGTGGGTGCCCGCCTAGGGCTCTCACCATATCCTCAGTGGGGGCCACAGCCACTGCAGCCCTAGCTGGCTCCCCGCATCCAGTGTGAGTGGGCATTGCTCCCGTTCACAGTTAGCATAAAAAAAATGCTGCTCCCTGCATGCAGGAGCTATATTCGGATGTTTCCCAGCCTGCATCACTGCATGCAGGGAAACAGATCTGAAATCTGGCCCCAGCTGGCAGGAACATTTTTATAGCTCCCACCAGCTGGGAGTGGACTTCATGTTTGCTCTTGCTTTGCGGGAGTTTTGAAATTGCTCCTGACAAGTGAGAACAAATGCAGGTGTTAGTTTGAGCGAGTACAGAGTGAGTGTATTTTTAAACAAATTTCCACAATGATGAGAGATTTTATGTTTACAAGTTTGAATGAGTGTGATTGACCAGGATGTCTCGTTAATGCCGATCACCAACTAATAAGTGAAAGATGAAAGGATGCGGCAAATCGCCGCCACAAAAATGGGCATTACACTAGTACGAGTGTGTGATAGACAATGCTAATATATAACGCAATTTCTGCGTTTTTCACTGTCATAACCTTTTAACACGGGTTAATCAACACAAACGCATGAATATGTGAACAATTCCGAACTTAAATACAATGGTGGTTGTGTGGTGACTTTCTTTTTCCTTCCACAGATGGAGTGAATATACGAGACACACTAGCCCAAGATAAATAAGGAGCAGCTATCTGCCCTTATATAAAGTAGAATAGGGAAATTCTCTTCTACTTGTGTTTCCAGGGGGGACCCAGTCCCGCCCTGAAGTAAGTCCATCACCCTTTATGGGGCAACAGCGGACTGAAACATAATGGCAATAGGGTCCTAGGACCATAATATCCCTATCGACCCATTCTTCTGTTTTTATTATCCCTGACAGATCCAAGAATAAAGGGAAACCGGGAACTTTCTGTGGATTTTTAATCTTTATCCCCCTGGCCAAAAAAGCCTCCTTAAGTGATCTGTGGTAAATATTTAATTACCGATACTATTTTTGATGCAGTAAAATCTAGTAAGAATAACTCAGTAAAATAAGAGGCAGAATCCGTGGTATTAGAGGTTCTGAAAGGGCTTTATTCCTTTACAATGGAATTTACAGTTCGAACTGTAGGCATCGTATTCCATCACCATGGGGGTTCAGGAAAGGAAGGCAATACATTATTGACAGGTAATCATTTTTATAGAAAAGGCATTTACAGTGAAATAGATGCAGGAGGCGTAACAGCTGATAAGACAGATAAAAATATGCATGCGTAACTAAAATAGGCGGACATAGAGGCGTAACTAGAAAACGTCATTATACATGATGTCACAAGTGGGTGGATCCATAAGAGAATCCTGCAATGTCAGCAGAAATACTTGGCAGAGATGCGCGCGCAGCCGCATGACGTGTGATTGACGTGCAACTAGGGGGTGAAGGGGACTTGACATTTAGCTCTACATGTGGAGACAGAAGTCTGGGGGGTCAAGTCAACCTAATCCCAAATCATATCTAATATCCTATGTTTAAAGAACTGTGTTATCCTAAAGGAAAGGTCTCTCGGACGAAATCTATTCTATACTAACTGTGAGTGCGTGTACAAGCGTCTAAGTGTCTACATGAGATGCGAGAGGGCAGAAATCTTCCATAGTAACAGGGGCTATGAATTACTTGCATGAGGACAGAGAAGCCGGGCCCCTTGCTCGGTAGCTGGAAGAATGTTTACTTAAACTACTAGACAGGAATGCATTGGATGAGGAGCGGAGCAGATAATCTTGAAGGTGAAATACAGTTTTTGGCAGGCAGACAGGCCGAGTCAGGCACCGTTAGCCGCGCAGGGAGTAGGACAAAGTTCATGGATACAGATGCGAGCTCAAACTGGAGCTGTCGAAGATAGAAGGCAGGAAAAGGCTTGATGGCAGAAATCAGGGCCTACTCGCCTGAACTGTAAAATGGAGTAAATGAGCCATATAAAGTCGGTGGCCTTTCATACTTAGGAATGGAATATCCGGCCCATTCATGGCGGATCTGAAAGAGGACATGTTAACGGTGGACGCACATGTGTTTGCGTCTTCATAACTGGAACTGGAGGGAACATACATGTACTTGTAGCATATACATGGAGCCGTTGGGGGGTCTAAGATAGGGGACATAACTGATCACAAAATCCATATTTCCTCATTCCCTCCTTGTCCCCTACGGACCCTCAGGAGATATCAATCTTAATCAATCCAGCAATCTGTTCATATAGCATCATTTGTTCTTCTTTCTTCTTCCGGGATCTTGAGCGAAAACTTGGAGGTGGAATACACGATGTGGTACACAGACCACAAATCGCTGGTCCACATTGTAGACATAAGCAGCAACTGAATAGTATGAGAAAGCCAATACCTAGGAAGGATAGGATCCTCCATCCCCAGGCTGACAACACACTCCAGAGCCAACCGGACCAAGTCCAGGTGCCTGGATTCTGGTGTATCTGGCTTACAATCTTATGAAGGCGAGTTATGGCTTTATATACAGATGGCGAATTTTCTGGTATGAAAACGCAGCAACTTGATCCGATGACCCTACAAGCTCCGCCCCTATCGGCCAGGATGACGTCAAGGACAAGACGATTTTGAAGAACAACAATCCGCATCGCAGACTGCTCCTCTGATAAGTTGCCTAAGGCGGAAGTAGTTTCATTTACTACTGCTTCAAGGGTTCTAGTTAATCTACGTATCAGCTTACTATTAGTGACTGTACCTATATAAGGAAAGAAACCTTTATTGAAATCTGTATATTTTTCCCATGCCGTTTCAGTGTAATCGACAATTGGGAGATCTCTCCGTTCTCTATTGTGTACTAAATGGGTATTTCTGTGATAATCAGGAGGGGCTAGAAAAACAGGTGGCAAAAGGAATGCGATATAACAGGTACCATCCCAATCTAGAGGCAAACGTATATATGCGGTCTGACCACATACGAAGTAGGAATGACGGGAAGCTCTAAACGTAGACTTGCCTTGATCACTGAATTCTATTACAGTGGTGCATTTACTATGGCCCATAGGTATTGAACCATTCTTTCTTACACACAATTCACCTTTAACTGGAAATACTGACATAGCGGGCAAAATTGGTGCAGCTTCGGATTCAACATTCAGGATCATGAGATTAAGTGTAAAATTACCTAATCCATATACTTCATTTTCTAGATCAGTTCCTGTTCTTTTGGGAAGTCCCTCCTTGTTAGGGTAGCAGACTTTGAGCAAAACTAGGTTTAGGTTTCCCCATACCCAGTTGTCTTGATAAACTACTAAATTTGAATCTAAGGAATTAATTAAACTAAACCATGCTCCACAGGAGCCATTGTGTGTGAACGGATATGGAAAGAGAGGCAGAACTCCCTTATAATTCTGATAAGGAGGGAGTCGGCCACATATCCAACAATTGGTAGCATTGCTGGTCTGATGGGAATGATGTAACATACTAATGAAAGTGTTATTGCGCAGCGCAAATCTATAGGACAACTCATGCGGGGGTAATTCGCTAAAAGAATGTTCAGCAGTAACATTGTAAGCACGTTTAGAAATAGGGTAATATATGTGCAACAGTATACTTGTCATGATAATCAGAAGACTTAAGAAAAACAAAATTAATAATGTTACTGTGCAATGACTACGCAGTGATTTACAATACGCATGCTTTTTAAGCTGCATCTGTCGATTTCTCTCTCTATTCAGGTCTAGAGGATACATATCAGAGACAAATTCAACCGATTCACCTTGGAGAGGACTTAAACAATCAAATTGTCTGACTTGCTAGACCTTAATTTTAGTTTGTAAAGTTCAGTTTCTTTAGGTTCAACCAAGGGGAGCTTTGAATCAATCGGTGAAGAAATGCAAGGCTTAATGTTCACATCGGATGGTAGTCCATGAAATTTCTTGATATGACTCGAGTGTAACCACCCTTTACGACCCTCGATCTTCACGGCTGTCCTTGTTGTTAGCAAAACGAGTTGAGGCGATTTCCACCTAGGATCCAGCTGGGTCTTCCGGTCAAAATTCCGTACCAGGACCAGGTCCCCGGGAACCACGTCATGGGGTTTTACCTCTGTGTTATCGGGAAAGGCTGCAGCTACCTGTGAACGACAAGATTGTAGTGCAGACATCAAGGAAGCCAGGTAATCTGTCAGCATATTACAGTCGACATCAGTTATTTTACGGGGTATAGGCGTCCCCCGCATATTTGGTGGTCTACCGAAGACCACTTCATACGGGGATAGCCCGGTTCGAGAATGTGCTACCATTCTCATGTAAAAGAGTGCAACTGGTAAGGCTACTACCCAATCAACACCTTTTTCTCTACATATTTTGGACAATCTAATTTTCAGAGTTTGATTATGGCGTTCCACGAGACCTGCTGCCTCGGGGTGTCGGACACAGTGGAATTTCCATTGGTAACCTAACAAAAGTGAAACGTGTTTCATCAGTTCGGATGAGAACGGCTGGCCGTTATCTGAGTAGACAACACGTGGTAAACCGTACCGTGGGAAGAATTCTCGAACTAACTGTTTGGCAGTAGTCGGGGCAGTGTAATCTGAAACCGGGTAGGCTTCGGTCCAACGGGAAAGAGCACAGACAACTACGAGAACATATTTGAATCCTCGACATCGTTCCATCTGGATATAATCCATCTGGAGGACTTCAAAAGGGTGATCAGGAGGCTGAAATCCACCCTGTTCTACGGGAATGCTTTTACCTGGGTTAAACTGACAACATATCATACAGGTACGAACTTTTTGTTTAGCTGCTGCTCGCAAATGTTTGTTGAACCAAATGTGTTGAATGCTGTCTAGCATAGCTTTTTCTCCTAGGTGCGCTGGACTATGTATTGTGTTAATGATGACTTGAACCATAGAGTCAGGAAGAAACCATATAGATTTTTCCTTCGTCATCCATCCTTGATCCGTTTGGATCCCTCCTAATTCAGTCCATTTCTTTATTTCATCTGGTGTAGCATGTGTCTGTATGTCAATTACATCAAGAGCGGGATCCTTAACTGTCATGCAATGTGTTGGTGTCGGAACTATTGTCTTTGTCACGTCAGTTGTTTGAGTTTGAGCAGTCTGTTTAGCTGTTCTGTCAGCTAGGTCATTGCCTTGAGAAATGATATCGGTAACTTTCGTATGGGCTTTACATTTCATAATCGATATTGCAGTGGGTAGATGAATTGCATCTAATAAAGCTTGAATGAGGGGACCGTGTTGGATGTGGGCACCGTGAGAAGTTAAATAACCTCTCTCTCGCCACAGCACGCCGAAGTCATGGACGACTCCGAATGCATAACGTGAATCTGTGTATATGTTGACTTTCTTATTTGTGGCTTGAATACAGGCTTGTGTCAGAGCGATGAGTTCTGCTGCTTGAGCTGACAAAGTGTTAATACAATTTGTTTCAATGATTTCAGTGTCTGTTGTGACTGCATACGCAGCCACTAACTCTCCTGTACTTGTTCTCATGCATGAACCATCTACATACAATGTCAGGTCTGGATCTGACAATGGGACATCTGTCAAGTCTTGTCTGGGTTTCGTCGTGATAGTAATGACTTCAATACAATCATGTGCTAACGGGTCTGTTCCATTTACTGGCAAAAGTGTGGCAGGATTTAATGTATTACAGCGTCTGATTTCTATGTGTGGCTGGAATAATGTCAACTCGTAACCTGTAAGTCTTGCTATAGTCAAGTGTTGTGTTTGCGTTCGGTTCAAAAGAACCTCTACTGCATGTGGTACTTGTACTGTCAATGGATGTCCTAATACTATGGCATCGCTTTGTCTGATCGCTAAAGCTGTTGCTGCCACTGATTTCAGGCACGCAGGAAGAGCCTGAGCTACGGGATCTAATGTACTAGAGAAATAGGCACATGGTTTGTGTGATCCTGCTTGTTCCTGGGTGAGTACTGACAAGGCAGTACCGTCGCGTTCTGTAACAAAGAGTGTAAAATGTTTACTGTAACATGGCGTTGCTAAAACAGGTGCTTGACATAAAGCTTTCTTTAAGCTTTCAAAGGCTTGTGTATGTTCCTGAGTCCAAGGGAGGACAGTCGATGTGGCTGCCTCCTGTGTTGTCAACTGAATGAGTGGTTTTGCTAGAAATGCATATTGAGGGATCCACTGCCTACAGTATGAAGTGAGGCCTATAAAAGCCCGCACCTCCTTTTGTGTCTTGGGTATTGGCATGTTAGCTATTAACTGGATACGATCAGGTGTAAGCTGTCTTCCCTCCTTGGACAGCGAGTGCCCAAGATAAACAACTTGCTGGACACAAAATTGCAGCTTAGAAGGGGACACCTTGTGCCCCTTTTCGGCCAGAAATTGTAAAACCGTCAGTGATGCTTTTTCACATTCAGGTTCACTTCGAGCGGTGATCAGCAGATCATCGACATATTGAAGCAGTGCAGTGTTGACTGGCATGTGTATACTGTCAAGTTCTCGTTTCAGTGCTTGGCTATAGATGCTGGGGCTTTCTGTGAATCCTTGAGGTGCGCGTGTGAATTTAAAACTTCGTCCATTTAAACTGAATCCGAACAAGTATTGGCTTTCCGGATCTATTGGGACGCTGAAAAAGGCATTCTTGAGATCAATTACAGTAAAGAACGTTGCTTTGGAGTCAATGGCTGTCAGTAATGAAGAGATGTCTGGGACCACGGGGTATTGTGGTACAATGCATTTTTTTAATTCGCGAAGATCAATAACTAATCGATATACTGGTGGAGCTTTTGGATCAGTTCGTTTAAGAATCGGAATTATCGGGGAGTTACATACATTGGAGTCGGTTTCCACAACCACTCCTTGGGCAATAAGCTCGTCAATGATTTGCAGTAAAGCCACTACAGCATCTGGTGGTAATTTGTATTGTCGCATTCGTGGTAGTACCACTCCTGCTTTTAATGTGACTCGATATGGTGTAATGTTCATGCAACCAACATCAGTGGGGCCTTGTGCCCATAAATGTGTAGGTAAATTCTGCAGTCGGTGATCCATGTCTCTGGACACATAGTGCCCTTTGAAATCACGTAAAAATAATCTTACTCCTTCCGGAGAACAACATATTATAGCTCCTAGAGCTTTCAATGTTTTTATGCCTAACAGGTTTTCTGGACATGATTTAGTAAGCAATAAATCTGTAGTTCGTGTCAATGGACCAACCGTGAGTGGAAGGGGTTGTGATACTTCATTAATAATAGGCTTTCCTGAAAAACCAAGGGAAATATTCTGTGAGCCTGAGAGGGGTGCCCCTGGAACTTCACTGCGCCGTATTGTTGTTCTGCTTGCCCCTGGATCAAGTAAAAACTTTCTGTCTTGGCCTAATAGTTCACTATGTACATAAGGTCCCTCTTGATCTACAGGAACCTCGATAAGGGGTAAGCCAACTTCCCTCTCTAGGCTATTTCATACGTATCGCTGATAATCGGGATAGTCAGTCTGTGCATACTGGTACATCTGTTGTGTGGTTGCTTGTGTGGCAGCAATAGGCTGCTGTTGTGATGTAACTACGATCCGTTGCGGAGCTGCCTGTTGTGAGGCTGGCATAGATTGTTGTGGAGCTGGCATGGACTGTGCATGCTGCGGGGCTCCTTGTTGGTTCTGATCCTGTCTAGGTGGCCGTGGTCTTTCCTGCGTTTTACCTGTGGCGATATTATGTTTTAAAACTGGACAATCGTGTATATAATGACCTGGCTGTTTACAATAGTTGCATGTCCCTTTCACAGGACCCGCTGAATCACTGGACTGTGTCATACCCTTTCTATGACCGTCGACTGGAACTGACTGGGCAACAAGCATTTTCATTTTCGTGTCTTTCATGCGTCTTTGTTCATGTTCTTGTTCCTCTCTAATTCTATTGTGGTGATATTGTAACATTTGTAACATTTGTGACGGGGTGTTACCTTGCCAGGTACTCTCGAATTTCAATACTCTATTCTTAACTTGGGGCAGGGAATTTTCAACTAATTTTGTCACAAACAGATGTGGATATGACTCGCTACTTGCTTTTATGCCACTATTTATACCAAAACATTTTTTGAATCGAGAATAGAAATCACTAGTGTCTTCATCTTGCTTTTGTTTACAGGCTGAGATTGCACCCCAGTCTTCCTTTTTCGTACTTAATAAACGTGGCAGTACCTGTACTAGTAATCCTGGTAACACTTTAGTCTTGGCCCCAAGCCCTGAACCTGGACCTCGGGCCTGTTCTTCTGTTTCTAATGCTGTCCAATCTATCTTTTGGTCTCCCACCTCCCAATCTTTTTCTTTGAGTTTTTCATAAATGCCAGCAGGCATTAATACTTTCAATATTTTCATAATGTCGGGGTAGGTATATTCTCCCATGAGTAACATGTCTTTGATCTCACGGTGGAAACCCGCTGGGTCTTTGTCATGGCTAGGTACCACTTTCTTCCTTTCTAATAATTCCATTTTAGATATGGGTGTGTATACAAACACTGATTGTCATCACCTTTGATTGGGTGCACTTCGCGTAAGGGATTCTGTCTGTCCATGTAATACGTCGTTCTTTCCTTGATGGGCAATGAGACATGTTCTGGGCATACAAAGAGAATATACTGGTTCCTGAATTCTAATATTTCTTTAATTAAATCAGTACCTGAACCTCTCCATCTATTCGTGAGTAATTCAGTCAATATATCAGGTAAGGGACCAGGATCGGAGTGTTGGCCTTTATATAATATAAGTAATTGTTGAATCATATATATACCAGCTAAACGCTGTTCGTCTGGGGTAAGGTTCAAGAACGTGTGTGCTAGTGCATCATCACTGTATTTACCGGGACTGTCAGCCCATAAAACGGCTGACCTGGCTAATTCTTGTTCGTCCATAGAATCGAGTATATGGTACCCCCTTCGTTCTCGGAGTAATTTGTCAGCGGCTTGAAATAGGTGTTCGGGAGACCTTATATTTATTATAGGGGTTTGGAAATCTCTGTTACTTTCTGAACGTATCGGACGTATCGGATCATTAAAGCATCTGGTATTATTATGAGGTCTTCCTCTACCTACATAAGCAATCGTTTCTAACTGCCCTGCGGCTATTTCTGATTCTTCCTCCTCCTCTTCTTGTTCAGGCTCGTCTGTCTCTAATCTTTCTTTATGTATTCGTTCTACTTCTTTGCGGATCTTTCGGCACATAGCTGCTATACATAACTGTTTATCATGTCTCCCTTCTGATATATTCCGACCCCATGTGGTAAGTTTTTGCATTTCTTCCGGATCTACCCCAGGCCGGTCTTGATTTCTGATCACACAGTTTATGAAGAAGCGTAACAGTTGCCCCTGTACCTCCGCTTTCTGGTATTCCATGGCTCTGTTAATACTTTCAGGACCTCGCCCTGATTGGACAAAGTGATATATATTTTCTAAATGTGTCGTCATTCCTGGTAGCATCGTTAAATACATTGTAGCTCGTCGTATACGTAATGATGACAGCAGCATTTCGTCCCGTTTACCGGGCACAGGATCATATCTACAATCCACTAAAAGTTCTTTAAACAGGTCGGGAGTTGCTAGTTTGGGTGTACGTTGGTGTGCTAAATCTCTAAGGGAAAATTTATTTCCTCTGGGTGGCGTAGAAAAAATGTCTGTCGTACCTCCTGTAGCACCGTCTGAGGTGCTGGTCGCAAAAGGATTTGTTGGATGTAAGATAGAGACTGTAGATGCGGTAGAAACGGACGGACCTGCGGTAATAGGCGTAGGAGTTTGTTGTTGCGGAGGTACAGACGGATGATCTTGGCGTTGAGCACCATCAGCAAGCGGTCGGTGTGGTGCGGTGTTAACATATTCGGGAGCTGCGTCATCTAAATAGGAGGAAAGGAAAACATCCTCTGCGGTTTTGGGATGCCCTTTGGGATGTGCTTTTATCGGGAGCAATGGAGGTGGCAAGTCTTTTGGTATTTCCGGGGTAGCCTTAGGTAACCCTTCGGCCAGAAGAGGATACATACCATTCATAAGGGCGTTTCTTTGTCTGTCTACTTGTTCTGATTTTACTCGGGTACCTTCCTCAATTAATAGATTTTCTCGGGCTTTATTTGAATTCTCCTTACTTTTCTCTTCCTGTCTGAGTGCTTTTTCTGTACGTCTATATGATTCTTTACGCCATAATTCAATGGCATCTTTCTGTGATTGTCTGGCTTTCTTTTTCCATAATTCTTCTTCTACTCTCATGATGCAATCTGCATCCCAGGTCCCAGCTGCGGGCCACCTCTGACTTTCTGGTAATTCCTTGGTGTAATCCACCCATAAATCAAGCAATAATACGGCATCTAGGCCATGTTTATGATACATGAAGTACCCTGGAGTGTCCCTAGGTGGAATAGGAACAGCCTCTTCGAGTACCCCTTTTCTAGTTTTGATCTGTCTTAATTTCGAAAAGAGCGGCATTTTTTAGATCTGGTTACTTAAGCTTGAACACACTTAATACAATGAACACAATAATGAACATTCATTCACACCACAATATGTAGAACGTATTTAAAACACTTAACATTTAACATTTAACGAACAATAATAACTAATAGGAAACTGGTTACTGGCATAATACTGAACACTAGATGATACTGAATTATTATACAAGACTTACTAGATATACTGCTAAACAGTACAGATACACTGCTAAAACAGTGCAGACCGGATTTGTGTACCCAAACCCGTCTTGACCGGCACAGTCTATGTGCACGTTTAAATGCCTCCCCGGCAATGGTACTCACCGGGTAGCTCGGAACGGAAGGCCTCGGAACTGAACAGGACTGGACCGGACTGGACTCGACTCGACGCGGGACTTCGGAACCTGGCGGGCCTCTGTATACCTCGGATCTTGCTCTCTCAGCTAGGCTCTGGTCGGGATACTTCGCACATCTCACCGCCTCGTCTGGGTGTTGATCGCAGCCTCAGTCACCCCCGCTTGGCCGGAGGGAGATACAGGAAATCCTGCGGGTACGCGTTGTTGTCCGTCCAGCTGTGGCAGGAGACCGGGCCTGCAACGCACCTCCGGCGCGTGAGATGAGAAAGTGTCCCTATTCGGGCGCCAATTTATGTGGTAAATATTTAATTACCGATACTATTTTTGATGCAGTAAAATCTAGTAAGAATAACTCAGTAAAATAAGAGGCAGAATCCGTGGTATTAGAGGTTCTGAAAGGGCTTTATTCCTTTACAAAGGAATTTACAGTTCGAACTGTAGGCATCGTATTCCATCACCATGGGGGTTCAGGAAAGGAAGGCAATACATTATTATTATTTTTTTTTATTTTTTTAAAAACCTTTATTCGTGCATCTTAAAAGAACAAATACGGGCCTACAACCGTCAGGCCGGCCACGATACAGTGAAGCACTGATACCCACATTACAGCCCCCGTGCGTCAACGGTCAAGATTAACAACGAGTTATGAGTTACATACTGGAGATATCTTTGACACCCGGGGAAGGAGAGGTGAAGGTTAATTTTAGGTTTTTAAGGTAATTTTATCGGGGAAAAAAAGTCAGTGAAGGATAAGAACAAAGGAGATTCGAGTCCGCAAGATAGCTTCACCACACGGGAGAGCAGCAACATCAGTAAAAACAACAATGGAAGTAAAATCTCAAGCAGTGAGGCGGTGCAGAGACATAACAGGATAGTCACATGAGCAAGTACGCACCCCTCCAGAGCCGCCCCCACTCGATCCACCCCACACCCGGACCCCGAATCGAAGCAAGGAGAGCGCAGAGACATAAAAGAAAAAAGGCCCATAGAACTAATTAAGAACAGAGTATTACCCCCCCACCCTACACCAATGCGGAGGCTACGGCCTGCCCCCCCCCAGCATAGTGCCTGTCGCCCAATGAACCCGAAATATAGACAAGAGAGAAAGTAGGAATAGAGTAAAGAAATGAAGAAAACAGAAAAGAAGGTGGGGAGGAGCCCACGGGACACCAGAGCGCCCCAAACCATCAGCCAGTTATGGCCTCCACACACTGAGAGCCCACTACGCCAAAAAACTGCATGCGAAGATACCATGTCACCACAATTTAAGCGAAGGAATACAAGTCGCGACGAGTGCGCACAAAACATACATACAGTTCCAGTCCCAGGCCAGCCCGTCCATGAACCATGGCGATAGAAGTCAGTCTAGCCCTGGCCCGATCGCGGGCTTGGGATTAAACCAGCCCCTACATGAAGGCCCCGTGTCCCGAGCAGACAAAGACAAGATGGCCGCTTGTGAGAAGATGGTGAAGTAGGATCACGAAATGGCCGCCGACCATCTATTGAGGTCCCTCTTTGCACCACATAAAATCCAAACCTGGCAAGTAAAGTACAGGAGTTCCACAAAAAAGAAGCAGTAGGCCACCGCGGACGGTTCCTCGAAGCCGTTAGGTGTCGCTCAGCAGGATACTCTTGCGGGCGCGGTGAGGCAGGCAACAATGAAGCAGGCAGCCATGACCAGGGGGACAAAGTATCCGCAGTTGAGGTGGAGAGCGGTGGACCCCGGGTGCCGGGAACGCCGGATGAAGGCACCAGTGTAACACAATCATACACCGCCGTTGCGTCCCCGCAAGAGGACAAAAGCACCGGGAGACCCACGCCCTGTGGATGACAAACAGAGCGCTCACGACCCACAGCCGACAGTATGGGGTCAAACCGCTCACTCAGCGCCTGCAGGCCAGCGCACATCTGTAGTTGAAAGTCCCGCAGGACAGCCAGAACGGAGCCGCATGTCAGCGGAAGCTGGGCCCCCACATCGGCAGCAATCCGGGACGGCACTGTGGAGCTGGTATCCGGAAGAGGGAGGGCGAAGTGGGCAGCGGGCGAGACCGGAGTATCACCCCCCAGCCACGAGCAGGCACTCAACGCCATGTTTTGCCGCTGTACGTTGCAATGGCCAGGGGGGGGGGTCGTGGCAAGGAGTCAATTCCCCTCAGGTCTACGCCGCAACAGGGAAGGCCGACAGTCGCTTCTCTACTCGCAGGTTCTCTTTGCCGCCGGCTAGGCAATAGGTGAAGGGGGTCAGCAGCCTCCCACAGCGCGGTCCTCAGAGCGGGGCAGGAGACCCGCCGCACCGGGGCCCACCCCACAGCTCCAGCCCGTCAGGCACAGGGTACAGAAGGTGTCCGGCCGTCCCTCCCCGGGCTCATCCGGCAACGATCCGTGGTGCGAGGTGAGATCGGGACCGCGGGGCTCAGGTTAGCGCTAGCTGGTCCGGTAACTGCGGAGCTTCCAGGGGGCCGGCAAAGGCCATAATGGCGCAGGGGTTCAGAGCGGAGGACAAAAGCACCCAGAACTCGGGCATCCGGGCGGGCTGAGACTCCGGGAAAGCGGCAGCGCGGTCAGCGCGTCTTCGCACACGTTGCACCTCGAGAATCGGCGAGGATGGGCGTCAGGATAGTAGTCCGAGGCCACGGGCCGACGGAGCCGGGCGCTCAAGCGTCTGCTCCGGTCGCCATCTTGGCTCCTCCAAGGCAATACATTATTGACAGGTAATCATTTTTATAGAAAAGGCATTTACAGTGAAATAGATGCAGGAGGCGTAACAGCTGATAAGACAGATAAAAATATGCATGCGTAACTAAAATAGGCGGACATAGAGGCGTAACTAGAAAACGTCATTATACATGATGTCACAAGTGGGTGGATCCATAAGAGAATCCTGCAATGTCAGCAGAAATACTTGGCAGAGATGCGCGCGCAGCCGCATGACGTGTGATTGACGTGCAACTAGGGGGTGAAGGGGACTTGACATTTAGCTCTACATGTGGAGACAGAAGTCTGGGGGGTCAAGTCAACCTAATCCCAAATCATATCTAATATCCTATGTTTAAAGAACTGTGTTATCCTAAAGGAAAGGTCTCTCGGACGAAATCTATTCTATACTAACTGTGAGTGCGTGTACAAGCGTCTAAGTGTCTACATGAGATGCGAGAGGGCAGAAATCTTCCATAGTAACAGGGGCTATGAATTACTTGCATGAGGACAGAGAAGCCGGGCCCCTTGCTCGGTAGCTGGAAGAATGTTTACTTAAACTACTAGACAGGAATGCATTGGATGAGGAGCGGAGCAGATAATCTTGAAGGTGAAATACAGTTTTTGGCAGGCAGACAGGCCGAGTCAGGCACCGTTAGCCGCGCAGGGAGTAGGACAAAGTTCATGGATACAGATGCGAGCTCAAACTGGAGCTGTCGAAGATAGAAGGCAGGAAAAGGCTTGATGGCAGAAATCAGGGCCTACTCGCCTGAACTGTAAAATGGAGTAAATGAGCCATATAAAGTCAGTGGCCTTTCATACTTAGGAATGGAATATCCGGCCCATTCATGGCGGATCTGAAAGAGGACATGTTAACGGTGGACGCACATGTGTTTGCGTCTTCATAACTGGAACTGGAGGGAACATACATGTACTTGTAGCATATACATGGAGCCGTTGGGGGGTCTAAGATAGGGGACATAACTGATCACAAAATCCATATTTCCTCAGATCCCTGAAAGATGGTCGAGCCCACCCTGACTTCTAGGCGTCAGGGTGTCCCGATGATGAAGCATGACACCACTAGGGTGTGTGAGGGAATATAAAACAAAAGGACGTGCTTCCTTTCCCACTCAGTAGTGGCGGAACAGCGGCAGCTTCACATAGGGTTTTCCACCTAATGATAGTTCAGGGATTGTTCCAGGAGACTTGACCACTAATAATAATAGCCATCAGGGGTCTATTTGAGAACACATCTAGATTCTTAGACTTCTTTTTACAAGAATATGTTAAAATGTACCCTCTTATATACACTTGGGATTTTTTATGAAGAATATATGATGTAGCATGGGAAGAAACGTTTGTCCTAATTACAATGGACATAACATCCCTTTACACTAGTATTGCCAATCAGCATTGATTGAGGGCTATCGAACACTTTTGGGAGCCAGACTAGTATCCTTATATCAACATACAAAAATGCTACTAGAAATGGTACACTGGTGTTCACGTAAGAATTTCTTTTTGTTTGACAAAGTGATCTATAGGCGGGTGAGGGGTACAGCATTGGGCACTTGGTTTGCCCCCAGCTATGCTATTATGCATATGGGCTGGTGGAGCAGGTGCTTGCACAAGGATTTACAACAGAATGGTCTGACAATGTAGTCCTTTGGACATTTTTTATTGACAATCTTTTAGTAATTTGGAGAGGGACACAAGGCTCTGCCAAACTTTCAACTAAAAAATATAATGACATTAACCTGAAATTGGAATTTACAACAACCATTAGCAAAGAAAAAGTCAGTTTTTTGGGACCTAACAGTTTTTGTGAAGCATGGTAAGATTCATACTAAAATGTTTAGGAAGCCCACTGCAGGGAACTCTATGTTGCATGCTTGTAGTTTCCACCCAAAAATTGAAATATAGCATCCCTTATGCTGAGAATCTGAGAATGAGGTGTAATTGCAGTGATGGGCAACTCAAGGTGGAATTGCAGGAAGACCTAAAGAATAGATTCTTTGTGCAAGGCTATAGTCATGAGGTAGTGGAAGCTGCTAGACACAAAGCAAATTTCAGGGAGTGTGAAACTCGTTTTCAAGAAAGGCCCCTAGTCAACACTTTGAACAAGAACTTAGGATGATCACAGAGTATAGCACTCAACATTACACAGAGTGATTTTACCACAGGACACACATTGCATAGTAAACCACTATTGAACTTCCACTGAGTTAAATCTATGCAGCAGAAATTGGTGGTGTGTAGCCCTGAAATGTCTACTTTTGAGTACTGGTTAACAGGCAATCCAGGTTTCAAACATTGTTATAAGTATATGGCCTGTTGCTATGGTGCTAACACTAAAGAAGTCACATCGCCTTTGACCGATATCATATTTAAGTTAAATGGAGCGTTTCACTGTAAAAGTGAATAACTAGTGTATGTGCTAAAGTGCATGTGCCTGAAAATGTATGTGGGTAGTACAATATTGATGGTACCCCGGGGACTCCAACAGCACATTAGGGCCATAAAAAATATAGACCACACACACTTACCCTGTGGCTCGCCATTTTCAGGAGGTACACAATAGCAACAATGCTGACCTTCCTTACTTTGTGTTAGATTCTGTGCCTAAAACATCGGGGGGCAAACAGGGAATTGAAGATGAGTAGGCTTGAATCTAGATACATAGTATCACTCAACAGAAAAATACCCACTGGACTAAATTCAGAAGAAGAATTATATGTACATCTGTGATGACTAGGTTGCAGACACCGTCGAATGAACTACTAGTAGAACCAATAGATATACTTAGTTTGAACCATCAGCAATATGTTCATTATTTTCACTTTATCATTGCTTTTTTTTAGCATTGGACCACTATTGAAGGGTCAGCCATTAATAAACAATAATTGAGCTTTTCATTTAATTGAATTAAATTATGTGGAAAATTGATGCAACTGTGGGAGAGGAATCTCATTTGTGATGACATGATACATAACATGTTCACAGTTATAAGCACTGTACTTTAAATCATCAACTCTGCAAAAGCAGTGAAGGGCGTTGTGATGTTTTCACATTCAGGATGGATGTGTAACAGAAACTGCCCACTTAGGCAGTATGTCTGTTTGACTCGGAAGTAGTGTGGTACTGAACAAAGTGCAGCAAAACAATTCACTAGGGCATGACGCTTAGTTTAAGTAGTCCCACACAGTGTTACATACACACCCACCCCAAACTAGAAATAATTTAATTGATAACCAATAATCGTACCCCTCGCTTTAGCGATATACATTTTTTGCATTCTTTGAGCTGATTTTTCATGTATGAACAATTTGGAATAATTAATTTTGCATATGTATACCTAAGTGAATTTATCTGGTGAGTATGAATGCACTGCCTCTTCGATGTATGCGGCAACATTTAACATGTTTTGTTAATTTTGAATTAGGAAAGCGTTTGCTGCATCAATCTACTTTTGTTTCCATTTTACATGATCATCCACTGCATGAATATCATTGAGTATTTTCTCTCTGTCACTTGGGTGTCTCGTGCTTTGCACATCATGTTATTTAAGGGATGAAAAAGATGGAATCTATGTTTCTGAGAAAGGCTGTTCATGTGGACGATACGTGTCATGGTTGTGCCACGGCAATACAATGAGGCACTCTAAATCCAGAAGTCATTTTCAGGTACCTATATCTGTGGTGCCACTTGATGAATCTCCATGACATTTTCCTCCCACATTTCAGATGGAGTCTGGAAAGTTTCAGGGTGATCTGTCAAGCGGGGTCCGAGAAAAAAGAGGGTCCCAAAACACATTTTCCCTATTTTAATTCCCATAGGATCTTTGAGCAAGTCTACAGCCTGAACCGCTGGATGGAATTAAACCAAACTTGGCAGGAAGCTAGATGTTTGTACGCAGATGATGATTGTGATTTGGCACAAATCTATTCAGTAGTTTTCAAGATATTAACTGGAAAACAAATGTTTATATCTGGGGACACGTATTACTCACGGATTCACTTGTGGGTAATCCGCGGATTTACGTGCACTTGAGAACTTCTGATTGGCTGGCTGCACCTTCCCAGAGAAGATGCAGCCTCCATTTTGTTTGTCGGGGAAATGGTCCCTGGGACTGATAATGTCTTTACAAATGAAGGGGTCAGGTGAGAGGTTTCCTGACCGCTTATATATATTATAAAAGAGGGGTGAGCATTTGTCCTGGGATCAGAAAATGGAGTTAGTGCGAGTGGGGGAAAAATATAAATACATTTTTACACTCAGGCTTACTCTCACACCCATTTAGATACCCATATAGATATTCTCACATCCACTTACATACCAATACAGAAACTTTCACACCCACTCTTATACCCATGCAGACACTGTGACAGTCATTCACATTGTTATAGAGACACTGTGACACCTATTTACATACCCATAGAGACTCTGTGACATCCGTTTACAAACCTATACAGTCAATGTTACACCTATTCCAAAATTCATACAGGCAATGTATCATCCTTTCACATACTCATAGAGATACTGTGGCACCCATTCACATACCTATACAGTCACTGTTACACCTATTCAGAAATCCATACAATGTCACACTCATTCACATACTTCTAGAGACACGGTGACACCCATTTACATACCCATAGTGACTATGTGACACCAATTCAAAACCTATACAGTCACAGTTACACCTATTCAGAAACTCATACAGACACTGTCATACCCATTCTAAAAACCCATAGAGATACTGTCACACCCATTCACATACCTAAACAGACACTGTCACACCCATTCACATACCCACCCATGGACACTCTGTCACACCATTCACAAACCCATATAGGCACTGTCACACCTGTTCAGATATCAATATACACTGTCACACCTATTTACAGTGTTACACCAACTCACAAACCTACACAGACACTCTCTCACCCATTTAGAAACCTATACAGGCATGGTCAAACCCACTGACATACTGAAACAAAAACTTGCACACCTAGTCACATACTGCTAGACACACTGTCACACCCATTCACAACCCCATACAGACACTATTACATCCATTTGCAAACCCATACAGACACTGTGACACCCATTTACAAACTCAAGCAGACACTGTTACACCCATTCACATACTCAGCTACTGTTACACCCAGTCATATACTAATGTAGACACTGTTACATCCTTTCACAAACCCATACAGACACTGTCACACCCATTCATAAACACATACAGACACTGTTCCCCCATTCATGTACCTAAACAGACATTGTCAGACCCATTCATATACCATAGAGACTCTGTTAGTCATTCATAAACCCATAAAGACAATGTCACACCCATTTACCAACCCATACAGACATTGTGAAACGCATTCACACAGCCATACATACACTGTGACACTCATTTACGTACCTAAACAGTTACTGTCACACCCATTTGCAAACCCATACGTACACTGTTACACCCATTCAAACCCTTATAAGACTTTGTCACACCCATTTATTTACAGAGATACTGTAATTTCCATTTACATACCTATACAGATATTTTCATAGCCATTTATATACCATAAATACACTGTTATACCCATTGGCACATAAAATGATGCCCAATTAGACTCTGTTATCCCCGCTGTAATAGACATCCGAAAGCATTTACTAGACATATTAAATGTGCTTTTTTGCATTAAATGTGTGCTTTTGGTATGTGAATCTGCGAGTGCTCCACTGAGTCGACAAATGTATTTAAAAAGAGGATTTACAGTTAGAAATAACAACTGTTTGGGACATAGGGTCACTCTTAGAAGAGCTGTTATGTTCATTGTGTATATATGATGACTACATATACGAGCAAATGCAGAGTTTCAAGCTGTTCAGAAACACTCTGTTGTCTTTATCTGTGAAGTTAACACCATTTCTTCTGTATATTCTATGCATATTGAAGCACAGTTCATTATTGTAGGCAGAGTCCATGTCATGGTCTCTGAGGAATGCTGAAGCAGTTTTATTAACATGTTTCCTGGCTTCCTCTATCTGTGGACACAATTCAGAAGACCAGTTCCATTTCTGCCACTGGTATATGTTAGAAAACATCAAGGCAGTGTGAGGGAAATGTTGCAATAATTGTTCAAAGGTATTCTTCATTAGGATTTCTAGTCCCACCCCAGTCAGTGTGCCCAGGTCATTGCCACCACAGTGCACAATCATGAGGTCTGGATGTTGCTTTCTCTATAATGCTTTCAACCAGTGGAAGCAATTAATTCCACTTTAACCCTCTCTGGCCAAACCAATTAATTTACATATTAGGCAAACCTCAGTCCCTGTTAATACCTCTGTTTCTAGCACACTCTCTCGCCCAGAACACAAAACTTTCCCACAATCCACACTCTAACCATTTTGAAGGATGGAGGAATAGCACACAGGAGAAGTCTGCGGTTAAATGAGACAGTTTTCAAACTTACGTCAATTAAAAATAACTCTAGCAAGTAAAGTTTAATACATCACATTTCATTGGATGGTGTAAGTAAGGTAGAGAATAAAACTAGGTTGTGCTATAAATTTAAAATAGCAACATATATGATTGGTTATGAGGAATATGTTTGTAATGGTTTACACTCAACCACACCTGCAAAATGTGCCTAGGAAATTAGCATGCTGCTGTAGAGACAGTTGTTAACTTTTGACCTACTGGTAACATAGAATGTTACATTGTTGGTTATCTTGGAAACAGAGCTACAGGAGTATGGGGAGAGAAGAAGAAAAAGCTAGAATGTTAATGTGAGGATACATTGGTCATAAGAGAAATAGTGAATAACATTTGTTTGGGTCTAAAATTAGGGATTTGTATGAATTGGTACGTAAGTGGTAATGTTTAGGAATAGTTTTTTTAAAAGATCTCAATTTACCAAGCGGATCCGCAAATTCTCTGTGAGGGTTCACAAGGGTCCACGGATCCCGCCTGAACCCGCTACTGAATTGGGCTCTCCTTAGAGGAGTTAAACAAAGTGCTAGGAAATGTGACCAGTCAGAAGGGCTGTATGATTAGTAAGGAGATGAAATAAAATGAAATTACTGTTTCTATTTGTTTGCAGTCTTTGTAACCGTGAAAGCAATGTTGAATTGGGTGCCATTACTGGTTGCCTTGTATGAGAGTGGTTTATCATTCTTCTGCTAGGTTTTTCTATGCTTGTTTGACAATAGTGAAAGGAAATTTTCAGTGTCAGTAGAAGATGAAAATAAAGTAAAGTGTATTAAACAGTGTTAGAAATGGGGGTCTCTAGTTGGCAAGGCGTTGCACCTTTGTCCAAGTAGGGACCCTTTCTTCTGGTCAGAATAAGTGAGTTACACTCTAAAATAACCCCTGCTCACCCCTTGGTAGCTTGGAAAAAGCAGTTAGGCTTATCTTAGAGGCAGTGTGTAAAGCATTTGCACATAATCAACATAATCAAGACACTACAAAAGAACACCACACCAGTTTAGAAAAATATCCAATATTTCCATATTATATTATATATCCAAAACAAGACGAAAAACGATAAAAAATCTACCATACAGTTCTCAGAAATCTTCAGTGATCAAAATAGACTTGAAATACAGTTCCTTGAAGTCAAAAGTTCTGTCTGGGGCTATCACGGCGTCATGAACAACCAAATCCAAACAGTTCTGGCTGACCATGGCTGTCACGATTGCTGGTTACGATCCCGGCGAACTACTAAGATGGCGTCCGCCCGGGTGCACGCATGCGCGGAGGGAGGTCAGGCGAGTCAAAGCCCAGCCTCCCTCGAGCAGTGACGCTTCGCGTTCACTTGCGTTGGAAATGTTGTCGGATTCTGCTTACCTGATTTCTCCTGGGACGCTGCGTCTCCTGTGTTGTTCTGGCGATGGGAGCGTCGTCTCTCCCGCGGGTCTTCCTTCAACGACGTCTCCCTTGTGGCTCCATTTCTGTCGGTGTCCCTCCTGTGCCTCCCTTCTCGGTGGCGTCTCTCCTGTTGGTCCTCTTTTGGTAGCGTCTCTCGTGGGCCATTTCCCGAACCTGCAAAAGAAGAAAAAGAGAAAAAGAAAATTAAGTCTACATTATTGAAGTTGACGGTAACCGCTCCTGCGCTGCTTTTTCATTTATGTACTGTAATACTACTTACCTGACCCTGCTCCTGTCACTGTGGGGATCTGCGCCTTTTCTTTGGTGAACCTATTTAAAAGGAAAAAGAATACCTGAATACAAGGTTACGTTTTGTTATTTGTACGTTGTGGATTCAGAATAAACGCTTTGAGCATTATTGTCACAAGCAAGACATGACATATAGGTAGGCTTTAGTACCTGCACAGACTATTGCATTTAGCTTTTCACAACTTACACACAACTTAATATTGTTTTATTATTTGTTTTAGAACCAGACATAAGCCTTATACATTATATGGAAGAAGAGATAATTCAAGACTTTTGCTTTATTATTTTAAGGCAGGGAATAGTACCACAAAGGGAATGAAAAGGGATATAGGGTGAATATTCCTACATGCTAATTTGTTCTCTGTGATTCACTACTTACCCACTGCCTTGTGCCTTATCCTGACGGGTCCTGTGCCACTTGGGATTAGCTACATGGGATTTCTTCCCCTATTCCTTGTTTTGGTTCCCTTCTTCCCCGGGTTACCATTGTCACTTTGACTTGGTTGGGTGCCATAGGTGGCTTAGGGAAGTTGTGGATCTTGCTTCATGTTTATGACGTTCCTGCAAAAACATTTTTGAATCCTGACAATGGCATCGCGGGCCAGCTACGGTGTCGGGAAGACCCGCAAAACAGTACCTTTAGAAATGTAGGGCCCCGGTGACCTCTCGATGAGCCCTGAAGAGCCGGTGTCTTCAGGCATAGGTTCCGGAGGTCGGTGTAGGAGTCGTCGGGCCATTGAAGTCACATGCGTTGCAGATCGAACTCCTCGCAGTTGAAGTAGGGAGCGCCGGTGTCAGCGGGCGTCGGGGCTGCAGTGCGAAGTGCAGCAGTGAAGTGTGCGGTGCCTTCAGGCCGCACTCTAGGCAGCGGCTTGGTGACGGTCATCCAGCGGCATGGGTGAGACCAGGGCTGCGGTGCGAAGTGATGTGGTGCTCATCGCGGTACTGACAGGTCACGGTGCAAGCAGCGTCATCCTCATTGCGGAAACGCTGTCGTCAGCTGACGAACTGGAATCAATGGTGTCAGCAGGCCAAGGCCAAGGCTGCGGTGCTGGATGAGGCCAGTACGTTGTGTAATTTATGAGCAGTGCCCTTGATCCACGGTGCAAGCAGCTTCATCCATGTTGGCGTGAAGCGGCATTGTCAGGGATACCAAGGCCGAGTTGTGAAGCGAGGCAGTGAGAAGTGCGGTGCCCACAGGTCGCAGTGCAAACAGCGGCTTGGTGGCGATGTTGAGTGGCGCAGTCAGTGAGACCAGGGTTGCGGTGCGGTGGTGCCCTCTGCGGTGCCTTCAGGACACGGAGTCAGCAGCGGAGTCGGAGTCACCATCGGGTTGCTTTTTCTTCTGTTTGCAGCACAAAACACACAGTCCCCAGTGCTGATGGCAGAAGAACTTGAAGTCTTTGCTTGTCCTGAGACGTCTTGAACAGGGGACAAGCTCTACCTCAAGCCCTTGGAGAAACTCACAAAAAGAGATTGCAGAAAGTTCAAGTCCAGTCCTTTCACTGACCAAGACAAAAGCAGCCACTGCATGCCAACACAGCAAAGCACACAGCAAAGCGGTAGTTCCCCTTCACATACCCTTGCAAAGACTCTCACACCGTTTCACATACCCAGACTCTTACTACCTCTCACATACCCAAGTATCCTTATACCCACTGAGATATCCAGACAGAGATTTACATACCCTGATACACACTCTTATATAGCCATGTAGAGACTCTTAAATCCATTTACATACCTATACACAGACTCTCACACCCTCTCACAAGTCCATTCATAGACTGTCAGACCCTCTCAGTTACCTATACAGACACTGTTACAACTATTCGCATACCTTTAGACACTCTCTCACGTATTCATACATACACCCTTATACACATTCATATACCTATACTCAGAGTCTGACACCCTTCCACATACTCATAAAGACCTCATTTATTATGATTCATATACTTATATAGACTGTGACACCCATTCACATACTGATAGAGAGACTCACACCCTCTAACTCACACAAACAGATCCGCTAATAGCATTCAGATACTGATATAGTGATTTAGACATCCTGTCACATACCTATAGAGACATTTATAGTCTGTCACATACCCATACAGATAGTGTCATAATCATGCTCATACCATACATAGACTGTCACACCCCCTCACATACTCATACATACACTGTCACACCCTGTTACATACTCATACAGGTACCCTTATAACCATTTACATACCCATACAGAGTCTCTCACACCCTTACACATACGCTTTGAGAATGATTTTATTCCCCTTCACATACTTATACAGACATGTTCTAACATACTCATAAAGAGACTCTCACACTCTTTCACATACTGATACATAGACAGTCACACCCTTTCAAATATCCATACACATAGTGAGATAATGTTTCATAAATACACACAGAGACTCTCTCACACTCTTATATACCCATGTATATACCATTATATCCATTTAGATATGCATACACAGGTTCTCACTCAGTTTCACATATCCATTCTTAGACTGTCAGAACCTTTCACATACCTATACAGACACTGTTACAACCATGTATAAACCTATAGAGATACTCTCACACATCTTTATTTAGCTACTCCTATACCCATTTACATACCTATACAGAGACTCTCACACTCTTTGTTAATATGTTCCACTGTTTCATAAATAAACTAGTTACTTAGTGAATTACTAATTACATGATTTAATCTTGAGTTTAATGTGCTGTTTATTATAGTTTCCAGATCTACAGTTTTGAAAAAGAAGAGGATCTACAATGCCTGACAAAATGCAAAAAAGAAAGAAACAGAGGAAACAGTATTATCAACTTCAAAGTGGGACGAACAAACAAAATAGGGTGGAGTATATACAGATGATACAAGGAGAAGCTGTTAAGAGTACTAAGCAGTTTATCAGAACAATATGTTGTAAAATGCAGAATGAGAGTACAGTCTTATCTAAAAATGGAATTTGGTCATCAGGTAGGAAAAAAGCAAGGAGTACGTGTTTCACAAAGTAGGAACTGTTCTAAGAAATCAGAAAGTTTGTCATGGAGACAGAAACAGTTTAAGGAGTTAAGAGCAAAAATGTTTTGCTCTAGGGTAATACAAAATTTGCAGTCAAGAATGAGAACATAGAAGGGAAGAAGTGATGCATTTAAGCAAAAGCAGCATATTGAAAGTGTTGCAGAGAATGTTATTTATATTAATATTGAATAAAATGAGGACACTGTGGAAAACAGTGTTGTGTATGAAGCAAAGAGGTGCTAGAAAAAGACTTATTAATAGAAATAATTTTTGCAAACGTTTAAAGGAGAATGGAAGCATATGTCTAGTACAGAACCTTATTTCAGTGAGGAAAACTATTTCCAAGAGAATACACTAGTGCATGCTGTTGATTGAAGTGGTCATTGCTATGAAGTAAATGATGGTACACCTGTTGCAGAAGAGGAGATGGTTCTTAGAAATGTAGAGGAAGTGATAGCTGAAGAGGTGCAAGGAAAGCGTACATAGGCCCCAGTGTACAAATGAAATTGCAGTAGTATATGTAGTATTCATCAGGGATCAATTTAATTATTACTGAATTTCTTATGCAACTTTCCATGCAGACGTTTGAAAAAGAAAATTTCAATTTTGCATGGATTAGATACATGTAAAGTTAGGAAATATAGTAATTTACAGGGACATTCACTGCCATGTCTTTCAAGGAAAGTTTGTAGAAGCACATTTCATCATTTTATGTATAGGAGAAATTAATTATGGTTATTGTATGAGACATTAGCAGAGGTTGAGAAAGTTTGTGAAGATATTCAGTTTTGGTTGTTTGGTTCAGTAAACGAGTTTAGGGAAAATGAAGAGTTGGTAGCTGGAGGTGTAGAGGAACGAGATACAGAAATTACAACTCAAAACATTGCTCAAGACATTGCAAAGTGTAACACAGGTTCCTTAGAAGGACCAAACTGGGTTTGTATTTGTTGTCGACACACTCACTAAAACCCACCAACCGGGAATGTAGTTGTGTACTCTAAATTTGAAAAAGAGAACAATATTAAGTGGTAACAATATGGTGCATATTTATTTCTTGACGAAAGATTTGATTGGTCTACAGCGCAGATTATCTGAAAGTACTGTTATGATAAATTAGAGTATAAGAAAATGCCAGCTAGAGGTATACATAGCAAGTTAGAATTGGTATCCATTCCACAAGAGCTTAAAGCTTTGAATGTTTATAAATCAATACTTGTACAACACATACATCCTTTTCAAGTAATAGTTCATATGGAGCCAAAGACAGGGAAATTACCTCCAACTGAGCTCCAGAGAGGACTAAAGGGAAGAGTTTTGTATTTAACTTTAGATTTTAAGAAGAATACTGAAACTGTAGCAGTATGTAGAGAGATACAAGTACCACTTATCATTTTAGTAAATGGGGTTTCAACCAAGAATAGAAAAATGTGGCAAGAGAAATGCTGATTTTGCTGAAAAGGATATTTGCATACAAGATGATACCTAAGCTTTATGCGGACTGATTGAAAAAAGTGGATCGATCTAGAACAAAAGAAATTTATAAATAATATAGCATCTAAAGAAGTCATTGGTGATGCTATTGAATTGTTTCAAATTAAGCAATCAAAAGGAAGTCCCTTAAGTGACTGGGAATAAAGCTTAGAGGCTTGATGCTTTCTGCAACTGATTCTCATTGGAGTAGGTGGACGGTATGATGACGGTCCCGAACAGATACCAGCAGCTGAATACTGCTCAACATAATTATACTCAGATGATCCAATATTTCGTCAGGGCATTCTGTAAATATTTCATCTTCTGTGTGAATGTGATTTGTCTGGACTTTCTTAAGCTGTGAATCAAAGATTGGAGACAGGAGCAAATCTTCAAAATTAGTCTGCAAGGGAATTTGTTGATAAAGTTCAAGAAAAAGAAAAAAAACTTGAAATGTAACTTAATGAATTTGATGGCATGCCAATGGGTAACAAATGAGTATTGGTGTCGTCGTCATGGAAAATTCAACTTTAAGTTGAGAAACCAAGGAGCAGCTACTTGGTTTGTAACACTTAGTTGTGGTGAATGCGCATGGGATGATCTGCTTGAATGTTTGAGAGAGGAAAAATCAAATATTGAGGACAATATTGTGATAACAGCAGGATAACTTTATTCTTTGGATCCTGCTAATGTTTACAGATATGTTTTATCATAGATTCCAAACTATGCTGGTTTTCGTCTGTAACAAAAGTAATCCTCCACTTGGTGAAGTAATTGATTTTTTTGGATGTAAAGACTACCAAGCAAGAGGTACGCCTAATATTCACATCCTTTTATGGAAAATAGATGCTCCAAAATTTGAACAGAAAGTGACGTGTGTGTGCTCTCTTTCAGTATGTGATGTGCGCCATCCCAATACCCACTAGTGACAAAGGCCTGAGGCCAGAAGATCAGCAGTTTCAAGCACATAGTTGTGGGAGATACTGCCATAAAAGATACAGACCTAAAGGAACATTTTACACAAGATGTCATTTTGGATTTCCACGACCTGTTATTTCACAAGGAAAAGTGAACAGTTTTTTGTCTGCAGAGAGACATACAGAAACACGAGAGTTACCAAAAAACACATACAATCAGTGAAGAACAGAGGCATCCAAATACAAATACATTAATGAATAGTTATAACACAGTCATTCTGAAAATGTGGAATGCAAATATGGACATACAATTGTTGCAGACAACTCTATTGCTGTTGCTGGATATGTCACTTCATACACTACAAAATTGGAAAAGACTGAGATGAAAGAGATGTGGCAAGATATTAGTCCAGAAAAGAGTCTAACAAAAAGTTGTACAGCTTCAGTTTAAAGTGTTATGGCATAGGGAGATTGGTTCTTATGAATGCTCAGAAAGGTTGAACTCGCAAGTTCATACTCTAAGTCTAGGGGGAATAGTTTGGGCAAGTACACAAAATAGTGCGCTAAAGTCTTTTCCTTAAAATTCAGTATTTAGCAGAGTTTGACCCAGAATGTACAAATATAGTAAATACACACACATGTGCGTATATATGAATAGTTTGAGTACTACAGATACAGAAGCAATGTAAAAGAAAACATAGAAGAAGGCACATTTGCTGTTCTTGGATGTGACAATTGTTTAGTGAAACATGCAAAAGGAAATCTAATTAACCACAGAAAACATACTTGCCAAACTCATGAGAAAAGAGGGTTTTCCATTTGGCACTTCTTCAGCTTTTCAAACCTTGGCATGCAGAAAAAGAATTACTTGAAGGCTATGATTGCTAAGAAGATTCATTTAATGCTGTGAAACACAGTATTCAGTCTCCCAAAATTATATGCAAATGTTAAGTGATTAAATTTAACAAGAAGAAGCAATTGCAGCAGAGGTAGCTAGGGAAACTTATCAAAGCAGTTAAAGTTCTGCACCACTTAGTCAGGATCCTTTTGGAGCCCCTATTATTCAAAGTGAAGCTGCAATAGCAATGAATGAGGTCGCAACTGTAATGGAACAAGCTAGACAGGAAACTGAAGACCTGGATCATTTAGTTGCACAAACTCAACAATGAACAGAAAGACATTTATGTAGAAGTAAAAAAGAAAGTAGAACATGGATTTCTCCAAAACCAGAAATAATGCAGTTGCTCTTCCTTTAAACCAATTCTGTTGTACATTAGTGGTCAAGCTGGCACTGGGAAAAGCTTTTTAATTAAAGTGCTGACTGCTTACCTACAGCAACAACAGGATTAGCTGCACAAAATATCAAAGGAATTACTCTACTTTGGCTACTAATGCTACCTGTAGAACATGACAATCAACTAGAATATCAGAACTTATTTGGTGTAGCATGTCATGAGCTTTGTCAAGAGCTTTGTGGAAAATTAAGCTTTTGTTCATTGATGAGGTAAGCATGGTCTCAAAATTAATCCTTGCTTTTATTCATCTATGAGTACAGAGTACTATGTTCTCTTTGGAGGAAAGCATTTAATTGTGTTTGGTGACCTTTTGCCGCTAACCCCTGTTAAAGGAGAACCTGTTTTCAAGACCCTTGTCCATAAACAAACATGTAATTCTTTAGGAAGTATAGGAAATGTAAGTATATGACTGGATTTCTAATACAAGGAATTACTGAAAAATATGCATCAAGTGTCTGAGGAGGTAGGTATATAAAAATATTCTAAAGGACATTAGAATTGGAATTATTACCAATGAATGGAAGAGAACCTTAGAAAGTCGACTTATCAAAAAACTATTCTCCTGTAAGAAAACACCAGCATAGCTCATGTTCAATTTCTTTGAAGATGGACAATCAACACTGTATTTAATGCCTACACTTCAAGAGTGCAGTAATTTCAATGAAGAATTAATGAAACTGGAATGGAACACCAGGATTTAACAATAATGTTGACTGAAGAACTGCAAGCACAATTAGATTCTTTAGAAAAATCTGTTTCTAGGACTGCTGGACTAGAAAAGTGTTTACGTGTTTGTATAAATTGTAGAGTAATTTTGTGGTGAAATATTAATGTTGAGGAAGGTTTAGTAAATGTAGCAATGGGTAAAGTAATTATTATATTAATTTTCCGAATAGAAATGAAGATGAATATGTAGAAATGTGATCAGATTGATGGCGTGAAACGAATTGGCCTGTGTGTATGCATTTAGCTTATCAAAGACTTATATGTGAGGTGGCACCAGTACCCATTCTCTCTAACATATGTGGTAACAAGCCACAACTTTCAGGGTTTAAGTGTATATGCAGCTTTTATAAACATTGTTAATAGTGTATTCAAAGAACGTATGTCATACGTTGCATGGCCCAAGTTAGAACATTGTCAGGTTTGTTTTTACTTGATTTTGATGAAAACAAAGTTAGTGCAGACATTAGTTGTGTTAGAGAGTATAATCGGTTGAGAAGTGTATATGGACAGTATCCCATTTATGAGAAGCAGAAAATCTGTCCTAAACGGAAACTTGGTAAGCAATCAATGGATATTCTGCAAAAGAAGAAATTGTAGGCTTTCAGTTGGGAACTTCAAATCATATCAACTGCTTTACTAATGTAGTTATGAATGTAGCATTTCGTTTGCCACATCTTGTAAATGCAAATGAGCATAAAGGAGACAGCTGGTCTGCTTAGAACTATATCATTTGCCTCAATATTTACGTAGTAGTAGGACTACTACATTCTGCTTCAGTAATATGACATAGAGTGGACATAATCACTGGATCTGTACAATTTTCTCAGAACTCTCAACAAGATGCACAAGAGTTTGTTATGGTTATCCTTGGACTTTTTGAAGAAGAAGAAGTGAATATTGAAGTGTTATTTGGTCTAAATTACAAATGCAATCATAATAGTGTGGATTGCTCTTTTACATCCATTACCAATATAAATAATGAAAGGTTCATTTATTTAACGTTACCAGATTTAAAAAACTGTACCATTTGACAACCTGATAAAAATACAAACCAGAACATAACCTGCCCAAATTTTAGATCTGATTTTATGCCTATGTTACAGATACACAGAAGTGGCAAATACATTGTATTGATACTTCAACGATGTAAGGTAATTGGAACAAAAATAGAAACTGAAACTTCAAACTTTAAAGCTGGACAAATTTCAATTTCTGGAAGAACTTACACAAGGTACCTATCATTTTTTATGAGGAACTTCACATAATTTCAGGACACTAGACTGTGTACTTAAAAACTCTAAGTGGATAGATGGAATGTGATGACAGTAGCATGACATTTAAACATAAACTACCTTTCAAATTTCAAAATCCATACCTTTTCTTTTTGCAACCAAATTTCTAAAAAGGATTGCTCTTTAAAAAGAGGTTTACTGTGTTTGTACTGTATAGATTATGAGATTGCAAGACGATATTCGGCCTAGTAAGGGTAATGTCTTGAAAACTGGGTTTTACACATCGATATATGTAACATCTATTTTCAAAAATTGACTGTTTTAATATGATAGTACTTTTTTTTGGATATGTTTATTTATATCAGTTGAGTAGGTAGAAGTGAAATATATTTTTTACGGTTTGTAGCCAGTGCATGCATTGTATGCTATATCAAGACTGTTATACTATGCAAGTCTGTTTTTTTTCTACAATCTACGTGATTGTTTTTCCCAGCTGTTCAACGATGAAACTTAATATAGTACATTGTTCAAAGTGTACTGGTATGAAACCTGAGAACACCAAAGTATTAAAAATGAAATGTTTAAGATAGATATTTATTAGCTTTAGAGATTTGCTGCTCTGTAATGTTTCTTCATTGATTTATAATGCAGAGTATTAAAGTTTATTGTGAAAATCTATACCGTGTAACATTAACTTATGTTTAAGTTTTCTCTCTTTTATCACAGATCCAAGAAATGATTTATTGAAGTAATGTAGAAACCTAAGTATATGTTTAAGTTTATAGTAAGAAAGAAGGAGAAAAATTACCAAAAGAGACTCTTCTGTCTCTTCAACAAGAAAATAATATTTTAGTATTTTTAAATGACATCTTTGGACAAACCTTATTTAGACTTCAATGCTGGTTGATGACATTTTTATTTTTCAGTGATTGTTGGTTGATCGTACAACTACCTGCTTTTCCATCCTTTATTGAACTTCTAGTGTCTTTAACAACTTTAACATTAGCACATATGTTTGTCCTTTTACAACGAAACAAAAGTAACAAAAAGGAATTAAGAACTTCATATTCTCTAGCATGGCAACATGGTCATCATTTTCTTTTTAAACAAGTTGTTAGCATTTAGAACAGTGAACACCCATTTCTTTAAACTCTGTTCAAGTTGCTGTAATGGTGGTATTTCCAGAAGGTTGGTTGGGCGTAGTTGACAATCCTCTTGCGTAAGTAGAAGATGTCACATTCTGCTCCAGGATTCTTAAATATTAATGTTCTTGGTTGCTGTTGACGTGCTACCACATTGAGGATACATTTAGAAAGCTATTTCCTACAGAGGTTACATTCAATATATCTGGCAGTGTTTTTTTTGTCTCCTAAAAGTACAACAAAAGAGTTCCACAGGATGAAATGGTCTGTTTTAGGTGTGATTTTTCACAAATTTATAAATGTGGTTAAAGAGAAAGCAATGGAAGTAAAGTTTTCGGTTTTATTATTGAGGGACATTAAAAAAGGTTTTTAATAGTTAGAGCTATAGTAGCTGTAATATATGTGTATATAGTTAAATAGAGTTTGTTAGATTTGGGGGTCTCTAGTTGGCATAGATAGGTAACTGTGACAAATAGGGACCCTTGCGTCTAGTCAGAGTAAGGGGCTACACTCCTAAAATAACCCCTGCTCACCCCCTTGGTAGCTTGGCACGAGCAGACAGGCTTATCTCAGAAGCAGTGTGTAAAGCATTTGTGAAAACATACAGTAATACAGTGACAACACTACAAATGGACACCACACAGGTTGTATTATAAAAATAAGTATTTTTATATAGACTTAACACAAGGCCAAACGACAAACATCCACATTACTGTACTCAAAATAGTCTCTCAAATGTTATAAAATAGCTCAGTTCTTTCAAGTTGTAAATGCAACACTTTACTCTCAATGTACCTTAGATGCATAGGGCAAAGAAACAAAAGGGTTGCAGGGAAGGTGATGCGTCGGTTCCTTACACGCAGGGGAGTGGATGCGTCGGTTCCTTACTGCTGCGCAGGGGAGTTGATGCTTGCTTTTCCTTACTGTGTGGGGAGTTGATGCGTCGGTTTCTTACTGCTCTCTGGTGAGCTGCGACATGCTGGCAGCTCGATGCGATACTCTTTTCCGGTGCGCTGCGTCAAAATGGCGTCTTGGTTGTGTTGCGACAAAGTTGGTGTGATGCGTGCACACTCAATGGCCTTTGGGGCCGCGACAGGCCCTGCGATGTGCTTCTCCGGTGATGCGACAATGACCTCTGTGGCAGCGTCCCACTTCACAGGTGATGCGCCGCGCTTCAGCGATGCGATGATGACAGCGGTGGCTCGTTTCCTCGGCGTTGCAATGACAGCGGCTGCGGCGACGACACGCTTCTCGTTGTTGCGTCGCACTTCCAGCTCCCAGTGACACGCAGTCTCCCAGAAGGCCCAACACAACAGCAGGCACTTCAATTCCCAGCAAGGGAATTCAGGGGGGAGCTAGTTGGTGAAGTGTTGTATCCCTGAGACTTCAGGCAGGAGGCAAGCTCTAGTTCAAGTCCTTGGAGATTTCTCTTCAATTTGATAGAAAGCACACTCAGTCCTTTTCTCCTCTCTTTGGTAATGAAGCAACCACTGCAGGCCAACCCTCAAACACACAGCACAGGGATAGTCTCCTCCTTCAGCTTCCTTGTTCTTCTCCTCAGCAAAAGTTTGTCTTGATTCCCAGAAGTGATCGAAAGTTCTTGGGTCTGGGTCCCAATATTTATACTCATTTTCTCTTTGTTCTCTGAAGGCAGAGAGGCCTTTGCCTAGTCCAAATCAGTTCTGGTCAGTCCTGGAGCACTTTGTTGACATGTCTCCTACTTTCCTTTCACAGTGCAGGGCAGGCACATCAGTCACACCACAGGAGGTGGAGCCAGCATTGAGGAGGGAAGGCCCAGCCCTATTCAGGTCCCAGGTGCAACCCCTCCCTCCCACCCATCTAGATGCAGATCTCTCTATTCAGCGTTGTGCTGACTCACCCTGCCTCCTGGAATCCCCCAGCCCCTGTCACTCAAATTCCAGACAAGGAATACACAGCCTAGCAGAGGCAGGTTTGGATGGTTAGACAAAAAAAATGCCTACTTTCTAAAACTGGCATTTTCAAACACAGAATGTTAAAACCAAATTCACTAAAAGATGTATTTTATCATTCTGAGTTCAGACATACTAAACTTGAATTTCTACCATGTTCCCTGAGTCAGTTAGGATTATAAAATGTTATAACAAACTGCCCATTCTGGCCTATGGAGAACAGGTAGCCTTGCAATAGGCAAAAACGAAAATGGCTGGAATTCACTATAGGACATGCCACACACATCAGGGCATGTCCTACCTTTTACCAACAATGCACCCTGCCTTTGGGCCTACCATAGGGGTGACTAATATATATAAAAGGGATGGTTTAGGGACTGGCAAGTGGGTGCACTTGCCCAGTCAGCATGGCAGTACCAGACTGCACACAGGCTCTGCAATGGCAGACCTGAGACACACTTTACAAGCTGCTCCAGTGGGTGGCACAATCAGTGCTGCAAGCCCACCAGCAGCATTGGTTACAAGCCCTGGGCACATGCAGTGCACTCTACTAGGGTCTGACAAGTAAACCAATCAAGCCAATCATGGAGTCACTTATCCATACATCATTTTACCGTAGGGAACACTTGCACTGTGGCACTGAACAGCAGTGGCACAGTGCCCAAAGCATCTATAACCAGCAAAAACACATGTGGCAACAGCAAAAAATGGAAGGGAGACCCACGCCAATGGTGCCAGGTCTAACAGAGTTCTAATTATTGTATGTAAATTATAAATGTTGTTTAATTGTTTGGATGAAATATATTTATAACTATTGTTTGTATTTTGTTATGATTATTAGTTGTTTGTAATCTATTTTTCAATTCTATCTACTGGATTTTTTCATAGCTTTTCCATAATTGTTTCTAATTTGATGCTATTATTTTTGTACTATTTACAGTTCTATGAAATGTATTTTTCCAAAAATGCAACACTTTCTCATTTCTAGGCACACACTGATGTTTTCACAGACACACAGTTAAACACGGATCCATACACTAACACACCCAAGTACTAATTGAATCATATAATAACACACTCAGGCACACACTAATGCATTCACTCACATATTCAGCCACTCACTCATACACACACTGAGACACTCTGAAACTAACTGATATATACACTAGAACACCTAAAAACTCACCAAACCATTCAGTAACTCTTTCACACACTCGTTTATACACACGGTGACACATCCTAGGACAGACTGATACATACACTGACACACTCAGGCACACACTAATAAATTCACTCACTCACTGATATTCATGGTTTCTCTTGGTGTAATTCCACATCGATGATGTGCCTTAACTGTACTTTTTATAGTACCTGTCGAAGCTTGTATCTCACATAGCTTACACTTAACATATATATATGAGGGCGTATTTCTCTTAAGAAGAAAAAAAAAAAATATATATATATATATATATATATATATATATATATATATATATATTCACAGAAAAAACCATAGGTTTTAGGCGCGTTATAGTTAGGAATTAGCATTTAAAAAACCTCAGAAATTCACTGACAAAACCATAGGTTTCAGGGGTGTTATAGTTAGCTGGACTTTTCACTTGTACAAAACCATTGAAATTCCCCCGTTATAGTTAGTTCAGCTAACTATAACTTGCGCGCCCGCAATGCACTGCTGATGACGTCACATATTACATCACTCATGACATGGTCAGTGACATCACTCATGACATCACTGATGACATCTCAAATGACATCACTGATGACATCACTGATGACATCATCCAGTGAATGTGTGTTTTTCTGAAAATTAAATATGTTTTGAATATGTATATCTCAAGGTCGATGGAAGAATAAATGGGTATATAAGTGTCTAAATGGATGATTTGTTTTTGAAAAATTGATTGTGTAACTGACTGATTAAGTGTATCATAGTGAATACATGGCTTAGTGAGTAATGTTTAAATATGTAAATATCTGTATCAGTCTCTCACTTTGTGTATAAGTGGCTGCATGGGTTGGTGAGTAGCTACATGGGTGTCTATATAGGTTATTAGTTGGTTTTTTGAGTATCAGTCTGAGTGTCTGCATGGTTCGGTGGGGGGGTATTACGTAGTGCATAGGTGCATGAATGAGTGACTCACTGTTTGTATGTGTTGAACACAGCATGTGTGCAGGACTGTATGGGTTGATGAGTGTGTGTATGGGTGTGTTAGTGAGTGAATGACTGTCTCAATAGTGTCTTTATGAGTAACTACATATGTTTTAAACTAGTATATGTGACTATTGGTGTATATATGTGAGTATATGTGAGAGTGAGAGATTGAAAGAGTTCCTGTATGAATAAGTATGTGTTTCTATAAGTGATTGTTTAAAAGACTAAGTATGTGTAAGTTTCCGTAGAAGTAAGTGTGGTGGTGTGTGTATAACTGGGATCTCTGACATATTATCGACAGACACATTATCAAAGTACACAAATATCGCATCAAATATATCGACATCAAAAATATCGACATTGTATACTTATTTAAAAAACTACACTAATATCGACACTACAATATCGTAATACAATTATATTGATCACACAAATATCGCACACATTAATATCGCAATACTAAATATCGACATGAGTTAATAAATATGACACATGTCACAAATATCGATAACCAAAATATAGACATCAATAATATCGTTTTTTTAAATATATCGACAATTCTAATACTAATAAAACCAATACTTTCAACAACATAAAGACAATGTTTTCACAAAACATACATTTTCAAATGAGATTCTACTTAAACATAAACATAACATTTATAGCGATCTCAATATTTAACAACATAATAACAAAACACTGAAATAATTATCACATTAGCATTTCGAACACATTTAAATAAAATTACTACACATTATAAACAATCTTTTTATATATAATGATTTAAAACTCTCCTCCTTTAAAACTAAATATACTCTTACTTAGCATTTTCCATAAAAGGAAACCAATTAACTTAAAAAAATTCAAACCATCCAATAGAAAGGCCACATACAGAAAACAACCAATAACATTCAAGAAACAATTTTAAACCACTATATAAACCAATTAAAACAAGTCTTCTAGGGTGCCTTAAACCAAAGCATTGAACGAAGAAGAAACTCTACTAAACAGAAGAAACCTACATCCTACTACTATTCTAAAAACGTAAGTAAATATTCTTTTCTAACTAAACTGCCAAATTAAACTAAAACACTAATTTATCTTTACTCAAATAAATAACTAACTTATATATTCCATCTCTTTATGTTTCCACTACAGATATTACTCGCAACAGCTAAAGAAAATATTGAAGATTGCCACAAAAGACTCACTAAAAAGTAAGTATACTATCAAAATACTTTATAAAATATTAATTAAATCCTACTCAAACCCCAAAACATCCTAAACCCCTAAACAAATCCATGTTCTCTTTTTTACATTTTTAAAAACCTGTATAAATTAACACCTATAGTCTATACCACTGGGCATGAGGGTAGGCTCTGTTTGCTTAGGGAGAGGTTAGGCTACTGCATCTTATTTATTAGGCAGGAGGGGCACATAGTAAGAGGGGTAGGGGATGGGGGTACATTGACATGTGGTGGGGGAGGGGGGGGTAGAGAACTGGGTGGAAAGGTTGTTCATTCTCCTGAATAATTGGTCTTGATGATAAATGTGTGGTACTTCCGGGACAGGTGAAGGCGGGGGAATGTTTTTTGAGTTGTTAATTTGTAAAACAATAAAATACATTTCTACAATAAAAATATAGGTGCCGATCACGATCCGGTAAAAAATTACCCCGTGCGACTCGTATCCGGTCTTTTTACCGTACGAATCGTACAAGTGCCGTACGAACTGGCAATCACGATTCGCATGGTAAAAAGTCCATACGAACCGCATTGGGAATCATTCCCCACACGTCCTCGGGTCGGAAAATGTGTCCGACACGTCCTCGGACGATTTACTTTACAAACGTGAAAAGTCAAGTCCGACCGAGGATTCACGATCCATCCCGTGCGTCCGAGGTTACAACCGTATGGAAAAAACACCGTCCGCACCGAACTCCTATAGCAACCATGGAGACATGTGCCCGCATACGCGCCCAACACTCCCCCCAGCCCCCGTACGTCCGACACGTACCCCCCGTGTATGTACACCCCCACCCGTCTAGGTACACCCCAGTACGTTCAAGTCCTACCCCCACCCCTGTACGTGTCGCACCATCGTGTACCCACACCCCAGTACGTTCCAGTCGTACCCCCACCCCTGTACGTGTCATACCCCCATATACCTACACCCCAGTACGTTCGAGTCGTACCCCCACCCCTGTACGTTCGAGTCGTACCCCCACCCCTGTACGTGTCGTACCACCGTCTATGTACACCCCAGTACGTTCGAGTCCTACCCCCACCCCTGTACGTGTCGCACCATCGTGTACCCACACCCCAGTACGTTCCAGTCGTACCCCCACCCCTGTACGTGTCATACCCCCGTGTACCTACACCCCAGTACGTTCGAGTCGTACCCCCACCCCTGTACGTTCGAGTCGTACCCCCACCCCTGTACGTGTCGTACCACCGTCTATGTACACCCCAGTACATTCGAGTCCTACCCCCACCCCTGTACGTGTCGCACCACCGTGTACCCAGTACGTTCCAGTCGTACCCCCACCCCTGTACGTGTCATACCCCCGTGTACCTACACCCCTGTACGTTTGAGTCATACCCCCACCCCAGTACATGTCGTACCACCGTCTATGTACACCCCAGTACGTTTGAGGCCTACCCCCACCCCTGTACGTTCGAGGACTACCCCCACCCCTGTACGTGTCGCACCACCGTGTACCCAGTACATTCCAGCCATACCCCCACCCCTGTAAGTGTCATACCCCCGTGTACCTACACCCCAGTACGTTCGAGTCGTACCCCCACCCCTGTACGTTCGAGTCGTACCCCCACCCCAGTACGTGTCGTACCACCGTCTATGTACACCCCAGTACGTTCGAGTCCTACCCCCACCCCTGTACGTGTCGCACCACCGTGTACCCAGTATGTTCCAGTCGTACCCCCACCCCTGTACGTGTCATACCCCCGTGTACCTACACCCCTGTACGTTCGAGTCGTACCCCCACCCCAGTACATGTCGTACCACCGTCTATGTACACCCCAGTACGTTCGAGGCCTACCCCCACCCCTGTACGTTCGAGGCCCACCCCCACCCCTGTACGTGTCGTACCACCGTGTACCCACACCCCAGTACGTTCGAGTCCTACCCCCACCCCTGTACGTGTCGCACCACCGTGTACCCAGTACGTTCCAGTCGTACCCCCACCCCTGTACGTGTCATACCCCCGTGTACCTACACCCCAGTACGTTCGAGTCGTACCCCCACCCCTGTACGTTCGAGTCGTACCCCCACCCCAGTACGTGTCGTACCACCATCTATGTACACCCCAGTACGTTCGAGTCCTACCCCCACCCCTGTACCTGTCGCACCACCGTGTACCCAGTACGTTCCAGTCGTACCCCCACCCCTGTACGTGTCATACCCCCGTGTACCTACACCCCAGTACGTTCGAGTCGTACCCCCACCCCTGTACGTTCGAGTCGTACCCCCACCCCAGTACGTGTCGTACCACCGTCTATGTACACCCCAGTACGTTCGAGTCCTACCCCCACCCCTGTACGTGTCGCACCATCGTGTACCCACACCCCAGTACGTTCCAGTCGTACCCCCACCCCTGTACGTGTCATACCCCCGTGTACCTACACCCCAGTACGTTCGAGTCGTACCCCCACCCCTGTACGTTCGAGTCGTAACCCAACCCCTGTACGTGTCGTACCACCGTCTATGTACACCCCAGTCTGTTCGAGGCCTACCCCCACCCCTGTACGTTCGAGGCCTACCCCCACCCCTGTACGTGTCGTACCACCGTGTACCCACACCCCAGTACGTTCGAGTCCTACCCCCACCCCTGTATGTGTCGCACCACCGTGTACCCAGTACGTTCCAGTCATACCCCCACCCCTGTACGTGTCATACCCCCGTGTACCTACACCCCAGTACGTTCGAGTCGTACCCCCACCCCTGTACGTTCGAGTCGTACCCCCACCCCAGTACGTTCGAGTTGTACCCCCACCCCGGTACGTGTCGTACCACCGTCTATGTACACCCCAGTACGTTCGAGTCCTACCCCCACCCCTGTACGTGTCACACCACCGTGTACCCAGTACGTTCCAGTCGTACCCCCACCCCTGTACGTGTCATACCCCCGTGTACCTACACCCCAGTACGTTTGAGTCGTACCCCCACCCCTGTACGTTCGAGTCGTACCCCCACCCCAGTACGTGTCGTACCACCGTCTATGTACACCCCAGTATGTTCGAGTCCTACCCCCACCCCTGTACGTGTCGTACCACCGTCTATGTACACCCCAGTACGTTCGAGGCCTACCCCCACCCCTGTACGTTCGAGGCCTACCCCCACCCCTGTACGTGTCGTACCACTGTGTACCCACACCCCAGTACGTTCGAGTTCTACCCCCACCCCTGTACGTGTCGTACCACCGTATATGTACACCCCAGTACGTTCCGGTCCTACCCCCAACACAACCTCCTAAGTACGGAGCGCACCCCAGGCCCCAACATCACAACCGCATGTACGAGTCGTACCAACCCACACACAAGGACAGCACCGTACAACCAAATGGCCCATGTACACACCGTACACACGCTCAAAACGCACGTACACAACCAGGACAAAACAAAACAACACAAGAATACACTATTCGAATGGCACAAAGCCACTAAACATGGCCAACAAACACTACAAATACACCTTCACTGACCTGCAACTGCGAAAGACAAACAGAGGCCCAAAACACCACCACTACTTATAACACACCCACCCAAACTTCAAACACTGCCACACCCACCCATGGACCAATAAAAAGGGCCCACACACACAAACCATGAGCCTTTGCAACAGACTCACTGCTGCCAGACACCACAGAACCATACTACAAGCTATACCACACCTTACACTTGCACACCTTCACACAACCACCTTTACAAACACCCCCTCATCACATTCACACACACACACCCACAACCATCCACACCCCCCCAACATCCACACACCCCCCCACCATCCCCACCCACACCCCTCACCATGCCCACTACCAAGAATCCAAAGTTCAGTAACCGAGAGTTGGAGGTCCTTGTTGATCAAATCCTCAGAGTCGAGCCACAGATCTTTGGAACATTGGTCAGAAACACCAGCCTGGCAGCAAAAACAGCCATGTGGCAGACCATCGTCGATGCTGTGAATGCTGTTGCGGACACCAGAAGGACCAGGCAGTGTCAATCGACGGCCTATGTGCTCATTTTCCAACTATTGAGTATAAATTTGAGATAAACAAGTTTTTCACTGATTTTTGATTATAATTTCTGTATATAGTATGTGTGAGGAAAAATAATCATAGCAAAAGTAATGAGATATCAACATGATTAACATTAGCAGGCTAAGGACACTAATTATGACCAATTAGTTATGAATCAATCATAGTCCACATTGTGTACATAGGAATTAATTTGTATAGATGATGACTTGCAGATACATTGTTGTCCATATGTGTTGATGAAGAAAAGAATTCATTGTAAAAAAAGATATTGAAAAACAAAAAACTAAAAAAATATATATTTATATTTTGTAATAATTAAAGATATATATCATATATCCATTAGCCTGTTTGCCTATCTATTTTACGGCTTGCATTTGTTAGGCATAATTTGATGATTGTTAGTAGAATGTGAGATATGTATGTTTATTGGGAGTCAATTTGCAAGTAGTATTTATCCGACACTGTGCCCGGTGTTCACCTTTCCCCATACAGGACCAGGCAGGAATGCCAGAACAGGTGGTACGATCTGCGGAGGAGGGTCCGAGCCAAGAGGCAGGAGGAACACGACCAGGCCAACGCCACCGGAGGAGGGCCCTCCCGCAGACCCGTACAGTACCATCCCTGGGAGGAGAGGGTGATGGCCATACTGCCGGTGGAGGCAGTCGAAGGATTAGAAGGACTCCGAGACCCGGGTGAGTACACAAACAACGCACCTCACATGGGGGGAACGGCATCCACAACCAAAATCACTAACAGGCACGCAACCACCACAAGCCATCGCATGACTCAACCACACTCCATGAGCACGCACATGCCACTGCTGCCACCATGCCCCATGCACCCAGCTGGACAATGTCAAGTCACAGGCCACAGAAGACAACAACACATGACACGGTAACCCGGATGGCGGGAGGCTGGGCCCCAAAAATCACATAGTGCGACTCCGAAGCAGACAACAATGCACTCTGCCCATATGGCCTAGGTCACAGCCAGACAAACAGTGTGTCCCAACACAGGAATGACTTGCCAGCAAATGGCGGACGCCTTGCATCAACACATGGGGCATGAAGGCACTGTTTTGCACATGACAGCAGCTAATGAACAGCCAACATTGTGAAAGAGTGGCAGCACACACCACCACAGCAGCAGCGCACAGACACACATCACACCCAATGGGTGCCTGGAGATCAGAAACAAACTCACATCAACAAGCCAAGGGCCACTCAAAGATCTGCTAACAGTGTGTGCCCAGGAAGCTGGGCTGAGGTGACAGAGGGTGACACACAGAGGGAGGAAGAGGGGGACAGAGAGGGAGGGAGAGGGGGACAGAGAGGGAGGGAGACACAGGGAGACGGACAGAGGGAGGAGGCTGACACACAGAGGGAGGGAGAGGGGGACAGAGAGGGAGGGAGAGGGGGACAGAGAGGGAGGGAGACACAGGGAGACGGACAGAGGGAGGAGGCTGACACACAGAGGGAGGGAGACACAGGGAGACGGACAGAGGGAGGAGGCTGACACACAGAGGGAGGGCGAGGGGGACAGAGAGGGAGGGAGAGGGGGAGAGCAAATCAGCCGTGTGGTGTGTGGGAATGTCTGCTCGTCAGCAGGTAGACTGCGTGCATGTAGCCAAGGGTGGCCCGTGCCAGAACCCCCCCTCTTCTCCATGGCAAAACACAAGGCCATGTCACAACCTGTGCACGAGCACAATGACAACTACCTGCATCATATAAGTGTGTGGAACAACTCAATGTGCACATGTACAGTGCTACACGGAAGGCGCCAATGCATGGCTCGCAACACCTGCCCACTCCACTGCTGACTGCAGTTACACTTGACGCAGCAAGTAAGACTGTGCCACACATAGTTAAAGGGGCCAAAGTGGTGCCCAAGGGACACACCCATGCACAAGTGCACTGTGAGTGGAATGCAAGACAGATCCTAATTCCAAGAGGAAATGTGCCAACTTTGAAAATGATGAAACATGGATGTTGCATGGACCAAAATTAACATTGTCTCTCTCACACACAGGTCAACGTCGTGGTGCACCCCCCAACACTGGGGGGGAAGACTCACAGGACCCGGATCTGCAGGAGCCCGATCCCACCGGCAGCGACCACTCTCACCACTCTGTGGACGACACCGACCGACCTGGCCCCTCTGGTGTCCAACCACCTGCAGCACCTGCGTCAGGTACAACTGTGCCAACCACCACCCCCACTCCTGCCACATCCCAGGAGACACCCAGGATCCCTGCCCCAACACCACAATGCAGCCAGGCTGGCCAGGAGGGACACGGTGTCCCGGGCACCCAGGAGGAGGCAGGCGACAACGCCAATGCCACCCCTCAGGGGTCCCGGAGACCCGATGTGCCCACAAGGGCAGGGCAGGCGCAAGTGGGCAGGGGTGGTGGGAGTGGAGGACGGCGGAGGCGCGAGCCTGACCAGTTGGCTGGGGATCCGGTATTTTCCCATGTCCGTAACATCCTGGACTCATACCGGCAGGACACCACGGGCATGGCCCAGGTTGTGTCCACCCTCAATGAGATCAAGGGGAGCCTCGATGAGATAAAGACCCAGCAGGCCCAGCAACATGCGGAGCTACATGGATGGAGGACAGACAGGCTGAGCAAGTGACGGCATTCCAGGGGATTCACGCTACACTCCGTCGGATGGCTGACAACATGGCCGACCCTCCCTGTGCCAGAAGGCGGAGAACATCACCACCCACAGGGAGGGATCAGGAGGAGGAGGAAACATCCGACGGAGCATCCCAGATGTCATCACGGCCTGCTGCTGAGGTTCCCCGCAGGAGGCCGGGTCGTCCACGGAAAGGACCGTGAGGGTCGGCGCTACATCACCATCTCCCAGGACACCTGGCCTGGCACCTGGCCCACTGGAGCAACAGCATCACAGCATCAAGAGACATTCTCTGCCACATGGCCCTGTTGGTCACTGGCTGACCAATGTTGACAAAGACTGTGGCATGGACTCTGAGGATATCCAATGGCAAGGACACCAACTCCCCTACTGAACTTTGGATTCCAAATTCCCGGAAAGGCACTCACTTTGTTGTCCCCCCCCCCCCCAATAATAAATCACACTATGAAGAGTAGATGCCTGCTGGTAGCATTATTACCTAACATGTGTCTTGTAAAGTCAAAACATGCCTGAGTCATCTTTTGTCTTCAACCACCCACACCCTGGGGCCTGAGTCTGGCACAGGACACATGGGTCACAGTGTATTAGGCAAGACAGACATGGAGCACCATACACACCCGTGATGGGCCCAACCAGCTGAGGGGGTTACCGAACAACCGTGCTGACACACACATTGAGTACAGCAACAGTCATACGCAGAGGTCAGGGATCCAGTCCAGTGTCCTGGGGGGCACCCAGGTATGTGTAGACAGGTGGCAGAAACATGTCCTGCAAGCTTGAGTCCGGTGGATGCAGAGAATGGGGGCCTGGCCAACGTTGGATGCATGGGGATGGCACATGTCACAATACCCACACAGTCATGGACATCATGCCCAATACACAGTCTCAGCCCACACACACAGCTTGCATCTTGCCACTCGACACATTGACACATAGCCACAATCAGGGAATACCATGCCAGACAAGCAGGATGCACCGTGGCAACACACCAGCATTGACTGAGAAGAGGCACCTTGGAGGCATAGGGACACCTTTATTAGTCATGTATTCGGGATTGCAGAGGCAACTCGAAGTACACATGAACACATCATGTGGAGTAACATGTGGGTCCAACACTGGCACCCCCCTTCAGCAGCACACATGCGTGTTCGCCATGGAACTGGCACACAAGCGTCGGCTAACAGCTAAATACCCACAGCTGCACACGGAGAGCCTGCCATACACCATAGATCCGCGGATGTCGAAGTCCCACACCATGTCAAGCCAATGCTAACCGAATGTGTCCGAGGGCAGTGTCACACACATTGATGCCATCATCACAATCCCCTATCCCATCACTGATGACTGTCAACCAGGCAGACCGTCTATTCAGGTGTACACAGCTGCATGTCGTGTCCCATGGGGATGCGACATGGCTGCAGAGGAACCAAACACCGACAGGGGCAGTGTGCACACATCGTGAACAACTGCCACACCCAATACACCCCAGATGCATCCCTTATCCCATGGAGACTTCCAAACGTGTCCGTGCCTGTAACGCTGAGTCAGCCCACGATGTCATGTCCATGAGGAATAGCAGTGCCACAACAATGCAACCAGCAGACGGCATGCGCAGGTACCTGGGGAAGAGAGACACACAAGAAGTCAGCCACAAAAAGCACAGCCACTTGCATGTGCATTTACTCGACACATGTATGGATGACAACATGCTAGGTCACAATTATGACTGGGGAAGTACAACCATCACTGGCACCATCACTCCAGTGACACACCCACACACACCTCTGACTCACGTGCCATACATGCAGGTGGAGACACACATCACAACGCATGCCACACGGGGACCAATGCGTGCACACTCAGACACTGGTACTCACCACTATGCAAAGAAGTCGCGTATGAGCCGAGTCCGGATGTCCTCTTGCGGCTCCACATCCTCCACATCACTAGCCCCATTGCCAAGCCCTTTGTCCTCCACGGGTGGATGGTCCTCGTCATGTTGATCCAGGATGAGTGGCACAGCTCTTTCAACTGCCATGTTGTGCAGCATGCAGCAGACCATAAAGATCTTGCAGACCTTCGCCGGGGCATATGGGAGTGCGCCGCCGGTCTTGTGGAGGCATCTGAATCGGCTCTTCAGCATGCCAAACGTCCTCTCTATCACTCGCCTTGTCCGGCCATGGGCGGTGTTGTAGCGGAGCTGGGCCGGCGTGATGGGGTTGCGGAGAGGTGTGAGCAGCCAAGGCATGTTGGGATAGCCAGCGTCCCCTACATGGAAAGCACATGGTCATCGTTAGAAGTGGTGAAGCGGTCGTGCTGATAGGCTATACTGAATACAGGACAGACAGACTGTACCCACCAACAACACATGCCCGTTCGTTGCGCAGCTGCATCATCATATCAGGCATCCCGCTACGCCTCATGATGTAGGCATCGTGTGCTGATCCTGGAAAACGAGCACAGACATGTGAAATCACCATTTTGGACTGACACACCACAAGGGCATTGATGGAGTGGTAGTGCTTCCGATTGCGGTACGCCACCTCCCGTGCGTGTGGTGGTAACAAAGCTACATGTGTCCCATCTATGGACCCAATGACATGGGGCATCCCTCCAAGGGCATAGAATCCACGCTTGACCTCAGTCATCTGTTCAGGGGTTGGGAACTTGATGAAGTCATCCAGGTGAATCAACATGGCCTCTAAGAAATCATGCAGCACACCGCTGAACGTGCTCTGGGACATGCCACCAACATGAGCTATGGTATTTTGAAAGGTACCCGTGGCAAGAAAATGTAGGGCAGCCATTACCTTCAGCTGGGGTGTCAGTGCCGTGGGATACCTGTGCTGCGGTTGCAGGTGTGGTGCCAGTCTCGCCGTCAACTCCAGAATCAACGGTTGGGTGAAGCGGTAGAGCCGGATGCTGTCATTCTCCTGCATGGCAGCCAAGTCTGGAATTCTTCGGGCAAGAGGCGGCGCTCTGCAGTAATTTGGAAGAGACAAGGAAGAGTGAGTGCACTACGACAACAACTCATGTGTACTGAGCACATGTTAATCTGTCAATACACACATGCTACATAGGGAGTCAGGTATGTGCTACATGGCCAGGACACGTATGGATGCAAGGTGACACTCCTTCAAAGACCCAGCTACACACGGAGATTGAGAACCTCCCCATGCCACGCCATGGGAATAGCTGTGTCCCAGTGCAAGTGAACAGCCAGACGCAACACAGGAGTGACATACGCCCACACATCAGCAGCAGTAGGATGCCGATTGCAGAGATTGGTAGCGGAACACTGGAGCCACAGGTCACATGACATTACACTAGGCCAGCCCACACACCTTGCCATGACGGTGCACATGTCATGACTCACCACACATACCTTGTGAGGATGCTGACATGTCCTTGTCACGCTACTCCGTGTCCCATGCATACATGTGCACCTCACATCCGATACCACATGTGGCATGGTGTGCGGAACAGTGTGCAATGACAATCTACACACAGACACATGTTGGTTGCTGCAACGGCTGCAGCTTTTGAGGGTGCTCCAACATCAACCTGATGGGAAGCCCCCACACATACATGACATAGTCACATTGTGCACCGTGGGTAGTGACAAGTCAGGTGTCATAACCCCTGTACCGGGCATCAGGGGACACTTCCGTGTGTTGGTGTCCGTGCCATGCCAGTGACGCTCACCCCAAGTGCGCAGTACGACATGCACACATGTCAAAGGAGTCAAGGGCATGCCTGGCACACATCGCACCATCACACAGTACATCTGTAGACATCTCATCATACATCTGGTGCCTTCTCGACTCAGGAGTAATGTTCCACATCACAGGCTGTCACACCTGTGCCCCACACATGTAGTGATGCACAGACGATGCCTCGATGTCAATTAATGGACAAGTATGTCCATCCATGGACAAGTATGTCCGCCCTATCCCTACCTGTGTGCCGCCTGTCACCACTGTGATGTGTGAAAACCGCTGTACTGCTGCCAAGAGGGCCTGTGTACGTTCCCATATCACTATGGGAGGGCTGCCGTATGTGTACCCATCGTGATGGCGAGCGTACAGGCATGTGTACGGCCCGTACCACTACGAGTACGCATACGCGAGGCCACCCATACTGATAGGGAGCGTACAGGCGTGTGTACGGCCCGTACCACTACGAGTACGCATACGCGAGGCCACCCATACTGATAGTGAACGTAGTCACGCGTGTACGGGCCGTTGCAATGCATTTGGGGTGCCCTAGGGCCCCGGAACGCACCGTACCTGTGTGTGAAGCTCCAAATTACATAGGGGACACATGAGGGACAAGTATTAAGGCCTACATGCATGCTGGTTGTCATGGAGACCAAGTTCAAAATTCGAATTTCTTCTGGAAGGTGAACAGCAGAAGTCAGTTGGAATTAAAATACTTTGTTGCAATGTGTTTGTGGAGCTGACATCATGCAGGAGAATGAAACCGATAGAGTACACACAGACTGCTAGGTTTGAAGGGATTGGTGGAAACATAGGATGCAAATGTGAGTGACCAATCACTCTGTACTCCTGTGCATGAGACAGGGCAGAAAGGCACATATAAGGCAGCCAGGTCCCATGAGGGAGTACTTGCCTGCACATCTTTGAATTTGTCGACCCAGCTGCTGCTACTGATTCCCTGGAACTATGTCAAGGGCTGTGGAGAGGTCACAGCCATTCACCCTGGAGGAGAACATGGCATTGCTGGATGTGATCCTCCCACAGTACCCCGTGCTGTATGGGCGACCAGGGTATCAGGTGAGTGCATAGGCCACTGGCACAGACTGTCCCTATGTTGTGACTGTGACTTCTGGCATTGTGTCCTGGTGTGACACACATGCCATGTACTGTTGGGGGGGTCCCAGGGGGGGGATGCCTGATGTCTCCCAGCAGTGCCCTGAGACAGGAGGGGTGTGTGCCTATCACTAACAGCAGTGCCCTGAGACAGGAGGGGTGTGTGTGGAGTCCTCACAGCAGTGCCCTGAGACAGGAGGGGTGGGTACAGAGTGCTCCCAGCAGTGCCCTGAGACAGGAGGGGTGGGTACAGAGTGCTCCCAGCAGTGCCCTGAGACAGGAGGGGTGGGTACAGAGTGCTCCCAGCAGTGCCCTGAGACAGGAGGGGTGTGTGCCTATCACTAACAGCAGTGCCCTGAGACAGGAGGGGTGGGTACAGAGTGCTCCCAGCAGTGCCCTGAGACAGGAGGGGTGGGTACAGAGTGCTCCCAGCAGTGCCCTGAGACAGGAGGGGTGTGTGCCTATCACAAACAGCAGTGCCCTGAGACAGGAGGGGTGTGTGTGGAGTCCTCACAGCAGTGCCCTGAGACAGGAGGGGTGGGTACAGAGTGCTCCCAGCAGTGCCCTGAGACAGGAGGGGTGGGTACAGAGTGCTCCCAGCAGTGCCCTGAGACAGGAGGCGTGGGTACAGAGTGCTCCCAGCAGTGCCCTGAGACAGGAGGGGTGTGTGCCTATCACAAACAGCAGTGCCCTGAGACAGGAGGGGTGTGTGTGGAGTCCTCACAGCAGTGCCCTGAGACAGGAGGGGTGGGTACAGAGTGCTCCCAGCAGTGCCCTGAGACAGGAGGGGTGGGTACAGAGTGCTCCCAGCAGTGCCCTGAGACAGGAGGGGTGTGTGCCTATCACTAACAGCAGTGCCCTGAGACAGGAGGGGTGGGTACAGAGTGCTCCCAGCAGTGCCCTGAGACAGGAGGGGTGGGTACAGAGTGCTCCCAGCAGTGCCCTGAGACAGGAGGGGTGGGTACAGAGTGCTCCCAGCAGTGCCCTGAGACAGGAGGGGTGTGTGCCTATCACTAACAGCAGTGCCCTGAGACAGGAGGGGTGGGTACAGAGTGCTCCCAGCAGAGCCCTGAGACAGGAGGGGTGGGTACAGAGTGCTCCCAGCAGTGCCCTGAGACAGGAGGGGTGTGTGCCTATCACTAACAGCAGTGCCCTGAGACAGGAGGGGTGGGTACAGAGTGCTCCCAGCAGAGCCCTGAGACAGGAGGGGTGGGTACAGAGTGCTCCCAGCAGTGCCCTGAGACAGGAGGGGTGTGTGCCTATCACAAACAGCATTGCCCTGAGACAGGAGGGGTGTGTGTGGAGTCCTCACAGCAGTGCCCTGAGACAGGAGGGGTGGGTACAGAGTGCTCCCAGCAGTGCCCTGAGACAGGAGGGGTGGGTACAGAGTGCTCCCAGCAGTGCCCTGAGACAGGAGGGGTGGGTACAGAGTGCTCCCAGCAGTGCCCTGAGACAGGAGGGGTGTGTGCCTATCACAAACAGCAGTGCCCTGAGACAGGAGGGGTGTGTGTGGAGTCCTCACAGCAGTGCCCTGAGACAGGAGGGGTGGGTACAGAGTGCTCCCAGCAGTGCCCTGAGACAGGAGGGGTGGGTACAGAGTGCTCCCAGCAGTGCCCTGAGACAGGAGGGGTGTGTGCCTATCACTAACAGCAGTGCCCTGAGACAGGAGGGGTGTGTGTGGAGTCCTCACAGCAGTGCCCTGAGACAGGAGGGGTGGGTACAGAGTGCTCCCAGCAGTGCCCTGAGACAGGAGGGGTGGGTACAGAGTGCTCCCAGCAGTGCCCTGAGACAGGAGGGGTGTGTGCCTATCACTAACAGCAGTGCCCTGAGACAGGAGGGGTGGGTACAGAGTGCTCCCAGCAGTGCCCTGAGACAGGAGGGGTGGGTACAGAGTGCTCCCAGCAGTGCCCTGAGACAGGAGGGGTGGGTACAGAGTGCTCCCAGCAGTGCCCTGAGACAGGAGGGGTGTGTGCCTATCACTAACAGCAGTGCCCTGAGACAGGAGGGGTGTGTGTGGAGTCCTCACAGCAGTGCCCTGAGACAGGAGGGGTGTGTGCCTATCACTAACAGCAGTGCCCTGAGACAGGAGGGGTGTGTGCCTATCACTAACAGCAGTGCCCTGAGACAGGAGGGGTGGGTACAGAGTGCTCCCAGCAGTGCCCTGAGACAGGAGGGGTGGGTACAGTGTGCTCCCAGCAGTGCCCTGAGACAGGAGGGGTGGGTACAGAGTGCTCCCAGCAGTGCCCTGAGACAGGAGGGGTGTGTGCCTATCACTAACAGCAGTGCCCTGAGACAGGAGGGGTGGGTACAGAGTGCTCCCAGCAGTGCCCTGAGACAGGAGGGGTGGGTACAGAGTGCTCCCAGCAGTGCCCTGAGACAGGAGGGGTGTGTGCCTATCACTAACAGCAGTGCCCTGAGACAGGAGGGGTGTGTGCCTATCACTAACAGCAGTGCCCTGAGACAGGAGGGGTGTGTGTGGAGTCCTCACAGCAGTGCCCTGAGACAGGAGGGGTGGGTACAGAGTGCTCCCAGCAGTGCCCTGAGACAGGAGGGGTGGGTACAGAGTGCTCCCAGCAGTGCCCTGAGATAGGAGGGGTGGGTGTGATGCACAGTGTGAGCCTTGATCATTGATTGTGACATTGCCATCATTCCACCTGTGTACCCACTATGGCACATACTGCTTTTTCCCTCACCAGAGGATCATGTCCCTATGACAAAGGTGCAATGCGTTGGCTGCATGACATGCCTTGTTGTTACCAGCTAATTTGTTATCAAATGTCTCTCTGTGACATGTGGCTGGTGTATTGATGTGGTGTCACTTGTTCTTCCTCACGGGTAGGCGCCACTGCCAAGGAGCAGATCTGGCTGACCGCCGTCAGTGCCGTGAGGGGTGTGGATGGTCGGAGGCGGAGCATGTCCCAGGTGAGGAAACGCTGGCAGGATATCCGGTGCTGGACGTGGAGGATTGCACGGGTCCTGCTGGGGGACTCACCTGTGAGCCACAAGAACCGCGGCCGCCGCCGTCTGAGCCACCTCCACAGGCGTGTGCTGCCGGTGGTCTTTCCAGACTTGGATAGGCGCTTACAGGCGAAGCAGCAGCCGGAAGGGGGTAGGTACATGTGTGTTTGTTGTGTGTCACCGGCATTTGTAAGGGCACAGTAGCATGAATTCACTGCCAGGGTTTAAAGGTGCTGTGCAGATCCAGTTTGCCCCAGTATAGTGCTGCACCCCTGCCACCCTTCCCCTCCTTGCAATGTGTTCCCTGGTCTGTGTGTAGTCACTCCTTCACAAGGTAATGTAGGCTGGCGCTTTGTCCACGAGAACTATGCCTGTAGCATCATGTGTGGGGGTGGTGTGTAACAGGTTTTGGGACCTTGGCTGTGCCCTGTCAAGTTCACTGCATGTGGGTTCCATGTCAGTTGGCACTGATGCTGACTCCAGACATGGGAGTTGGTCTCTCATGTGTCATGCCTTACAGCGCGCATGTCCTATGTAGTGGCCTGTGACATGACGTGCATGAGTGTGCGATACGCATAGTGCAGGGATGGTGGCATGTGTTGCAGTCATTACCATTCAGGAGCATGGAGTTGCGTGGCCACTACTGTCCCCTGGGGCACCTTTTCATCGGTGTTGTATGTGTCATCATAAACGTGGACACTCTCAGTGTCTACAGCGTAAGTTGTGCTCTGTGCCATTGTCCCCTGGCACCATGTATATAGACGTGCTATTTTGTACAGGTGTCCACTGTGCAGCCTGACCTGAATGTCCTTCTTCATACTCACAGTTGCTAGTGCCTGTGTGTCTTGTTATACTCATCTGAGGATGGGCACTGGTACCTCATTATTTGTGCAGGCGCACCTTGGCTGTTTGGCGTCCAATCTTGCATTTTGCCTGCCCCTGTGTTTATCACCCAGACTATGAGATGTTGGTGCCACCTGTGTCTCAACTATTTGCCTCGTGTAGGGGGTGGCTGGGGCGGGCAAAGCCTATATGTCAAATCCAGATTTCTACTTGCTGGGTCTGGCCAGTGTGTGATGTTTGTCTGGACACACACGCAAGGTGCAGTGACCGAGTCATGTTGGGCATGTTTTCAGCATTACCTATGCAGCATGTGTCTCAAGTTCATGGATATGGTCCCTGGTCATCGGTATTTTCTCCAACGCTGTGTGGTGCATATGCAGTGCTGGATTGTCCCCAGGGCCTGGGTGCTATGTCAGACTCCATTTCCTGTCTTTAGCTATTGTCTCATGCTCTCCATGGTATTTCAGTGGCATGGTGGCTCAACCAACTGTGTGTTTCATGCCCTACATCGGTACCTTGTTTAGTAGATGTTAGTGATCTTCCTTTTCAGGCTATGCAATGTTACCTATGTAGATTGGACTCATGTGACAGATGTGTACAGGTGTCTGATTAATTTCTGTCTCTCCACCCTGCCCACAGCATCGTCGGGGGACACAGAGGGAGACATGGACACAGACAAGGCGGAGGGACCGAGAACCAGTCCCAGCCGTGACATCGGGGCTGGCACATCGAGTGGGACAGAGGTGGAGGATAGTGTGGCCGAGGACCTGTCGACTGGCACGTCAGAATACGAAGCTGACAGGTCCGAGGAGGATGTCTCCGAGTGGGCGGTGGCTGCACCAGCAGCTGACAGCGGAACAACACCTCGCACCGCCCCCTCAGTTCCCATCAGCCGCCTCCCACTTGCTCGTGTCCCTTCCCAGCGTGCCCGGTCACCGCATGTCTCCTTCATGCCAGGCACCGCACCCCCTGCCCCTGTCTCCACTGCTGCCGCCAATGCTGAGTCTGTGGACATCCAGCGGCAACTGCAGGTTGGTCAGGCTGCGATCCTTAATGTCCTCCATGCCCACGGCCAAACCCTCACCAACATCGAGGCATACTTGGAGGGCATTCATTCATCGCAGGCTGACCAACGCAACTTGCTGAGGTCCATAGACTCCACACTGACTGCAGCAGTGGGTCTCCTGCAGCGCGACCTCCCCCCACCTACCCCTGCCCCATCCACACTTCCCACTCCCATGCCTGTCCCACGTACACCCAGACGTCAGCATGCACCAACATCAACAGACACAGGCACCACACCAGCAGGGAAGGTCCACCGCACTCCTCCTGACACGCACACACAGGGTGAGGTAGGCACACCCACTGGGTCGGGGGGCAAACGTGTGACACGCAGCCATAGTGGGAGTCCGCATTCCACCCAGTCCACTCCCTCCAAATCCCCTCCCCTCAGCTCTCCTGGCCACATCTCCCCCAAGGACTCCTTCATGGCCGCTCTGTCCCTGAGCCCCACAGTGACACCACCACGCAAGCGGTCAAGGAAGTCCTCGGTCAGGGTGGTTGATTCTCCCCCCCTGTCTACACCCTCCCCCGGTGGCGCTGCGACCCATCCCTCTGACCCCCCCTCCTTGGGGCCTGTGGATCCTTCGGGTGCAGGGGAATCCCTGGAGGACCTTGCAAAGGTGTGTAGTGCCATCCTGGCCTCCGCCTTTGGCCCTGCCCCACCCCCTGTGGTGGAGTCCTCCATCCCTGCACCCACAACGCCTCCCCTTTGCCCTGATGTCCCTGCGGTGCCTGTTGCTTCCCCCCCCATGATGCCCTCACCCCTGTGGAAGACAATGGCATGTAACTGTGCAGGCAAGGTAGGGGACACGCATCCCACTGTGTCCCCCATCCAGCTGAGACTCATTGACTGCCCTATGGGATTTGTGAATATTGAACTGCCTGCGATCCACGGACATTGTGCTCATGCTGAATAAAGCTTAATTTTTGTTTCATTATAACACTACTGCTATGCTGGTATTGGTGTTGGTGGGACTGCTACATGGTTTTGGGTGGTGTTTATGTGTTGGGTGTGTGGGATATGTAGTAGTGTGCTGCTCATTGGGGGGACACTGGGATCTGTGTGCCATCACAAGGTGTTAGCTAACTTTCTTTGTTCATGTAAGCAGTTACTGCATGGTGCAATTGTCCCAGAGTGTATTCCTTCCTCTGTGTACCCTGATATCTTCCCTGCAGGGTGTTCCCAACGTTTAGCGCAGAGCTGTGTCTACATGAGCTGTGTGTGTGACGGAGCCCTTCTACTTTGGCCATGCATGCAGGGCCATGTCTCCACCTGCAACATTCGTGGCATCCTTGGTGATCACTGTACTTGTGTGTGGAGTCTGTTGACATGAGTTCATGGGGACATGTTCCCTTGTAGGCAGTATGCATGTGGGTACTTCCAGCCTCACATACATGTGTTGCACCCCTCCTGTCTCAGGGCACTGCTGGGAGCACTATGTACCCACCCCTCCTGTCTCAGGGCACTGCTGTGAGAACTCCACACCCACCCCTCCTGTCTCAGGGCACTGCTGGGAGTGATAGGCACACACCCCTTCTGTCTCAGGGCACTGCTGGGAGGACTCCACACCCACCCCTCCTGTCTCAGGGCACTGCTGGGAGGACTCTGCACACACACCTCCTATTTCTGGATATGTACGCTTGGAACATACACGGTGGGGGTACGCTCCATGCATTCGAGGTGAGGGTACGAGTCTACTTACACTGGTGTGGTGGGGGTAGGCTCCATGCATACGCGGGTGAGGGTACGAGTCGTACTTACACTGTTGGGGTGGGGGTACGCTCCATGCATACGCGGGTGAGGGTACGAGTCGTACTTACACTGTTGGGGTGGGGGTAGGCTCCATGCATACGCGGGTGAGGGTACGAGTCTACTTACACTGTTGGGGTGGGGGTACGCTCCATGCATACGCGGGTGAGGGTACGAGTCGTACTTACACTGTTGGGGTGGGGGTAGGCTCCATGCATACGCGTGTGAGGGTATGAGTCGTACTTACACTGGTGTGGTGGGGGTACGGTCAGTACGTCCGCGGGTGAGGGTACGAGTCGTACTTACAATGTTGGGGTTGGGGTACGCTCCATGCATACGTGGGTGAGGGTACGAGTCGTACTTACACTGTTGGGGTGGGGGTAGGCTCCATGCATACGCGGGTGAGGGTACGAGTCGTACTTACACTGTTGGGGTGGGGGTAGGCTCCATGCATACGCGGGTGAGGGTACGAGTCGTACTTACACTGTTGGGGTGGGGGTAGGCTCCATGCATACGCGGGTGAGGGTACGAGTCGTACTTACACTGTTGGGGTGGGGGTAGGCTCCATGCATACGCGTGTGAGGGTACGAGTCGTACTTACACTGGTGTGGTGGGGGTACGGTCCGTACGTCCGCGGGTGAGGGTACGAGTCGTACTTACAATGTTGGGGTGGGGGTACGCTCCATGCATACGCGGGTGAGGGTACGAGTCGTACTTACACTGTTGGGGTGGGGGTAGGCTCCATGCATACGCGGGTGAGGGTACGAGTCGTACTTACACTGTTGGGGTGGGGGTAGGCTCCATGCATACGCGGGTGAGGGTACGAGTCGTACTTACACTGTTGGGGTGGGGGTAGGCTCCATGCATACGCGGGTGAGGTTACGAGTCGTACTTACACTGTTGGGGTGGGGGTAGGCTCCATGCATATGCGTGTGAGGGTACGAGTCGTACTTACACTGGTGTGGTGGGGGTACGGTCTGTACGTCAGCGGGTGAGGGTACGAGTCGTACTTACACTGGTGTGGTGGGGGTACGGTCCGTACGTCCACGGGTGAGGGTACGAGTCGTACTTACAATGTTGGGGTGGGGGTACGCTCCATGCATACGCGGGTGAGGGTACGAGTCGTACTTACACTGTTGGGGTGGGGGTAGGCTCCATGCATACGCAGGTGAGGGTACGAGTCGTACTTACACTGGTGTGGTGGGGGTACGGTCCGTACGTCCGCGGGTGAGGGTATGAGTCGTACTTACACTGGTGTGGTGGGGGTACGGTCCGTACATCCACGGGTGAGGGTACGAGTCGTACTTACAATGTTGGGGTGGGGGTACGCTCCATGCATACGCGGGTGAGGGTACGAGTCGTACTTACACTGTTGGGGTGGGGGTAGGCTCCATGCATACGCGTGTGAGGGTACGAGTCGTACTTACACTGGTGTGGTGGGGGTACGGTCAGTACGTCCGCGGGTGAGGGTACGAGTCGTACTTACAATGTTGGGGTTGGGGTACGCTCCATGCATACGTGGGTGAGGGTACGAGTCGTACTTACACTGTTGGGGTGGGGGTAGGCTCCATGCATACGCGGGTGAGGGTACGAGTCGTACTTACACTGTTGGGGTGGGGGTAGGCTCCATGCATACGCGGGTGAGGGTACGAGTCGTACTTACACTGTTGGGGTGGGGGTAGGCTCCATGCATACGCGGGTGAGGGTACGAGTCGTACTTACACTGTTGGGGTGGGGGTAGGCTCCATGCATACGCGTGTGAGGGTACGAGTCGTACTTACACTGGTGTGGTGGGGGTACGGTCCGTACGTCCGCGGGTGAGGGTACGAGTCGTACTTACAATGTTGGGGTGGGGGTACGCTCCATGCATACGCGGGTGAGGGTACGAGTCGTACTTACACTGTTGGGGTGGGGGTAGGCTCCATGCATACGCAGGTGAGGGTACGAGTCGTACTTACACTGTTGGGGTGGGGGTAGGCTCCATGCATACGCGGGTGAGGGTACGAGTCGTACTTACACTGTTGGGGTGGGGGTAGGCTCCATGCATACGCGGGTGAGGTTACGAGTCGTACTTACACTGTTGGGGTGGGGGTAGGCTCCATGCATATGCGTGTGAGGGTACGAGTCGTACTTACACTGGTGTGGTGGGGGTACGGTCCGTACGTCAGCGGGTGAGGGTACGAGTCGTACTTACACTGGTGTGGTGGGGGTACGGTCCGTACGTCCACGGGTGAGGGTACGAGTCGTACTTACAATGTTGGGGTGGGGGTACGCTCCATGCATACGCGGGTGAGGGTACGAGTCGTACTTACACTGTTGGGGTGGGGGTAGGCTCCATGCATACGCAGGTGAGGGTACGAGTCGTACTTACACTGGTGTGGTGGGGGTACGGTCCGTACATCCGCGGGTGAGGGTATGAGTCGTACTTACAATGTTGGGGTGGGGGTAGGCTCCATGCATACGCGGGTGAGGGTACGAGTCGTACTTACACTGTTGGGGTGGGGGTAGGCTCCATGCATACGCGTGTGAGGGTACGAGTCGTACTTACACTGGTGTGGTGGGTGTACGGTCCGTACGTCCGCGGGTGAGGGTACGAGTCGTACTTACAATGTTGGGGTGGGGGTACGCTCCATGCATACGTGGGTGAGGGTACGAGTCGTACTTACACTGTTGGGGTGGGGGTAGGCTCCATGCATACGCGGGTGAGGGTACGAGTCGTACTTACACTGGTGTGGCGGGGGTACGGTCTGTACGTCCGTGGGTGAGGGTACGAGTCGTACTTACAATGTTGGGGTGGGGGTGCGGTCCGTACGTCCGCGGGTGAGGGTACGAGTCGTACTTACACTGGTGGGGTGGGTGTACGCTCCATACGTATGCGGGTGGGGGTAGGGTCCGTACATCTCCGTCCCCACGCTATGTGATGCTTGTGCGGGCTGTACCCAGGCCTTTGCCACATGGGTACGATCCGTCCGGCCATTGTTGGGGTGACGTGGGTGTGGGCGTGGTACGTCTCGTACCCACGCTCTTGAGGCGTGGGTACGGGACGTACCGGTCTGGTTGTGTTGCCAGTTCGCGTGGTGACGGACTTCCGTTGTGGCGGTCGCTGGCTTAGCTGGACACGCCCCCACCCCCTCGTAGTGACCAGGGCATGGGTGTCAGGTATGTCCTGGGCATGTGTGGTGTGTGACATTGGTGGGGGTTTTGTGGCCTGCCCTGGTCCTGCCACCCCCACCCCCCCCACTTTCCCCCCTCCCTTAGTTGTTCTGACCTTCTGCGGCGTCTGCGTCAGAACCTGTAGAGGAGGTGGACTGCTATGAGGGCCGGGATGACACGTAGGTTCGGGTCCATGTCTGTCCGTCGCGTACGGGTCCTCCTTGTTTGCGTCATCCTGTGTGTCCGTCGCGTACTGGTCCTCCTTGGTCGCGTCGTCCTGTGTGTCCGTCGCGTACTGGTACTCCTTGATCGCGTCGTCCTGTCGCGTACTGGTCCTCCTTGTTCGCGTCGTCCTGTCTGTCCGTCGCGTACTGGTGGTCCTTGTTCGCGTCGTCCTGATTTCCCGGCAGTTTTTGGCAGCCGGAAAATATTCACCGTGCGGGATGACGTCGGTGCGAATCGTGATTCCTGGTTCGTGAATGGCAGGCTGCGAGCGTCCCGCCGTCAGGTCGGCCCTTTCCCGGATCGCATTGGTAGGTTTATTTTGTTCGGTCGGGCTTTTTTACGAATCGTACGGAAATGGTGTTCCGTGCGAATCGTAATTCCTTGTTTGTAAATTTTGACGACCGGGTACGCGTCGGACGGAGAATATGCTCCGTCCGACGGTTCGTACCCGGTTTTTACCGGATCGTGATCGGCACCCTAGTCTATACCAAACAGCAATACCACCCCACTTAAAAAACTAAACCAACCACAACAATAAATGTTCTTTAACTTTCAGAGACTAAATCAACTAAACAACATTTGTCTACAAACAACATCTTCATTCAAATACAACCAAAAACACTTGGTAAGTATATATAAAAAAAATGCTTTTTTGCTATTTTCATTTAAATATATAAAGTACTATTGCATATATTTTCATATACATTATTTACAGATTTGTAACACATCACGATGACAGAAGAAGCCCAATTTATAACTTTGCAGAAAGGAAAATTCCTATTGTGTTACATGGGTTACACATACACCCAAGAAAAGCAGACGGACTGAAAAGTGAACTGGAAGTGTACTAAATATTATTCTAACAAATGCTACGGACGAGCAACAACAAGAGAAACAACTGTACTATATACAAGAGAGCATAACCATCCACCCAATCTCTCTGAAAAAGAAGTCAGATCAACTCTTGAAAATATCAAAGAATTAAGCACAGGTTCACAAACTGCTACAAGTGTAATCCTAAAAGAACTATTACCTAGAGTGCCCAAAGAAGCAAGAGGCCAATTACCATTAATTGCTTCTATAAAAAGAACTATTGCTAGGACCAAAAAAGCAACCACGACAACTATACCATCCCCTAAAACTTTTCAAGAGATCATCATTCCACCAGAATTAAGTATCACCCACAATAATGAACCTTTTATTTTTTTTGATAACAAAAGCACAGAAAAAAGAATCATAATGTTTGCTACTGCAAACAATATAAGTAAACTGCAACAATGCCAAACATGGATGATGGATGGCACCTTTACAATATGCCCAAAACCATTCTACCAGCTTTACACAATACACGGTCAATATCACAACACTTCCATACCTTTAATTTATGCACTATTACCTAACAAACAAAACACAACATATAATGAAATGCTAGGAAAACTAAAACAAGAATCAAATGATTTTTACCCTCAAAAAATTATCATAGACTTTGAGCAAGCCATGATAAATTCCATTCTAAAACTGTACCCCCATACAGCTATCCAAGGATGTTACTTCCATCTAAACCAATGTATATGGAGACATTTACAAAAATCTTCACTAAGTGTAGAATATGCCACTAACATAAGTTTTGCACATCAAATAAAACTTCTAACAGCCCTAGCTTATGTACCAACCACAGATGTTGCAGAACATTACAATCTTTTATTAGAAAGTCCATTCTACAAGCAAAATGAAGTAAAGTTATCTCCCCTGTTAGATTATTTTGAGGATACCTGGGTGGGGAGACTACACAGATCAGGCCATAGACGTCAGCCCAAGTTCCAAATACCTTGGTGGAATGTATATGTAAGTACACTCAACCAACAAGCCAAAACTAACAACGCCGTCGAGGGCTGGCATAATGCATTCCTAACTTCTACTGGGAGAACAACTCCAACACTACAAAACTACTAATTGCCATACAAAAGGAACAAAGTTTCCAAGAATTAAGAATGCAACAATCTGTCCTACAATTAAAACCAAAACAGTCTAGACAAACTACTCAAATGTATAATTACCTACAACAACAGGTACAGCTATACCCATCCACAAGAGGACTTGAGTACCTAAATATAATAGCTCAAACTCTCTTCTAAACCCTTTTCTAAATATTAACCCACAATTCTACTAAAACAACTATCACAACATAAATAAACCACTTTATTATATCACATATTTAATTATGTGGTCTAAAATATATACATCAATTATATGGACATATATTTAGACAACATAATTAAACAAACCGAGTACACCACAACAATATTAAATATATAAGGTTTGGCCACCAACAATAAAAATATTTAAATGAACTTACCTGTGTAGTAGCTCCAATGGGATAATAACATTCCTTCCAAATAAATCCAGGGAGTTCAAAATCCATAGATATCCAAAAAGAAAATCCCAATAAAATGTAAAAATACAACTGTTTATCGAAAACAACGTCTACGCCAAAAAACGACTATCCATTAACCATAAAAATCCCGAAAAATATTAAAAAGTTAAATAACCGCTCCTGGAAACCCGAACAATAAAGGAAGTGTTAAATAAACATTAGTAAACACAACTAATACACACTTCCTTTAAAAAAAATAAGGTGTTTGAAACCGAGGAAAATATCTTCTCCATAAAACCTACAAAAGAGAACCAAACATTCCCACCCACCCACAAACACACAAAACGCACGTAAAAACATCACTACAAACGTTATTCAAACACTATAAAACTTTAACACACCGAAATAACAAAACACTAACAAAGCCACAAACACGGAACACAACGTAAATTATAAAACCGTATACAAACTATTACTAACACCCTAACTTCTAAAACATCAATCAATACACACTTATTACAACATAACTACTTCCACAAAACACTTAAAACTATTTAATAATAAAGAAAATTACTCTTACCTTCTCAAACGCGAAACAGCTCCGGACCGCGACCTGGATTCGACCAAAATAACCCAAAACAACAGCGAGGGTTACAAAATAAAAGACCCAAACAAACATAGGAAGTTTGGAAATTAAAGCAGCAGGGTTTTACGTGAATGCTCAGCCTGGACTTCTCACTTTATCAGTAACGATAATATTGCCCACCTCAAATGGTCAGCTGCTCAAATGACCACAAAGACAACAATTATCCACAAGTATGAGAGGCAACATATTGGAAGAAATGTAAATTAATTTCAAAATAAACAATTGTGTTTCGAATCCACACAGTAGTTGAGTATTTGCTTGAATTCCTTTATTCCAAGATTTAGTAAGACCAGATCCGCAGCCAACGCATTTCGGCCAAACATGGGATTTTCAAGGCGAGTTTCAACAATAAGAAATATTTACACGTCAAAACGGGGGGTAGTATGACGAAAGCGGCAGGACCCAGAGTTCAATCTAGGTAATAGGTCGATAGCTTTAGACCGTTCGTATGGTATATATCAGACAGTAAAATGTGTAGTCACTTTCTCCTAACTGGTCAGTGTAGAAACAGCTAGTGATTAGGAAACAGTCGAGGTCCGAGGTCCGAGGAACGATGGAAACCGTTGTGTTGTAACATAACAACTAAAAAAATACCAATAAATGGCCTAACTATGTATGTAACATTACACATTACTTTAAAAATTAGTTAAACATTAGAATACAATAGTCAAAAAGAATACCTAATTTTTGTCTCTATGTGAAAATTCTTTAACGTATAAAAATAAATCCAATAATTTATGTGTTGGGTGTGTGGGATATGTAGTAGTGTGCTGCTCATTGGGGGGACCCTGGGATCTGTGTGCCATCACAAGGTGTTAGCTAACTTTCTTTGTTCATGTAAGCAGTTACTGCATGGTGCTCTGTGTACCCTGATATCTTCCCTGCAGGGTGTTCCCAATGTTTAGCGCAGAGCTGTGTCTACATGAGCTGTGTGTGTGACGGAGCCCTTCTACTTTGGCCATGCATGCAGGGCCATGTGTCCACCTGCAACATTCGTGGCATCCTTGGTGATCACTGTACTTGTGTGTGGAGTCTGTTGACATGAGTTCATGGGGACATGTTCCCTTGTAGGCAGTATGCATGTGGGTACTTCCAGCCTCACACACATGTGTTGAACCCCTCCTGTCTCAGGGCACTGCTGGGAGCACTCTGTACCCACCCCTCCTGTCTCAGGGCACTGCTGTGAGGACTCCACACCCACCCCTCCTGTCTCAGGGCACTGCTGGGAGTGATAGGCACACACCCCTTCTGTCTCAGGGCACTGCTGGGAGGACTCCACACCCACCCCTCCTGTCTCAGGGCACTGCTGGGAGGACTCTGCACACACACCTCCTATTTCTGGATATGTATGCTTGGAACATACACGGTGGGGGTACGCTCCATGCATACGAGGTGAGGGTACGAGTCTACTTACACTGGTGTGGTGGGGGTAGGCTCCATGCATACGCGGGTGAGGGTATGAGTCGTACTTACACTGTTGGGATGGGGGTACGCTCCATGCATACGCGGGTGAGGGTACGAGTCGTACTTACACTGTTGGGGTGGGGGTAGGCTCCATGCATACGTGGGTGAGGGTACGAGTCTACTTACACTGTTGGGGTGGGGGTACGCTCCATGCATACGTGGGTGAGGGTACGAGTCGTACTTACACTGTTGGGGTGGGGGTAGGCTCCATGCATACGCGTGTGAGGGTACGAGTCGTACTTACACTGGTGTGGTGGGGGTACGGTCCGTACGTCCGCGGGTGAGGGTACGAGTCGTACTTACAATGTTGGGGTGGGGGTACGCTCCATGCATACGCGGGTGAGGGTACGAGTCGTACTTACACTGTTGGGGTGGGGGTAGGCTCCATGCATACGCGGGTGAGGGTACGAGTCGTACTTACACTGTTGGGGTGGGGGTAGGCTCCATGCATACGCGGGTGAGGGTACGAGTCGTACTTACACTGTTGGGGTGGGGGTAGGCTCCATGCATACGCGGGTGAGGGTACGAGTCGTACTTACACTGTTGGGGTGGGGGTAGGCTCCATGCATACGCGTGTGAGGGTACGAGTCGTACTTACACTGGTGTGGTGGGGGTACGGTCCGTACGTCCGCGGGTGAGGGTACGAGTCGTACTTACAATGTTGGGGGGGTACGCTCCATGCATACGCGGGTGAGGGTACGAGTCGTACTTACACTGTTGGGGTGGGGGTAGGCTCCATGCATACGCGGGTGAGGGTACGAGTCGTACTTACACTGTTGGGGTGGGGGTAGGCTCCATGCATACGCGGGTGAGGGTACGAGTCGTACTTACACTGTTGGGGTGGGGGTAGGCTCCATGCATACGCGGGTGAGGGTACGAGTCGTACTTACACTGTTGGGGTGGGGGTAGGCTCCATGCATATGCGTGTGAGGGTACGAGTCGTACTTACACTGGTGTGGTGGGGGTACGGTCCGTACGTCCGCGGGTGAGGGTACGAGTCGTACTTACACTGGTGTGGTGGGGGTACGGTCCGTACGTCCGCGGGTGAGGGTACGAGTCGTACTTACAATGTTGGGGTGGGGGTACGCTCCATGCATACGCGGGTGAGGGTACGAGTCGTACTTACACTGTTGGGGTGGGGGTAGGCTCCATGCATACGCGGGTGAGGGTACGAGTCGTACTTACACTGGTGTGGTGGGGGTACGGTCCGTACGTCCGCGGGTGAGGGTACGAGTCGTACTTACAATGTTAGGGTGGGGGTAGGCTCCATGCATACGCGGGTGAGGGTACGAGTCGTACTTACACTGTTGGGGTGGGGGTAGGCTCCATGCATACGCGTGTGAGGGTAGAGTCGTACTTACACTGGTGTGGTGGGTGTACGGTCCGTACGTCCGCGGGTGAGGGTACGAGTCGTACTTACAATGTTGGGGTGGGGGTACGCTCCATGCATACGCGGGTGAGGGTACGAGTCGTACTTACACTGTTGGGGTGGGGGTAGGCTCCATGCATACGCGGGTGAGGGTACGAGTCGTACTTACACTGGTATGGTGGGGGTACGGTCCGTACGTCCGCGGGTGAGGGTACGAGTCGTACTTACAATGTTGGGGTGGGGGTAGGCTCCATGCATACGCGGGTGAGGGTACGAGTCATACTTACACTGTTGGGGTGGGGGTAGGCTCCATGCATACGCGTGTGAGGGTACGAGTCGTACTTACACTGGTGTGGTGGGTGTACGGTCCGTACGTCCGCGGGTGAGGGTACGAGTCGTACTTACAATGTTGGGGTGGGGGTACGCTCCATGCATACGCGGGTGAGGGTACGAGTCGTACTTACACTGTTGGGGTGGGGGTAGGCTCCATGCATACGCAGGTGAGGGTACGAGTCATACTTACACTGGTGTGGTGGGGGTACGGTCCGTACGTCCGCGGGTGAGGGTACGAGTCGTACTTACAATGTTGGGGTGGGGGTGCGGTCCGTACGTCCGCGGGTGAGGGTACGAGTCGTACTTACACTGGTGGGGTGGGTGCACGTTCCATACGTACGCGGGTGGGGGTAGGGTCCGTACATCTCCGTCCCCACGCTATGTGATGCTTGTGCGGGCCGTACCCAGGCCTTTGCCACGTGGGTACGATCCGTCCCGCCATTGTTGGGGTGACGTGGGTGTGGGCGTGGTACGTCTCGTACCCACGCTCTTGAGGCGTGGGTACGGGACGTACCGGTCTGGTTGTGTTGCCGGTTCGCGTGGTGACGGACTTCCGTTGTGGCGGTCGCTGGCTTAGCTGGACACGCCCCCACCCCCTCGTAATGACCAGGGCATGGGTGTCAGGTATGTCCTGGGCATGTGTGGTGTGTGACTTTGGTGGGGGTTTTGTGGCCTGCCCTGGTCCTGCCACCCCCACCCCCCCCCCCACTTTCCCCCCTCCCTTAGTTGTTCTGACCTTCTGCGGCGTCTGCGTCGGAACCTGTAGAGGAGGTGGACTGCTATGAGGGCCGGGATGACACGTAGGTTCGGGTCCATGTCTGTCCGTCGTGTACGGGTCCTCCTTGTTTGCGTCGTCCTGTGTGTCCGTCGCGTACTGGTCCTCCTTGATCGCGTCGTCCTGTGTGTCCGTCGCGTACTGGTACTCCTTGATCGCGTCGTCCTGTCGCGTACTGGTCCTCCTTGTTCGCGTTGTCCTGTCTGCCCGTCGCGTACTGGTGGTCCTTGTTCGCGTCGTCTTGATTTCCCGGCAGTTTTTGGCAGCCGGAAAATATTCACCGTGCGGGATGACGTCGGTGCGAATCGTGATTCCTGGTTCGTGAATGGCAGGCTGCGAGCGTCCCGACGTCAGGTCGGCCCTTTCCCGGATCGCATTGGTAGGTTTATTTTGTTCGGTCGGGCTTTTTTACGAATCGTACGGAAATGGTGTTCCGTGCGAATCGTAATTCCTTGTTTGTAAATTTTGACGACCGGGTACGCGTCGGACGGAGAATATGCTCCGTCCGACGGTTCGTACCCGGTTTTTACCGGATCGTGATCGGCACCCTAGTCTATACCAAACAGCAATACCACCCCACTTAAAAAACTAAACCAACCACAACAATAAATGTTCTTTAACTTTCAGAGACTAAATCAACTAAACAACATTTGTCTACAAACAACATCTTCATTCAAATACAACCAAAAACACTTGGTAAGTATATATAAAAAAAATGCTTTTTTGCTATTTTCATTTAAATATATAAAGTACTATTGCATATATTTTCCTATACATTATTTCCAGATTTGTAACACATCACGATGACAGAAGAAGCCCAATTTATAACTTCGCAGAAAGGAAAATTCCTAGTGTGTTACATGGGTTACACATACACCCAAGAAAAGCAGACGGACCGAAAAGTGAACTGGAAGTGTACTAAATATTATTCTAACAAATGCTACGGACGAGCAACAACAAGAGAAACAACTGTACTATATACAAGAGAGCATAACCATCCACCCAATCTCTCTGAAATAGAAGTCAGATCAACTCTTGAAAATATCAAAGAATTAAGCACAGGTTCACAAACTGCTACAAGTGTAATCCTAAAAGAACTATTACCTAGAGTGCCCAAAGAAGCAAGAGGCCAATTACCATTAATTGCTTCTATAAAAAGAACTATTGCTAGGACCAAAAAAGCAACCACGACAACTATACCATCCCCTAAAACTTTTCAAGAGATCATCATTCCACCAGAATTAAGTATCACCCACAATAATGAACCTTTTATTTTTTTGATAACAAAAGCACAGAAAAAAGAATCATAATGTTTGCTACTGCAAACAATATAAGTAAACTGCAACAATGCCAAACATGGATGATGGATGGCACCTTTACCATATGCCCAAAACCATTCTACCAGCTTTACACAATACACGGTCAATATCACAACACTTCCATACCTTTAATTTATGCACTATTACCTAACAAACAAAACACAACATATAATGAAATGCTAGGAAAACTAAAACAAGAATCAAATGATTTTTACCCTCAAAAAATTATCATAGACTTTGAGCAAGCCATGATAAATTCCATTCTAAAACTGTACCCCCATACAGCTATCCAAGGATGTTACTTCCATCTAAACCAATGTATATGGAGACATTTACAAAAATCTTCACTAAGTGTAGAATATGCCACTAACATAAGTTTTGCACATCAAATAAAACTTCTAACAGCCCTAGCTTATGTACCAACCACAGATGTTGCAGAACATTACAATCTTTTATTAGAAAGTCCATTCTACAAACAAAATGAAGTAAAGTTATCTCCCCTGTTAGATTATTTTGAGGATACCTGGGTGGGGAGACTACACAGATCAGGCCATAGACGTCAGCCCAAGTTCCAAATACCTTGGTGGAATGTATATGTAAGTACACTCAACCAACAAGCCAAAACTAACAACGCCGTCGAGGGCTGGCATAATGCATTCCTAACTTCTACTGGGAGAACAACTCCAACACTACAAAAACTAATAATTGCCATACAAAAGGAACAAAGTTTCCAAGAATTAAGAATGCAACAATCTGTCCTACAATTAAAACCAAAACAGTCTAGACAAACTACTCAAATGTATAATTACCTACAACAACAGGTACAGCTATACCCATCCACAAGAGGACTTGAGTACTTAAATATAATAGCTCAAACTCTCTTCTAAACCCTTTTCTAAATATTAACCCACAATTCTACTAAAACAACTATCACAACATAAATAAACCACTTTATTATATCACATATTTAATTATGTAGTCTAAAATATATACATCAATTATATGGACATATATTTAGACAACATAATTAAACAAACCAAGTACACCACAACAATATTAAATATATAAGGTTTGGCCACCAACAATACAAATATTTAAATGAACTTACCTGTGTAGTAGCTCCAATGGGATAATAACATTCCTTCCAAATAAATCCAGGGAGTTCAAAATCCATAGATATCCCAAAAAAAAATCCCAATAAAATGTAAAAATACAACTGTTTATCGAAAACAACGTCTACGCCAAAAAACGACTATCCATTAACCATAAAAATCCCGAAAAATATTAAAAAGTTAAATAACCGCTCCTGGAAACCCGAACAATAAAGGAGGTGTTAAATAAACATTAGTAAACACAACTAATACACACTTCCTTTAAAAAAAATAAGGTGTTTGAAACCGACGAAAATATCTTCTCCATAAAACCTACAAAAGAGAACCAAACATTCCCACCCACCCACAAACACACAAAACGCACGTAAAAACATCACTACAAACGTTATTCAAACACTATAAAACTTTAACACACCGAAATAACAAAACACTAACAAAGCCACAAACACGGAACACAACGTAAATTATAAAACCGTATACAAACTATTACTAACACCCTAACTTCTAAAACATCAATCAATACACACTTATTACAACATAACTACTTCCACAAAACACTTAAAACTATTTAATAATAAAGAAAATAACTCTTACCTTCTCAAACGCGAAACAGCTCTGGACCGCGACCTGGATTCGACCAAAATAACCCAAAACAACAGCGAGGGTTACAAAATAAAAGACCCAAACAAACATAGGAAGTTTGGAAATTAAAGCAGCAGGGTTTTACGTGAATGCTCAGCCTGGACTTCTCACTTTATCAGTAACGATAATATTGCCCACCTCAAATGGTCAGATGCTCAAATGACCACAAAGACAACAATTATCCACAAGTATGAGAGGCAACATATTGGAAGAAATGTAAATTAATTTCAAAATAAACAATTGTGTTTCGAATCCACACAGTAGTTGAGTATTTGCTTGAATTCCTTTATTCCAAGATTTAGTAAGACCAGATCCGCAGCCAACGCATTTCGGCCAAACATGGGATTTTCAAGGCGAGTTTCAACAATAAGAAATATTTACACGTCAAAACGGGGGTAGTATGACGAAAGCGGCAGGACCCAGAGTTCAATCTAGGTAATAGGTCGATAGCTTTAGACCGTTCGTATGGTATATATCAGACAGTAAAATGTGTAGTCACTTTCTCCTAACTGGTCAGTGTAGAAACAGCTAGTGATTAGGAAACAGTCGAGGTCCGAGGTCTGAGGAACGATGGAAACCGTCGTGTTGAAACATAACAACTAAAAAAATACCAATAAATGGCCTAACTATGTATGTAACATTACACATTACTTTAAAAATTAGTTAAACATTAGAATACAATAGTCAAAAAGATACCTAATTTTTGTGAAAATTCTTTAACGTATAAAAATAAATCTAATAAATAAACTATTTATATTAATATATCAATAAAACAGTATATATAAACAAAATAAATAGATGAACATGATATAATTAATATATTGTCTCTACAACATACCAAAAAAATATTTAAAAAAATACATATTCTAAAATGTTAACAATTTCAATATTAAATCTATAATATAAATATTAATAATTAAAATATATTTGTCATATATTTCAAAAAATACAATTCCTTATAAATTCAAATACATTCTAAAAAATTTCAGAGTACACAATATAAATGTATATATATTATACAGCTATAAAAATCTGATTTTTTAATTTTTATTTATTTTGTGTGTTCATATATTCATGTCCAAAATATACATTAAACAAATATATATATCCATTATAAAAAAGTATTACTATAATACAAATGTTAAATATTAATTATTTTATTACATGTTTATTTCAATGATTTAATTATTGGAATATGCGTAATAATAAACAAAATTTTCTCTCGAATGAATATACATTCCAACAACTATAAAATAAATATTATTTTCCTTTCTACTATTTAATTTAAAAAAAAATGGAATTTGCATTCTGATATAACTTCTATCTTTTATCCAACCAAAACTAAAATCTACAGATTTTTTGTCAATTATATCCAATTAATTTAACTATTGCTATTCAACTCTAAAATTAATTCTAATATTTGCTATTTACCAAACTTAATTAACATACTACTGCCACTACATACTGAACTTAATTAATTTACTATTCTCAGTCCAATCTATATTTAATAAGGGTAGATGCTGGACACTGAACTTAAATAATTTACTATTCCCACTCTAGTCTATATTTAATTAAGATAAGTGCTGGACACTTAACATAATTAATTTACTATTCTCACTCCAACCTATATTATTTTAAATTAGAGTAGGTGCTGGATACTGAACTTAATTAATTTATTATTCCCACTCCACTCTATATTTAATAAAGAAAACTGCTGGACACTGAACTTAATTAATTTACTATTCTCACTCCAACCTATATTAAATTAAGGTAGGTGCTGGACACTGAACTAAATTAATTTACTATTCCCACTCCAGTCTATATTAAATTAAAATAAGTGCTGGACACTGAACTTAATTAATTTACTATTCTCACTCCAACCTATATTTAATTAGAGTATGTGCTGGACACTGAACTGAATTAATTTACTATTCTCACTCCAACCTATATTTAATTAGAGTATCTGCTGGACACTGAACGGAATTAATTTACTATTCCCACTCCAATCTATATTTAATTAAGATAACTGCTGGACACTGAACTTAATTAATTTACTATTCTCACTCCAAACTATATTAAATTACAGTAGGTGCTGGACAATGAACTTAATTAATTTACTATTCCCACTCCACTCTATATTTAATTAAGATAAGTGCTGGACACTGAACTTAATTAATTTACTATTCTCACTCCAACCTATATTAAATTAGAGTAGGTGCTGGACACTGAACTTAATTAATTTACTATTCCCACTCCATTCTATATTAAATTAAAATAAGTGCTGGACACTGAACTTAATTAATTTACTATTCTCACTCCAACCTATATTTAATTATAGTATGTGCTGGGCACTGAACGGAATTAATTTACTATTCCCACTCCAATCTATATTTAATTAGAGTATATGCTGGACACTGAACGGAATTAATTTACTATTCCCACTCCAATCTATATTTAATTAAGATAAGAGCTGGACACTGAACTTAATTAATTTACTATTCTCACTCCAAACTATATTAAATTACAGTAGGTGCTGGACAATGAATTTAATTAATTTACTATTCCCACTCCACTCTATATTTAATTAAGATAAGTGCTGGACACTGAACTTAATTAATTTACTATTCTCACTCCAACCTATATTAAATTAGAGTAGGTGCTGGACACTGAACTTAATTAATTTACTATTCCCACTCCATTCTATATTAAATTAAAATAAGCGCTGGACACTGAACTTAATTAATTTACGATTCTCACTCCAACCTATATTTAATTATAGTATGTGCTGGACACTGAACGGAATTAATTTACTATTCCCACTCCAATCTATATTTAATTAAGATAAGTGCTGGACACTGAACTTAATTAATTTACTATTCTCAGTCCAATCTATATTTAATTAGGGTAGATGCTGGACACTGAATTTAAATAATTTACTATTCCCACTCTAGTCTATATTTAATTAAGATAAGTGCTGGACACTTAACATAATTAATTTACTATTCTCACTCCAACCTATATTATATTAAATTAGAGTAGGTGCTGGATACTGAACTTAATTAATTTACTATTCCCACTCCACTCTATATTTAATAAAGAAAACTGCTGGACACTGAACTTAATTAATTTACTATTCTCACTCCAACCTATATTAAATTAAGGTAGGAGCTGGACACTGAACTAAATTAATTTACTATTCCCACTCCAGTCTATATTAAATTAAAATAAGTGCTGGACACTGAACTTAATTAATTTACTATTCTCACTCCAACCTATATTTAATTAGAGTATGTGCTGGACAATGAACTGAATTAATTTACTATTCTCACTCCAACCTATATTTAATTAGAGTATGTGCTGGACACTGAACGGAATTAATTTACTATTCCCACTCCAATCTATATTTAATTAAGATAACTGCTGGACACTGAACTTAATTAATTTACTATTCTCACTCCAACCTATATTTAATTAGAGTATGTGCTGGACACTGAACTGAATTAATTTACTATTCCCACTCCAATCTATATTTTATTAAGATAAGTGCTGAACACTGAACTTAATTAATTTACTATTCTCACTCCAAACTATATTAAATTACAGTAGGTGCTGGACAATGAACTTAATTAATTTACTATTCCCACTCCAGTCTATATTAAATTAAAATAAGTGCTGGACACTGAACTTAATTAATTTACTATTCTCACTCCAACATATATTTAATTAGAGTATATGCTGGACACTGAACTAAATTATTTTACTATTCCCACTCCATTCTATATTAAATTAAAATAAGTGCTGGACACTGAACTTAATTAATTTACTATTCTCACTCCAACCTATATTAAATTAGGGTAGGTGCTGGACACTGAACTAAATTAATTTACTATTCCCACTCCAGTCTATATTAAATTAAAATAAGTGCTGGTCACTGAACTTAATTAATTTACTATTCTCACTCCAACCTATATTTAATTAGAGTATGTGCTGGACACTGAACTGAATTAATTTACTATTCCCACTCCAATCTATATTTAATTAAGATAAGTGCTGGACACTGAACTTAATTAATTTACTATTCTCACTCCAAACTATATTAAATTACAGTAGGTGCTGGACAATTAACTTTATTAATTTACTATTCCCACTCCAGTCTATATTTAACTAAGATAAGTGCTGGACACTGAACTTAATTAATTTACTATTCTCACTCCAACCTATATTACATTAGAGTAGATGCTGGACAGTGAACTTAATTTATTTACTATTCCCACTCCAATCTATATTAAATTAAGATAAGTGCTGGACACTGAACTAAATTAATTTACTATTCTCACTCCAAACTATATTAAATTACAGTAAGTGCTGGACAATGAACTTAATTAATTTACTATTCCTACTCCAGTCTATATTTCATTAAGATAAGTGCTGGACAGTGAACCTAATTAATTTAATATTCTGACGGAAATCTATATTTAACTATGGGATTTGTTCAATTCTAAAATATATTTAATTTTTCTAAATATTGTTATTTTTTAATTAAAAAATATATAAACATTTTAAATTAACTTCCCACCCTTAGCCCCTATAACCCAACATTCCGCTCCTAAAATTATATGTAACATTCTAAATTAAAGTTACAATTTCTAAATTAAATTTTTTAAAAATTAACAAATATATAAAAAAATTTAAAACACTTCCCACCCTTATCCCCTATTAACCAACATCCCACTCCTAAAATTATTAGTAAAATTATTAATTTATTTTACTTTTTCTAATTTTTTTTCTTTTTTTTAAATTAACAAATATATAAACATTTTTAAAACACTTCCCACCCTTATCCCCTATCAACCAACATCCCGCTCCAAAATATATTTGTAAAAATCGAAATTTTATTTCCAATTTATAAATATTTTTAATTAAAAAATAACAAATATATAAACATTTTTAAAAAACTTCCCACCCTTATCCCCTATAAACCAACATCCCGCTCCTAACAATTTTTTTAAAATTCTAAATTTAATTTACAATCTCTAAATAAATTTGGAAAAATTTGAAACAATATATAAAAAATTTTAAAACACTTCCCACCCTTATCCCCTATAAACCAACATCCCGCTCCTAAAATTTTATTTAAAATTCTAATTTTAATTTACAATTTCTAATTTTTTTTTTTTTTAATTAAACAATATATAAACATTTTTAAAACACTTCCCACCCTTATCCCCTATAAACCAACATCCCGCTCCTAAAATTATTTCTAAAATTCTAAATTTAATTTACAATTTCTAAATAAATTTCAAAAAAATTCTAACAATATATAAACATTTTTAATACACTTCCCACCCTTATCCCCTATAAACCAACATCCCGCTCCTAAAATTATTTTTAAAAATCTAAATTTAATTTAAAATTTCTAGAAAATTATTTTTAAAAATTTACAAATATATAAAATATTTTAAAACACTTCCCACCCTTATCCCCTATAAACCAACATCCTGCTCCTAAAATTATTTTTGAAATTCGAAATTTAATTTACAATTTCTAAATAATTTAAAAAAAAATTCAAACAATATATAAACATTTTTAATTCACTTCCCATCCTTATCCCCTATAAACCAACATCCCGCTCCTAAAATTAAATATACATTTCACATTTTAAATTAAATTTACTAATTACATTTTACAATATATTAAAAGAATATATTAACTTTTTTAAAACACTCCCCACCCTTATCCCCTATAACCCAACATCCCGCCCCTAAAACAATATAAATATTTCTCATATTATATACATTTTAACTATTTATACAAACAACTTCAAAATATTTACTAAACACACAATGACGATATTTTCACATGTCGATATTATTACTAACGATATTACTTACATCGACATATGAGTAAAAAAAAAAAACGATATTTTTCACATCGATATTAGCTATTTCGATATTTTGGACATTCAATATTTTTGACTCGATATTTATGTCCCTCGATATTAAAAAGTCGACATATAGACTGCTCACCGTATAACTGTATATGCAAGTAAATGTATGTTTGATTCTTTATTAGCATGAGTGACTATGTGTGTGAGTAACTCTATGGATGAGTGGCATTGTGTAACAGGATGTATAGGTGTATCATATGAGTGAGTACATGTATGAGTGACTGTATAGGACTGTTGGTGAATGAGTGGATGTGTATGTGGATCTTAGAATTACTGAAGAGGTTGTTGTAACTGGTATTGGTATGTCCATTGTTTTGAAAATTTTTGTCTCTATTTTTGAATGTGTGTATCAAAGGTTATATTAGGGTGAGAGGAGGTCTGCCACTCTATCACAAGGATGATGTCATCAGTGATGTCATCAGTGATGTCATTTGAGATGTCATCAGTGATGTCATGAGTGATGTCACTGACCATGTCATGAGTGATGTAATATGTGACGTCATCAGCAGTGCATTGCGGGCGCGCGAGTTATAGTTAGCTGAACTAACTATAACGGGGGAATTTCAATGGTTTTGTACAAGTGAAAAGTACAGCTAACTATAACACCCCTGAAACCTATGGTTTTTTCAGTGAATTTCTGAGGTTTTTTAAATGCTAATTCCTAACTATAACGTGCCTAAAACCTATGTTTTTTTCTGTGAATTTCAAAGGTTTTTTAAATGCTAATTTCTAACAATGCCTACAGAGATAGGACATGTGAAGAAAGAAGAAAAAATGCACAGAAAGGAAAAAAAGAAGTGCAGAAAGAAGCAACAGAAGTCCTCAAAGACGAAGAAAAGTGCAGGAAGAAGGATAACGTGCAGAAAGAACAAAAAGAAGAGCAGAAAGAAGCCTTGTTGCAAAATCATCCTGTACCCTCAACTTTTTCAGACGGATACTGGTGGTAACTGAGTCTGACTAACCAGTCCTAGAGCCAGTGCTATGTTAAAAGACACTTAGAATACAGTGAAAAACCCTACATACACTAGGGAACATTTTGTGTTGGGGTCCCCCTGTGATTAGCATGACCTCCTCTGTAAGCCCCTAGTATATAATAGGGCATGGGGATTAAAACTACCTCTTAAAACAGGCCACAGGGCGTTTTTGCACACGTTAACTCAGGCCCCGTCCCCTCCCTTCACCACTGTGTAAACACGCCCTGTGTCCGTTTTTAGTTGGGAGATTAAGTTCATTTGAATCCTGAGGGTCCCTAGGGTCCAACTAGCCCACCAGGTACCTCCAGTAAGTGCCACAGAGCTGCGTTGCAGAGAGGTGTAAAAAGTGGCACGGCCTGGACCACCTCTCTGCAATGCAGCTCAGTGGCGCTTACTGGAAGCACTTGGTGGGCTAGTTAGCCCCCAGGGGCCCTCAGTATTGAAGGGAAATTATATCCCCAATTCAAAACGTGCCGTAGTGCGTGTTTGCACACGTCACCTTAGGCCCCGTCCCCTCCCTTCACCACTGTGTAAATGCGCCCTGTGGCTGTTCTAAGTTGAGAGATTAAGTCCCCTTGAATCCTAAGGGTCCCTAGGGTCAAACTGGACCACTAGGTACCTCCAGTAAGCGCCACAGAGCTGCGTTGCAGAGAGGTGTAAAAAGGGGCTTGGCCTCAGAACACCTGTCTGCAGCGCAGCTCCCTGGCGCATACTGGAGATGCCTGTTGGGGGCGCGTTTGCAGAGTGCTGCACGGAGGGGGCATGGCCTCCGGCACGATGCCAGTCTTTTATTTATTTTAATTTTTTAAGAAGGGGGGCTCTGTGGTTCCCCTTCTTATTCTAATTTATTGGCCCTGATGACCCCATCCCCCAGGGCCTGTCTCCTAATTATATTTTTTTTACCCCAATCCCCAGGGCCGGCCACTATTTTTTATTATTATTAAAAAATATATATTTATAGACACACCTAGGACATGCTGGACAAACCGTACGTACCTATCACCATGACGATTTGCGTGATATTCATTAAAAGGCGACTATGCATACAATGAATCCACGTGGAATGTATTTACACCACTAGTGAAGCTCTGACATGTCTGATGCCCTACCGTGCCTAATCCCGGTAGACACCCTTGTCGTTTATTTATACAAACATGGGTAGCTATTGACGGGCACATTTAATACACATGCACACAAAGCCATTCAAAGGGGATTCGACAAAAATTCAACCAAAACTATGCAAGAAAACCCCCCTCACGGTTAATAAAACACACATCCACTGCCGGATGTGTAATACTTTTTATTTTACTCTCTGGAAAGGGGACGAACATCACTTGAGAGTCACAGCGCGCTCCTGACAGAGCCCAATGCTGTGTTACACCCATCATTGCCTTCCAAGTGCCACACACCTCTGTGTTGTATTCCACTAGCTAGTGCATATGTTATGACACTCTCTAGCCCATGTGCACTGTAACACCACCCCGTGAATATGTCATGCCACACTTGTCTTCGCACGGGTTATATTGCCCCATCTAACGTGCCTTCCTCGATGCCTATGTTATAACGCACAGTGCTATGCCATACATATTACAATCTGGGATCCATATCTTTGTCACAGTGCATATGCAACGTTACACTCCCCAGCACATATTTTATATTACAACTTTAGAGACTAGTTAGGTTACACAACACTGCCCTGTGCATATTACACTCCAAGGCGCATATCGCATAGCACGCGCTAGTGCCTGTGCTATCTCGCGCTCTCCAATGAATCTGTCATTGCGCACAATGTATTGCATATTATATTTCACGCCCGGTTCATCTTATATCACACTTTTTGGTGCATAGTTTACACCATACACTATATCTAGTTTTCATTTCTAATCGTGCTCTCAGGACTATGTTCTATATAACACTGTGTTCACCTACCCTTTTCACGGGCATTACATTTTGCGATAGGGGGTGGAGGGTCAGGGGGTGTTTCTGCCAAGTGAACCCGGAGTCACAGTCACAAACGTCCTCTTCTTCCTGAATAAAAGTGAGATTATGCTGCATACTTGTTCATATTTTAAGTGGTTCGCACAGACACAATGTTTTAAAAACAATAAAGTTCCTAATACCCGCCTTCTCTGAACAGTTAGCTTGCTGCCCCATCCCCCTCCTCCCTATCCTCTGTTGTGTGAATCCATGGACTAGCCTCCTCCCTCCTGCCATGCATGGTCTGATGTGCTGCCACTGCCCTCAATTTAGTATGATGTACCAGTCCACTCCTCCTGCCCTCCATTGCCCAATTCTATGCCCCATCATTGACCTCCTGCCTAAACTGTGTGCTTAGCTTGCTGCCCCTATTCTCCTTCCCCCTGCCCTCCGATGTCTTTGTGCATGCCCCTGCTCCATCCTTTTTGCCCACCATGTTCCATGGACCTGCCACTCCTATCTACTCTGAGTGTTCTGTTGAGCTGTCACTCCCCTCCCACCTGCCTAGCATTGTCAGATGACTGTAACCTGTCCCTGCCACCTTCACCCTACCTGTCCACATGCCATGCCCCTATCCTCTTCCTCCTGTCCTACATGGTCCATTGTACTGCCACACCCTTCTGCCCACCCTTCTGCCCTCCCTGGTCTGTTGTGCTGCAACTGCTCCTCATGCCTGCCCCGTGTGGTCTGTTGTGAGGCCCCTTCCCCTGAACTTTCTTGTCTGTGCACAGGTCCTGACCCTCCCTTCTATCTTCCATCGTCCTTTGTGCATGCCCCTGCATCCTCCTTCTTGCCCATCATAGCCATTGTGCTGCCACTAACCCTCCCACTTGCCATGCATGGTCTTCTGTGCTGCCATGGCCCCTCCCACCTTCCCTGTGTGGTCAGTTAGCTGCCCCTGACCCCCTCCCACCGTCCCTCCATGGTCTGTGTGTATGCCATCACAGTCTCACTGTTGCTCTTCATGGTGTGTCCCCTCCCTCTTGCTTTCAATGGATTGTTGTGCTGCACTCCCATCCTGCATTCCCTGTGTGGTGTATTGTGCTGCTGCAAACCCTGATGCCTGCCCTGCAGGGTCAGTTTGGCGCACCTCTCCATGTCCCTCCTGTCCTCTGTTATCCAAGTCCATGTCCCTACCCCATTTCCTTCCATGATCCAATGTACCATACTTGCGAACATTTTGAACTTGATAAGAGGGAGATTTTGAAAAAAAACTGGGGTATTGATTTTCCCCTTTGAGATACATTGAAAAAGAGGAGATTGTAGACAGGAGACAGATCAAATAAAGCCCATTTGAGCTTAAAAACATTGGACGTTTCCTGGCTGAATCGGATCTTTTGGCATGTATGGTTGTACTACCATTGCCTCTTCCTTCTGCCCACAATGGTCTATTACATTGCCACAGCCTCTCTTGCAAGTCCTGTATTGTTGGTTTGTTGCCCCTGCCCCCCTTTCCACTGCCCTCCATAGTCTGTTGTGCTTCCACGGCCCTTCCTGCCTGCTCAGTGTGGTTAAATTGTTGCCTTTGCACCCTCCTACCTGCCTTCAATTTTCAGAGTCCGTGCCCCTGGCCTCTGCCTCTCAACAGTATCCTAATGAACAACTAGATTGCTAACATTCTATATTTATTACAATAGTGTGGAACGCCTGACATCATCTTGATGTAATCAAAACTGTAATACCTAGAGCATTTCCTTTAGAAATTACATATATGAGAGGGTCTTATTGGCATCAAAATTATGGTTAGTGCTCTAAAAGACTAAAATAAGGACATATTTTTTGAGTTTTCAAATAGCGACAAAGCACTTTTAAATTATTTATTATCTTTATGTTTTTTTATCCAATTGACCACTTGATTAAATGTTGCACTTAGGGGAGAGGATGTGGTGTTACTTCCAGAACTGCAGACTTTGCAACTGGGGAACCAGGTTGAAGTTTCTGCTTCAGCTCGACATTCTGTGATTCTGGTCAAATCACTTAGTCTCCCCATGTCTACAACCAAAATGAATTTGTTCTTGTGTGATGTAACCAATGCTCATGTAAAGCACTCCAATGCCTGACAAGTCTGCACTATATAACACAGCAAAAACACAAAATAATAAGTGTTTTGCACACTTCTGTCATTGGGCTATATTTGGGCTACATCTGTGTGATTTTGGGCTACATTTGGGCTCTTTTGTCTCCGGTGGCCATCTTGGGAGATTTATTTGTTATGAAGTTTCCTAATTTCCTCATGTACTGCAGTCTCCTCAGTAGGAAATGCTTTCAGTTTTTTACTTTGATTCCATCATGAAGGTATTCAGATGTGTCACACATTTGCCATAAATTCAGAATGTTAGCACTCTAGTTGCTCATTAGATCACTGTGGTAAAACTACTGTTCACCATGGAAGTCTGCTCCTGGTATTAAAAGTGCATGTTTCAGTCTGCTTGTCAGAATTTTTTAATGAAATAGAAGAGGATTTGAGAAGTCACTCAAAATGTGCCCTCATTTTCTTTCTTCAGCATTAATCATAATTTATATGGCAAAATGAACCCCCTCATTGTGTTCCTTTTTAAATTAAATGTTTTAAGTGTTACCAGTTTATTCCAATCAAGATGGCTTCAGGTGTGCCATACTTTTGTCATAATGAAGACAGTAAGCGCTCTAGTTGTTTTTAAGAACATTCTGGGACATTCTGTCATTGGGCTATACTTGGGCTACATCTGGGTGATATTTGGGCTACATTTGGGCTCTTTTGTCTCTGGTGGCCATCTTGGGAGACTTATTTGTTATGAAGTTTCCTAATTTCCTCATTTACTGCAGTCTCCTCAGTAGGAAATACTTTCAGTTTTTTACTTTGATTCCATCAAGAAGGCATTCAGATGTGTCACACATTTGCCATAAATTCAGAATGTTAGCACTCTTTTTGCTCATTAGATCACTGTAGTAAAGCTACTGCTCACCAGGGAAAACTGCTGCTGGTATTAAAAGTGCATGTTTCAGTCTGCATATCAGATTTTTTTAATGAAATAGAAGAGGATTTGAGAAGTCACTCAAAATGTCAGCTTCTATTTTTGAATGTGTGTGTCAAAGGTTATATTAGGGTGAGAGGAGGTCTGCCACTCTATCACAAGGATGATGTCATCAGTGATGTCATCAGTGATGTCATTTGAGATGTCATCAGTGATGTCATGAGTGATGTCACTGACCATGTCATGAGTGATGTAATATGTGACGTCATCAGCAGTGCATTGCGGGCGCGCGAGTTATAGTTAGCTTAACTAACTATAACGGGGGAATTTCATTGGTTTTTTACGAGTGAAATGTCCAGCTAACTATAACGTCTGTGAAACCTATGGTTTTTTCACTGAATTTGCAAGGTTTTTTAAATGCTAATTCCTAACTATAACGTGTGTGAAACCCATGGTTTTTTCAGTGAATTTGTATGGTTTTTTTAAATGCTAATTCTTATATTTAAAGTGTGTGAAACATTTCTTTTTTTTTATCTTTGCAAGGTTTTTTACATCTTTTTTTTTTACTTTTTTTCCCCTTTAAACACTATGGTATAATTTAATGCATTCTTCAATATATACATTTTCACCTTTTTTTTAAAAAAACAGGTAAGATATAGTAGCATAACATAGTGAATCTTTTTTACAAATTTCTTTTTTTTTTTTTTTAATTTTTACCGTGTGCGTACGGTAAGCTTACCGTAAGCGCACGTTTTGCTTTATGTACATAATATTTCTACTCTGTTTGCGTATGGTTACGCAATTTGCGTAGACGTCCGTACTGCGTACGCGACGCGTAAGCGCATAGTTTATACGCGTACGCGCGCGCGCACGTTACGCGGAAGTGTTCGAGCGTGCCTGTTATGCGCATGCGCGCGTGCGCGTGTCTTTTGTACGCGCATGCGTACTTTTACCGTAAGCGCTCCGTAAGCGTAACGTACGCGCACGGTTGGTCATGTGATCAAGAAACAACACTTTTGATTGGTTTAAACTACTTTCAGTTCTAGAACCTTCCTACACCACACCCATTCCCCTCATTACTGCTTGTGACCCCTTAGGAGAAGGAGCTGAGTTGTCTTTGTGATACGATGGCAGAACAGCAGTCCTCTTTTGAGAGTGAGCCTGGTAGCAGCATCATCAGAGAGAGAAGGAGGAAACAAAAGACTTCTTTTGTATGGGAATATTTTACATATCCAGAGGGGCAGAAAAAGGTAAATGCTCCTTTAGTCACCAGCTCACTTTGTGAGCGTGTCTTATCTAGATGGAATCCAAGGAAGAAGTATTCCTTTGGAAGTCACTCTATGGTTAGACACATTAAGGATAAACATCCCAGGACTTATGCTCGACATACTGGAGAAACATCTCCAGTTAGTCACCCGAGCACACATGCAGAAGCTCAGCCGAGTACATCTTCGGCAGCTCAGCTGAGCCCTTCCTCTGCGGTGGGAGCATCACCCTTTTCTGCTCCTCTGGATATAAACCCTCGTTTTAGGAGGGTTGCAATGAGGTGCACAAGATGTCATGGCCTAATTGTTCATGCGGAGACCAGTGTTTCCCTCATAAACAATAGGATAGACCAGCACATCTGTGGTCCTTGTTAGTATTCCCATTCTTTCTTTCCTCTTTCCCTTTATGAACACAACGGTTCTTTTAAGAGCCAACCTTACCTCTTAACTCTTTTTTAAATTTTTTAAATGACTTTTTAAAAAAAAAAAAATTTACCGTACGCGTATTTTTATTTTTATTTTATTTTTAAAACAAAAAAATGTTAAACACCCTACAAGGTCCTTGAGGGACTACTACAGAAATGAGAAAAGCATAGAGAAGAGTAGTGAAAAATGTGAGCATTATAGTAAATGTGTGATAATTCCAGAAATTTCACACTTACCTGACAATGAAAATAACTTAATTAAAAATAAGTGATTTATTTAACTTTATATAAAGAAGTTTATTTTTCATATTTTTCCTTTCTCAATCTGTAAAAAAAGAAAAAGGTATTAATATTTAACAATACATTTTAGAATACAGTGCACATATTTTCATATTTCAACAAACATTTTTTTGCCGTTTTTTTGCTGTTTTCAGAATATATTGCAATTCACTGTAAATCGTAAAAGCAATTGCATTCATCACTTAACAGCGGGCAAAAAAAAAACCAATCTGAAAGATTGTTTAAAAAAAGCCCAGAATCTCTTCTCACTAAAACATACCGTAATAGAAATGTAACATTTGCAATAAAAATCTCACCTAAGAACAATAACTAATTCCAGTAAATATCATCTGAAAATTGTGTTGCATAAGCATAATCACCAAAATAATTTGTGTCAAAGAAGTCCACAATGCAAATTATTACCTTTCATTTAGGCCAAATGGTAATTTTTAAAATATTTTTTGATGACATTTCCAATGGTAATCCAATTAAATTGTAATAATGTTTTGTACAGATGATGCAATTTCTGTCTAAAATTTTGGATTCAGAAAAATTAAATAGGAATTTGCTAAATCAAAAGGCAAACGTTGCTTGAAGACCAATTGAGAATCATTACACAGTGTCCAGCCTTTTTCACATTTAAGAAAAACTGTGTAATGACCAGAAGTTACAATAGGTCCATCATGGAAAATTATTGCAACTGTAACTGTGACAAAAGTTTTTCCAGAAATTGATAATTGCTGTCCTGTAAATTTCTTTATTAAAGTGTCCAATATTGTTCCATCTGCTCTACAACGTTGCATCATTAAAATTACATACTGTCCATATTTCTTTAAAAATAACGTTGAAAACATGTCTGATTTACATTTAGAACATTCCATGTTGTGATTGGCATCTTTAACTAATTTACTAAAAGTCACTGATTTAGTCTCTGGCAATGTTAAATAGATAAACCTTTCTGAATCAACATTAGAGCTGCACGTGTAGAAACAGTTTTCACAACTATGTTCCCATTTATAACAGAGACCAAACAAATTTTCAATTTCTATCCCTTCATCTTCAAGTACCAAAAGGATATACATCAAGAATTCCTTTGCATCTTGCTGGACATTTTGAGAAAACTGTGTTCGTCCTGAACAAACATCTAATAGATTTCTAATTTCAATCACACTTTCTATTTTAGCTTTATCAACACTCAGCTTCTCATAAAGAAGACTTACCACAGAATAGAATCTTTTTTCATGAATTTCTATTATCTGCTCTTGCAAACTTTCAAGATAAAATACAACATTCAGCACTACATTTGCGTAGCAGTTGACACCAGAGATATTTTCAAAATGGCAACCAACAACCTCTTCAACATTGTCCTTTTTCTTTTTGCTTTCAATCACATGACTCTCTTTTTGTTTTCTCTTCTGCACATCCTCATTACAGATATTCTCAATTCTCCTTTTCCGACAAACAACATGTTTCTCCAACACAGGATACTGCCCTAAATGAGGAGCATAGGTTCTTCTTAATCTATTATACTCCTTAACACAATTTGCATCAGCACTAACTTTTGAGTCATCAAAGTCTATCATGAATAAACCAGATAATGTTTTCACTCGTGACAAAGCAACATATGCCATACCTTCTTTGAACACAGTAGATCCAATGTTTACAAATGCACTATCAACAGTTAATCCTTGACACTTGTGAATAGTTACAGCATATGCTAGAGAAAATGGAAACTGCTTCCTACGTACATATAAGTCTTTCACTAGCAAAAAACGGACTGAACAACGACTAATGTCTTTTACCTCATCAATCTGATCAAATTTTATTTCTATAAACACAATTCCTTCTTTTTTCTGGTAGTTAACAAAACCCACAACTTTACCCATAGCTCCATTTACTAAACCTTTTTCAACATCCAAATTTCTCCTTAAAAATACTCGACAGTTCATGCAAAGATATAGATTTTTTTCTAATCCAGCAGTTTTCGAAATGTTCTTCTCTAGAGAATCTAATTTATTTTTCAGTTCGCCTGTTAATGTAATAGTAATTCTTTCATGTTGGATTTTGTCCACTGCTTCCATTTTCTTAATCTCTTCCTTTTCCAATTTCAAAAGTTCCTCATTGAATATTGAGCATTCACGTAGTGTTGGCATTAAGCAGATTATAGTATTTTTTTCTGCAATGTTCTTGTATATTTTCTCTGCAACTATTTCTTCACTTGGAAATAAATTATGTAGCAACCGACTCTGTAATGCTTTTCTGCCAACTTCTGTGAGTAGTCCAATTCTGATATCTTTCAGAATACTTCCATATTCTGCATCATTTTCTTGCCTCATATTGGTAGTGAGTTCTTTGTACTCAAAGAATGACCAAATATTCGCATTACCAATGCTTCCTAATGACTTCTTCGTGTCCTCATGTGTCACAGTATTAAACACTGGTTGTCCTTTAACTGGAGTGAGCTGCAGTAGATCCCCAAAAACTATAACATGTTTTCCACCAAATAATACGTCATAGTCTCTTTTTAGAATTTGCTGCATTCTTAAATGCACAAAGGCAAGCATTAAGTTTGATACCAAGCTTACCTCATCAATAATGAGAACTTGCATCTTCTTCAACACTCTTGAAACTTCGAAACATGCTTCGACAGTTAGCTTGTGATATTCTATTTTGTTCTCATGCTCCACTGGTAACATTAGCAAGCGATGGAGAGTAATTCCTTTAATATTATATGCTGCTAACCCAGTTGGAGCAGTAACAACACAAGATAAAGTTGAATCAGTTTTTTGCTGTAGGTAGCTTCTGATGACTTTAATTAAGAAACTTTTCCCAGTTCCAGCTTGTCCACTCACATACAACCTAATTGGTTCAAATGATGTGCATGTGCACTCTTTATTTTCATGTAGTAATCCGTGATCAATTTTTTTTCTGACTTCTTCATAAATTTGTCGTTGTTCTTCATTCAGTTGTTGTTACAAATCTGGTAAGTCTATTAAATCTTCCTGAGCTTGATTTATAGCCATTTCCACTTCAGTCATGGCTATTGCAGCTTCATTTTCTAAGATTGGCTGTCCTAGTGGATCTTGACTGAGCGTTCCAGAACTTTGGCTGTCTTGAGAACTGTCTCTAGCTACTTCAGCTGCAATTGTAGCTTCCTGTTCAATTTCTTCGTTTAACATTTGGACATAATTCCTGAAAATACTGCATTCAATGGTATCTTTACATGCATTAAATGAATCCTCATAGCTTTGAAATTCTCCAAGTAGTTCGTCCTCTGAACGCCATGGTTTAAACAGCTGTAAAAGTCCCAAGTAGTAAAATTCCTTTTTGTCAGGAGAGTCACAACTCAGCTTCCTGTGATTAATCAACCTTCCTTTTGTTTGCTTCACTAAACATCCTTCCTCACCAATGACTTTATATTTTCCATTGTTGATGTCTTCTGTGGCTTTCCGTGAAAAAATGTAGTTCTGCAGCACTTCATAGAGACACATGTTCTCAAGATGATGACTTCTTTTTGGGTAATATGTGTCCAACATGTTTGTTTTCAAAATATCTGTACTTTCTGGGTTGTTCTCGGCCAAATATTCAATTTCTCCAACAGATTTCAGTACCCGATTTCACATTCCTGCAAGGCCTAAACTGACCCAAATTATTCTTCTGGATTTCGAGTACAGACTTGCAGATGATAACCTATCTGAACATTCGTAGGATCCAATTTCTCGATGTGATAACATCTTTAAACTGAAACTGTACAGCTTCTTACTGACAGTCTTCTCGTGAGAAATCTCTTCCCACATTTCCTTCAATTCTGTTTTCTCAGATTTAGTGATGTAAGATGTGACATACCGAGCAACAGCAATAGAATTGTCTGCCACATACTGAATATCCATGTTAGCATTCCACATGGATAAAAGGACTGGGTTGTAGTCATTTATATATTTTGACTCTTCTTTTCTTCTTAGGTTGTACGTATTTTTGGGAGATTTTCCTGTAATAGTATGTCGCACAGCTGACATAAAACTGTTGTCTCTTCCTTTTGAAAGAACAGGTCTAGGAAATCCAAATCGACATTTTGTGTAGAATTTATCTTTGGTCTTGTACTTCCGTCGACAGTATTTTCCACACCGATGACTTTGGAAACGTAAAACTTGCTCTTTTAACTTTTTCTCTTCTGTGCTTTTAGGTATAGCACATGTTGCATATTCTTCAATGAAAGATAACACTGCTTCATCAGCATCTGTTCCAAATTTTGGAGCATCCTTGATCCACAACAGCATATGAATGTGAGGAGCACCTCTTGCTTGGTACTCTTTTCTCCAAAAGAAATCCACAACTTCTCCAAGTGGTGGATTTTTTTTATTGCAGATGAAGGACATCATAGCCTCAAATCTATGATTGAAATATCTGCAAACATTAACCGGATCCAATGAGCACAGTTCTCCTGCTGTCTTGTATTCGATGTTTTTAATGTTTGAATTTGCCTCTCATAGAAAATCCAGTAAATCATCCCAAGCGTACTCGGCACAGCTTAGGGTTAGGAACCATGTTGGAGTTCCTAAATTCCGTAACATACATTTCAATTCTCCATGGCGTCGGTACCAATATTCATTCGTCCCACGCTGACAAGCCATTAGATTGATCAATTGTGATTCCAAATGATCATCTCGCTGCTGCACTTTGTTCATAAAATCCTTAGCAGACACATTATGTAGATGTGTTCCACTTTTTAAAATGTGGTTTACTGCATAAGATAGTGCAGACAAGTCACTTTCAAATAACAGATGGAACAAATAAGGAATACTTTGACGAAATCTGGGATCTTCTGCATATAATCTTGTAGTCCGATACTCAGAAGCAGGAATCTGGACTGGACGTTCATCGTATCGTCCACCTTCTCCTGTAGGAAACAGCTGGGGAAAACAACGAGCTTCCAAGCTCTCCTCCCATACACTCACAGGAGTTCCTTATGCTTTTTTCATTTGAAACAGATCAATGGTGTTTGCCATTACTTCTTTTGAATGAAGAGGATGTAAGCTGGAATGTTCAAAAATTTCTTCTTCTTTTGACTTGTCAACTTTTTCAATTTGCCCAGTTGGTGTTTCTGTGTCTCCTAGTACATCGTCTTCATCTTCATCTATATAAATTGATTCATACCATTTATTATTTTTTTTCAAATACAAATTTGCTCTTTGTACTTTTCGTACATCTACCAGCTCCTGCCAAATTGTCTTACTCTTTGTAGGTACACCATTAACCAGAATAACTAATGGTTCAGTTTCCAAAGTATCTTTATCAATAGTTTCCATATTTTTTTTCAAATCCAACGGCAAATAGACAACGCTTCCTTTTAAACCTCTCTGTAAATCTGAAGGAGGTAATTTGCCTGTTTTTGGCTCCATACGTACTATGGTCTGGAACAGATGAACACATTGAATGAGTATAGACTCATACGTATTTAAATCGGAAAGTTCTGCAGGAACTTCAACCAATTCTAAATTATTATGTACAGCTCTAGCTGGCATTTTATTTTCTTCTAACTTGTTGTAACAGTATTTACAAATACGACGATCTTCACCCAAATCAAAACAATTTTCAAGAAATATATATGTTGCAAAATCCTTCCACTTATAATTATCTTCTTCTTCACTTTTTTTGTAGAGATCAACATTCCTTGTTTGGATTTTATAATGGCTTCTCCGGCAACAAATACAAGTAATATTTGGTCTTTCATTAGAGATGATAGCAAATTTTGTTATTCGATCTTCAAATTTCCTATTTACGGAGGGTTCTACATTCTCTTCCACATTTTCCTCATTAACTGTGTCATTCCCTGCACTTTCTTGTTCCGGACCAAAGTAACTTAACTGAATTTCATCAGTAACCTTCTCAACATCTGATACAGATCCATGGAACAGAGCCTTATTCAACTCATTTAACTTTAGTGCTGGACTTTTAGCAAAATACAATCTTCTCACAAATTTTCTAATTTCAGTATGATGAACTGCCATCATCCTAAAATGGTGAAAAACACTTTGACACACTTTCCTAGATAAACAAGCCAGAGAATGTCCTTGCAAACCAGTATTCTCTCTCACTCTGCATGGATCTAGTCCTTGAAGCACCTTAATCTTCTGTTTAACACTCTTTTTACTATATTCTCTTAAAAACTCACGTAATTTATCAATAGATTCCTGTCGCAAAGTACAAATACTACTACAATTCCAAGTATACACTGGGGCTTTAGGACGTCTCCCCATAACCTCATCCGCAATCACTTCTTCCTCATTTCTTGGAACCATTTTCTCCTTTTCCATTATACAACCATCTTTTACTTCATATGCTCGTCCACTGGTGTCAACTGCATGCAGCAAACTATTACTTTGAAGATAACTCTCTTCATTAAAAAATGGTTCAGTACTTGAACTATGCATCCATTCTCCTAAAAACACTTTACAAAAGTTATTTCTTTTTACTACTCTTTTCGTTTTGCTTTGTGACTTCATTACATTAACTATTTTTTCTAATGTACGCATCCTGTTCAAAATTACAATGAATAGTTTTCTTTTTAAATCTAAAGCCTTAGCTACAATGGCTTCAATATCTTTTTTTCTCTTGTAAAATTTAGCTCTTTTCTTATATTTTTTCACATCCTTTAGCAAATTGGACATCACTCTTCTCTGAAACATTTTCCTACGGATCTCTTTAAATGCTGATTTTCTTTTCAAGTTAATTTTTATAGCTTCTGCTTGTACATTAGCATTTAGTAAATTCTCACTATTCTCCTGTTGTTTTCTACTTGAAACAGTTTTTCCAATGGGGGCATTTTTAAAATTTTTCCTTTTTTTGAATATATTTTTAAAGAATTCCTTTTTCTGCTTACCAGAAGACTTTTTCTTTTTCCCAACATGAGCATCTTCAACTAACTTGGGTCCTCCAGTTGTCTTCAAATATACATTTTTTTCTGTTTTTGTCGCTGTCTTGATTTTATAGGCATCTTATATTTCCTTCACTGCTCTGCAGCAATACCTGAAAGAAACTAAAAAAAATACCTTTTTGTAATTTTAATATATTACTATATTTGTTATGATCTTTTCTCTTCTTATAACACTATCTACCGCTTTCCTACAAGTGAAAAACACAAGAAAACCAACAGGAATTTAATCTCTAAGAACAATTCCTGTGTGCACACAGACTCTTGGTGTGATTCTAGGCAGGACACGATATTTCATTTGCAAATCAAAAGCACACTTATTTTTTTTTTTTGCAACTGTTAATTACTCTAACAGTCTGATACATTTTCTTTATAGTTTAGAGAGCCAGAAAAGAGCACATGTCCAATCAGCTTTTTTAGAGCATGTACATGTGTAACCTGGCTGACTGACTACACTCCAGCAAAGATAATGATCCTTGGTGATGTTCAATGCATTAGCGTTCCTCACTCCTACCTAAAACACCACACAGTGCTGATTAGTAAGCATAAGTGTACAGGAAAAACAGCTACCTCTCTTCTAAGAGTGTGGTTCTGAAGACTGTCTACTGTCAGGTGCAAGAGAGACTTGAATGGACCCTTACATAACTGCATAAACACTGTAAACATGTATGTAAGACTACATGTGTGGTAAGGGTTAATATGAGTTTTTAGCATGTAGCAACTACATGACCCATTGCAAGAGTGGAAGAAAAATCTACCATGTTGATTTCAAATATGTTAGCATTTGCCTCTTATTTGAGAAACTGTTTTGGACTGAATGCTAACCACCACATTTCCAGAAAACAAGCTTCCCCTTTCACACGAAATACATCTCTGACAGCGATTCCTCTGTGCTCACAGACTCATGCTGTGATTTTACGCAGAAAATGAAATTTGCTTGCGAATTTCAAAGCACACTTACTACTGTTTTCTGTGATTTTAGGCAGAAAATGAAATTTGCTTGCCAATTTCAAAGCACACTTACTACTGTATTTTCCTGCAAGTGTTAAGTACTCTAAGTCGCATACATTTTCATTACAGTTTTCAGAAACAGAAAAGAGCACATGTGCAATCAGCTTTTTGAGACCATGAACATGTGTGACCTTGGTGACTGACTACACTCCAGCAAAAGAAATCAGCCTTAGTGATGTTGAATGTATTAGCGTTACTCACTGCTACCTGAAACACCACTCACTTGTGAAAACTAAGCATGATTCTACAGGATAAACTGCTGGGTGTGTCCTAACAGTCTGCTTATGCAGACTGTGTATTTTCAGTTGCAAGAGACATATGCATGGTTACTTCCAAAAAGAACCAGAGAGACACGAAATACATCTCTGACAGCAATTCCTCTGTGCTCACAGACTCATGCTGTGATTTTAGGCAGAAAATGAAATTTGCTTGCCAATTTCAAAGCACACTTACTACTGTTTTTTTTCTGCAAGTGTTAAGTACTTTAACAGTCTCATACATTTTCATTACAGTTTTCAGATACAAATAACAGCACATGTGCAAACAGCTTTTTGACACCATGAACATGTGTCACCTTGGTGACTGACTACACTCCAGCAAAAGAAATCAGCCTTAGTGATGTTGAATGTATTAGCGTTACTCACTGCTACCTGAAACACCACTCACTTGTGAATACTAAGCATGATTCTACAGGATAAACTGCTGGGTGTGTGCTAACAGTCTGCTTATGCAGACTGTGTATTTTCAGTTGCAAGAGACATATGCATGGTTACTTCCAAAAAGAACCAGAGAGACACGAAATACATCTCTGACAGCAATTCCTCTGTGCTCACAGACTCATGCTGTGATTTTAGGCAGAAAATGAAATTTGCTTGCCAATTTCAAAGCACACTTACTACTGTTTTCTGTGATTTTAGGCAGAAAATGAAATTTGCTTGCCAATTTCAAAGCACACTTACTACTGTTTTTTCCTCCAAGTTTTAAGTACTCTAACAGTCGCATACATTTTCATTACAGTTTTCAGATACAGAAAAGAGCACATGTGCAAACAGCTTTTTGAGACCATGAACATGTGTGACCTTGGTGACTGACTACACTCCAGCAAAAGAAATCAGCCTTAGTGATGTTGAATGTATTAGCGTTACTCACTGCTACCTGAAACACCACTCACTTGTGAATACTAAGCATGATTCTACAGGATAAACTGCTGGGTGTGTGCTAACAGTCTGCTTATGCAGACTGTGTATTTTCAGTTGCAAGACACATATGCATGGTTACTTCCAATAAGAACCAGAGAGACACGAAATACATCTCTGACAGCAATTCCTCTGTGCTCACAGACTCATGCTGTGATTTTACGCAGAAAATGAAATTTGCTTGCCAATTTCAAAGCACACTTACTACTGTTTTCTGTGATTTTAGGCAGAAAATGAAATTTGCTTGCCAATTTCAAAGCACACTTACTACTGTTTTTTCCTCCAAGTGTTAAGTACTCTAACAGTCGCATACATTTTCATTACAGTTTTCAGATACAGAAAAGAGCACATGTGCAAACAGCTTTTTGAGACCATGAACATGTGTGACCTTGGTGACTGACTACACTCCAGCAAAAGAAATCAGCCTTAGTGATGTTAAATGTAATAGCGTTACTCACTGCTACCTGAAACACCACTCACTTGTGAATACTAAGCATGATTCTACAGGATGAACTGCTGGGTGTGTGCTAACAATCTGCTTATGCAGACTGTGTATTTTCAGTTGCAAGAGACATATGCATGGTTACTTCCAAAAAAGAACCAGAGAGACACGAAATACATCTCTGACAGCAATTCCTCTGTGCTCACAGACTCATGCTGTGATTTTACGCAGAAAATGAAATTTGCTTGCCAATTTCAAAGCACACTTACTACTGTTTTTTCCTGCAAGTGTTAAGTACTCTAACAGTCGCATACATTTTCATTACAGTTTTCAGAAACAGAAAAGAGCACATGTGCAAACAGCTTTTTGAGACCATGAACATGTGTGTCCTTGGTGACTGACTACACTCCAGCAAAAGAAATCAGCCTTAGTGATGTTAAATGTATTAGCGTTACTCGCTGCTACCTGAAACACCACTCACTTGTGAATACTCAGCATGATTGTACAGAATAAACTGCTGGGTGTGTGCTAACAGTCTACTTATGCAGACTGTGTATTTTCAGTTGCAAGAGACATATGCATGGTTACTTCCAAAAAGAACCAGAGAGACACGAAATACATCTCTGACAGCAAATCCTCTGTGCTCACAGACTCATGCTGTGATTTTATGCAGAAAATGAAATTTGCTTGCCAATTTCAAAGCACACTTACTACTTTTTTCTGTGATTTTAGGCAGAAAATGAAATTTGCTTGCCAATTTCAAAGCACACTTACTACTGTTTTTTCCTCCAAGTGTTAAGTACTCTAACAGTCGCATACATTTTCATTACAGTTTTCAGATACAGAAAAGAGCACATGTGCAAACAGCTTTTTGAGACCATGAATATGTGTGACCTTGGTGACTGACTACACTCCAGCAAAAGAAATCAGCCTTAGTGATGTTGAATGTATTAGCGTTACTCACTGCTACCTGAAACACCACTCATTTGTGAATACTCAGCATGATTGTACAGGATAAACTGCTGGGTGTGTGCTAACAGTCTGCTTATGCACACTGTGTATTTCCAGTTGCAAGAGACATATGCATGGTTACTTCCAAAAAGAACCAGAGAGACACGAAATACATCTCTGACAGCAATTCCTCTGTGCTCCCAGACTCATGCTATGATTTAACGCACAAAATGAAATTTGCTTGCCAATTTCAAAGCACACTTACTACTGTTTTCTGTGATTTTAGGCAGAAAATGAAATTTGTTTGCCAATTTCAAAGCACACTTACTACTGTATTTTCCTGCAAGTGTTAAGTACTCTAACAGTCGTATACATTTTCATTACAGTTTTCAGAAACAGAAAAGAGCACATGTGCAAACAGCTTTTTGAGACCATGAACATGTGTGACCTTGGTGACTGACTACACTCCTGCAAAAGAAATCAGCCTTAGTGATGTTGAATGTATTAGCGTTACTCGCTGCTACCTGAAACACCACTCACTTGTGAATACTCAGCATGATTGTACAGGATAAACTGCTGGGTGTGTGCTAACAGTCTGCTTATGCAGACTGTGTATTTTCAGTTGCAAGAGACATATGCATGGTTACTTACAAAAAGAACCAGAGAGACACGAAATACATTTCTGACAGCAATTCCTCTCTGCTCACAGACTCATGCAAAAATCACCACATACATCCCCTCTCAAACTCATAACTCACCTTTAAAATTAGTTAGTTGAGAAAGAAATGTGGCACTCAAACAGCAGACTATCAGAGTCAGAATATCAGAGCTGTACACCTCTCTCCTCTAAGCAGAACCAATTAATGGCAATGTTTCCCTCTCTTTTTTCACACATATACATGTTAATTACAAATCTCAGTGCTTCCCACTTTTTTTTAAATGAAATCATACATTTCTATTGGTTGAAAACTTCAACCCTTTTCCAAATGTACCCTTCCCCAACTTGACTTCTGCTTGCTACCATAGCAACAGCTCATGGAACACTGCTGTGAGGAGAGAGGTCAGAAGTTCACCACACAATGTTTCAAATCGAAAGACCAAGAGTGCTTCACCTGTCCAACCTAACAGCAAATCCAAACTATTCTTCTGTGGGAACACAATTTTCTGAACCAATACAAAACATGCTTCTAAAAATGTACACATACAGCCTACTTTTTACTGTAAAAAGATTTGAATCAGCCAATGAGTTCTTTTTATTTAAAAAAAATATGTATGCCTCCATTTTCAAACTGTCTTTCATTTCATATTGCCATTCTATTGAAAGACACCTTCTGAGTGCATCCAGATCTCCTTGAAAGATGTTCACAGTGTGGATTGTAGGTCACAGCTATGTCTTCTGGAGTGAAAAGTATGCAGAAAACAGAGGTATGGTGAGAGACCTTGCTTTGCCAAATGTAGACATTAAATTGATTGGTCAGAGAGGGTTAAAGTGGCACCAATTATTGCCTTTGGTGAAAACCTTTCAACATCTCCCACAGCCTAACCTTATTATTGTGCACTATGGTGGAAATGACCTAGGCACTTTAACTGGTGTAGGTCTGGAAATGCTTATTAAGGACACCTTTGTGCAATTGATGTCGCTTTTTCCTCAATCTGCCTTTGTATATTCTAACATATGCCAAAGGCAAAAGTGGAACTGGTCCAACCAATTTTGTCCGCAGATTGACAAAGCAAGAAAGCACGTCAACAAATCTGTTTCTGCTTTCCTCAGAGACTATGGTATGGGTTCTATATACCACAACAACTTGCGTTACAACATGCAAGACATTTATAGAGGAGACGGTGTACATTTCAATGATGAAGGGAACAGAGTCTTCCTCTTGAACTTTAGACTCTGCATCGGTACTTACTTGTAGGAGCCAAAAAACACTCAATGAACACAACGGCTCTTTTTAGAGCCCCCTAATATCTTAACACTTAAATTTGTTTTTTTCTTCTTTTTTTTTATTTTCTACCGTACGCGTACGGTAAGCTTACCGTACGCGCACCCCGTGATTTAAAAAAAAAAAATTTAATGTATTTTTCATACTTTTATGGCCTTCTTGGACCCCCTGACAAACGCTGGGGGGTCTGCAACTCTCTTCGTTGCCCCCTTTCCACGTTCTCCTCCTTTTTTTATCAGTGTGAGACACACAAAATGGAGGCCGACACTTCCTGATTTCGACCGATTCGAATGTTTACAGTCATGTAACCACCAATCAGAATTGACCTCACGCATGGCAGCGTGCGCGTACGGTAAGCTTACGGCACGCGCTCGGAGTGCGCTTATAGATATATATATTGATTTAAATGCTATTTTCTCAGCAAATACTGAACACATTTACACCAGACCTACAAAAGGCACATCTCTGACCTGAGGACTACCTCTCTGCCAAATTTCAAGTAATTCTGTTCAGCCGTTCTGGCTGTAGCTTGGACTAAAGGTCCTATGGAAAAATGCATGGGGAAAATACGTTTTGGGACACCCCCTTTTTCTCAGCCCCCGCTTGACGAATCCCCCCGAGACTTTCAGGGTAGGAGCGGAGCGGAGCGCCCCACCTATTTTGAAACTTTCGCCAGGATTCGTCAATCTGCGCCAAAGTTATTCAAAATAGAATGTTGCGGATTTCCTATGGAAACACGGTCCTAACTATAACTACCTGCTGGCGACTGCCAGTAGGTAATATATATATTATTACCTATTGGCAGTTGCCAGTATGTAGTTATAGTTAGGACCTAGTTACCATAGGAAAATGGCAACATTCTATTCACAATAACTTTGGCGCCGATTGATGAATCTTCGTGAAATTTTCTAAACTGATTCTTTGTTGAGATCAGCTCCTATGTTGAAAGTTTGGGGGTGATTCATCAAGGGGTGCCGAGAAAAAAGGGGGGTCCCATAACATGTTTTTCCAATGTTAATTTCCATAGGAAACTTTAGACAAGGCTACAGGTCGAACGGATGAAAGGAATTACCCCAAATTTGGCAGGGAGAAGGGTCTTGGTTTAGAAAGCACACTTTTGTTTATTTGGTGTAAATCCATTCAGTAGTTTTTGAGAATTATCGAAATTTACAGATATTGATATTTGGGAATCCTGCTATCTGATTGGCAGAGGCGTTACGAGCAGGAGCTTGCTGCTAATTGGCTGCGAGCGCTGCAAGCGTTTGCAACTAGAAAGTGTTGGCTGCCATTCTGTGATTCCGTTGAAGCGAGTAAGGGGGAAAAAGGGCGAAAAATGTGGGAAAGAGGAGGGTAGGAGCACTGTAACCTTTGTGGGTGTTTAGGGTGTGCTATAGAGGGGGTGCGAAGTAAACTAATTATACCTACCGGTTTGAATGTTGTAGGCTACGAACATTAAGTGAGGTATTGGCTAGTGTGTGATGTTTCTAAGGTGAGCTTGTGCGCGACTCGAGGATTAAAGCGTGAGCCCACACTGTGTGTCTTATGCTGTGAATTCATGTGCCCTGGCCGTTGCAGTACAGTTGTGGAAGTAGTGTCAGCATGTGTTTATACCTACTAGGATGAACTACTGACCCGTAGTGGTGTGAAAGTCCTGGGGTACGGAATATATGTGCGGTATTGTCTAGGGTCTCATGGAAGGAGGATGTGTTGGCCGCCATTTTGTTATTCTGTGGAAGCGAGTAAGGGGAATAAAGGGTGGAAAAGGTGGGAAATAGGAGGGTAGGAGCACTGTAACCTCTGTGGGGTGCTTAGGGTGTGCTATAGCGAGGGTGCAAAGTGAACTAATCATACCTACCAGTGTGAAAGTGCCAGGCTACGAAACTTAAGTGAGGTATTGCCTAGAGTGTGATGCTGCTAAGGTGAGGTGGTGCGGGACTCGGGGATTAGAGCGTGAGTCTAAATTGTGTGTCTTATGCTGTGAAGTCATGTGCCGATTATGACGCAGTGGTGGCAGCCTTGAACAGGTATTTTGACCCTCAAATTAACCACAATTTTGAGAAATTCAAGCTCCGCCAGGCAAGGCATGGGGAGACGGAATACATTGACGTCTTCTATGCATGGCTACGAAAGTTGTCGAGCTCATGCATGGTCCCTGACCAGCGGGAGAAAAACAGGGCGCAAATCGTACAGGGCTGCAAATCGGTCACGCTGCACTGCCTGAAACTCTGGCAGCCAGGAATATCGCTGGATGAGATCCTGGTGCTCGCAAGATCGCATGAGCTGTCGAATGCACGAGCAGACAAAATGGAAGCGGCCCTTAACTGACACCCAAACACCTTAGGCTATAAAGGAGGAGAGAGTAGAGGCCACTCAGAGACGCCCAGCAGTGCCTCGAGGGGGCAGGAGGCCTTTCGCACAGTGGGACGGCGGCAACTGCGGCCTTGAACACCAGCTGGTTGCCCTGTGTTTCACAAGGGTAAAGACCTGCTCATGGTGTGGGAAGCGTAACCACTTTGCTAAAGTGTGTCAGAGTGGGAGAACAAGAACCAATGGCTCGAGAGAGCAAGGAGTGTCGACAGCCATCAGACAGCTGTTGCTGGAAGACCCACGGGGCAAACAGACGCCACCCTGACTGGGTATGGGCTGGACATAGATGATGATGACGTCTTTGTGGTATCGTTCATCTGCAGGGATGGTCAATGCAGTCGACGCCTCCCATGTGCTCCATCACAGTGGCAGGGTCCACAGTCAAGGCACTCATAGACACCGGAGCTCTGGTGAATGTCATGGACAGCGAACAGTACGAACGACTGTTCCCACGAGCACCACTGTCACCCTCGAAAGCAAAAATCTATACGTATGGAGGCACTGAGCCGCTTCCCCTGCGCGGTGTCATTGAAGTTGAAGTGGCCATCGAAGGGTGCCACCTCCACACGTGGTTCCACATCACCGAAGGGAAGAGATGCACGCTCCTCAGCTGCCACACGGCAGAAGACCAAGAGTTGGTTTTCTTTGCCAACCAGGTTCATGACTTACACGCCCACGACATCTTCAAAGAGTTCCCCATGCTGTTCAAAGAGCTTGGCTTCCTCAAGGGAAAACTATTCAAACTGCACATTGACCCCTCCATCAAACCAACTGCAATCCTGTACCGGAGAGTGCCATTTCACCTACGCCCTCAGGTGGAGGAAGAACTGCGGAAGCTAGAAGAGCTGGGGGTGATCCAGAAGGTTTCGGGCCCCACCCCGTGGGTGTCTCCCCTGGTTGTCGCTCCTAAGCCAAAACAACCCGGAGCCATTCGACTGTGTGTGGACATGTGACTTCCTAATCTGGCAGTAAAGCGGGAGCGACACCTCATGCCCACCATAGATGACATTGTGGCAGATCTTAATGGGGCCAAGTGGTTTACAAAACTAGACCTCAACGGCGGTTACCATCAACTGGAGCTTCACCCAGAGAGTTGAAACATTACTATGTTCTCTATGCACGTGGGGTTACGGAGGTATAAGAGGCTGAGCTTTGGGGTGTCGTCCGCCGCGGAGGTGTTTCAGGATGCCATCTGCGAAACACTCTCAGTGTTACAAGGGGTTATCAACCTAAGTGATGACATTCTGGTGTTCTCGGAAACTCTGGAAGACCACCACTTACACTTGAGGAACACACTCCAGTGGTTTGCAGACAGTAGGCTGACCCTTCAACAAGCCAAGTGTTCGTTCTATCAGGAGTCGGTAGAATTGTTCGGCTACATCTTCTCGTGGAACGGCCTCCAAATGGACCCCAAGAAGGCGGCACCCACATCGCACACAGAGGTCCGCAGTTTCCTGGGCATGGTCACTTATTGTGGATGCTTCATCCCCAACCTGGCGTCCCTCGCTGAACCTCTTCGAAGACTCACGAAGACTGGAACACTGTGGGAGTGGACGCAAAGGAGGACACAGCGTTCCTTGCTGTCAAAGAAGCCCTCAAGGGCAAGACAAAAGAGAAAGGACAGGGGAACCCTACTCACTAACGGAACCAGGGTAATGTTTATATAAAGGGAAACAACGGTTCCTGTGGACTCATAAAAAATGATTCAAGCAATATAATTTGCACAATCGCAATAAAAAGAGGGTAGAATAATGTCAGAGGGCAAGGAACCACCAACACATTTGTACAATTATGACTTGTTTTATAAACACAACAGACTTATTATATACATTGTTTAAATTTACAATAGAACAGATATTTGTGCACTGTGTCCCAAAGTGAAAAATGGAACCTAATCGTAAGTGACAGGGTGTAAATTTATATACAAGGTGTCCATAAATCTTAAAAGGCGACCATTCTTGTATAATTTCTTTGTAAACAGCTACTGTATATAATAATACGTGGGCAATGGTTAGCTCTTTCAGCTTGTTGATGGCGTTTCGACACTCTATCAGTATGGGGTCTCCTCAGGACTAGTGATGCAGGGACATCTGGATTGCTTAATGCGCAGCCTTGTGAACTAGTGATGTGCCACAAGTGAGAAGTGAAAGGGTATTACTCACAAGAGGACCCAGTACTCAGTGTGAGGAAAGGCTGGCAGTCAGGGGTGCGGTTTGGCCGACCGGCTCTTTACATCAATTCGCTATAGCCATAGCGGTATGGATAATCCCTGGTAAGTTCTGGAAACAGTTACAATGCACTGTGTCGGTCTGGATGATATTCTGTGCGCGATGAACCACAGCATCTGTATTGCCAAGCTGCGTGAGCCAGCTTCAAGGACGGTACAAGGACAAGACGGTCATGGCCTACTTCCAGTCCAGCAGATGTACTGAAGTGGTCGTGGATGCCAGCCCGGTGGGACTAAGGGCTGTTCTCCTTCAGGAAAAGTCAGCAAAAGAGTGGGCCCCAGTAGCCTACGCAAGCAGAGCTCTGACAGAGACCAAGAGGCGGTATGCCCAGAGCGAAAGAGCGGCGTTGGCGATTAAGTGGGCATAAAAGAGTGCACGGGGTCCCACTGAGGTAATTTGTTAAGCCTCGGAATATCTTCGGGTGATGGGATATCCAAAGATATTAGAGAAGATGCCTCACTTACTTATTGTGACATGCTTCATCATAGGCATTTTTCCATACCCAGGTAAGATGGTACTACCTGGGCAGACTTAACCAAAGATGTTATGGGAGTTCTTATATAAAAAATGTTAACTGACCATACAGGGAACCAGTTGAGAGATGTAACATGGCAGCTGGCAGGGCGAGAGATATAGGTTCTCCGGTGGTAACTGTACTTGACAAATGTGTGACTACAAGACAGCACCTTAACTCCTGACCCAAATAGTGCATATTAGCGATAACCAGTAGAAAAACTACTGGAAAACAGAAAATACAGGTGAGCGCACTAGGCCTCATATTTGCATGTAATACGTGCTGATTTTAAAGCAGGGACACCTAGAAGTAGAGATTCTAGCCCTGAAGAAGGCCCCAGAGCCGAGAAGACTCAAGTTGCACGCGGAAACATGTTGGCATTTTGATGTGGGTAAAACTGAATTAGTAGTTGTTGGAAGTGGGGGTCCTTATCGCTTACTTCCGCCACCAAATGCTGGAGGTGGGAGTCCCTGACCCCTCGCTTCAATGTTAGGCAAAGTAAGGACACCATCTGAGATAGCCCTGCTCACCCCCTTAGTAGCTTGGCACGAGCAGCCAGGCTTATCTCCAAGGCACGAGTGTACAGTATGTGCAACCACGCTCACAGTAACCCCATGCTGTCACCACAAATAGACTTCACACGAGTTTTGATAAAATAAGTATAATCTTTATATAAGAAATTATACGATACGACCACACGATACAAAATCAACATATAAGAATGGGTAGCATTCTTTCCGGTAGGTTGGTAGGTTCTAATCCCAACCACCGCTTCTAACCAACAGTTAAGCTCACTTATAACCATATTGAAAAGGTTAGGCCAGTCGTATTGTTGGAATCACACATGTTGCAAAAGGAAACAAATACTGCAATGCGTAACAATATTCTCTTATACTGTGCAACAGAGAAACAATGCCATGCGAAGCACCAAAGTCATGTACTTTGCAATTGAGGAATGATGCAATGCGTATTACCACCAGGATGCCCTGTACGAGGAGGAAACAAAGCAATGCGTCACGCTACAATCCCGTACGGTGCAATGAAGAAATAATACACTGTGCCACGTTATAATCAAATACTGTGCACTGAAAACATAATGCAATGCGCCACGTTACAATCAGATACTGTGCACTGAAGAAATAATGCAATGCGCCACGTTACAATCAGGTAACCTGCAAGGGAAACATCAACGCAGTGCGTAGCGCACCAAGCATGTAGTTCGTCAGGCACAAATGAGGTCAGGCGTCATACGCCAGTTCGATAGTTCGTTAGCAGCAATAATGCAAAGTGTAATGCAACAGTTTTAGGTGTTCCGTTAACAGTGCCCCCGCTATGGATCAAATGATGACACAAAAGTACTGCTTCCCACTCCGGCCCCAGTACTGCCCCTCCTTGGGTCAGCACGGGCCGGGATCTGAGCCGAAGCCATGGTTCGCGCAGAGGACAGAAGTGGGAGGCCGAGAGAGTGTCCCTCTGGGCCCGCACCCCACCCCAGGTGTTGATCCACGTTACCTGGGAGGGCGCAACCCCACTCACTTCCCCAACGTCAGCGATTTCGGCCTTGATCCAGAACTCCGTCACGGGTTGCGGTGGACTTGGGCTATCGGCTCAGCTCTTCTGGGGCTGCTGGTCCGGGCCGCCTCTGGTTTACTCCGAGGGCTTAATGACTTGGCCCTACTTCCGGCAGTCTCAGTCCACACCGAGATCCGCCCTCAGCACTGTGGAGACTTTACTTCAAATTTGGTGTACACCCTACCAAGGCACTCCTCACCAGCACCTCAGGGTGCACTTCGACACACACACTGCACGTCCGACTGCCTCTTCTCTGGTGCTCACGATGACCCGGCGCTCTTCACCAACGCCCCGCTTGCACCTCGACATGCACCTTGCGTGTCTGAGTCTCACCTCTTCTACCAGTGCACACGATGTCCAGGCACTCTTCGCCAATGCCCTGGTTGCACCATGACACGCACTCCGCGCGTCCGACACTCACTTCTTTTTTTGGTGCACACGATGCCCAGGCGCTCTTCACCAACGTCTTGGCCTGCACCACGACACGCACCCAGTGCGTCAGAGACGTAGCTTACTCCTGCAAGCCCACAATCACAAGGCACAACATTTCTGAGGGTCTCAAGCTGCAAAAGCACGCGCACACCACATTGCTTGGGACTTCTTAGGAAACTTTTATGATCCTGTATTTCCAAACAGGGAGTCAGCTCACCGTGGACCCTTGGGGTTACAAGACACAGCACAAAGCACAGTCTTCTTCAACCAGAGGGACCCAGCTCCTCCAAGCACATTCCCAATAGCCTCTCCCTTAGTTAGAACAGCAAACTGTAGTCCAGCCCCAGATCACAAAGCAAGGATTGGTCTTTCCACAGCAGTCTCTTCAGTTGCTCCTTCTATAACAGAGGTTCCTCTTGACCACAGAATGGGTCCAAGCCTTTTCAGTCTCAATCCATATCTGTTTCATTCCAAAGTTCTGGGGTTTCAGCTCTCATAGTTATACCCCTTACTGTCTTTGAAGTTTGTTTGTGCTCAGGGGTTCCTGGCCCCTCCCTAAATCAGTTCTGGGTGTCTCCCTCCCAGTGTCACCTCTCTCCCTTTGATACTGTGGGTCTGGATCCTTAATCACTCAGCAGGAGATGGGTCAATTGGTTTATAGCACCAGCCCATGCCTTTTCATCTCCCGGGCTTCTCCTCCCCCTACTCTCCAGATGCAGGGCAGCCTGGTGCCATCTCAACCCCCTCCCTGGGTCAAGACCTCTCCCAGCTCCTCTCACCTTTCAGTTCCAGACAGACAATCCACATTTCAGCAGAGACACACAGAAATACTTAAAGCACAAAACTCAGACACTTTCTGAAAGAGTGGTTTCTGAACACACAGTGACAAAACCACCTTCACAGAAAGATGTGTTATGACACTGTGAGTTCATACATACTAAACTTCACCTCTCCATTATAAACTGACAGGAAACGAGGCTAACAAACACAACACCCAGCCTCCCCCATTCTGTCCTAGGGGCAGGATGGCCTTTCACCAGTGAAAATGAAATGGAGTGCTTTTCACTATCAGAACATAACACACACCTCAGTATTTGTTTTGCCTTTTACCTACACTGCACCCTACCCAGGGGTTACCTGGGACCTACCACAGGGGTGCCCAATGTGTATGTAAAAGGGAAAGTCAGGCCTGACAAGTGGTTGCACTTGTCAGGGCAACATGCTAATTTAGCACACTGCGCGCAGGCCCAACGCTGCAGGCCTGAGTTCACTTCTCTGCGCGCCTTTGAATTACTAGCCCTTGCATACACAGTGCACAACACTAGGGACTTTACTATTAAGGCAAGCATACCAATCCTGGCCAACCAATCACCATTACATTTTACACAGGGAACCCCTGTACTTTGACACTCATTAGCAGTGGCAAAGTACCCAAAGCATCTAAATTGGCAACTCTATGTCAGGAAAATGGTCTAGGGGAAAAGCAAAAAGTTTAGGGAACTTTAGCCAAAAAGGCCAAGTCCTACAGTAGTGTTCAGAAAAACCTCTATTTTGGATCACGTTTTTATTTAGTACCTCAGGTACCCTATGAATAAATGCATTGTTGGGGTATACCTGTAGGTATTTTTCATATCACTCATCTGGTTCCCTGCATGGCCAGTTAACATTTTATATAAGAACTCCCATAACATCTTTGGTTGTGTCCGCCCTGCTAGTACCATCTTACCTGGGTGTGGAAAGAGGCCTATGATGAAGCATGTCATGATAAGTGAGTGAGGCGTCTTCTCCAATATCTTTGTATATCCCATCACCCGAAGATATTCCGAGGCTTAATAAATTACCTCAGTGGGACCCCGTGCACCCTTTTATCCTCTCCTTTTGTTGTTTTTTCTTTGCCTGGATATCCATAACGGATGTACAGACACCAGCAGTTGCTTTTTTGGGATGCAATTGTACCTGGGAGACTGCAACTGATCTGCTTCTCTCACTCTCTTTTGTGAATGAGAGATTAAGTGGGCATGCCATCACTTCCATCTGTACCTCTTCGGGCAGGGATTTTGTGGCATAATGGATCACAAGCAGTAGATCCCCCTCTTCGCGGGCACTGCCAGGTTGGCACCTCCCCGAATTGAAATTGGCAATCCAGGTGCAAGCCTACCAGTTTGAAGTGGTGTTCAGCCCTGGTGTCAACAACCCGGCCGACTTCCTGTTGTGACACCCGGTCAAGATTGCGCCGGCAGGACCGGCCACAGATGAAGATCACACAGAGGAGTTTGTCCGGATGGTGTCCCAAGAAGCTTGCCCTAAAATGTTTACGCGGGAAGAGATAGGGAACGCCACCTCAGCCGATGAAGGTCTATCCAAGGTGAAGAGAATGCTGCTCGACCGCAGCTGGCTGCATTTCCTTGATGGAGCTCGGGCCTTGACAGAGGATGAAAGGATTATGCGCCAACATCTATGGAGGGTTCGCGGCGAGATAAGCGAAGGTGCGCACGGAGTAGTTTTACGTGGCTCCATGATAGTGATTCCCCAGAGCCTGCAGAGGAGAGTGGTCGACATGGCACACGTGGGACACCAGGGGATAGCCAACACAAAAGCCCATCTCCGGAACAAAGTATGGGTCCCTGGTATGGACACTCTGGTGGAAGACACCATTCGTACCTGCCACTCTTGCAACATCACCAGCGGGGACCCGGTTCCCCACCTGTTCATCGCGGAAGAGCCATGCCAAGACCCGTGGACTCAAGTCAGCATTGATTTTGGATCATTCCCATATGGGCGGAACACACTGGTCCTCATCGACTCCCACTCGAAATTCCCGATTGTGGAGGTAGTGATGTTCAACCGCGTTTCCCCATGTCAAGGTCACCCTGGACCGAATCTTTGCAATGATGGGGTTTCCCGCAGAAATCAGATCGGACAATGGGCCACCCTTCAAGGGTAGAGAATTCCAAGAGTATCTGGCGTCCCATGCCATCAAGCATCACAAGATCACTCCACAGGGGCCGCAAGCCAACGGAGAGGTAGAACACTTCATGCGGTCCCTGAACTATGCTATGCGAACTGGAGTAGAGAGAGGGGAAGATGCGGAATACTGCCTGCAACAGTTTCTGAGGGCATATCGTCAGACACCACACTGCACAACATGATGTGCTCCCCTGCATCTGCTGTTTCGGAAGGCTCTCCAGGATAGTATCCCCACTGACCAGTTGTGGTGTCCACAAGATCTGGATCAAGCTGCTGCACAAGCACAGAGAGCAACTTCTAACAAAAAGGAGAGCCGAGCCCGAAACGCACAGGTGACGAAAATCCGAGTGGGAGACTGCATCATAGTGAAAGACCGGTATCCTGGATGGAAGTACCGCACTCCGTACGAGCCAGAGGTGTGGAAAGTCACGGAGGTGTGGGGAACCATGGTCTCTGCCCGGTGTGGACACTGCACAATTGCAAGAAATATCTCCTGGTTTAAGAAAGTGAGAACCGCACCCAGAGGAGAGGGCGGAGGTGACGTCGGAGGTGCAGAAGACAGAGAAGAGGCAGTGTCATCGCCCAACCCCCCAGGAGTAGGTGGTGACAACTCGTCAAGGCAACCAGAGCAAAACACGTCCGCTGGGGAAGAACACGTCCGCTGGGGAAGAACCGCCAAGAGTTGTCCCGAGCCAACCACCCCCTGAAGGTAACATGGCCGAGGCAGGGGATGCTAACAACTCCCGGAGCCAGGGGTATGGTCTCTGGCCGAACCCTGTCACCAGTCAGAGACTCAGAGACTTTGTATGCTGCATGCCCTAAGTTTGGACTTATAGAAGTGGGGCAGCTTTGTGTCTAAAGAAAAGGAGGGATGTAGTGACAGAGCCACCTGGCCGCACTATACAATGTTGCTAAGACGCACCCACCTGGAGGGCCTGCAGGCATAAATAAAGGGGCGCATGTCCGCTCGTGGTCTTGGCCCATATGCTATTACTGTGTGCATGTCATTATTAGTATGGTTACCCCTAGGCCTCATCTTGCGTCTCGGTGGAGTCTCCTGACGACCACCAGACATCACAATAGGGACTAAAAACAAAGGCTTTAGGTGACGTGGTACTATTGACTATGTAATAATGTTTATTTTACCGGGATATTAAAGTATGGTGGTCACAGTAAAAAACTGGTCTGGCGGCAAACCTAGTAGAAACGCGCTATGATGAAGATTTATTCTCCTTCATTTATACTTGTCCCTACATTTTTAATATATAAATGTGTGTAAAGAGAGTGAAGATATGAATATGAAACATAAAAACCTTATAGATAAATTGGACTAGTTTATCACTGTGTCACTAAGTGAAAAAGTTTGAAAAAGTTAATATTAATTTAATTATACATCATTTTAATAAACAGCTGCAAAAGTAAAACATATGGCAGCGATGGGATTCGAACCCACGCCTCCAGAGAGACTGGAGCCTAAATCCAGCGCCTTAGACCGCTCGGCCACGCTACCTTCTCCTATCACTCTAGAATCCGCTTCATTAGGAGCAGAGTCCAACCCGCGTCATGTACGCTTAAATTGGATTTTAAGTTACCAACATTCGAATGGCAAATGAAAGAGTTTGTTTAACACAGTGTCATCCCTGGTAGCCGCTATTGGAGAGCGCACACAATTTTCCTCGTAACAACATTCGCTACTGATTGCTTTGTGCACGGTGCTGGTAAGAGAGCCAGTAAGAGCTATTGTTGAATCAGAAAACAAGGAGCAACCATGCCAGCTACCGATTGCCGGTAAGGCCAATCAGAATAGCAGTTAGAACTGGACAACAATAAGTAACCCAATTACAACCAGCGTCACAGCGGATTACCCGCAAACTAGTTTACGAGCTGGCTTGCCTTCGTAGAGATGGCGAGCCAGAACGCTTTAGTTTTAGCCAATCGTGAGTGAGCCAGGTGTGAGAAAAAGCGGAAGTAGCGTATTTAAACCTGCGGGCCTGTAGCGTTCTGTTGGTTTGGGTTATGCTGTGTTGTAGTTTTCTCGTCGCGTTGAGTTAATGATTTTAGGGGTGGGAGTCGCGGAACGGGAAATGAAGGAGGGCGAGTGGTGGTTTTCGAAAATGTTTAGTGTTTAGACAGTAAGGAGGCATAACTTTCTGGCTTTTAGGTTGCAAATGTTAGATTTTTCCACGTTTTCTACGTGTTAATGTATGCTGTACTGGGCAAAAAATAAAAATAAATACTTTAGTGTTCCGTAAATTGTGGCAAAGGTGTAACGAAATGGGAGCGGGGCGGTATCATGAAATTGGGAATGTGGCGGTCATTTCTACGATTTATATTTAAAAGAAGGGCAACTTATTATGGCAATGAGGGCAAATGAAACAGTAAAGCTGTTCAGGGTTGCCTAACTGGTCACACACATGCTGCATTTTAACATATCTTGCGGGGAAAGGCGACTGCTGCCGATATCTTTGTGTGGTCTGCAGTTTTCAGGGGATAATCGCGCTAAAGTTATTTCTGGTGGCTAATTCACTTGTTGGAGAGATATATAACTTTGTATAGACATTATTTTGATACATAATTGTGTACGTTTTTGTGCATTTTATACTATTTGTGCATTGTTTACGTAGTGCAGAATATGAATCTACTCTCGAATTCACGTTTATACTACCATATTGCCTTTGCAACAATGTTGCTTTTGCCGGTTAAAATGCGTTTTTCTTTACTTATGGTAACTGGGCCTCACACCTAGGCCCTAAAGCCATCTTGTTTAAAATGAATGTCCCAGTCAAAGTATGTTTTTTCTGTTGCGCACACAGTGAACAAATCCATGTTCGTTTTCTATTGACGCTGCTTTCGAAGGAAGACTGTAGCATGGGCTCACTATTGTAACTTTCTTCTAGGTCCTATCCGCTTGCCCACGGAATTGCATCCATTCATAACAGTTCACTGTTTTTGTAGCTAGTTTGTTGTGGTATCTCTGGATAACATTAGATCAGAATGGCCAGTACAGACATCTGGGCCTTAGTGGGTTAGTGCTTGGGTGATAAAGCTGTATGTTGCCTTTTAATTCAATATTCTTGATAATATTGTATTTCTTGTGCTCACCTCATGATAACTCTAAACTTTCAATGCTAGTTTGAGAATATATATTAAACTCTTTATTTTAGGGGTGAACAGAGAGGTCCTATGAGACTTCTCATATGCTGGCTGCCCAACTTCTTACTGATTTTGCTGCACACTTGGGACATGGTACATTTTTATTTTTACCTACTACTCTGTATTGTTGAGAGCCTTTATGGAAATGATTATATGCATCTGCATTTTAATTATCCAGTATTGTACATTTTGAATTTTTTAATACATTCTTTGAAGAATTCTTTTTGCCATCAAGCTCACATCAAGCCATTCCTTTCTTAGTTGACTTTATTTGTGTTAAGTTGATTTGCACCATATTTTGTGACACCTTGCCTAATGAATTTGAGGTTTAAAACTGTCCAGACCCACCCATTTATGGGCTTGCTGTGTTGAGGTGTCGTTTGGGATGGAAGTTTTTAGTAATACCCTGCACCTACTTTGTTATAAGGTGGTTTAGTAAACTCATTCCTGGGAGAAACAGACAAAAGCAGCACATCGCTTAATAAGGCAGTATTATGGGATACATACTTCTATAGGATACCAAACCCAGTTCAGGCTGTAAATTACCGGACTTGTTTAATGCTGCAGCGTGGCACTGCTTAACAAGAAGAGACAGAAAAGAGATGAATGCAGAACAAAATATGGAAAACAGACAATATAAACAAAGGCATCGAGCCTGAGAGAGTAGAAGAAAGGAAAATACTCATTAGAAGGAAATGGGATTAAATGATGTAAAAGTTAATCAAGTTGGGGGGTGGGAGGGAAGAGTAATGGATGAGAAAAGGGAAATGAGAAAAAGCAAGAAAGGAAACCGAAGTAATACGCTTTGACTTGTATGTAATAAAAATGTTCAACTCTTTATTAACAAACTCTGAACTGGTATGGTAAGTTGTTCTATTAAACATATACAATAGTAAGCCTGCCACCTTACTGATATCTCACTGCCCTGCAATGAAGTTTTATGCCCAAAAGCATAGTAATCCTGTATTTTATTATTTTTGAAAATATAAACCTAAAGTTGCAAACACAAGAAGTAATAACAAACATTTGAGGTCTGTCTAAATAATTTGGAAATAAGTATGAAAGCAAAAGGAGGCATACATGGAATGATACACATGAACTCAGAATTTTAAACAAATTATTTTTAACCTAAAAACTCTTGGCTCATCCAGAATTGCAAAACGTTAAATTGCATTCTTTACCAGATTGCAGCCCTAGTGCTAAGTATCTGTGTTGTGATGCCAGAATTCACATTTTAATCTACGCCTTTATTGAATTTTGGAGTAATTCAAAATGGATAAATAATGACACGACAATGAAGAAACCAAGGGGAATGGTGGGTTTAGAGGGTGTGCTATTTTATTGTATTATATTTGGTCAGTAATACAGGGCCTCGTTACCAATTCTGAGGCCTAAAGCACTTTTCTCATGAAAAAAGAACAATTGATGGACAGAGTGCTGAACAAGGTCATACATTCACTCCAGTACAGAGAACTGGGCCTAAATCCTTGGTGTTTTTTTTACACTCCATGCCATTCCAGTTAAGACCCAGTTGTATGCAAATCAGTCTTGACACTGTTCCCCCATGGTAACAGTCCAGCCCAAACTTCCAGGCCCTCCTTGGACTGGAAACAAGCATCCAAGGACAGGTTTCGGATTATCACCCCTTATCAGCCAGGCTAGCTTGGCTCCAGTGGCATGAAGAGCATGGGACCCACGTCTGGGCATACCCATCCCACTCGGGGTGACAAATGCAAAAAGAACAATTGATGGACAGAATGCTGTACAATGTCTTACATTCACCACAGTACAGAGATCTGGGCCTAAACTTACCAATTCTGAGGCTTAAAGCACTTTTCTGTTTGGACTGTAGCACTGCATAAATGCAAGGTTGTGCAGTACTTGGATTTTCATCAGTTTCCTCGTCAAAATCGTTGTGTGTAGTTCCTATGGTTAATTCTGAAATGTTGTGGAGAGTGTTTGATGCTAGATCTGTCATACTAAGTCCTTTTCTAGAGATGACCACTATTGTAAATTCTAGAGACCCCCTCCAGCAAATGGTGCCTAATTCTGTTGGCTACCTTCTTTGGCGTTATCAATTCTCATGGTCCAATCACAATAGTAAGCTAAAACCTTTAATGCTTTTACAAAGGAATCCACCGATTCCCTTGCACCCTTGTAAAGAACGTAGGGTTGCTCACAACTGAGTTAACCTTTCCCTATACGACTCCTAACTGTTTCACTACATTCGGACACTCCTCCAATTCTTCTTTCTCACATGGGTTATAATCTGGTAAATGTTCTGACCTTCCACACCCAAATAATATAAAAGGTTTCTCTTTCTATCTGGTTTACATTTCTGGCCATCAATAATGCCTGAATGCACATTAAATGACTTGATCCAAATGCACCACTTCATTGAAGGGTTGCCCGGATCTAGCAAAACAGGAGCAGGTGGTGTAACTATTTGCAACATGGTTCACTACAACTTTTCCAAATATATATTTTTTTAAATGCAACTAAACTAAAAAAAGAAATGACTTACTGCTTAAACTATGGTAACCCACTATACACTCTTCCCTCATATTGACACCACAAAAGCAAAAGTGTGCCAATCTGTTTAATGATCTCTGCACCAATTTTCACTTGTACTACTGAAGCAGGAAAGACAACCTCCTAAAAGCATGCTAATTGCTTTTCACTGAAGACAGCTGGGCATTCTGTGTTTGAGACATATGCATTTAATAATTAGGTTTGCCAGTCGCTGTTTTGTTATGCTACTCTGGTGATGAAGAGCTTGCCGGTCGCTGAGAATATGCAAAACCAGCAATTTAAAGCATGCTGATCCCTGACACTAAGAGTACGGTGTAGATATGATTCGTTCCATGTAGAATAAATTACACTTGGCAAAAAGATCCTTTTATGAAACAAGGTTATATTTCCAGAATGTAAATACAAATGCCCATTAAGATGATGCAGGAGCCTCTGTAGACGCTGCCGTCCAGAACGATAATCCAGTAGGAATGTCGGCTGGTCAACTGCGGAAACCAGGGCAACAACAGAATAACATATAACAATAGTACACACTATGTTTGAGAACTGAAAACAGAACATGTATATGGTTTGCACAAGTCACAAGAGCTTGTGCAAACACTAACATCTCCCTTTCCTAAAAACAAACAAAACAAATGCAACAATATACATTTAAACACAAAAGAAAAATTTAATAAAGCTAATCTTTGTATTTTTTTAGGCAATACAATTTTCCTTCTGTTGCAAATTCCTGTGGAAAGAGTACTAGAAGCACCAATGTCAGGAGCCTTTAGAATATCACAAGCTGCTGATTCTCGAGCTACAGGCCTCATTTGCACTACTTTGTAGATTTCTGGCATCTCTTAACTCTCAAATTGTCATCTTTTTCCTGCTCATTCTAATTAGCAGAATTTGCAAACTGATTCTGGACACCTGTAATAGCACCTCCAGAAATGTCAGACATACAAAAAGACTTATCAATCCCTACATTCCTTGTATTACCACTTTCCTAGAGTGCAGTAAATTCTCTTTTTCTCTCTCTCTCAATAAGCTCTTTTTGAAATGGTTTAATACGGACAACAGCACTCTTGTTCCACCAACCACAGTCTAAGTAAAACAGCAGACCGCAAAACCCTTACAATTTGTGTGGGACCAGAAAAGCTAGTTTCAACTTTTGCCACTTTTTTTGTGTTTTAACTAACACCCACTCTCCTATTTTGATGATTTTTTTTTTTTTATAGAAGTAGTAAATTCCACTTCCGCACCATTCAAAGCCTCTTCATATTGGTGACCAAAATGATATCTAACACAACTATCAACACTAGAATGTATTTTCAAACCTATCTCAACCAAATGTTGATCAGACATATCAATCCAGCTGGGAGCCAGACTGGTCCTTGCATCTCTTCCCCTTAATAGAAAGAAAGGTGAGAAACCTGTGACCAAATGAGAAGTATTAAGATCACTCCAAACTTTTTTCTGTAAGTACAAGCGCACATCTAATTTGGATGCCAAAGCTGTTTGTATGCCCTCTTTAAAAAAAAAACTGTTGTACCTTTCCACTAATGCATTTACCGCTGGAAAATAAAGAGGTGGATTTTCATGTTTACTATTATATTTCTTGAAAAATGCCACCATTTTATATAGACATGAAATGAGTGCCATTTTCAGGAACAAGTATTTTAGGAATCCCTTTACTTTGTTTAAGAAATTTATAACCATTTCCATGGTGGGCATGGAAACAAATTCTTAAGTTATCCATTTGGAATAATAATCAGGGAGCACAAGTAAACATTTCATATCTTGAGGCAGAATATTATATGGTCCCGAAAAATCAATAGGAACTTTGGACCAAGGTTGCTCAGGTAAAAGATTCATGCTTGTCTTCTGCTTGTTTAATTTCCAATGTTTATCAGAAACCAAGTGTTCTGCACATTTATTTACAAATCTCTCTACAGCAACAGCCATGCCAGGTCACCAATATTATTTCCTAAGTTACTTCTTAGTATTGGACATTCCGGAATGACATTCATGTGCAGCACAAATCAACCTGTTTCTCAAACTCTCAGGTGGTACAAATACATTTTGTCTGGTCAGCAAACCATTTTCCAAAGAAGACTGCAGAAATCTTTTCATAAAGTACTAAGATTTTCTGCAAATTTCGCACAGGCAGCCAACCACTGCTTACATATTTATTTACTTCTGATATTACAACATCATTTTCATACGGTGACATCCACTCCTCCTCAGTGACCCATCCAATAGACTGTTTAAACGCATCAAGAAAAGACACAACATACTCCTGCGCACTAGCAAATCATCATCCATTAGAGTCTGTACTAGCATACGAGAGAGACAATCAGCCCTAAAATATTTGCCTCCTGGAATATATGTAACTACAAAGTTGTACTCTTTTTTTTTTTTTTGTTAAATTTAGACAGTAGTTTTACAAGCCTGGCAGAAGCTGTTTCTTAACCATTGCCAATGATTAGGTAAATACAAGATTTATGATCAGTGATAAAAGCAATTTCACCACAGATAGGTCTTTTCCACCACCCATGCACAAGCTAAATCCTCTTTTAATTAAGCTCTAATGAATTTCTGATTTACTTAAAGCACATAAAATAAAGGCTTTTTTGCGTTACTTCCACAAATGTGATTGTGCAAGCACTGCCCCAATCCCAAAGGAACTGGCATCAACAAAAACCCACTTAACAGAACTACATTATCTCTACAATGCTGGAGCAGAATAAAAAATTGGCTAGCATTCGCGCCAAGAATTTTCAATTCTATTAAGGACACGGATGCAAGGATTATGCTTTTTAGTTTATTGCTACCCAAGCAGCCAATAAAAACGTTTTATTATACAAATAAACTACATTTCCCATGATGCGCTCATTACATCATATCCGGTCTGACCCTATAAGAGCCACCATTTCCTTTTCCTGAGCCTCTTTCTTCGCTCGAATTTTAGAACAATAAAAGATTATTCAAGTCCAACTATCTTCCTCCAGCGTGGAAGAGCCATAACAAAAACTGGAACGCTATCCAGCTTCTTCAACCAGAAGTACATCTATTCAGTATTCTTTTTGGAATCTGAAATGAATGAGACGTAGGATAACCCGCAACTTCTGTTAAACACAGTATAAAATACATACGGGTGGGCATTTATTACAGATAGTGTAATATAACCGGGGGGGGGGGGGGGATAATCCTCGCCTCCGTGTCCTTAATAGAATTGAAAATTCTTGGCACGAATGCTATAAAAATGTTTATCCTATTGCAGGACCAGAGGCTTTGGATTATGCTATTTTAACGCTTACCAAAGACCACAGTAGTTAGATCACCCACCGGTTTATAATAAAATTGCTGAAACACAGATTGAGATGACCAATCAGCAGATATCATAATGTCTTGAATGGTTGAACCCAACATAAAGGTTTTGGACGCCATAGCCCCACGCACTGAATGAGCACCAAACACCTGGGTATCCACCCCAACATCTTTCATAACTAGTTTTCGCCATCTCGCTATTGTCGCCGTGGATACTAGTTTGAATGGTTTTTGCAGGGCGTTCAATAGCTGTTTTGAACCTTCTGGTCTCACGGACCATGTACTCTCCTCATATGCCTTCAAGCATTGTACCACACATAATTTATCATTATTAGGAAAAGCATTATACTCTCTTACTTGACATTGTTTTTGTCCTGCTTGTAATGGTAAATTAGACTCCCACTGGAGTATATACTCTACCTGTTATGTCTAGAGCCTTCACATCAGAAGAATGTCTGCAAGCAGAGAGACACAATAGCATAGCTAGTTTTATAGACAATTGTTTTCTAGACAGTTGAGCAATACTGGGCCATTTATCAAAAAGATTAAGCACTAGAGGTACGTCCCATAAACATGAATATTTTGGTTTTGGGGGGGATTAGCTACTCTAATTCCATTAAGCAATTTACACGCAACTCAATGCATGCCTATTGGTTTATCGTCTACCTGCGTATGTTCTACAGAAATGGCAGATATGAAATTGTTAATAGAACAATATGCCAAACCTTCTGAGGCTTTTTCAGACAGAAAATTCACAACTTGAGATACCGCTGCCCCCACAGGATCCATGTGCTGTTTCACCCAACCAACATACCCAGCATTTCCAGGCTGAAGAATATCTTTTTTGAGTAGATGGGGCTCAGGCTTGTCTAATGAATTCAGAAGCTTTGTCTGAAATTCCTGGCATTTCCCATTGTTGCCGGAAAGCCACCTTGCCATCAGTGTCAACTGCCCCAACGTTACTAACTGGTGCAGTTCCCCGTGAGGGCCCTAGAGCAGCGTCTGAGACCAAGGGAGCATCCTGGGAAGGTTGCAACTCAATTCCAACAGAACTGGAAACCACAGTTGCGTTTTCCAAAGCAGCGTTACAAATGTCACTTCTGCCTGTTGTCGTACTGTGTGTGAAGTCACTCAGGGAATTAGGATGAATGGAGGAAAGGCGTAATTGAGATTCCACTCCAAATTCTTGGTAAAGGCGTCCGTCGCTCTCGCCAAGGGGTCTGGTCTCCAGCTGAAGGTCTGCAGCCGTCGATTCATTCGGGATGCAAAAAGATCTATCTCGCAAAGACCCCATACTTCCTGTAACCATTGGGACAGTCGCGGCTGGAGTTGCCAGTCGCTGTAGTCCTTCAGATACCTGGAATTCCAATCCGCTACAGTGTTTGAATGACCCAGAATGTATTCTGCTATCACTAATATCTGATGCTTCAGGCAGTAATGCTAGAAGTCCTTTGCTATTTCCACAAGTAGTGACAACCTCGCACCACCCAACTTGTTGATATATCTCACCGCTGAGATATTGTCCATCCTGAGGAGGATGCAACAACACACTTGTTTGGGGGAGAGAGTTTGTATCGCTAACAACCCTGCTAACAGTTCCAGACAGTTGATGTGAAATGATAGTTCTTGAAGAGACCTTCGACCTCCGGTGGAGATATCTCCGCAATGCGCTCCCCAGCCCCATCGACTGGCATCTGACTCGATAACTATTTCTGGTTGTGAGCCAAATATGGCTCTGCCATTCTAGGCCTCTACGTGACCTAACCACCATTGCATTGCGTCCCTGACTACTTGCGTTAGGGGAACTAGATCTGTGTATGAAAGTCCCTTGCGTAGATGTTGAATCTTTAATCTCTGAAGAGCCCGAAAATGCAGTGGTCCCTGAAATATCGCCTGTATTGAGGATGCCAATAACCCCACTATTATTGCAATCATTCATAGAGATACCACCTGTTTGGATAGAACTGAGGTGATCTCCTTCTTGAGGTCCAATAGCTTTGACTTGGGAAGACTCAATTGATTTGTCTGTGAGTATTACAAATCCCAGGAAACCTATCGATTGGACGGGAAATAAGACTTATTTGGGATCGTTGATCACAAAACCCAGGTTTTGCGCAAGGGAAATCGTCACTTGCAAATGAAGCTTGGCCAATGTTGGGGTATGAGCCATGATTAGAATAGTGTCTAGATACACAATCATGTGAATTCCCTGTGTTCTGAGATGTTCTACGACCAGTTTCAGCACTTTGGTGAAACAACATGGTGCTGAGGAAAGCCCGAAAGAAAGGGCCAAATATACTAACCATCGGTTCTGCCATTGAAACTGAAGAAATCGCTGATGAGGGGGTAGATGGGGGTTGTCAAGTAGGCGTCCTTTAGGTCCAGCCAGACAATCCAATCCCCTTTCTTTAAAAGGTGAGCTAACAGATGGATGCCTTCCATATTGAAATGTTTGTAGACCCTTAAGTGATTGAACTCTCTCAGGCTTAAAACCAACCTGTAACCTCCACATTTCTTCTGTACCAAGAAGACATTGCTGCAGAAGCCGCGAGCCCCGTTGTCGCAATAGGCAATCGCGTGTTTCTGCAGCAATTCTCTGGGTCTATTAAGGCACATTCTTGTGAAAAATTCAGTTGTCTGGGGTATTTGTCTTGAAAAGGTGTCTGGTACAATTCTAGATGAAAACCCTGAATAGTCTGTAAGACCCACGCATCCCGAGATGACGCCCTCCTATTGTGTATGAAGAACTATGTACGACCAGGGTACTTGGAAGTAACTGTAGTACACTTACTTGAAGTGTTTTGAGCTTGAAATCCTGCTCGGTGTCCACCTCTGCTGAACCGGCGTCAGAACCTTTGTCCTGTCGGGTAGAAGGTTCCACCCCAGGTAGTGTCCCAGTCGCCTCTTCCCCGTCCATAGTCTCCTCAGGGAGGACCTTGGTAGTATTGGCGGCCCGGTGAGCGTCCTCTGCTTCGCCCGGCGAAAAAGGCCAGTGTGGAACACATTTTTAGATACCGGATTGTGCTTTGTCCAGGGAGGTAAAAGTACCTACATACTTGGACACGTCCTTGACAAATCTATCTCCAACGAAGTTGCCTTCTGCCAGTGGACCTGGCTCTGCAGAGGCTAATTCGGTCAGATTGGAGTCCATCCTCATTAACAAGGATTTGCATCTCTCCATAGAGCTGGCGCAGTTTGCGTTTCCAAACAGACAGATTGCCCTTTTGTTTCCAACCCACTAGAATATCGGGATCTATTGGAGTGGCCGGATCCTTGCCCATAAGAGCCATCTCCAGTATCTTGGCCAGTGGTCCTGTGACGTCGAGTACTTTGTCCTGGTAGCCTCTCCAGGCTCGATCAATGCCTTTTTAAGGATCTTTTGTAAAAAAATTTAACGAACGTCAGGAGATTAGCATCACTGTTGGGAGTTTCTGCCACGTTATCTGGGATATCTGCCTGAGGGCTCTCCGAGCGCAATCTATTGCGCACCTCCTTATCAAAACCCCTCCTAAGGTTATCGTGTAGATAGTCTGTCACTTGTGGGGCAGGAACCCAATCGTCAGATCTGGGGTTAACTATACCGCTTGGATCAAAGGTAAAAGGTGTATTAGGGTTCTTATCCGGTACATGAGCTGTTTTCCTAGATCTCTTTTTAGGGGGTGCCTCTTTGTCAGTGTCTGTGTGGATTTTTTGTTTAAGTTTGGCCTTACCACCTTCGGTGGTGGGTGGTGTGGTATAACCATGATCCACTGTAGTCGCCTTAGGCAGATTAGCCAATGCATCTGCATGGGGTCATGACTCCGCCTGAGTCAGTGTCATCTGCGGGAGTCTGTTTGTGTGGTTCCACGGGGCTGGTAAACCCATGTCTTTTTGCTAATTTTTCTAGCTGCTTAGTTATTGGCTTTAGAGCCACTGCCAAGGCTTGTTGCACTGTGCCAGGGACCGTGCGCTCACTGGCCATTATGACTGACTGTTGGACCGAGGCATCCAGAGCATCAACTATATTGTCTTCAAGGGCATGTTCTTGCTGTCCCTCTTCATAAGGTTCATCCTCCTCATATCTCACCCATTCTTCCATTATGGGAAAATCAAGGTTTTTGTAAACTTAAAGTTTCAAGCAAAATATATAGTTAGGAGTAGTGGTCGAGCCACCCACGTGCACACAAAATATAATATCTAATTCTTGACTTCGCTCCTCAGCAAAGCTGTAGTCCTTATTGTTGCAGGCCACTCTTATAGGGTGTAAAGAGTCCAATACAATGTCTGTGGAGCGTGTGCTCACTCCCAGGGCGCACTTGTATTGCAGCTCGTCAGGCGTTCTCAGTCCATGCTGCTGGGTGCAAATCCAGGCTATTTTTAGCTCTGGGTGAGCAGTGGGGGACGTGTGATGTGTGTAGCCCAAATATAGCCCAATTGGGCTACGTTCGTTCGGCGTTTCCAGGCTCGTAAAGACGTCAGGCCGAACGAGGGAAGGCCTCGGACGTAAGCGCTGACTCGCGCTGCACTTCTGTGGGGAAGCTACGCCCCAAATCTTGCCCCTGTAGGGGTCTAAACACTGTAAAAAAACCACTTGCGGGTCCTCTGTACTCGAGCTGAATGCATGTTAGCTCTTTAACTTTCCTCCAATGTCGGAAACAGACAAACTTAATCAAATACCATCACCAACTTAATTGGGCAGCGAATGCATACCTCGCGGCCACTTAGGCAATTACCAGAAAATAAATGCCCGCTGGGGCTCGTTAAACATGCACGCATCGCGGGATAACAACTTGGAAAAGAAACAGTCAGCAAACATGCAATATTAGTATATATACAATCACTTGTGCTGATAATTGTAATGACAAAAAGAATGGCACTTATCTCTGCAATGAGCAGCAAAGAAAGCGGCTCAGTAAAAGGAAATGGTGGCTCTTATAGAGTCAGATCGGATATCATTTAATAAGAGCATCATGGAAAATGTTGTTAATTTGTATAATTAAACGTTTTCATTGGCAGCTGTGAGTAGCAATAAACAAGAGAAGCATAATCCGAAGCCTCTGGTCCTGTAATAGAATTAATCATGTCCTTAATCACTTGAAATGCTTTGTTTGGCTCAGGTGTTCAAACAAATTTATCTTTTTTTTCCTAATCAGAGACCTGAGTGGTTCAATATGGAGAGCATATCCTTGGAAAAAGCGAGGATAATAGTCACTGAGGCCAAAAAAAAGCCTTAAGCGAGTCCTTATTAGTAGGGGGGAGGTGCTTTGCAAATAGTATCAGTGAGATCTTTCTGGGGGTCTTATGCCAGCCACAGTAATAGTATGCCCAAGATACTTCAGTTCCTTTACTAGAAACTTAAATTTCTCTCTTTAGAAACAGTCATGCCTCTCATCTAAAATTCTCAAACGCTCTCCAACATAGCATGGTGTGAAGCTATATCATTTCCAGAGATCACCCTGAAACACCTGTACATCCTTGACACCTTTAAATAACAAGTCCATTAACTTTTGAAATACAACAGCTGCTGATGCTAGACTAAATTGTAGCCTAAGTAATTTAAAAGCGCCGAAAGGTGTTACCAACTTTGTCAACTCCTGTGAGCAAGGAAACAGGGAAACTTGATTGTACGCAGATTTTAGGTCTATGGTGGAGAAATATGAAGCTTCACCAATTGTCATTATCTCATCTATCTATATATTTTTTTATTTATTTTTAGGCCGAACAATTGCCGAAAGACATTTTGATGAATCATTAGGTTGTATAATACCCTCATTGCACACATCGTAAAGTAATGTCTTCAAATCATTCCTCACACTAAGTGGAACTGACCTGACTTTGTTTTTTACTGGTAAGGCATTTTCTTTAAGTTTGATATCATGCACTACACTTTAAACACATTCAACTTTAGCCTCAAAGACATTTGATAATTTGCTAATTATGCTGTTAATCCCTCCAAAAGAGTTATCAGTATGCACTTCAATGTATGCAACAGGCAAGTCTCCCAAAACTGTAGATTGATCACTACCAGGTTTGAGAATGATAGCCAACTTACCAAGATCCCGCCAGCCAACTATATCACGTCCTTTTTAGCAACATATATCTTGGTTGCAACCTCTCTTACTAATATGTTTCATACAGGTAACCCGATATAGGCTCAGATAGTAACCGATCCTTTCACCTACATTTTCCCCTACCATTACACTACATAACAGTTCTTAGTACTGACCTTTTAACTAGTTATGGTACTGCTTAAATGACTTGGTGTTTTTCTCTGAAAATGTGCCTCATTCATTATGCATGAGGATTCTTGGAATCTCAGTAGGACTACCATCTTCTGCATAATAACTATGTATAAAGGTAATTCCTTCCGTCATCCTAGTCCGACATGACACAGCAAGGTAGATCCCCTGTGGGTGTATATAAACACCATACCTTCGCTGACTCAAGACGCTGAGGTTCCTGCACACAGACACTCCAGCTTGCAGTGGTCTGACATCCCTCCCTGGGTGTCCATCTCAAGACCAAGACAGGATCCCACAGTCTCTCACTTCAGGTGATGGGGTTGGATCCAACCTAGGGGATTCTTGGCTCCAACCTAGGGGATTCTTGGCTCGACACCTACATACAGTCTAGGTACACGTAGGTACATTTAGTTAGGGTCGCATCGTAGGAGTATGCATTATTACTGTCATGTATTTATATCCCTGCCTGTATTCATTGTTTTAACACTAGGGTAACACTCTACCATCCTTTTACTCTGTTTGTGCTTGTAATCATTTAGATCTGCTTCTGTTTTATGGTTGTTTCAGCTCACCTATTTTACACTAGAAGCACGCTGGTTCAACAAATGCTTATTGAAAACATCTCCACCGTTTATTCTGTGCATCTCTCTGAGACGAAATGAGCATAAGTGACTGAACGAAAAGTACTGTACTGTTTCCATGATCCCTGATGGGACAGTGTTGTCATGTTTGATAGTTGCCAAGAACTATTCTCTCCTTGGTAAGAGGAGTTTACAGTGGCACTGTGAGCTAGCTAGCGTACAGGCGAACATACACGGTGGGGGTGTCTGGAATCAGTCTGGACATCAATCCCACGGTCTATGCTGTCTAAACGTGCAGATCCTATATAGGTTAGGAACTACACGACGTTACAAGTAAATTTAAACATTCCTCAAAATAACCCAACATTTCAATGTCCTATCCTCCAAAAGCCTTTGGGTGCACATCAGATTTCCTCAACTTGTATTGACATTGTTTACTAAAAAACGTGATATCAGATAAAATGGTAATGGGCAACCCAGAATCCGCCATTACCTCTATTGGTGCTTTGAAGGAAGAAGAATTATTGTCATCAATGGTTAACACTAAATTATTGATTATCTCATCCTGTAAATCATCAACAGCATTAACTCTTGTAGGTGTGTAAATAGATCTTGCAGTGGATCTACAAACCATAAAGAAATGACCCAATCTTTTGTGTAGTACATCTACGATTAAAAGCTAGACAATTACGATTGGTCCCCAAATGCTATTTGGATGCACATCTGTAGCAAGACAGTTTCTTTGAACTGCCTGCTCTACGCCTTCCTTTAGATAAATCTAGGAAGCAACCTACTTGAAACACTGTTATAATCAGCTGTATACCTTTAATTAGTATGATGTTCTGTACTGGAATATTCTTTGTATTCTCTGCAGTGTGTGTTCCTTTGATAGACCGTGGATTGCTGGCTGGAAAGGGAGCATCACCTGCAGTAACTTACTACTTCATTAAATATTCTTAACTTACAAGGACTGCGAGTTATCTCTACAAAATTGGCGACGATTCCAGCCATAAATGACTGCTGCCTGGTGATTCAAGAACTCGCGCAATGTCAAGCAAGATTATTGAATTTACACGTTTTCGGAGCAATTGAAGAAAAATTCATGGGAATGTGCCTGAAAGGAGATTGAAACTGATACGACGTTGCGCACGAGTGCTGATTTATGTAAAGTACTTTACTGCGATTTATTTGGATGTACGGTTTCCTTGTTGACAGTAACAGAGGAGCGAGGTGTCTGTATATCCAAATATACACGTACCAGTGCACGCGACGTGACATAAATCAACGGGAACCTGGAACCCCACCGGAGGCTTGGAACTTCATCGGCAACTCCGGATTCCAGTCTCCATCTCCTGCGACAGTCCGAATTCCAGCTTCCATCCTCTGCTGTGGCCCTCAGCGCACGTCTGACGTCATCGCATAAGATGCACGCAACGCAACGTGTGGCCATTTTGGGTGTGTCAGGTTAGTGGTGAATAGCCTGGCAACCTGTACCGATGCACAACACAGCGTCTCTGCAATATATTTACCGCGTGCAAACAGCATCCCTAAAATTTATGTCATCGCCGAAGGGACAGTTTTTGCTTTACTTTACTGCGGTGATAAGCACACCAAATTTGAAAGAAATAATTTGTGCTTTCACATGCATCGGTGGCAAGCACACCATTGGACACCAGTTTCAAGTAGTTATTACCATACTTTACTCAGTGACAAGCACATTGGATTACATAACGTTGTTCTTTGCTTTCACACATTATGGTGATAAGCACACCGCTACTATCAGTTATGTTTTCATGAACTTTTGTCATGCACTCCACTGCATTGTAAGTCTTATGTTGTTGAGTGGTCATCAGTGACGGGCACACTATTCTCGTTTTGCCTACACATTAATCGGTGATAGGCACACCAAATAATTTTGTTTTTTATTACACACTATTAAGTATCGAAGTCAATCAACTTACAATATCTAATAATAGGTAACATCTTCAATAGATATCTTTCAGTTATTTAGAGTATTTTTAGTCATGGAAGCTGCAATAATTCCACCACCTGTATTTTTGGCACAAGCTGGTACTCCATCAATTGAGTGGGAAGATTGGATTGAAGTTTTTGAAAATTACATTGAAGCACTTGATGGTGGTGATTTTACAAACTCACGAAAGAAGGCCCTTCCTACCGGTTGCTACGGGCGGATATGGACAACAGATTACAAATGTGTATTTAGAAGCCTAGGTTAGGTTAGAGGTGTGCCAAGGAAACTAATATAGTAATGTCAAGATATACATTTTATACCCAATTCCAAAAAATAGACGAGACCGTTGATCAGTTTGTTTCCTGATTAAGGGAACTATCTGTTAAGTGTCAATTTGGTGTTATGAGGGAAGAAATGATCCGGTATCAACTTATTGTACAGCGTTAGAATACAAAAAATGCAAGAGACAATGGGCTGCTAAGAATCCATCTTTGCATGATGCCATAGAGATTTCTAAGGTTGTTGAGCAATCGGAGCATTGTATGAAAAATGGAAAAAAGGAAGGTAGAGGGTGAAGTGTCTTCCATAGAAAGTGAAGATGTTGCAGTATTAAATGCAGGAAAGTTAGGAAGTAAATAAGTTAAGAAGAACTCTTATGTCAAACGAAGTAGTAACACTACACCTGCTAAAACCATTGATAATACCAAACAAAAAGCCTGATATGTTTCAGGTGTGGGAGCAGTTTTCAGACTGCGGACTTTAAGAGTTATGTCATTGGAAAGGAATGTAGACGCTGTGGTAGGGAAGGCCATTTTTTCACGCATGTGTTGGTCCAACAATGGCACAATCAACAACAACACAAGTATTGCTGTGATACGGGATGAGATTTCTCTTATAGATAAGGCGTTAATAACAGATAGGATATTGTGTGTTGATGGTGAAAATGCACCCAGGAGTTCTACACCCAAGGCCATGGTTATTATTGAGAATGTCTCTGGTGAACTTATGGTAGATTCTTGATCCTTACATACAATTATACCTAAAGATATTTAAAAACAAATTGTGGCCGAAATATGAATTTGCTACCAAAAGATATAAATCCAGGGGGGTTATCAAGGAGAGAAAATTGACATTGAAGGTTACATGACCACTGAGAGAAACATTCAGGGAAAGTTGTAAACGGGAAGGTTAATATGGCAAAATATGGTCCTCCTATTCCTAGATGGCAACACCAGTAGGACTTGGGTATCCTCATAAATCCACATCCACCTAATCAGGTGTTAGTAGTAGGAGAGTTGTGTACAGAGGACATTGTGGATGGAGCAGGCAAAGTATTTTCAGATAAAATAGTTTTTTGGAAAAACGATGTAGATAAAATGTTGGTTAAGCCTGCTGCCATACCTATTCAACACAGAGTTAGAAAATTTCCCATTGTGGCTCAACAAGAGGTCAAACAAATGCTTAAGGAAATGGTCTCTCAAGGAATAATTGAGCCTGTTGAAACATCGTTAGATTTCTCCAGTGGTAGCCAAAGGCATATCTGATGGAAGTTTTAGTTTGTGTTTTGACTTACGCACTGTAAATCAAAACATCACAGATAATTTTCCACTTCCAAATATTGGGGAGTTGGTTTTCTTTAAAAGGTGCAAAATACTTCTCTAAGTTAGACCTTAAAAGTGCATATCATCAGATAAAACTACATCCAGACTCGAAAGGTCACACGGCTTTCATCACTACGGAAGGGGTTTACCAATATTCCAGGATGCCATTTGGACTTTCTTCAGCGGCCAGCGTTTTCCAGTGAATGATGGGCCAAGTTTTAAAAGACATTGATGGTGTTGTATACTTCCAGGATGATGTTTTTAATATTTGGGTAGTCGATCACTAGTCACAACACGATTTTGAAAAGAGTCGCACCGTTGCTTTTGCCTCAAGCTCCCTCACTTCTACTGAGAATTATTCAGTGATTGAGAGGGAGGCTTTAGCAGCGGCTTGGGCAGCTGAGTACTTTAGGACATATGTTTGGGTATTTCCCATTATTTTACGCACTGATCATAAACCGTCGTTGAAAATGGTATTGCTAGGTGGTGCGGAGAATGTTTCTGCAAGATTAGCCCATTTGGCTACGTGGTTACAGGAGTATCAGTATAAAGTAGAATATGTACCTGGTTGGAAGAACACTCAAGCTGATGGTTTGTCTAAATTACACTTACCATGGCAAGAGGTTGATAAAGATGGTGTGGAGAGACATGGTGATGAGGGTTCTGTAGCTTTTGGTAATGATGTGGTTAGCACAACCAAAGGTTCTATTTGAAAGGAACGTTGGGATGAAAGAGGATGTAGTGTTAATTCAAGTTTTGAAGATGATAAATAAAGGAGTCAAAAGGGAGAATACTGTTCCTGTAGCAGTTCGTTCTTATGTTTAAATAATTGAGTTGTCAGCGTGTGGTGTGAGTAGTATCTAGGGGTGACAAGTGTGTCCCTCTTCAAGGTTTGCGGCTTGAATTAAGTTGGCACATGAAGGCCATTTGGGTCAAACCCTTACCAAGAGAAGACTTTGTGAAACTTATTGGTGGCCAGGAATGGCGCAAGATACCACAGACTGGGTTACTGAGTGTGTAGATTGTAAGGAAGGAGAGAAAAGGTTGAAAATAGGTATCAGTCAGTAATGGGGGAAATATCTTATCCTGGTAAACCATGGCGCACTGTTTGCTTGGACTTTATTGGACCTATGAGAGTTCTTTCTTCTGAATGTAGGTTTGCCTTGGTCATGGTGGATGTGCACTCAAAATGGTTGGTGGTTAAGTTTGTACGTGAAATCGCAACCAAGAAAACCATAGAGTTGTTGGAGGAGGTCTTCAGAGAGGAAGGTTACCCTGTTAAACTTATAACTGACAATGGTACACAGTTGACGTCTAGAGAAATGACGCTGTTCTTGGAGACTTGTGGTATATGTCACTCTTGCACATCGTTATATAATCCGCAAGGAAATGGTGTTGTTGAGAGGGCAAACCGCTTAATTAAAGGTGTGGTGAAATGGCCCATGCAGGTAGGGGGTAATGTGAAAAAAATGGTTGAGGAGCTTGTGTGGGTGTATCGCACCACAGAAAATGGTGTTACTAAAGAAATTCCTTTAAGACTCGTGAGGGGACACAATGCTACTACCAAAATGTCTCCTGCTTGGATGAAATCTTTTTTTGAAGGAAGTGGTGATTCGGTTGTCGCTTCACAAATAATGGGAAGCTTGAAACCTGGTGATCTTGTCAAAGTCAAAAGTGGTAGGTTTGAAGGAACTTGTGCAAAGTTTCGTGGACCTTTACGGGTGAAGGACGTGCATGAAATGCATGTTTTGGAGAATGGTGAGAGGTGGAATAAGCACAGGGTGGCCTTGTTTGAGAGACTACAGGGAAATGGTTCAAGTCCTTTGGATGAAGATGTGAGTGAGGGGGATGGTTGTAGTGCTTATATGTTGATGGATGATCGTGAGGTTTTGGGTGGAAGGGTACAGGGTAGAAGTATGGAAAGAGGTTAAGGACATTACAGAAATAGATGTCCACCCAGGTACTTGAAGGATTATACTTGCAAGTGATGCGACTTTATATGTTCTTTTCGGTTTCCTTTTCTTATTTCATCACCATGTTTTTGCCATGTGTAAAGGGAAGAGGATGTGTTCTAATCGGTTGTATACTTTTAATTAGTATGATGTACTGTGGTTCTGTATTGTACCATTCTTTGTATTCTCTGCAGTGTGTGTTCCTTTGACAGACAGTGGATTGCTGGCTGGATAGGGAGCATCACCTGTGGTCATTTATTTCTTCATTAAATATTAACTTACAAGGACTGTGAGTTATCTTTACAAAACACACACAGCATCCTGATTGAGTTCAGTACCAGTGATAACTTTAGTGGAGATGGATGCACGCGCAATACTTTTGGCAATATCTAGTACTTTATTTAAAGTAGGATTTGTACACGCAAGTAAAAGTTCGTGCACTTTCTTGCTAACAACTGAAAAGGAACTGATCACGTAAGCTTGTGTCACGATTATCCCCAAATTCACACCTGGACGCTATGATGCGCATGTTGGAAATATACTCCCACACTTTCATAAAGTTCTTTCTTCTGTTGAAACTTGTGCCTCTAAATCATTGTAAGGTTGTGCTGAAAGCCTTTTTTCTAATCTTTTGTTTGCTTCTGTATATACATCCCAAGGTATTAACTGCCCAGGAGGAGGTTCACATTCCGGTAGATTATCAAAAATCTCGTGTCCTGCTTCCATAAGTAATCCAAACAGTTAAGCTTTCTTCCTATCATTTAGCTGTCCTTTAGCATCAATAGCTACAAGGTCATTTTCAAAAGCCCTGTACCACTGTTGCCACTTGACTAAATGTTTTCCTGGATGTTGTAAAAAAGGGTTAATTTGTACTGGATGTTAATGAGCAGACATTTTACTGTGAAATAAGCAATGGCAAATATTTAAGATACCACCCAAAAACTTTGGATGAAGAAAAGACAAAACACAAAACACAAGTAGACAGTAATTTTCAAAGTCTCACCATCACTGTATAGATCTTTCAGCAAGAAGCTTTTTAAAATGCCAACTTGTATCAATTTCACAAACCCAGGAGGCTAAATAAACTCGCTTGCAAAAGACCATGAGGCAAACACTCCCCAGAATGCCTTGCAGTTGCTGGTACTTCCTGGTGTGACGTCGGAACAATGCGCCCCACAATGCTCAGTGTGTACAAGGAATCGGAGCTCAAACGGAGACGTGCGGTGGCAGGTAACCATGACTTTTGTAATACAGATCTCATCCAGTAACTCAAGGTAGCAAGCCAGACAATTTAGAGTCAAATTCCACAACAGTAGGTTGTATAAGAAGAGAAAGATTAACATAAACTCCCACACTCCTGTAAAATGCCGGAAATCCTTGGTGGACGGATGCCAAAAATACAATTTCCACACGTCTACAAATTGTAGAGATGGTTCGCTGCATGTTGAATAAATAATACTTGGCAAAAAGATCCTTTATCAAAATGAGGTTTTATTTCCCGAATGTAAATACAAACGCCCATGAAGCTAATACAGGAGCCTCTGGAGACTCTGCCATCCAGACCGATAATCCAGTAGGAATGTCAGCCGATCAATCGTGGAAACCAGTGCAGCATAACAGAATTGCAAATAACAATAGTACACTCTATGCTTGAGAACTGAAAACCGCGTGTGTATATGGTTTGCATGAGTCAAAAGAGCTTATTGAAACAATATACACGCGCACAATACAACACACGGCCATCTGTGCCAAAAATACCTGGTAGATGGCACTGTGGGCACTCGCGTCTCCCTGTTGAGCTCCTCTTAGCCATCACGCATTGTTTTGTGCTGTGCGCACGAAAACACACAGCTGCCTCTCCCACAACCATGAAATAAAAGGCTGCCAAACAAAGGTATGAATCACACGTGTGAATACAGTGCTGTAGGTGCGACTCAGTACATTCACATTAATGGGGGGGAATCAGGAGCGCAGTCAAGATGCGTACATTGTTGCCGCAAGTGGTGACAGTTTATTAAAAAGGTAAATGCCAAAAACAATGAGAAAAAAATATATCACTCAATACACAAAGTTACCACATGCAGGTAGATATTTCATCACTTCTAAGGGCCCCTGTAATATCTCATGCCTTGAAACACCAGTGGATGAGGTGACCTTCATATTGCCCATTAAGGTCACCTGGGACATACTCTGACTCAGCACAGACTTAAAGCTAACTTCTGGTGGCTGGGCATGGACTCCCAGGTGTCTTTATGGATTGAAAAGTGTTCAACATGTAAGGAGGGGGAGAAGAGACTCAGTCGCAATTGGTTCCACCATGGGTCATTTGACTACCCCCAACATTCCCTGGCACAGTATTCGTCTTGATTTCATTGGACCCATGGAAGAATTACCCTTGTATCAACGGTTTGCCATTGTTTCCATTGATGTTTTCTCTAAATGGCTCACTGTTGCTTTTGTAAAAGACATCACTACTGAGAGCACCATCAAATTTCTTATAACTATTTTTCAAGAAGGTTATCCTAATGTTCTTATCTCAGACAATGGCACACAACTTGTTTCCCATGACGTGTTCTTTTCTATCTAGTTGTGGTATCATGCATCATCGTACTTCTCTATATAACCCACAGGGTAATGGCCTATGTGAGAGTTAACAGACTTGTCAAAGGTACAATTCAGATGGCTTGCTCGAGTGGTGTTTTTGCTCATGACATGGTCCAGTATATGGTCAGTGCTTATCGCACTACACTTCATGTTTCTAACGAAAAGTCACCTTTTGAAATTATGCGTGGCAGATTTCCCAGCACTAAACTCACCCCTTTGTGGATCAAATGGTGGTGACTTAGACTACCTACCTGTCACTCGTACCATAATTGCTTCTGCATCGCACATTTCAAAAGGTAACTTAAAGTAAAACCTGGTAGAATTTCTAAAGGTTTATCCAAATTCAAAGGTCCTTTGTGTCCGTGAAGTATTTCCTCATATCGTTCTAACCAATGGTGAAAAATGGAACAGTCGAAGAAATCCTCCGTCTGTAAGGATGATGATTCACATGAGCCTCTTTATTCCCCTTGCAACAATGGGAATAGTGGTTACATGTTTTCTACTATGGAAGACACTACTCTGTTTTTTTTCTTCAGCTAGTAGAAGGTGTGCTGGTGGAGATGCCTTTGATTCAAGCAGTGCTTGTCATTCTAGCAATAATATCGCTGATTCCTTCAGTGCTCAGAATGCATCCTTGTCTGCTAACACCAGAATTGCAAGGTATCATAGACCACCTGCTTACCTCAATGATTATTGTTGCGAATAGTATCCTAACTAATTTTGTTTGATTTTTTTTGGTAGTCTTTTAAGTTCACTTCTTTGTTTCTTTCACAAAGGAGGAAGATGTGTTGTAAATGGTTTCTCTTAAAACACCTTCATTGTGCATACACATGCCATTCCCTATGTTCCTTCCTCCCACCTTCCAGAATACCTGCGTGTATTCGCTGTTCCATACTGATGTTCTATAGATGTTATTTGGGAGTTTGGTCAGCAGGCGTTGAGTTGTTCTGTTGCTGTGCTCTTCATTAAAACTACTCCCATACATCTATCTGAAGTCTCCAGAGTGTTCTTCAACAGCCTCCCATCACATAACTGGCTCCTGGGCTTTGATGAATCCAGTTGCCGAGTTGGGTTGCTTCTCCCAGCGAGAGTTCTCCACACAAAGGTTTAACCAGCCAATCATCACCAAAATTGTAGTAATCTAGACACAAACTCAGTGGTAAGTTTGAGTAGATTTATTCAAGTATAACATATGAGTGCCAGAGCACAAGAGATATGCTCAGCTCTCAACTGCTTCCCTTGCTCTCTGTGATATTCCATCGCCACGGAAGCACAGAACAAAGTTATGTCATAACACAACCCAAAGTAAAATAATTTGCATACATACATAATACCACAGGGGTTAGGAGTCAAATGGGACTCCCTAGACAAGGGGCCTTTATTGGCCAATTTGGTAAAGGATAATTGGCAATGCTTCTCATTATTGACCCCGGTAGAGGAATCTGCGAAGTTGATTATTGATGCCTCACTTCTTTGTGGGGCAGTAGATGGCGGCCTGAGGAGGAATAAAGAGGCAACTCCCCCTTCTCCCTTAGTCGTCTTAATCATGAGTGCACTTAGGCTCGTGACAATTTTTAACCACTCCTCTCTAAAAATCCCTGCATTCAAGAAAAGAAAGTACAAGCTCATAGGGCATACACAGTTGTCTTGGAGGTCATAAAAGCATAGCTGAGGGGGCCTGCCTGGGAAGAGGCGGACAAGGCATCTAGGCTAAGAGACAGTGCTTATTTCTGGAAGGTGGTAAACCAACCATTCTTCACCGGCTTTGATAAGCAGACTGTGGATTTGGTAATACCAACAGAAGCATTCGCTGAACACTTTAGTAATATTTTTAAACCTAGAAATAGAAAGGCCATTAGCCCCCCAAGCTGAGATGATCGTCATAGTTTAGGATGATGCGAGGCTGTGAGTACCATGATAGACATTACTAATTCCATTAGACAAAGCCCGGCAGGTAAGGCCCAGGGGCCTGATGGGATCTCCTTGGGCCTCTTCAAAGAAAAAGAGAAATGCTTTGGACTACCATTTTAACTAATTTGTAAAGCAGCAATTAAAGGAAACCTAATCCCATCATGGTTCGAAGCCATAGTTGTCCCAATATTTAAGAAGAGGGGTTGGAACTCCCTTGCTTATTATTGTCCCATATCTCTTTTGGATAGCTCTCTAAAAGGTTTGGGAAGCATTCTTGCTGTATAACTTGAAGCCTGGCTAGAGGAGAATCAGTCCCTATCCAATGCCCAGTACAGATTCCTTCCAGGGGTCGGCACTGTGGAGCAGTGCCTTAACCTGCAACTGACAAAAGATAAAATGTCAAGGCATGGATAGGTTCCATTCACATGTGTTCATAGACCTCTTCTCTGCCATGGTCAATAGGAGAAAGTTGTGGGACTGTATGACCAGGATGGGGATTGAATCGGGTCTAAGTGGGATCTTAGAAAGCATGCATTCGGACGCCAATATTAGAGTTGGATTTGGTAAAGATGGGGATGTTACAGAGAGCATTAGGTCACTCCTATGGGTGAGACAAGAGTGTGTATTGGCTCCTCTCCTGTTCCTCATCTATATCAATAATTTAGAGTCCTATCTAACAAGGATAGGGAAGGATCTCCTTAGAATTAAGACAAGAGCCCTGCCCATGTATGCAGATGATGCCGTATCAATGGCGAGGACCGCTAATGGTCTCCTGCTTATCTTAGATGGATTTTATAATTGTATGGGGGAGGGGGTCTCGATCTTAGAACAAACGTACAAAAGTCTTTTCTAATGAGCTTAGGCCTTAGAAATGTAAAAACTAGGACTTTCTTTTTAAGGGGAACAGAAATCCATAGAGTGAAGTGTTTTAATTAACCATACCTCACTATAACATAACGTATTTTTAAAGCACGGGTTCACCCGTAGGCATTTTGGCGCTGAATGACAGATGTTTATTTCTCTATTGATCAAAGCCTACCCAGGTAGAGCCTACATCAATCCAGGGTTGCTCTTACTCAAATAGCTGTGGAGGTAGTGTTCTTATTTGCGAGAAGGTTGGGTCACAAATCGGTCAAAGAACTGATAGAGAATTATCAGTGTAAATGTGTCTCTGTGATGACCTGTGGTTTAGGGGGCTGGGGCTATAAAGGTCCCGGGTCAGGTCAGCAGGTAGAAAATAAGTTTGTTCGTAAGCTGCTGACAGCCCCCCAATCATGCCCCTCGTTTATGTGCCTTTCAGAGCTGGGTCTAATACCCAGAGATAGAGCTAGCACCACAATTTTATGGCTGAGGATTTGGGGAAACCTGGACGCTCCACTCTCAAAGCATGTATTGGAGGATTGTCTCTCTCTGGACAATGCTTTCACCATACCCTGGCTCAGATATATAAAAATAAAAAAAATCCCTAGAGCTGTGCATGTAGGATTATGCTGAAAATCCTGCAAGTATTGACTCAAGTGCGATGACCTGTGGTTTAGGGGGCTGGGGCTATAAAGGTCCCGGGTCAGGTCAGCAGGTAGAAAATAAGTTTGTTCGTAAGCTGCTGACAGCCCCCCAATCATGCCCCTCGTTTATGTGCCTTTCAGAGCTGGGTCTAATACCCAGAGATAGAGCTAGCACCACAATTTTATGGCTGAGGATTTGGGGAAACCTGGACGCTCCACTCTCAAAGCATGTATTGGAGGATTGTCTCTCTCTGGACAATGCTTTCACCATACCCTGGCTCAGATATATAAAAATAAAAAAAATCCCTAGAGCTGTGCATGTAGGATTATGCTGAAAATCCTGCAAGTATTGACTCAAGTGCTATCTCCCGGTTAAGGGAGGCTTTTCATTACAGATTAGCCAGAGCTTACTAAGTGGCTTTTGATAATCTGCATGTTAGTCGTGCTTACAATCCAATCAATCTCACACATGGGTCTGAGCCTTACCTCAAATGGGAACCTTAGGTTTTATTTAACAAGGCTGATTACACCTATTGCACCTGATAGTTGCTTTTCCTCGGAACATAGTCTGCGTAGAACCACTGCCTAGATGCCCATGTAGTAACATGGCCACTCAAAGCACATTGCACTTTATTGTATTTTGCACTCAATACGTTCATGCTAGTAAGATATTTCTGTGCCCCATTTTTGTCTGCCTTTCACTGGGGGTTAGTAACAAATAAGGCTCAACGTGACATCTTCACCCTTTTTATCAGTATTTTAGGATTTGACTCAGTTTTTAACTTTTTAATTTTTTTTACTTATTAATCTCATACCCTCTGGGCTTTTTTATATCTGATTGTTATGTACCTTATTATTGGCCTGTCTTCTGTGTAGTGTGTTTCATGAATCTAATTGTATTTTATCCCTTGCCGTCTGATGTTCTTTGAACTCTATAATGCTGCTATATTTATGAAATGTTTTCATCATCTGTGCTTTTATGGCCATAGCCAGATAAAGTTTTGTGCCTGACTGCAATTTGTAAGACATAAGCTGACATGTGACCTCTGACATAAGCTGACCTCTTATTAAAATTTGCCACTGAGGATCTCCACTGCTTATTTTTAACACACTTAGTCTCACACGCACATCACAATAGGGCCCTCACTTGCACTCACCAATCGGAAATGAATCCAATAAAGATCTCCATTAAAAGGTGCCTCTAAGGTCGCCGATCGGGGATTGCAGCGCCGCCCCGATTCGGAGCAGACCTGATGATGATACCTGACATCTGGGCCACCTGCTGACGATACATGACAGCTAGTTTGCCGGATGTGTGAGGGTCTTTTTCCTTAAGGAGGAACCTCCTCCTGACTTACACTTTTCTACAATCTTTCACAGCCTCTATAGGAACAGCATACCTTCATATCTTTAGATTTTCACCTGGGCTAAGTATGCTGGACCTGTCTTAAACAGCCCCCTGTTCCTCCTTGTTTCCTATATTACTTAGCACGGGGTTTTCCTCGTAGGAACTGATTAGGATACCAAGGACACTCAGACTCTTGAAGCCTTGGCCCATACACACTATCAGAGGACAGAGAATTCTTCTTGTCCTTGTTTTTAACCTTTTGTCTTCTTCATCCCTTGCTTCAACTTGACCATGGACGATTGCCAGGGGTTAAGTTTTGGCGATGACGCAGCTGCAGAAATTTTACGTACACCATCTTTACTAGGGTTGGATACCAGCTCTACTACTGGAACCCAATCGGACGATCTTACGACCCCGACTAGTCTGAAACGAGAGTGGTTAAAAATCACATTGCATGGGGCAATGATGACGGAGTACCTTAGGGCTAACATCGCCCCTAATGGATTAATTGTAAAGAACTTCCCCCGCCTTTTCCTTGAAGACATGATCTTCAAGAAGGAATGGTCCCTGGTATCATGGAAATGTACCAGGGACTGGTTGATACTCATCATCAACACCGCAAAGAGGCTAGCGGATGCACTCCTAATCCGTATCCAGGATCTAGAGGGCATTGTTAAAGTCTCCCTGACCACCGTTGTCTTTAAAACTAAATTATCAGAAATTAACAATAAAATAGCAGAAAATAAAGAATTTCTGTTGAAACAAAAATAACTAAATTGCAGAAAGACATTAAAAAATTTGACAAAGAGAAGGTTTATCCTTACCTCAAGGCAGACTACACATCAGTGTTAAACAGCTACTCCTCAGATGAGGAATCTAGTAGCTCTAGACGTAACTCAAACACCAGTAGTGACTCGAGCAGCGGAGGCTACTCGAATAATAGGAAGAGACAAGGGCAACAGAATTACCCTACATACCCAATGATCCCATTTCAGGGTCAATACCAACCTACTCCACCGTTTTGGCATTTTCCTAACTTCCAACAAGGTCCTCCTCCCCCTTTTTCCAACAAGGCCCCCCTTTTTTAGGCAGAGGCTGGGGCAGAGGAAGAGGGCGGAGAAGAGGAGAAGAGAAAAGGGTAAACTGGCAGGATCAACCCTCAACATCAATGGAAACCAGGAGCCAAGCAAAGAACAAGAGACGTTAATTGTTAATCTCTCACCCCGTATATTGAATGAGACGGAGAAAACAGTTCTGCAAAAGGGTTTGGGATTTGTCCCGACACCTAGGACCGATTCATTCAGAGATGTGTGTGAAATACAGGCCTTTTTTCGTAAAATCCGTTTGAAGGCATATTTCCACGGGGAACCAGAGATCGCCATTGAAGACTCTGGCCTTCATAAACCCTCCACTTTCACACCACAAAGTGGGATGGTCCCTAATGAGGTCTTAACCTTTGAGCAGGCAGTCCTGAAGGACTGGAAACAAATCGAACCTACTAAGGCTTTCCACAACATCACCATTGCAGAAGAATCAGCATTACGATCACTGAGTGATGATCCTTTGATTACCATCAAACAAGCAGATAAGGGAGGAGCAACGGTAATCATGTCAACTACTGATTACCGGACGGAGTGTAAACGTCAACTCAGTGATAGGAAATATTACCTTCCAATCACAGAGAATCCAACTACCCGACTCAAAACAGTGATTAACACCATGGTGTTTCATGCTGAGACTCATGGGTGGATTACCACTAAGGAAGCTGCCTTCTTGGTTACTACTGAACCTAAAACCCCCTATTTCTACTGCCTTCCAAAAATACACAAGGAGGTGACCCCGGTTCCTGGCAGACCAATTGTGTCCGGTATCGGGTCCATTCTCGAACCACTATCACAGTTTGTTGACCACTTTCTTAAACCTGTGGTCCAAAGAACTCCCTCTTTCCTGAGAGACACTATGGATATTCTTAGACTTTTGGAGGGCTCGCAACACCAGGGACAAGTCTATCTCCTCGTCACCCTGGATGTTGAGGCACTCTATACAAATATTCCACGGAGAACCACCTTAGAGGTGATAGAGGATGTCTTTAGTGAACTGGAGTGGGTATCAGCTACACCGCGCCCCTTCATTCTTGAATGTGCTTCTCTAGCTCTCACGGAAAATTTCTTTGAATATGAGGGCCAATTATTCCATCAAGTACAGGGCACCTCGATGGGGAGTACATTTGCCCCTAGTGTGGCCTGTATCTACATGGCAGCATTCGAAGAGAGCCATTTATCACGAATCGAATCCCTACAGGTCTAACATTCTACTGTGGAAGAGATTCATCGATGATATTCTGATTCTGTGGAAAGGTGACCGAGTTTGTTGTGATGAGTTTTGTGAATGGGTCAACACCTTAACCCCTTCCCTGCTCATGACGGAACCGTTCCGTCATGAGCCACGGTTGCCGTGTGCTCATGACGGAACGGTTCCGTCATGACAATCCTGTTGGCGGCCGCTCCGCCTGCGCGGCGCTGTTTCCCCGCCTGTGCGGGGCGACAACGCAAATGGGCGGAGTCATGACGGAACCGTTCCGTCATGAGCACAGCTCAACTGTGGCTCATGACGGAGCGGCTCCGTCATGAGCACAGGCCCACCGCGCTGCCCCCCTGCCCCCCCCAGCGCTGCAGCGGAATGTCCGCAGCAGCAAAGGGGTTAAACCCTTATCTTCGGTTTACCCATACTATATCTGATAAACAAATCCCCTTTTTGGACCTTTTGATTCTACTGAAAGACCATACGATGAGCACCACACTCCATCGTAAGTCCACTGACAGAAATAGTTTGTTACACTCTGATAGCTACCATCCTGTAGCTCTCAAGCAAAATCTCCCCTTTGGACAGTTCCTCCGTATTAGGAGGAACTGTAGTTCTTTATCTGACTTCTTACAGGAATCCTCTGTTCTCACGAACAATCTCCTCCTACGGGGATATCGAAGTCATGATGTCAAGAAATCACTTAAACGTGCCCGCAATAACAACAGGGAAGGGCTTTTTGGAACCTAAGGAACGCACTAGGGATGATTGCCTCACCTGCGTATCCACTTACATGCCCAATTCGTCCAAACTGAGAAATATCATCAAGAAACATTGGAATATCCTGAATACCAGGATCCTTTCATTGACCACCCCACGTTTTGCTTTTAAATGTACCACCAATCTGAAGGATAGGCTGATACACACGAGACCCAAACCACGTAACAACACTAAACAGGCCACTCTATGTAATCTACCTCCCGTAATGGGCCATTATCCTTGTGGCACGTGTGCCGTATGCCCCTTCACTAAAGTTATCAAAAACATTGAATTCCTAAATGGGTTCACATGGCAATACAGAACCCATACTAATTGCAACACTACCAACTGCCTTTACTTAATCACATGCCCATGCAACCTCCCCTATATAGGGATGACTACCAGACCGGTGAAAACCAGAATTATTGAACATCGTAGTAATTTGAGATGCAACAAAGTCAACACCAAAATGACCACACATTTCTTTGACAAACAACATTCCCCTGACTCCCTGCAGTGGACGGTCCTCCAATCCTTCAAGAACATTAGCAAAACTAAATTGTTCTATGTTGAACATGAACAAAGGTGGGTTATGAGATTATCGTCCCATCAGATAGGATTAAATGAAGACATCCCTTGGTCCATCCTGCTGAATACATGATCCTAACGACGTACTACCCACTGGCCTTTTGTTGAACTGTTGACTGGGTACTATCAGCCCGGACTTGCTCCACGTCACTGATCATGTACCCAGATAGTGCCACCCTGACACATGGTATACGTCAACAGACCTTTACAACAGAGATATATATTGGTTATGTCTCTTTCACTCTGGTCCTTCATTACCCGTTGCCCCAGCAGCATGTTTTTAGCCTTATAGAAGACCTACTTCTATGTCGCTGTTTTGGTTTATGACTAACACCTTATGCTTACACAATACATTGTCACCACACTAAGTTATGACTTTTAGGATCGTTGCTGGACTCGAATTGATGTTTACACCACCAATTTTCCTATGACACATACAATCCATGCTGTACTTTAAAACGTCTTGTAAATGCCATCACGTTACCCGTTGATCGGTATTACAAGGACAACACCAGGGGTCTTCCCCTGCTTCTTTTGTTCCCCCGGCTCGGATAATTCCTTTTTCATGAGTGTCTCTTGCCAACCAACAAAAAGGCTTCGCCCCCTGTTTGTATTTTTTATTTTCTCAAATGCGAACATGTCGGCGTTTTGATTGACTTTTTAGCCTCAACACCTTGTTGCCAAATGATTGTTGCCATGACCCTGCAACTCTCATCCCATTGGTTGTTAGACCGCACCCCCGAGCACCGAGTGGTTGTTCACAACCACCTGACCGCACTGGAGAACCAATCACAAGAATCCTTCATCTCATAGACGCTCTATCCCGGAAATATCCCCGATGAGCCCAGACATCTGATTGGGGCAGACTGCCTATGTATGCTCCGCACCAGCAATCATTGTTGTCCACCGAGTTGGCGCGGACGGAGATTAGGATCCAGGCATTCGGAATCACGGACTGCCGTGAGTATTAACTTCTGTCCTGGGGTGAGCTTGTGACTTCACTGAGTTCCCCTACCCACGAGAGGACATGGAAGACCAATTCCTTTACGTTATGATAAACAGATAACACTTCTATCTCCACCTATGTTATCTCCCATTCTCGGTTGCTATCCTACTGAGACACACGTACCCTGCGGTTTTGATTAAATTCACTCTGATATTTTGGGAAATCATTAACTGAGAGCTCCCGAACATTTTATGATTAAGTTTCGGTCATATATTCCTGATCGTATCATTGAACACTCCTTCCCATGGGCCGTATTTTATATCAACAGCACACTGCACTTCTCAGTGTTTTCCTAACGCCTTCTCGCTGACACCGGAGGCCCGGCATACCAGGGTGAGTGGTAGTTATCGCTCAGTTTTAACTCTATGTTTATCATGTGTTTGTTTCAAACATTTTCAACGCACGATTTCTGCAGTATTAACCGTCACTTGTGACTAGAGCACTAGCGTTAACCTCTGAGATTTTCTGCTGTCACATTATATCATGTTATGTATCAGCACATCACAAACACTGCATGACAACTTGTGGGTGCAGTGGATGAGGCGATTCTGATTTAAGATTGTTTACAGCAAATATGCTGGTTTGATTTGTATTTCTGTTTCCTTATCTTTCTTTTTTCACAGGCGTAATCATTTTATATATCAAAGTAACCACTTATTTGGGTGCTGTAACGGTGGTAAGTATTAGTTGCTACTACCACCAATAAGTGTGTATACTCCTTTGGTCCTGAAGAATTGGGGTCAATTTGACCTTAGCAAGAAACATGTTGACCACTATTCACTAGAGTGTAATTCAGACACCCTCACTGGAAGATTACGCATGTTATTGTTTTTAATTAAGAGTGGGACCTCTCTTATTAAAATTTGCCACTGAGGATCTCCACTACTTATTTTTAACACACTTAGGGCCTCATGTAGGTAGCGAAATACCGGTCGGTAACGGCCGATTTTCGGTAAATATGCCGTTACCGACCGGTATTCAGACAAGTGAGATGTAGGAGTCCAAAAACCACTTTTCGGTAAATATGAGGCGGTAAATACCGATTCATAGTTACCGAATTCTAAAATACCGATTCATATTTACCGAATACATAATTAACGAATCGGTAAATATGAAGTGGTAAATATGAAGTGGTAAAAATTAAAATGACATGTAGGAGCACTCGGTAATTAAGAAATCCAGGAAAATCGGTAAATAAGAGTCGGTAATTAACACGGATTGAAAGCAGGTGGTAACCATCAACAATGCACATAAGCAATCCCAAAATGCAACAGCGTGGACAACATGGCCGCTATGTACGTCATTGCAAGGCGCCTACGTCTACAGGCAGCAGGACTGAGGGTGTGGCGACGGGAGGAACAAATCTACAGACAGCGCATCACACTATTCCAGCTGACTGATGCAGAGATACATGAGAGGTACAGGCTACACCCCGAAACCATCATGGACTTAATCAGGGACCTACACCCACTCCTGGACCAGCCAATAAGAAGGGCGCACGCCATACCCCCACATGTGCAGGTGCTCTGCAGCCTACATCTGTTGGCATCCGGCAGTTATCAGGTGGTGATAGCTGCGGTGGGTGGGGTATCCCAGAGTTGCCTGTCACGTTTCTACAGGAAGTTCCTGGCCATGATGCAGAGAATGCACCACTACATAAGCTTCCCAAACACACAGGCTGCACTGCAGAAAACAAAAACAGACTTTTATCACATGGCACAGTTCCCCCATGTCATCGGCTGTATTGATGGTACACACATCCCAATCTGCCCACCAGCTGACACAGAGCACATCTACAGGAACAGGAAGTCCACCCACTCCATCAATGTGCAGGTGATCTGTGATGCAGGGAACATCATCACAGATATTGTTGCAAAGTTTCCTGGGAGCACCCACGACTCTTACATCTTCCAGAATAGTGGGATCTACACACGACTGAGTGCCGGAGAATTCGGAGAGGGATACCTGCTAGGTAAGTAACAGTGACGCCCCTTGAAACCTGCAAATCATAGTGTATAGAGGCATGTTACTGATGGTTCCCTTTTACTCATCCAGGCGACAGTGCATATGCATGCCGTTCATTCATCCTCACTCCCTACCTACACCCAGCAACCCAGAGTGAGAGACGATACAACGTGGCACACAAAACAACACGCAATGTGGTGGAGCGCACGTTTGGACTACTGAAGAGCAGGTTCCGTTGCCTGCACAAGAGCGGAGGCGCACGCCAGTACAAACCCATCACCTGCTGCAAGATTATTGCCACTTGTGCAATGCTGCACAACCTTGCCACGAAAAAAGGTACAGATGTGGAAACAACATATTTTGAGGACAACGAGGATGAGTCAGGCCAGCCAGAGGGCAGCGCAGCTAGAGTGCCAACTGCAATCGATGGGAGAGAGAGACGGGCAGAGATCACATGCAACTATTTCTGAGTAAGTGAGGGGACACAGCGAGTTGTGAGAAGTCATGACGTAGTTTTAATGTGGCACCACGCCATGAACACATGAACAGGCCAATCTGGCAATATACCATCTATACAAGGAGTATGTCCAGGGTTACGTCACCCAATGGGAAGTGGCTAAGCAGGGCTACATCAATGTTTGCGCATACGCGCTGCAGTGGTGGATTGCACGGCCTGTGCATCCTCACTAGAGCCAACCCCAAGCCGCCTGCTGCTCCTGCGTGCTTCTGGGACGGGGGGTGTGATGCTGCTGCTGGTGTCGATGCTCTCCGCAGCATCCCCTGCAGCAGTTGTCGACGCCTGACTAGTCAATAGCACCCCTAGTGCACTTGTCACCTGCACCATCCCCCGAGACAGGTCGCTGCAGCACTGTGTTAGGCCCTCCTGCATCGTCACAGAGCGCCGGCACAGTAGAGAAGTCGCAGTTGCCAGACGGTTGAGTGCCCTGCTGGTAGTGTCCCTTCTCTGGCGTTCCCGGCGCCGTGCTTCGATGTCAGCATCTAATTTGCTGCACAACTGCTGGATTGACTGGGACATGTCCCGAATGCCCGCAGCCATGCCGCTAATGTTAGTGTCCATGTTGACTAATGTTGTCTTCATCACCCGCATGTGCCTCTGGACTGACATGACTGCCTTTGATTGCAGGCGCTGTTGCTTCAACATTTGGCCCTCGAGCCCCAAGAAGACACCATGGCCGTCAGTGGGTGCTGGTGGACTCTGGACACGCGACCTGCGGCGCCCTCTTGCTCCCGTCTGTGCTGCCTGTGAGGTGTGGGGCACAGTGGCATGGCTCCCTTCCTGGGGCCCGGTGCGGTCTTCTGGGCCCATGCTGTCGTCTGACTAGGTGTCTAAGGCTCGTAGCCTGGCTGCTGGACGCCTCCTCATTCTCACACCTGCAAGCGGAGATGTGGCCGGTGATTCGAACATGAGTGGCGATGCTGGCTGTGGTTGTGGTGATGCTGGCTCTCGGTGAGGTGATGCTGGCTCTGTGTGCGGCGAGGCTGGCTGTGTTGGTGGTGCGGCTGCAAGTGGGCCTGCTCCCTGGTCTGAACTCGTGCTGGCTAGAGGTGATATTTGTGGCCGGTGTGCCGTCTCTCCTGCAGCATGCCCTGTCCTGCATGATGTCACATCTGTGGACAGAAATACAACATTGGCTCAGTGTCCCCGAAGGGCTGCATTGCAAGCGTCACAATAAATCATTTCACATTCCAATATGTCCTCTGTCTCCTTGTGCCTCGAGTGCGTGACATGCCTTGTTGCCCTGTAACATTTACGTCATGGTTAGTGTTGCCCTGACTACATCTCCCGGAATGCATTGCCTGTCTGCACTGACACGTGTGGACTGCAGTGTGATTCTCGTTTCACAATGGGGGATGTGGGATAGGGGTAGGGGGGGCTACATTGCTGTGCTTTCGTCTTACCTTGGTGTGTTGCGGCTCTGGCAGAGCTGTCGGCGTCCCCAAGACCCACGACGCTCTCTTGCTCGATTGTGGCCGCCACCAGCTCCTCCAGTTCGGTGAGGGCAGGTGCCCTGTTGGTTCCACCTCCGGTCTGGCTGGCCTCCTTCTGGATGTCGCCCATCTTCCTCTTGGTTACAATCCTCAGGTCATACCAGCGCTTTTTGAGGACCTCAATGTCCCTGTGGGTCACTCCCACAGCATTGACCTGCGCCTGGATGGCCAGCCATATGTTGCGCTTTTCAGCCTCAGGCACTTGCAGGGATTGCCTCCCAAACAGCTTCTGGTGCTGCTTCACCACCTCCTCCACCAGCACCTGGAGTTCCTTGGGGCTGAATTTCAGCTTCCTCCTCCTTTCCCCTCCGTCTTTCTGTGTTCTCTGGCTGGACATGCTGTTCGTTTACCCGCTCGCACATGCAACTGCTCCCTGCCTCTCCTCTGCACTCCAAGCCTCTCCAGGGTCGGCTAATTATGTACACCTGCCTGGGTGTGGCCACTTCGGCTAATTATGTACACCTGCCTGGGTGTGGGCAGTTCCTGGTTGGGTGGGCTGTCGTTGCACAGGATTAGCTGTTTCGTCAAGTCATGTGATTTTATTTACCGAATCCGTACATACCGATTCGGTATTTTCCGATTCGGTAAATACCACCTCGGTATTTTCCGATTCGGTAAATAACACCTCGGTATTTACCGATTCGGTGAATTCCGATTCGTGATTACCGAATGTTACCGAATCGGTAACTGTTACCGAATTTTTACCTACATATAACTTACCGATTCTAATTTACCGATTCGGTACGGCTCGGTATTTAAGAACCGGTAAAATTTATTTACCTACATGAGGCCCTTAGTCTCACACGCACATCACAATAGGGCCCTCACTTGCACTCACCAATCGGCAATGAATGGAATAAAGATCTCCATTAAAAAGCGCCTCTAAGGTCGCCGATCGGGGATTGCAGCGCCGCCCCGATTCGGAGCAGACCTGATGATGATACCTGACATCTGGGCCACCTGCTGACGATACATGACAGCTAGTTTGCCGGATGTGTGAGGGTCTTTTTCCTTAAGGAGGAACCTCCTCCTGACTTACACTTTTCTACAATCTTTCACAGCCTCTATAGGAACAGCATACCTTCATATCTTTAGATTTTTACCTCTGACTTTGAACCAGAGCAAATGTGACAACATATAAACATGCTTTAAATGCATCTTCATTAAGCATTCACTTTCTGAGAGAGGAGGACACCTGATCTTTAGCAGCTCGCTGGAACAAGATAGTAAGCCCTAAAAATAGCTTGCCCTGATGAAATCTGACTTGCCATAGCTAGTAGGCAAGTTGATTTCTCGAGGCCTGGTATTTCTATGCCAAACTCTACCTTTTATTTGTGTTTTCTAACATCTTTTATGTAGGAGAAAAACAAAATTTACAGCTGATATATTGCTGTATCTTGTATCTCATATTTTTCAAGGGGCTGCTTTTAGCAACAAACCAATAGAAATTGCCCTTTACTTCATAGAAGGATTACAGATTATGGCAAGTTTAGGCCAGTTGGAAATGGCTGAGAGAAATATACATTTAAAGTTAGCTATGGATGGACCTGCTGTACGAAACATGCCTACCGCATGATCAGTCCATACCTAAATCATCTGATTCAGACAGGGGAATGACTCCAGTATCTGGAAACTTGGGCCATGGCATCTTGGAAACACTAAATGGCTAAATTCTGCGTGGGTGGGGCCTTCCGAGCTCCAAATTCAATTTGTATGTCAATGGATCATATTGAGTGTGCCTTTTAACGATTCATAGTGTTGTGTAGTTTCCACTAATCAGTAGAAACTGCGCATTTGTGAGCAGCATAAACTTAGGATGGTGCCAGACTGATTCCATGCACCCCCTGTGGGATATGTTGTCCCTGGGACCAGCTAGTGCACAGTGCCACTGTTAGCCTCTCCTAAACTTTAGACGGAGTGAACAGTTCTGGGATCTCTTGAACATTAAGACCCTGTTCCCTCTGAACCGTGAGGACAGACCTAGAACTTTTTGCTTAGTTACTCATGCTCTCTTTTGCTCAGGAAGAGACATTTTTCAATATTTATTGAACAGTAGTGATTATTGTATAGAAGATGTGTGCTGCAATGATTAATAGAAGCAGATCAAAGTTATGTCAAAACAGTGAATAAAATGAAGAGTTCCACCATCTTGTTGATAGATTATATATGCATTCATATACAGTGATATAACAATCTAACGTACTCCTATGATGCAAACCCTAACCTATGTGCCTAGGGTGTGAATGTATGTTCTACCAAGAAATCTCATTCTGGATGATCTAACCCCTTTATCTGGTAAGAGTGTAGGACCCTGCCTTGGTCACAAACTGGACGCCCCCTCACGGAGAGTTCAGTCAGCTGCTAGGCAAAAGCTTCAACATGCATGAACCCCTCTAAGTCAGAAGTTTCTCCGAAATATATGGAAAAGAGCATCTTTGCCCCGGGCCGAGATTGTAATCAGGCTGTCAATGTTTGTGTTCCACAGATAGCTGTGTTGCCACATGGATGTTATAACAAACACATTTGTATCGCACACGTGAGGACCTGGTACATAATGCCAAGGCAATGTGATAGTGTTCTTACGAAGTTCTCTCTGTCAGCAAGGTCGGTGTTTCTTAGAAACTAACCCAAGTGTCACAAATGCAGATATGTCAACAGTCTGTGTGACAAAGTGAAGGCAACTTTAGCAAAATACTGTGGCACATGACAGTTGTTGTATTGGCTCTTTGTTTAGTGTAGCCTCCAGACCAGGGGTACTCACAAACTTTCTGTCGGGGGCCAAAATTACAGTGTGGTTAGTGGCAGAGGGCCGCACTGGTAGGGGTGGAGTCAGTGGGGGCGGGGATCAGTGGGGGGCGGAGCTAGAGTAAAAAAAAGAACATTTCAAAACATTATACAATGCTGTATTTCACAATCAGATGCAACTACAAAGAGCACATTTTGATGATAAATGTTTATTTGAAGGCATTTAGTGAAGTAGAACAGCAAGTACAAAGGCAAACATAACGGTTTATCCACTAATTTTACATTTTATGTCCGCAATTAACTACTTGTATTCTGGAACCTTTTCAGAGAGTGCAAGCCTCATGAGGTGATCCAGATGTGCATCAGTCAGTTTGTTTCTTAGTTTATTTTTTATAGCACCCATTGTAGAAAAGGAATACTCGCATACAAATGTGGAGCCAAACATGCAAAGTATTCTCTGTGCCACGGTAAAAAGAAGAGGGAATTTTTCAGGTGGCACACTTTGCCAGAAATCTTCTGGTTCCTTCTCCAAGAAAGAGGACTCCAGCACAGAGCTGAATTGCATGTCAATTAGTTCCATCTCAGCTTGTGCCCTTTTCAAACCAAGAAGTTCAACAGCTTCAAGATTCCTTGCACTAACCATCCATGGATTTTTTACAAGCCTGAAAAGTGGGGTGAGAACTCTGAACTGAGAAAATCGCCTCTTAATGTCCCCAGACATTTCCTCCAGATAAGTACACAGATTGAGACTGAACAACATTTCCTAAGCTTTTTCAACCCTCTGTGTTAAAGCCTGCAACTTAAAGTGTGTGAGATCACCATCGTTCATCTGCTCTCGGAACAGCTCGAGTTTACTTTCGAAGGAGTATATGGCACTCATCATTGAGGACACAAGTTTCTGTCTACCTTGAAGTGCCAGATTGAGTGTGTTGAAATGTGAGAAGATGTCACACAGAAAATGGAGCATGGTGAGCCATTGCAAGTCATATAATTCTGGGAAGGACTGCCCTCGGCTGATTACAAATTGTTCAATTTCTGGAAGCAAACTAATAAATCTTTCTAGCACTCTACCTTTGCTCAACCACCTAACCTCAGTATGCAACAACAGATCTGCATGTTCACTTTATGCATCCCTCAGCAATAATTAAAAAAGTCTGTGGTTGAGTGCTTTTGCTCGAATATAATTAACAATTTTAACGACTTGCTTCATAACATCATTTAGTTGCCCTTGTTTTATTTTCACGCATAATGCTTCCTGATGGATTATACAATGATAATCAATTAAAGTGGATGATTGAAGTTTTTTTCTTAACAGAGATACAAAGCCCTTCTCATGTCCAATCATGGAGGGTGCCCTATCTGTAGTGACACTTACAAGATTGTTCAATGGCAGGTGATGAGATTCAAAGAAATGACACATGCTGTCCAATACATCCTCTCCTCTTGTGTGACCATGCAATGTCAAAAGGCAGAGAAGCTCTTCCTTTTGGAATGATTCCTTGTTACAAATACCTCACCCAAATCATTAACTGTGCCACATCACCTACATCTGTTGACTCATCCACAGCAATGCTAAAGAAACGGGACAGCTTGACTGCATTGATGACCTGTGCTAAAACATTGTCACCCATTGACTCGATTCGACGTGTGCATGTGGAATCTGACAGTTGCAATGCACCTATTTCCTTTTATTATTTGATTTATTAGGATAGTTGGCAAATAAAATGTCTGCTGCCGAGAGAAAACACTTCTTAACCAGCTCCGCTTCTGTAAATGGCTTTATGTTTGGCAAGTAAGTAGCAAATTTGGAAGGATGCCTCGGTTACTGCCTCGGATGCTTTCATCTGGCACAGAAATAGCTTTTGTTGGGATAGAAGGGCTTCCTTTAGTGATGCCACCTTCGCAGAACGCAGTTTGGAGTTCAGTGGAAAGTTTGCAGTGTATCCAGAGGGCCACGTTTTGTAGTGCCGTTCCAGATTATACCTCTTCAGCACATTTACTTTCTCTTTGCAAAGCAAACAAGTGGCTTTTTCTTTAGGCCCAGATCTCTGTACTGGGGTGAATGTATGACATTGTTCTGCATTCTGTCCATCAATTGTTATTTTTGCATTTGTCACCCCGATTGGGAAGGGTATGCTCAGACGTGAGTCCCTTGCTCTCCATGCCACTGGAATCAAGCTATCCTGGCTGACGAGGGCTGAAAGCCCGAAACCGGTCCTAGGATGCTTGTTTCCAGTCCAGGGAGGACCTGGCTTGGCAGTTCGGGCTGGACTGTTCCCATGGGGCACAGGGTCAAGACTGATTTGCATATGGCTAGGTTCAAACTGGAATGGCATGGTGAGCAAAAAAACTATGGATTTAGGCCCAGATCTCTGTACTGGGGTGAATGTATGACATTGTTCTGCATTCTGTCCATCAATTGTTATTTTTGCATTTGTCACCCCGATTGGGAAGGGTATGCTCAGACGTGAGTCCCTTGCTCTCCATGCCACTGGAATCAAGCTATCCTGGCTGACGAGGGCTGAAAGCCCGAAACCGGTCCTAGGATGCTTGTTTCCAGTCCAGGGAGGACCTGGCTTGGCAGTTCGGGCTGGACTGTTCCCATGGGGCACAGGGTCAAGACTGATTTGCATATGGCTAGGTTCAAACTGGAATGGCATGGTGAGCAAAAAAACTATGGATTTAGGCCCAGATCTCTGTACTGGGGTGAATGTATGACATTGTTCTGCATTCTGTCCATCAATTGTTATTTTTGCATTTGTCACCCCGAGTGGGAAGGGTATGCTCAGACGTGAGTCCCTTGCTCTCCATGCCACTGGAATCAAGCTATCCTGGCTGACGAGGGCTGAAAGCCCGAAACCGGTCCTAGGATGCTTGTTTCCAGTCCAGGGAGGACCTGGCTTGGCAGTTCGGGCTGGACTGTTCCCATGGGGCACAGGGTCAAGACTGATTTGCATATGGCTAGGTTCAAACTGGAATGGCATGGTGAGCAAAAAACTATGGATTTAGGCCCAGATCTCTGTACTGGGGTGAATGTATGACATTGTTCTGCATTCTGTCCATCAATTGTTATTTTTGCATTTTTCTTTTGGGCATTCCACAAACAAGTACTCTTCTTCCCATGCTTCCTGGAAGGTCCTGTGTTCGCTCTGGATCTATCTGGGTCGTTTGCAAGGCTTGGAAACAGGACTGTAGGCCATTGCGGAGCTCTCCAGCTAGTTTGTTACTACACAATAAGTAACAAGGAATCGGATTTTGCGCCCAACAGCACCCTACGACTGATAAACCGACACACCCCACGACCGATACTGCGTCACGATCGATGGACCAACACCACTTCTCGCAACAGATCTGTGAGCAACATCAAAGTAATGTTTTGTTTAAACATACAACATAATGGGTAAACCTGCACATGTCACTCAATAGGGATTTGAAATAAATGGCATGCACACACACACGTATCTAAAAGCCCACGTTCACGCGCAGGTATCTTGGCGCTAAATAACAGATGTTTGTTGCTACCCAACTCATTTTATCGACCTCAGATGGATGAAGGGCAGGACCCGCCGGGATTTGAACCTGTGACCATGAGGTAGAACGCAGGCCCCTGCAGTGGACAAGGGAAGGGCCCTGGTTTCAGGTGGGGATTAGTATGGTATGCAGTTTCTGTCATCAGTACTTCTCATCCCTTTTAATACAAAATGCGAAGTGGGTCGCACACCGCTCGTCATACTAGCAAATAGCCCCATAGGATTCTGGAGGATGTAGTGACAGCGGCGGGTACACCTATGCCACGAGTAAAAAGTTTAAAATGCCATCCCTGGACACGTGTTTCGAGGTAATTGCCTCGAAGCACGCACCACTGAGCATAGGCGTACCCGCCGACGCTGACTACAGGGACCACAGTTCATTGGGGTAACACGTTGGTAGGTAAGCAGTGTGCGACCATTTTGTTTAGTTATTTAGTGGCTCCCTGAGCGCAGACGGGCTCTAGGTTACGCACCTGCGTTGTTACGAGAGGTACCAGACCTGATATGATTTTAACAGCCTACACTAGCAACCCTACACTCTTCCTACTCCCTGCTGACGAGAGGCAACAACCTCGAAACACGTGTCCAGGGATGCCTAACGCTACTCTGACTTGCACGCACCACTGAGCATAGGCGTACCCGCCGACGCTGACTACAGGGACCACAGTTCATTGGGGTAACACGTTGGTAGGTAAGCAGTGTGCGACCATTTTGTTTACTTCTCATCCCTTTCCCCACAAGAGCAGTTTAAACATGCATGAGAAAATATCCTAGTTTGCAAGTCTTTTCCACACCATTATGGCCCTGCCATATTTGACACATACTACATCGTCTGTTGCTTAATCTGACAATTTTAACAAAACATTGTAGATCAACTTTGCCCTCTATACCAGCTGATATCTATGCTTGATGCCAAACCCGATCAATCAACCGCCTGAGAGAGAGCAGGAATGTGCCATATGTTGGTAAATATGGCAATTCCTCTTGTCTCCATTTGATGCAGCGCAGCATGTTTTCTTGCTGTGTTGCGCCAAATGTTGATAAATCTGAGCCTTTATGTGCATTATGAGCTACGGAAAAAGTACCCTGAAGGTTCTCATAATCTCCAACCCCCAGGTCTCAGGTACACAGTTCCCCTAAGTCTTTAAATTAAGTTTGGAGGGTCCCTGGTTTCAAAAATTATTGTTGGGGGGCTCAAAGCAAGACATTTTGAAGACCTAAAATGTAATCCATCCTGCTGTGCTTATGCACATAGTCACATGGTATGCCATAAACAACACAATCTCTTGTGTCGTAGCAACCTATTTGTTCAAAACTTGTGATAAATTATGGCATTTCCTAAATAGCGAATCCTAAGAAATCGCTAATTAGGATACACAAAATGGAATGCACTAAAATAGAGATTTCCTATTAGCGATTTCCTACCCTGTAGGAATTGCTATTAGGAAAATGCCAATTTATAAACACAAAACCAAGGGCGCCTAAAGGCCTACGGCCCTCCTTAATGCACCCTCACAAAAAGTGGTACACGAGTAAAGCTTACAAATAGTAACAAGTGTGCAGTTTAAGGGGCTTTAAAAAAAAAAAAAAGCATTTTGGAGGACTTCATTCAAATTGCACATGGTTACTTTGGTCTTGGGGTCGATGGTAATTGCTATTCGGTCCCCTAAAAAATGGTAAATCCTTTCATAGTTCTGGCCCAATGTTAGTAGTTTCCTAGAAAACGGTTGTCACATTTCACTCATTCTTTCCACCAGGCTGATATCAGTGCCAGTTCCAACGGAGTCAGAATAAAAATTTGAAAAAATCCAGCAAATCTCACTTAATTCCCTACATGAGAGCTATTCTGCATGTGGACAGTCTGGCGTAAAAGATGTTTCCACATAAGAATCTCTTTCCATCAGCTTTCCCTCGCCGCTCACATGCTCAGCAGAGACTGTACGAAGAACACCGGGGAGAATTGTTTTTATTTTTACCTGGGCTGCCTATGTCATTGTTCCTCAAGAGCACGCTTAACTCCAGAGATGAAATATCGCAGCTGCACCAAGACTGGGTCCCCCGCTTGCTAATCAAGCTCGCGCTCTATCCCTCATGGAGGCAGCAACCCTATTAACTCAATGCAGTAGAGATTGCATTTATGTTATGCATAACCTAAATTCCATTGCATTGACTTCATTTTGTGCATAATGCACTCCCCTGTGGGATCTGTGAGCAGCACAGCTTCTTAATCTTAAAATTCATATCGCACGCCTGGGATGCCACTGACGGCTTTTTGGAGACCGGTCCCTCGTGCAGGTTCCAGCTGTCCTCATTTACTCGCTGCATTTTCATACAGTCAGGGAAAATTTTGAGTTATTTAGCCTGTTTGTGGGATATTATCCGATGCATGTTGCTCCGACTGTGTAAACAGGAAGCTGAAAGGGTGGGGCCTCATGTAATTAAGAAACCACTACTAATAAGAGAACACAGACCTTACTGCAGCTTCAGTATATGAAAAATCCAAGATGCAACCTACCACAACCTGAAGCTGCATGAAAATAGTCCCTAAATCTGCATGTAATCTGGTAGATACTATTATGCATCACTAGAATTTGCATACTGCAATCATCTTTGTGTTTTAGAAGGCTGTAGTGTTCTCAATAACTCACATGGAAGTGGAGGTCACAAAAGAATAAAGAAAAAAAAAAACATACCCGTGCAGGCGAAGAGACGCTGAAGATTTTCCGGGCACCAGGCTGCTGTAAAGGTTCTCCTGGGGCTGCGGGCTGGAAGGACATCGTCAACAGGGACACAGGAAGCTCACCAAAAGGTCCTTTAGAAGTCAGCTGTAACTAGCGCTAGTTACAGCTGACTTTTAAAGGGCCTGAGCTTCGCGCCCGGGTCCGTGTGTGACGTCAGAGGCAGGCAGGCCTATCGGAGGCAAGCAGTAAGCAGAGATGGCCGCAGGAGGAAACGTTGTGAATACGTATTCAAGCGTATTCACAACGTTTGCTCCTGCGGCCATCTTCCCTGTTTACTCCAAGGAAGGAACTGTGGCATAGTGTAATGATAATCGAACAAGGTCCGCGGGCCGCCAATGGAGGCCGGGCAGGCGGGCTGTACTATGAGTAACCCTGCTCCAGACCCTCTGTGCCAAAACTTTTCGTGTTTTTCCCTTCCTGTGTCCCCTTTTGGTGCCTTTTGGGCTTTGCCTTTGTTTATACTCGGTTTGTTTATTTGACCCCCTAGCTGCTGCTGTTCAAAGATTTTTCTACTGTTTGTCATTTTGGGAATCAGTTTTGGTATCCTGTTCAACATCTAGTCCAGGATTCTCCCACGAGTAGGTTGTGACCTACAGGTAGCTCTCCAGCTACCTGTAAATTTGTCTCATGTGTGCAGCCAGTCTACTAAATTAGAAGCTTGTTGTTGGTTGAATTAATAAATGTGTACCGTAAATTGAAAAGTGTGCATTTGAAATGAAAATGTGTTTTCAGGACTCATAAGATGAAGTTTGGGAAAAAATGTTTGTATTTCCAACATGTATTTTAAGCTGGTATTTCAGTGATAAATCATGTGGTGTTGGAGAGACCTCCTATTATTATTATTACCTTGGTGCCAGGAGCATTGCAGTTATGGCTGTCATGTTATACCCAAGTAAATCTATTGTCAATTGAATAACAACAGTCCTGATTCTCTTAGGTAATCACTGGTGTTGACCTTGCATATAGGGTGGCCACCAAGGTAATCGTGTCTGATGTGGTCACAATTACAACACTGATACTAGTAGCTCGGGATGATTTTTAATTAATAAACGTAATTCTTGTTAGAAAAAAAGGGTTGACTGGTGTGGCCACTATACTCCCATCCTGGAACAGGCTATGATACTAATCCCAGTTTTGAGAGAGATGTTGATGCAAGATCTTTTGTATTACATGCTCACTGAGCTTCTAGTGCTTACCATGTCTATCCAGAACTCACTTCGCCTCCTGCCTGAGATTCAGTCAGCCTAACAATCTGCTAACAGGAGCTATTGCAGACTGGGTTTTCCCAATGACCCCACACCAAAGAGTTCGTCTGTGTTTTCTCTTCCCCCTTTTTTCACTTGTGAGGCATTTGAGTGCTAAATATATCCAGTTGGACTCAGGAACACCAGGGATTCTCAGCAAATACACATTTTTGACTGTAGCTTGACATCAGGACAACATAAGAGTGGATGGAAGTAAAGAAGTGCATAAAAGAAAAAAGGCTTCAAGCTGTGTCTAAATATGCACCCATGATCTGGAACAACTTCCTTTTATGTTCTTTAGCCTGGCCTCATTTTAGGGATGGGCAGAAGCAATGCCCCTTTAAACAACACTACATCACAGCATAATAAAAGTTGATACCTGTTTTTAGATCTTATCTACCCGTCCTGTCATTTGTTGGCTGCGTTTTTGCATTTGACCCTTTACAGTGCTCTGCTGCCTTGTGGCTAAGTTTGCTCTACATAATCACTGCTTGCATACATACAAGGAAATCACAGTATAGTACAAAGTTTACATTTATTAATTGTTCTAACATATGTTACCACACATTTTAGCATCTGCCGTATAAAGCAAACAAATATATTGTTAACATACTAAATCACAATCTGTTGTATCTGAGAGATATATATATATATATATATATATATATATATATATATATATATATATATATATATATATATATAATATATAATCTACTGGCGGTCGCCAGTAGATAGTTATAGTTAGGACCGTGTTTCCATAGCAAATCCGCAACATTCTATTTGGAATAACTTTGGCGCCGGTTGACGAATCCTCGTGAAATTTTCAAAATAGGTGGGGCGCTCCGCTCCTACCCTGAAAGTCTCAGGGGGATTCGTCAAGCGGGGGCTGAGAAAAAAGTGGGGTCCCAAAACGCGTTTTCCCCATGCAATTTTCCATAGGGACCTTTAGTCCAAGGTACAGCCCGAACGGCTGAACCGAATTACTTGAAATTTGGCAGAGAGGTAGTCCTCAGCTCAGGGAAGTGCCTTGTGCAGGTCTGGTGTCAATCTGTTCAGTAGTTCCTGAGAAAATCAAAAGTAAAATCATATATATATGTGGGCGGAGCCTAACCACATCTCATCCTGAGATCTGATTGGCTGTCAGCACTTCCTCCAAGAAGTGTTGGCAGCCATCTTGGGACCAATATACATGATAGCACCTCATTAAAATGCATTGCAGTTAATAGAAGGTTTTAAGACTTTAGTTACATTATAAATCATTTGTTGATGGTACCATACTCATTTTAGGAATTGTGGTATGTTCTGAGGCGATTTCACCATGTGAAAAAGCCTTCTGCTGGGATATCATGATTGACAGAAAAATATTTTCTCATGCTTTTCCCACAGAGGTTTGGAAGGTGATCTATAAGCTAAACTGAGCTTATTTTCTGTAAATTCACATTATCTTTCTCAGTCATGTGAGAATGAAGTCTGACATTCTCAGTAAAACATGAACATCCAACAAGGGCAGAGACTGTCAGTTGATTCCTTTGTGTCCTACTGCAGCTTCCCAGAGTGTTCAAAAGAACAACTAGAGCGCTAACAGTCCTACTTATGATAAACGTATGGCACACCTGAAGCCATCTTGCTTGGATTAAAGTGGTAACTCTTAAAACATTTAATTTAAAAAGGAACAAAATGAGGGGGTTCATTTTTACATAAAAAGTATGATTAGTGCTGCAGAAAGAAAAATTAGGGCACATTTTGAGTGACTTCTCAAATCCTCTTCTTTTTCATTAAAAAATTCTGACATGCAGACTGAAACATGCACTTTCAATACCAGCAGCAGTTTTCCGTGGTGAGCAGTAGCTTTACTACAGTGATCTAATGAGCAAAAAGTGCTAACATTCTGAATTTATGGCAAATGTGTGACACATCTGAATATACCACAAAAGAGAATCGGGGGTCTAAACGTAGACAGTACACAAAATAGGAAAGGAGTAGGATGTGTAAAACCAATCAAACCCATGCATAATCAGAGCAGAGCATGGATTACCATCAACCTCACTCATCCAATGAGACAAATAGTGAGAGCAAGGACACCTCTCTTGCTCGTTTGCATCATTTGGTATCCAACTAGAACAGGTATGTCTCTCGATCGTAGGGACTGCCTCACTAGTTAAAGGCTCTATTGCTCCTTGTAGGTTGACGGAAAAGAGTCAACAGGACACGTGAGAAACTGACCACCAGACAAAACGAAAGTGCAGTGCAGAGAAAGAGACTGTGAATTCTAAAAAAAGGTTGTGTGGAGAATGTGATTTAGTTCAGTTCGCTCCACACACCTTGATTAAAAAGGTGTGTCAAAATTACCAGCAGTACTGCCTAGTCGCTGCTAGATGAGGGTCAACATGTTTCAGCCTTAAAGGGACAGTGGCCCACGGCTTTCTTCAGGACCTATATGCTTCGAAACTATGCTACTGCATTTAGCCGATATTTCCTATAGTGCAGTGTGCCCCCACTTATAAGAAAAGGTGAATGTAAACAAAAATTCAAAAGGTAGTAATAAATACGACCTCAAGTTGTCCTAATCCTCAAGATCACAGGATGCAAACATCACCTGTGAAGACAAGGCAATTAACACACAAAATCAAACTCAAAACCTAAACAGTACTGTCTACAAACAGGCCAATTAAATAATTATGCCTGGTCATTGCTGTGAACAAATCTACGCAATGCTTACCCAGCGTGATCAGGGATTGCACCTCACCTACCCTGGAACCTGGCTCAGGTTAAGGAGGCCCCGCTCTGGATCGTGGGTGACAAAACATAAAATGTTCTTTAACATGAGAGAGCCAAAGTCAGTCCCCGTTGTTAATTTGCGTTAAAATAGACGCAAAATACTGTTATTCTTTGTAAATAAGTTCACCCCCTCAGTAAAAACCCATACCAAAGTCCAAACCTTCTTCAAAAGTACCTAGAAAGTACATATTGTAGCCATTTCAAAAGCCCCAGACTGGCATTCAAATCGTGAACTAATTTGTTGTAACATACTCATCACAGACAAGAAGATCACGATAAACACTAGCTGCTCGTGCTTGTCAAAACAACTGATGTTATCAGTGCAAGTGCCATCTGGAGGCGCCCCCACAATACATGTTAGGTACACAAAGTGCGAATAAACGAAAAAACCATTCAGCAGCTCCTACCTATCCGTCGTTGCCCCAGAATTTCCGAGCAGGATGGGAGGCAGCGTGCAGAACCGGGAGATGCGTATAAATCACCTAGGTTCAAAGGGCGCGTCTCATGCTGCGTGACCCAATGCTTCAGCGGACGCCGTGACAAGTGACTGGACTACAAAAAGATTGCATGCCTCATGGGAAATGTAGTGGTAATAGATCAGCACCGGCTTGCAGGCGCGAATTCACAATGTATGTATAATAACGTGGACCATGCATTATGCTTTGGATACTACGTGAATGCGTCATCCCTGTCTTCGAACCTTTTACAAACACTGAATGCCTTCTTGATGGAATCAAAGTAAAAAAACTGAAAGTATTTCCTACTGAGGAGACTGCAGTAAATGAGGAAATTAGGAAACTTCATAACAAATAAGTCTCCCAAGATGGCCACCAGAGACAAAACAGCCCAAATGTAGCCCAAATATCACCAAGATGTAGCCCAATGACAGAATGTCCCAGAGTGTTCTTAAAAACAACTAGAGCGCTTACTGTGTTCATCATGACAAAAGTATGGCACACCTGAAGCCATCTTGATTGGAATAAACTGGTAACACATAAAACATTTAATTTAAAAAGGAACACAATGAGGGGGTTCATTTTGCCATAGAAATTATGATTAATGCTGAAGAAAGAAAATGAGGGCACATTTTGAGTGACTTCTCAAATCCTCTTCTATTTCATTAAAAAATTCTGACATGCAGACTGAAACATGCACTTTTAATACCAGGAGCAGACTTCCATGGTGAACAGTAGTTTTACTACAGTGATCTAATGAGTAACTAGAGTGCTAACATTCAGAATTTATGGCAAATGTGTGACATATCTGAATACCTATATATTATTCACAATGTATGTATAATAACGTGGACCATGCATTATGCTTTGGATACTACGTGAATGCGTCATCCCTGTCTTCGAACCTTTTACAAATACTGAAAACCTTCATGATGGAATCAAAGTAAAAAATGAAAGCATTTCCCACTGAGGAGACTGCAGTAATTGAGGAAATTAGGAAACTTCATAACCAATAAATCTCCCAAGATGGCCACCGGAGACAAAAGAGCCCAAATGTAGCCCAAAATCACCCAGATGTAGCCCAAACATAGCCCAATGACAGAAGTGTGCAAAACACTTATTATTTTGTGTTTTTGCAGTGTGATATAGTGCAGACTTGTCAGGTATTGGAGTGCTTTAAATGAGCATTGGTTACATCACACAAGAACAAATTCATTTTGGTTGTAGACATGGGGAAACTAAGTGATTTGACCAGAATCACAGAATGTCGAGCTGAAGCAGAAACTCCAACCTGGTTCCCCAGTTGCAAAGTCTGCAGTTCTGGAAGTAACACCACATCCTGTCCCCTAAGTGCAACATTTAATCAAGTGGTCAACTGGATAAAAAAACATAAAGATAACAAATAATTTAAAAGTGCTTTGTCGCTATTTGAAAACTCAGAAAATATATGTCCTTATTTTAGTCTTTTAGAGCACTAACCATAATTTTGATGCCAATAAGACGCTCTCATATATGTAATTTCTAAAGGAAATGCTGTAGGTATTACAGTTTTGATTACATCAAGATGACGTCAGGCGTTCCACACTTTTGTAATAAATATAGAATGTTAGCAATCTAGTTGTTCATTAGGATACTCTTGAGAGGCAGAGGCCAGGGGCACGGACTCTGAAAATTGAAGGCAGGTAGGAGGGTGCAAAGGCAACAATTTAACCACTCTGAGCAGGCAGGAAGGGCCGTGGCAGCACAACAGACTATGGAGGGCAGTGGAAAGGGGGGCAGGTGCAACAAACCAACAATACAGGACTTGCAAGAGAGGCTGTGGCAATGTAATAGACCATTGTGGGCAGAAGGAAGAGGCAATGGTAGTACAACCATACATGCCAACAGACCCGATTCAGCCAGGAAACGTCCAATGTTTTTAAGCTCAAATGGGCTTTATTTGATCTGTCTCCTGTCTACAATCTCCTCTTTTTCAATGTAACTCAAAGGGGAAAATCAATACCCTAGTTTTTTTTCAAAATCTCCCTCTTACCAAGTTCAAAATGTTCGCAAGTATGGTACATTGGATCATGGAAGGAAATGGGGTAGGAACATGGACTTGGATAACAGAGGACAGGAGGGACATGGAGAGGTGCACCAAACTGACCCTGCAGGGCAGGCATCAGGGTTTGCAGCAGCACAATACACCACACAGGGCATGCGGGACGGGAGTGCAGCACAACAATCCATAGAAAGCAAGAGGGAGGGGACAGGCCCATGCACATGGACAGCAGAGAACAGAGGGGCAAGAGGCAATGGTAGCTAGCTGACCATAATGGACAGACAGGAGAGAAACCTGCAGCATTAAAGACCATAAAGGGCAGGAGGGACGGATCAGGGGCATTACAATGGAACAGACAAGCCAGGAGGGAGGGAGTAGGGGTCTGCACATGTAAACAGAGGGCTGGGGGCAAGGGGACAGGGCAGGAGCAGCAAGATAGCCATGGAGGTCAGGCAGGATGGGCACTAGAAGCAAGATACACCATGAAGAGCAACAGTGAGACTGTGATGAATACACACAGACCATGGAGGGAAGGTGGGAGGGGGTCAGGGGCAGCTAACTGACCACACAGGGAAGGTGGGAGGGGCCATGGCAGCACAGAAGACCATGCATGGCAAGTGGGAGGGTTAGTGGCAGCACAATGGCTATGATGGGCAAGAAGGAGGGTACAGGGGCATGCACAAAGGACGATGGAGGATAGAAGGGAGGGTCAGGACCTGTGCACAGACAAGAAAGTTCAGGGGAAGGTGCCTCACAACAGACCGCACGGGGCAGGCAGGAGGAGCAGTTGCAGCACAACAGACCAGGGAGGGCAGAAGGGTGTGGCAGTACAATGGACCATGTAGGACAGGAGGAAGAGGATAGGAGCATGGCATGTGGACAGGCAGGGTGGAGGTGGCAGGGACAGGTTACAGTCATCTGACAATGCTAGGCAGGGGAGTGGCAGCTCAACAGAACACTCAGAGTAGATAGGAGTGGCAGGTCCATGGAACATGGTGGGCAAAAAGGATGGAGCAGGGGCATGCATAAAGACATCGGAGGGCAGGGGGAAGGAGAATAGGGGCAGCAAGCTAAGCACAGAGTTTAAGCAGGAGGTCAATGATGGGGCATAGAATGGGCAATGGAGGGCAGGAGGAGTGGACTGGTACATCATACTAAATTGAGGGCAGTGGCAGCACATCAGACCATGCATGTCCATGGATTCACACAATAGAGGATAGGGAGGAGGGGGATGGGGCAGGAAGCTAACTGTTCAGAGAAGGCGGGTATTAGGAACTTTATTGTTTTTAAAACGTGTGTCTGTGCGAACTACTTAAAATATGAACAAGTATGCAGCATAATCTCACTTTTATTCAGGAAGAAGAGGACGTTTGTGACTGTGACTCCGGGCTCACTTGGCAGAAACACCCCCTGACCCTCCACCCCCTATCGCAAAATGTAATGCCCGTGAAAAGGGTAGGTGAACACAGTGTTATATAGAACATAGTCCTGAGAGCACGATTGAAAATGAAAACTAGATATAGTGTATGGTATAAACTATGCACCAAAAAGTGTGATATAAGATGAACCGGGCGTGAAATATAATATGCAATACATTGTGCACAATGACAGATTCATTGGAGAGCGCGAGATAGCACAGGCATTAGCGCGTGCTATGCGATATGCGCCTTGGAGTGTAATATGCACAGGGCAGTGTTGTGTAACCTAACTAGTCTCTAAAGTTGTAATATAAAATATGTGCTGGGAGTGTAATGTTGCATATGCACTGTGACAAAGATATGGATCCCATATTGTAATATGTATGGCATAGCACTGTGCGTTATAACATAGGCATCGAGGAAGGCACGTTAGATGGGGCAATATAACCCGTGCGAAGACAAGTGTGGCATGGCATATTCACGGGGTGGTGTTACAGTGCACATGGGCTAGAGAGTGTCATAGCATATGCACTAGCTGGTGGAATACAACACAGAGGTGTGTGGCACTCAGCAGGCAATGGTGGGTGTAACACAGCATTGGGCTCTGCCAGGAGCGCGCTGTGACTCTCAAGTGATGTTCATCCCCTTTCCAGAGAGTAAAATAAAAAGTATTACACATCCGGCAGTGGATGTGTGTTTTATTAACCGTGAGGGGGGTTTCTTGCATAGTTTTGGTCGAATTTTTGTCGAATCCCCTTTGAATGGCTTGGTGTGCATGTGTATTAAATGTGCCCGTCAATAGCTACCCATGTTTGTATAAATAAACGACAAGGGTGTCTACCGGGATTAGGCGCGGTAGGGCATCAGACATGTCAGAGCTTCACTAGTGGTGTAAATACATTCCACGTGGATTCATTGTATGCATAGTCGCCTTTTAATGAATATCACGCAAATCGTCATGGTGATAGGTACGTACGGTTTGTCCAGCATGTCCTAGGTGTGTCTATATATATATATTTTTTGAAAATAATAAAAAACAGTGGCCGGCCCTGGGGATTGGGGTCAAAAAAATATAATTAGGAGACAGGCCCTGGGGGATGGGGTCATCGGGGCCAATAAATTAGAATAAGAAGGGGAACCACACATCCCCCCCTTCTTAAAAAAATGAAATAAATAAAAGACTGGCATCGTGCCGGAGGCCACGCCCCCTCCTTGCAGCACTCTGCAAACGCGCCCCCTGGCGAGTTGTAAGTTGGGGAATTAATTCCTCTTCGAAACTGAGGGTCCCTGAGGGCCAACTAGCCCAACAGGCATCTCCAGTATGCGCCAGGGAGCTGCGCTGCAGACAGGTGTTCTGAGGCCAAGCCCCTTTTTACACCTCTCTGCAACGCAGCTCTGTGGCGCTTACTGGAGGTACTTAGTGGTCTAGTTTGACCCTAGGGACCCTTAGGATTCAAGGGGACTTAATCTCTCAACTTAGAACAGCCACAGGGCGCGTTTACACAGTGGTGAAGGGAGGGGACGGGGCCTGAGGTGACGTGTGCAACCACACACTATGGCACGTTTTAAATTGGGGATATATTTTCCTTCAATACTGAGGGCCCCTGGGGGCTAACTAGCCCACCAAGTGCTTCCAGTAAGCGACACTGAGCTGCATTGTAGAGAGGTGGTCCAGGCCGTGCCACTTTTTACACCTCTCTGCAACGCAGCTCTGTGGCACTTACTGGAGGTACCTAGTGGGCTAGTTGGACCCTAGGGACCCCCAGGATTCAAATGAACTTAATCTCCCAACTAAAAACGGACACAGGGCGTGTTTACACAGTGGTGAAGGGAGGGGACGGGGCCTGAGTTAACGTGTGCAAAAACGGCCTGTGGCCTGTTTTAAGAGGTAGTTTTATTCCCCCTGCCCTATTATATACTAGGGGCTTACAGAGGAGGTCATGCTAATCACAGGGGGACCCCAACGCATAATGTTCCCTAGTGTATGTAAGTGTTTTCACTGTATTCTAAGTGTCTTTTAACATAGCACTGGCTCTAGGACTGGTTAGTCAGACTCAGTTACCACCAGTATCCGTCTGAAAAAGTTGAGGGTACACAATGATTTTGCAACAAGGCTTCTTTCTGCTCTTCTTTTTGTTCTTTCTGCACGTTATCCTTCTTCCTGCACTTTTCTTCGTCGTTGAGGACTTCTGTTGCTTCTATCTGCACTTCTTTTTTTTCTTTCTGTGCATTTTTTCTTCTTTCTTCACATGTCCTATCTCTGTAGGCATAGTTAGAAATTAGCATTTAAAAAACCTTTGAAATTCACAGAAAAAACCATAGGTTTCAGGCACGTTATAGTTAGGAATTAGCATTTAAAAAACCTCAGAAATTCACTGAAAAAACCATAGGTTTCAGGGGTGTTATAGTTAGCTGGACTTTTCACTTGTACAAAATCTTTGAAATTCCCCCGTTATAGTTAGTTCAGCTAACTATAATTCGCGCGCCCGCAATGCACTGCTGATGACGTCACATATTACATCACTCATGACATGGTCAGTGACATCACTGATGCCATCAGTGATGCCATCAGTGATGCCATCAGTGATGCCATCAGTGATGCCATCACTGATGCCATCACTGATGCCATCACTGATGCCATCACTGATGCCATCACTGATGCCATCATCCTTGTGATAGAGTGGCAGACCTCCTCTCACTCTAATATAACCTTTGATACACACATTCAAAAATAGAGACTAAAATTTTCAAAACAATGGACATACCAATACCAGTTACAACAACCTATTCAGTAATTCTAAGATCCACATACACATCCACTCATTCACCAACGGTCCTATACAGTCACACATACATGTACTCACTCATCATATGTACTCATACACCTATACATCCTGTTACACAATGCCACTCATCCATAGAGTTACTCACACACATAGTTACTCATGCTAATAAAGAATCAAACATACATTTACTTGCATATACAGTTATACACACACCACCACACTTACTTCTACGGAAACTTACACATACTTAGTCTTTTAAACAATCACTTATAGAAACACATACTTATTCATACAGGAACTCTTTCAATCTCTCACTCTCACATATACTCACTTATATACAACAATAGTCACATATACTAGTTTAAAACATATGTAGTTACTCATAAAGACACTATTGAGACAGTCATTCACTCACTAACACACCCATACACACACCCATACACACACTCATCCACCCATACAGTCCTGCACACATGCTGTCTTCAACACATACAAACAGTGAGTCACTCATTCATGCACCTATGCACTACATAATACCCCCCACCGAACCATGCAGACACTCAGACTGATACTCAAAAAACCAACTAATAACCTATATAGACACCCATGTAGCTACTCACCAACCCATGCAGCCACTTATACACAAAGTGAGAGACTGATACAGATATTTACATATTTAAACATTACTCACTAAGCCATGTATTCACTATGGTACACTTAATCAGTCAGTTACACAATCAATTTTTCAAAAACAAATCATCCATTTAGACACTTATATACCCATATATTCTTCCATCCACCTTGAGATATACATATATAAAACATATTTAATTTTCAGAAAAACACACACTCACTGGATGATGTCATCAGTGATGTCATTTGAGATGTCATCAGTGATGTCACTGACCATGTCATGAGTGATGTAATATGTGACGTCATCAGCAGTGCATTCCCGGCGCGCGAGTTATAGTTAGCTGAACTAACTATAACGGGGGAATTTCAATGGTTTTGTACAAGTGAAAAGTCCAGCTAACTATAACACCCCTGAAACCTATGGTTTTTCAGTGAATATATATATCCATAAACAAACGAAGCACCCAATTTGGAGGCCCACACGCAGCGTGTTCTGCATACTTTTATTTTCACAGGCGACAAAGCTTATTCACCTTCCTCGACATACACCAATAAAGTTCCAACGCGTTTCGGGCATCCTTCTGCCCTTCTTCTCGGGAAATGGCACACTTGGAGAGGCAGCTCCGCAAGTAAGTTAAATATTGCGTCTTGGGGCGTGGCAGCGCAATGCAGCATGGTATATGTAGTTTTGATCACAAGTGTCTCTTAAGTAGAAGCTGCTGCCATTTCTCCTTTACAAGAATGTAAAAGCCACAGTGGGCTGTGGATCCGCTCTTCCGCGGTGGGGGCTCTCCGCGACCTGGGCAGGCCGCTATATTTTTCAATAAACAAACGAAGCACCCAATTTGGAGGCCCACACGCAGCGTGTTCTGCATACTTTATTTTCACAGGCGACAAAGCTTATTCACCTTCCTCGACATACACCAATACGCCAATAAAGTTCCAACGCGTTTCGGGCATCCTTGCGCGGAAGAGCGGATCCGGTGCTATTACTTTTAATTGCACCAAAGGAGCAACGTGTTTTCCCAGGAGAAAAAGGCAAGGCAATTCATACGGACTGACATAACAGCCCACTCTGGCTTTTACATTCTTGTAAAGGAGAAACGGCAGCAGCTTCTACTTAAAGAGACATTTGTGTTCAAAACTACATATACCATGCTGCATTGCGCTGCCACGCCCCAAGACGTAATATTTAACTTACTTGCGGAGCTGCCTCTCCAAGTGTGCCATTTCCCGAGAAGAAGGGCGGAAGGATGCCCGAAACGCGTTGGAACTTTATTGGCGTATTGGTGTATGTCAAGGAAGGTGATTAAGCTTTGTCGCCTGTGAAAATAAAGTATGCAGAACACGCTGCGTGTGGGCCTCCAAATTGGGTGCTTCGTTTGTTTATTTATATAGATATAGATATATATATCTATATCAGATACAACCAATTGTGTTTGAGTATGTTAACAATATATTAGTGTGTGTGTGTATGTATGTGTGTATGTATGTATATATAATCTACTGGCGGTCGCCAGTAGATAGTTATAGTTGGGACTTATTTTCCATAGGAAATCCGCAACTTTCTATTCCCAATAAGTCTGGCGCCGGTTGACGATTCTTCACAACATTTTCTAAACTTTTGGCCAGCTCCGCTCCGCTCCTACCCTGAAAGTTTCGTGGTGATTCGTCAAGCGGGGGCCGAGAAAAAAGGGGGGTCCCAAAATGCGTTTTCCCCATGCAATTTCCCATAGGATCTGTTGTCGCAGCTACAGCCCGAACTGCTGAACGGAATTACACCAAATTTGGCAAAGAGGTAGTCCTCAGTTCAGACTCGTGCCTTTTGCATAAATGGTGTGAATCTGTTCAGTAGTTCCAGAGAAAATTAGGGTAAAAAAGTTAGTGATATCTATGGCCGGGGAGGATCTGCGCATCCTACCCACACCGTAAGCGCACCCTCTCCGAACCGAGCGCGCACCCTGATGATCACGTGGTGAATGCTAATTGGCTGTCGAGTGTCTGTCTACATTCGAAATCAGGAACTGTTGGCGGCCATTTTCTGCCTCGGTAGAAGCGAGGCTGAAGAAGCAAGTGGAATAAGTGTGTAAAACATATAAAGGGGGCAGAGTGGAAATACTCTAACCCTCTAGATCTGCTTAGGGGGTCCCAGAAGGACCCCCTGGGGCCCCCTTTAAAAAAAAACGGCGCAATGTGCGCGCATCCTATCGCGTTGGGTGAGCGGTTCCTAACGCGTTGGGTGCGCGGATCCAAGGGGAAAAAAAATGACATTTTTGGGAGATAAAGATCAAGCTAAAGTGTTTTGTTCTTGAGTGGTTCTAAAAAGAGCCGTTGTGTTCATTGAGAGTTTTTGGTACTTATAAGTAAGTACCTATACAGAGTCTAAAGTTGTTGAGGGAGACTGTTTCCTTCATCAGTAAAGTGTACTCCATCTCTCCTATACATCTCTTGCATATGAAAGCGCAGATTGTTATTGAAAATGGACCCCATTCTATAGTCTTGGAGAAAAGCAGAAACAGATTTATTCACATGTTTCCTAGCTTTCTCGTTTTGTGGACAAAAATGATCGGACCAGTTCCATTTCTGCCTTTGGCATATGTTAGAATACACAAAGGCAGTTTTGGGGAAAAGTGAAATCAGTTCTGCAAAGGTGTCCTTCATAAGCATTTCCAGACCTACTGCAGTCAAAGTGCCTAGGTCATTGGCGCCACAGTGCACTATTATGAGGTCAGGGTGTTGGATATGCATGAAGGATTTCACCAATGGCATCAATTGGTGCCACTTTAACCCCCTCTGTCCAATCCATTTAATGTCTACATTTGGCAAACCTAGGTCTTTGTGAATGCCTTTGTTTTCTGCATACCTTTGGCTCCAGAAAATATAGCTGTGTCCCACAATCCACACTCTAAGCATCTTGAAAGAAGGTCTGGATGCACCCAGATGGTGTCTGTAAATGAAATGGCAGTTTGGAAAGTAACATTTTTCTAAAATGGTGGCTAAGATGCAGTTTTGAAAAAAGACAAGAACTCATTGGTTGTTTGACAACCTTTTACACTGAAAGGTAGGGTGCATATTTCTGTTTTTTAAACGCATGTTTCTTATTGGTTAACAAAAACTGATTGTAAGGAACATTATATATGATAAGCTGATATGTTGAAAAGTCAAGCACACTTGCTGTCTTGATTAGCAACATTGTGTGCTGAACTTGTGACCTGTGTGCTCAGTACAGTGTTCCATGACCTGTTTCTATGGTAACAGGCAGAAGGCAGATTGGGGCAAGGGTTCAAATTTATGTCATTTGGAAAGGGTTGAAATGTTTAACCAATAGAAATGTGTGTTTGCTTTTCAATTTATGTGGGAAGGAATGTGATTTGATGTTTACATGTATATGTGGGGAAAATGAGAGGGAAACTTTGCCATTCTTTGGCTTTGCTGACAGGTGCACAGTGCAGAGATTCTGTATAAGAAAATCTGGTGTGTGACTGATATACTTCTTAATCTACAAAACTACTTGAAAGAGGAGTTATTTAATTGAGAGGAGGTCTTTTGTGATAAGCATTTGTGTTTTTCATGTGTTTGCAGACAGATAACTGTGCTGTTTTTATATTTTGGTAGAATTAGAAACCAGTCATTGTTTATGAATTTGTGAAATGAGTTATGTTTCTACACTAAAATGTAGTACTCCTTCTAGATGAAGAAATGTGTTTTGGTATAGTGCAAGGGATAGTGTTTGTCTAGAATCACACAGGGAGTCTGTGTGCATTTGGGTAAGGATTGTGAGAACTATTTGGTAACATCGTGTATTTGCTGACGGATTACTGTTTTAAAATCTGTCGTCTTGTGAAGTTTTAGTAGCATTAGAAGGCAGTTTTTGCTTATGCTTTGATTAAATGAGTCAGGCTTTGATACTAAGGTGCAGTTCTGAAATATGTAGATTGTGGGCAGTCCCCTTACCCCTTCCACAGTAGTGAATGAGTTTTGGTAAACTCCTAGGGATAGTGGTGCTTGTCTAGAATCACACTGTGAGTCATTGTTTATTTGTGTAAACACTGTGAGAAGCATTTGAGTACTTCATTTCTTTGAATATGCATAACTGCTTAAAAAATGTCCTGTTCGCAAGTTTAGGTAGAATTAAAAGGTAGTCATTCCTTATGTATTCACCGAGGAACTGTCCTTGCAATACTGTAAACATTCAGTTAATATTCAAGTAGTAATGGTGTGAGGCAGGCTTTTGCACATGCATTGATTCAAATGATTATCTTCTATGCATGCAGTTCTCTAACCATCTACATAGTTCTCGTTCATACCTTTTAATTCCACAGTCAGTATCCATACACTTCAAGCAAACACCCTGTCACTCCCCATGTACTCCTCTAGTGACCCATTCAGCACTATGTACTAATCCATTCACTGCGCAAAAACCCAAACACTTATAAATTCTCCCAGGCACTCTCTGTGCAGTACTTTAATCATTCAGTCAGTGTCGAAGTACTCATGGTGTGAGCCAGGCCTTTCAACCTGGACTGCTTTAAACCCTATACAGTATGCATACAGGCTTCTAGTCACCTACACACTTGTCTTTCACTTCTTTAATTAACTAGTCAGTATCTATATATTTCAATAAACATCTTGTCAGTCATCTTGCACTCATCCAGTACCATGTACTATTCTCTTCACTGCGCCAGAACTGATAATTTAAAAGGTTCACCCAGGCACTGTCCTAGCAGTAGTCTAATGATTTAGTCAGTTTCCAAGTACTCATGTTGTGAACCATGTATTACCACGTAGACTGCTTCAAATGTCTGTGCAGTATGCATGCAGTCTTCTAACATACTATACACTTGTCTTTAACAGCTTCAATTCCCCAGTCAGTATCCATGTACGTCCAGCAAACATTCTGTCACTCCCCTTGTACTGTTCCAGTGACCCATTCAGCACCATGTAATGCATTCACTGCGCCAAAACTGAAACACTTATAAATTTACCCAGGCACTCTTCTTGCAATAGTATAATCATTCAGTCAGTACCCAAGTACTAATGGAGTGAGACAGGCCTTTGCACATAGATCGGGGTGTTTTTATTTTACTGGTCCACTTCCGGAGAGTAGAGGAACGACCGGCGAGGAGGAGGAGCAAGGAGGAGCGAGTGAGCCGGAGCCTGAGCAGGACCGAGGAGCTGGGAGCACGGGCGAGAGAGTGAGCGCGTGGGAGCCCACACTCGCATGGGCAAGCCCTCTAAAGCCCTCCAATCACACTGCAATTGCTCCCGCATGCCCCCCGAGTTTCCTACGGCTCATCTGACCGCCTTGCACCCGGCGATCAAAAACCTTGCGGCAAGCGCGGCCGCCCTTTAGACGGCAGCTGCAGTGAGAGCAGCCCTTGGTGGACTCGCAGAGGCGGCCTGATAAGATCAGGTGCGGCTTGCAATTCCACCTTGAGTGCCCCGCTTGCCCCATGCCCGCAGTCTTCAGTATTGGCCCATTAAAGAAACATAGAAGGACCGGTCCCAGCAGGAGGAGCTTTCCAGCTTCCTAGCGAGTTGGAGGTGGCATCGCCACGAAGGGGCGCTTGGGTTCTTTGCTAGACGGCCCGGTTTTTCGGGATAATTGGGTGCAGTTGCTTACGTGCGTCAGGAGGCGCTTAATGGGCTGAGTGATGCCGAGGCCTCTGTGATCCTCTTTTTTTTGGAATCTACTGTCCCTGGTCGGGCTGGCTCCGCTGTTCCCCTTGGTTCTCACCCCAGCCGGGTTTTGCTCCGCTGTGTGCTGGGAACCGGACTTCATTACCCAGCAGCCCCGCTTCTCAGGAGGACGACACTGACGCTGCTTACGTGCGCCAGGAGGCGCTTAAAGGGCTGAGTGGAACCTCGTCCCGCGGGACGCGCCGGGAGAAGCCCGGGACAAGGGCGGGACCGTCTTAGGCCGAGGGAGGCCGGGCTGGGTCACTTATTTGATATTTTGTCTCCCTGGGTATTAAATTGTAAGTACTGTTTATAAGAACTATACATTAACATTACCATGACCCTGAGGGAGAGCAGAAGCAAAACGGGTAATGGAAACCTTACAGGGACCCTGGATAATTTTATCATCAGGGCTAACTCGGTAATAGACCAGGGGATTACGTTGATGGAGCGGCAGGTCTCTCAAGACTTAGCTATTGCTAGAAGATCTTCTATGGGACACATTGCTAATGTTCGGACACCTGAATCTCATGGTCAAATCAGTGGTAATGCTGCCCCTGTGATTTTTGAAACTACGTATGTACCATCGACTGCCCGAGATTTGGATTATACTAGCCCGGGGGAGCACTCCATGGTTTTGGATTCATTGGCGCCATTACCCCATTTGCCACTAACAGTGGTTAGTCCTGTTAAGCCCTCTAATACCAGGCTCTTACGGGAGAGACGCCAAGGGGCGATCACAAAGCGTAAACAAGGGCAGGTTTATGCCAATAACGATAAAGGGAAGCCGACTAAAAAATCGTATAATACCGGAACTGTAGTTAATGATAGGGAGCAGGCTGTTATTAATCACCCGGATATCTTAGCCGCACCAGCAGAATATTTAACAAGTCCGGGAGCGGTACTCCAGTGTAAGGATAATTGTGAGGGTGTTAGGGCGTTGGTGAAGGATCCCATTTTGTCTAAAATGAGTGATCTGCTTAATCTTCTCCTCCGCCCAGTTGAAGATAGATTAACTAAGGTTGAACAGCAGCTTAATAAGATTAGGCTTGTTTCCTTGGAAATTCTTGATTTCTTAAATAAAGAAACTATGCCTAGGGATATTGTATCTTTAAATGGCCTTAAGGGGGGAAACGGTGTTACTGAACCTATACCCTCTTCAATTCCCATTTCAATTCCTACTATAGTTTTACCAGCTTTAGTTGCTCCATCACCCAAGATACCAGTGGTAGCGGTGACTATGAATCCAGGGGAGTACTAACCGGTACAGCCTAAAGCGGGATCTGGGGCTCCAATAGTTCAGGCCCCTTTGGACAGAATCACCATTGATCTGCCCCCGGAAACGAGTCTGGTTGTTTTGTCAGGGGTTCCTGAACTGTGTAAGCCTGGTCAAGAATCATTTATGAGTTTAAAGAATAAAGTTGTTGACTGGTTAAATAAATTTAGACCACTTCCCCTGCACCTTTCTAGTAAAATACTCATGGTACGGAGGGTGTCCTGGGTGGGACATTTGACCAAGGATATTAGGGGTGATTGTGTTCTTGTTAATTTTAGGGACCCAAGGACCGTGGAATATATTTGTAACTGGAAACACCATTGTCCAGGAGCTTCTATTCAATCTCTCCCATTGTCTTATTTCTATCCCCCCAACCATTTCTCAACCCTAGCAGATGAATGGACCTTAGTACAACGGAAAGGGAAGGGAACGATTAATAGGGGTTGGCATGTGCACTCACCTGTTCTGAGCCAGATTTCTACTCAAAACAGGTTTAGCGGACTGGAGGCTGTTGATTGACAACAGGCCTATGGGGGAAGACTCTTGGGTACTTTTTCCCCCCTTGAGCAGTAGCTGCACAAGTCTGGATGGAGTAGCCCAGCGTGTATGTTTTGATCCGTCAAATGTAGTTTCTGCGGTTCAGGGGGGTAATATTGAGAGAGGACAGGGTCCCGCCGTGGTAATCACCGAGAGGGATGGGGGTACCATTAGTATTTTGGGGGAGGAAGCGGGGAGGGCGGAGCTGGGTTCCATAAGTTTTAGGTCTTATAGAGGTCAGGAGTACCCGCCATGTTCTATCGTCAGCTGGAACATCGCCGGTCTAGCCGCTAAAGGTGATTATCCGGGTTGGGCTGAGTTTATTAGCTCTCATGATATTTGTTTTCAAGAAACCTGGTGTAGGGAAAGTGTTAGCTATCCCGGCCATGCCTCATTCAATCTGCCAGCTCTGGCATCGCTATCTGGTAGACCGAAGGGAGGGCTCCTGGTTTTGGTTTCCGTTAATATCCCAATGGAAGTCAAAAGATACCTGATCGTCGGCGTCCATTCCCAGATTCTATGGTGATCAGACAATCAGGGCTCTAATATTATTTTAATTAACTTTTACAATAACGTCTTAGATAGCACGAGGCATAATGCCGTGAATGAGTTAGGGCTTGCCCTAGATAATCTAACTACTGGGGTCAATATTGATTTTAATTATATTTGGGTAGGGGATTTTAATATACCCACTTGTATTTTTTCGAGTTTGCGGGTTTAGAACTATTTCGAGGAAGATGAATTGCACTTCCCGCATAATCTTTACAGGGAGTCCCTGAACAAATTAATGGCATCCCTGGATATGGTAATTTTAGAAAATGCCAAGAGTGAACAGGGTGATATAATCCCCACATTTACGGGTAGGAATTCAAACACTGTGATCAATTACATTTGTGTATTATCTTATAATACCTCACTGTGCAAGTCGCCTAAGGTCACCGATTATATGATAAGTGACCATAATTGCATTATCACCGTTATTTCTTTGTGGAAGGATAGAGTTTTCCCCTCTGATCGTTCAGTGGTGAACATCGAAGCCCATAGACCCAATGGTGTAAGAATTAGATGGAAAGGAGAAAAGGCTGAGGGAGCTATTAAATCCATAGTTAAGGACTGTCGAGGAAAAATGTTTGCCATCCTTGAGTGCGACCATGAGGCCGCCGACACTGTGAAGGATTTTATATCTATTAATAAAGTTATTGAAAATAAATTTACTAAAATTGTCTCTGAGAAATCAGCTCCCAAGAAAGGTTGGTTTGACCATGTCTGCACCGCTAAGCTATCAGAGCTTAAGCAGGGCTTGGCCGTTAGGCCTAGAGATATGATTGTGGTTAACCAACTAAGGCAGAATTAAAAGTCCGAGCTCAAGCAGCGTCAGAAGGAGTTACTGCAAGAGGCCTAGGACAAATTGACCCAGGCAGCTGAGACACATAACCGTGCTCTATTTTGGGCTACAGTTAACTGCCCTTTTCTTAAAGATGATATGGTCCCAGAACTTACCTCTAATGTTAACAAGGCTACATGGGTAACTCACTTTTCCGCCATTTTTAATACCAACATTTTGCCTGAGGACAGTAATGGCCCTTGGTCCTGTATCCCGTTGGATGTTACCATCGCGGAGGTTATTTTGAGTATTAATGCTAGCAAAGGGGGCAAGGCACAGGGACCCGATGGGGTCCCTATTGACGTGTATAAAGCTGTGCCTGAGATGTGGGGACCCCTGCTAGCGAATGTATTTAATACTGCTGTATGCGATGGGGTGCTACCTACCTGGGAGGAATCAATTAGAATTCCAATCTACAAAAAAGGTGATAGGGCGGTAGTTCTTAACATCCCCTCTATCTCCCTATTAGATTCCTCGGTTAAAATCTTAGGGTCTTATTGGTAAGGTTGGAAAAATGGGCTGAAGATAACGGGATCTTGGCTAGGAAGATAACGGGATCTTGGCTAGTACCCAGTATGGTTTTAGGAAGGGGCGTGGAACCGTGGACCAGTGTTTAAACTTAAATCTCCTCATAGGGAAGTATACGCAGGCAAAGACGGGTTCTCTTTATCTCTGCTTTGCTGATTTTAAGCAGTGCCTTTGATATGGTTGACCACTCGGTTCTCTGGACCAAATTGTTAGAAATGGGCGTGCCAGAAGGAATTGTCTTTTTTCTTGCCCAATTATATTCCAATCTTCGAACTAGTATTTGATTATGGTATTAACGGGGAGTGCACGACAAGGTTTAGTTTTCGTCGGGGAATTAGACAAGGATGTGTTCTTGCCCCACTTCTTTTTACACTTTTTATAAATGAGGTAGATGCTGTTTTAAACGGGGTGAGCGCTGATGTTCCCAAGATCAATGGCCTTGACGTACCGGTACTGTTATATGCAGATGATGCCGTGTTACTGGCAAGGACCCCATTAGGGCTCCAACGTTTGATGGATAGTTTTTCTATTTTTATAGAGAATAGGAAACTACTCAACAAAACTAAAACTTTTATTATGACTTGCGGGACAGGGTCTAGGAGATCTCAAACCTATTTTTTAGATAGGCACAAGGTCAAACAAGTAGATCAATTCTGCTATTTGGGAATTACATTTGCAAAGGATAGCAGATGGTCCCAGGAAACCATTAATGTGCGGACAAAAATGGTAAAAAGTGCCCATGGTGTTTTTAAATTTTCTGCTAAATTAGGGGAAAGACTTATTTGGGATATGTTACAAGTATATAAAGCTCGTAGTGTGTCCACTGCCCTTTATGGTGCAGGGGTTTGGGGATATACATCGAACAGTATCTTGCAATTAGAGGAAAATCTTTTCCTCAAAAGGTTACTGTGCTTGCCTAAATCAGCCCCAAATTAATTAATCCTTAGAGAGTTAGGGATTTATAATTTATCTGATTTGATTTCCTTAAAGCCACTTATGTTGTGGCGTTCTGTTTGGCTGAAGGAAGAGACCTCCTTAAATAGAGCAGTTGTAACTGATTGTCTCTACCTTGATAATTATCTCAATATTCCCTGGCTAAAATATATAGTCAAAAACCAAAGGAAATGATGGACGGAGTGTTGAACATTGCAAGCACTCACCCCCAGTCAACTGATCTGGGTTTAATCCATCACCGTTCTTTAGCCCACTCTGCCACCCCAGTTCAGACATGGCCATATGCAAATCATTCTGACCCTGTGCCTCATGGGAACAGTCCAGCCCGAACTGCCAAGCCATGTCTTCCCTGGACCGGAAACAAGCTTCCTAGAACCGGTTTCTGGCATTTCAGCCGTCTTCAGCCAGGCTTGCTTGAATCCATTGGCAAAGTGAGCAAGGGACTCCCGTCTGAGCATACCCTGCCAACTTATGGCGAACAAAGCAAAAACCAAAGGAAATGATGGACTGAGTGTTGAACACTGCAAGCCCTCACCCCCAGTCAACTGATCTGGGTTTAATCCATCACCGTTCTTTAGCCCACTCTGCCACCCCAGTTCAGACATGGCCATATGCAAATCAGTCTGACCCTGTGCCTCATGGGAACAGTCCAGCCCGAACTGCCAAGCCATGCCTTCCCTGGACCGGAAACAAGCTTCCTAGGACCGGTTTCTGGTATTTCAGCCGTCTTCAGCCAGGCTTGCTTGAATCCAGTGGCAAAGTGAGCAAGGGACTCACGTCTGAGCATACCCTGCTAACTGTTTGGCTGAAGGAAGAGACCTCCTTAAATAGAGCAGTTGTAACTGATTGTCTCTCCCTTGATAATTATCTCAATATTCCATGGCTAAAATATATAGTCTCCAATTTTAGAGATCTATGGAATAGATATTACTGAGGATTGTTATGCTGCCTCAGTTTTGTCTAAAGTGGAGATGAAGAATATTTTTATGACTTATTGTGGGGAGAGACGGAAGATGAGCGCCGGTCAATTATTCACCAGTATATTTTATAACAAACATGTGGATGGAGATGGCTATCAAATCTATCTCAGTAATATTACCAGAGCCTTCCACCGGTTTGTATTGACCAGATTAAGACTGGGTATTGTACATAATCTGGTAGCCTTCCCCTCCCCTAAATCACACCCTGTTGGCCCCTGTCCCTGTGATGGCACCTCTGCACAAAGCACTTTGCATCTACTTTTAATATGTAAACTGTATTATCATCTACGAATACACTTTTTAAAACCAATTTTTGTTAAATATGGTGTACGCACCGTGCACGATTCAATGAAATTGCTTTTTAATATGTATGAAGTAGATATTTGCTTTTTTACTGCTACCTACCTTCTTAAATGTATCCAATTGAGGAAAAGTATGATGTTTTAAATTATTCTGAAGGTTTAATTGTATTAATGTGCCCAGTAATTATGCTATCTTGACGTTATGTTTATATGTGCTTTTATGGTCATTATTTTAATGTATTGAATAAAGCTTTATGAATTGAATTGATTCAAACGTGTTTCCACTATGCATGGAGGCCTCTAAGTACCAACACAATTGTCTTTCAGACCTTCAATTTCCCAGTCAGTATCTATAAACTCCAATAAACACCCTGTGACTTCAATTGCACACATCCACTGACTCATATGGCACGAAGTACTAATCTATTCACTGCACCAAAACCAAAAAACAAAGATTCACCCAGTCACTCTTTTTGTAGTACTGTAATGATTCAGTCAGTACTCAGGTAGTTTTGCAGTGATCCAAGTGTTACTCTATGGACTGTTTTAAACGTCTATCTACTATGCATGTAGGTCTCTAGCCACCTACATACTTGTCTTTCACACCTTTAACATCCCAGACAGTATTCATACAGTTCCCACAAACACTCTGTCACTCTCCTTGTACTTCTCCAGTGACCCATTCAGCACCATGCACTAATCCATTCACTGTGCCAAATTCTAAACACTTATAAATTCACCCAGGCACTCTCCTTGCAGTACTCTAATCATTCAGTCAGTACCCAAGTACTCATGCAGTGAGCCAGGCCTTAGCACATGGACTACTTCAAACGCCTATGCACTATGCATGCAGTTCTCTAACCATCTACACACTTCTATTTCACACCTTCAATTCCCCAGTCAGTATAGATACACTCCAGCAAACACCTTATCACTCCCCTTGCACTCCTCCAGTGACCCATTCAGAACCATGTACTAATCCATTCACTGTGCCAAAACCCAAACACTCATAAATTCACCAAGGCACTCTCCTTGCAGTACTCTAATCATTCAATCAGTGCCCAAGCATGCACTGAGTCAGGCCTTGGCACATGGACTGCTTCAAACGCCTATCCACTATGCATGCAGTCCTCTAACCACCTACATACTTGTCTTTCACACCTTCAATTCTCCAGTCAGTATATATACACTCCAGCAAACACCCTGTCACTCCCCTTGCACTCCTCTAGTGACCGAATCAGTACCAAGTACTAATCCATTCACTGCGCCAAAAGCCAACAACTTATAAATTCACCCAGGCACTCTCCTTGCTGTACTCTAATCATTCAGTCAGTATCCAAGTACTCATGCAGCGATACAGGCCTAAGCACATGGACTGCTTCAAACCCCCATCCACTATACATGCAGTCCTGTAACCACCTATACACTTCTCTTTCATAACTTCAATTCCCTAGTCAGTATCCATACACTCCAGCAAACACCCTGTCACTCCCTTTGCACTCCTCTAGTGACCCATTCAGTACCAAGTACTAATCTATTCACTGCGCCAAAAGCCAACAACTTATAAATTCACCCAGGCACTCTCCTTGCAGTACTCTAATCATTCAGTCAGTACCCAAGTACTCATGCAGTGAGCCAGGCCTTAGCACATGGACTGCTTCAAATGCCTGTCCACTATGCATGCAGTCCTCTAACCACCTACACACTTGTGTTTCACACCTTCAGTTCCCCAGTCAGTATTCATACACTTCTAGCAAACACCCTGTCACTCACCCAGTGTGTTTCCTTATAGTACTGTAATCATTCAGTCAGTTAGCATGTAGTCTTTTAGTGAGGTAGGCTTTAGGGCATGAAGTGCTTCCAAGTAGTATGCACTATTCATGTAGTGTTTTAACCATTGTCACACTTGTGCTTCAGGGTTTTAGTTTCTTAATCAGTTTTTATATAAAATGTGTTTCTACAGTAATAGAATAGTATAAATTTGAAAGTTATTAATGTACATTTATTTGTGATTCTTTTTTGCAGATACTGTTTTTCAACGTTAAATTAGAGAAATCATGCCAGAAAAAAAAAGAACAGAGACAGGAGGATTACTTGAAGAAACATCAACCACAAGTATTGAATGTACAAGATAATGTGGCTAAAAGGAAAAAATCTTCTGGTAAGATCACAAAGCAATTAAAAATGTTTGTAGGACCAGACAGAATGTACATAATGCTGGAACTACTGAGAATGCTTCAACTAAGAAAAAAATTCAAAATAAGAGGAAAAGCAAAAAAGCAAATGGTCAGTCAAAGGAGATAAAGTATAGTAAAAGAAGGCAAAATAAGTATAAGGAATTACGCAAAAAAATATTTTACAAGAGAGTAGTGCATAATTTGCTGAAAGATGTGAAGAAATATAAAAAGAGCTTTATTTTATAAAAAGAAGCATATTGAAAACATTGTGGAACAGGCTTTTGAAATAAAAAGGAAATTGTTTATTTTAATTTTAAACAGAATTCGATCACTAGATAAACCAATCCATGTAATGAAGGCCAAAAGTAGGAGGAAAAGTTATTAATAAAAAAAAAAAAAAAATTTGTGATGTTTTTTTGGGAGAATGGAAACACAGTTCCAGTTCAGAGCCTTTTTTTTAACGGAGTTATTCACAGAGCGAAAAATTATTGTATACAGTTGACACCAGTGGTAGAGGTTATGAGGTTAGAGACGGTTGTCCAATTGAGAGAGAAAATGGTTGAAAGAAATGCAGAAGAAGTGATAGCTGATGAAGTTTTAGGGAGACGTGCTAAAAACCCTGTGTACACTTGGGATTGCAGTAGTTTTTGCAGTGTACGACAGGAATCTATTGAAAAATTATGTCATTTTTTACGAGCCTATACTAAAAAAAGTGTAAAACAAAATATTAAGCGGTTGCAAGGACTAGACCCTTGCAGAGTGAGAAAACATACTGGTTTGCAAGGTCATTCTCTGGCTTGTCTTTCTAGGAAAGTTTGTGAAAGTGTTTTTCACCATTTCAGAATGCTGGCAGTACGTCATACTCAAATGCGGAAGTTAGTGAGAAGGTTGTATTATACAAAAAGTCCGGCACAAAAGTTAAGTGAGTTGAACAGTGCTCTTTTGCGTGGGTCAGTATCAGATGTGAAGCAGGTCTGTGATGATATTGAGTTTTGTTACTTTGGTCCTCAGCAAGAGAGTGAAGAAACTGACACATTAGTAGAACAAAATGTTGAAGACCATGTACAACCCGTAATTACAGAAAAATTTGAGGATGAAATCACAAAGTTTACGGTATCTTCAGGTGAAAGACCAAATGTTTCTTGTATTTGTTGTCGGCAAAGTCACTATAAAAATCAGACTAGGGGTGTCAATCTGTATTTAAAAAGTGAAATAGAAGATAATAAGTGGATGTAATTTGCAACTTATTTGTTGGTAGAGGATTGTTTTGATTTGGGATCTGAGCAGCGTATTTGCAAATATTGTTATAACAAATTAGATGAGAATAAAATGCCTGCTAGAGCTGTTCATAATAATCTACAGTTGGTTGCTATTCCACCAGAGCTGATAGATTTAAATACGTTTGAGTCTATTCTCATACAATGTGTTCACCAGTTTCAGGCTATTGTTCGTATGGAGCCCAAAACAGGTAAATTACCTCCATCAGAGTTGCAAAGAGGATTGACAGGAAGAGTTGTGTATTTATCGTTAGATTTAAGGAAAAATATTGAAACTATTGGTGTAGACCATACAGAAAATGTGCCACTAGTCATTCTAGTTAATGGTGTTCCTACTAAGAATAAGAAAATTTGGCAAGAGTTAGTGGATGTTAGATAAGTGCAAAAGGCGTCATTGTATCTGTTAAAAAATGAGTACTATAGAAATGTGTTTGTAGGAGAAGAAGAAATAGATTTAGCAGAAAATACTGAAACAATAAGTGGACAAATAGAAAAAGTGGACATGTCCAGATGTGAGGAGATCTATGAACATTACAGTGTACATCCTCTTCATTCCAAATAGGTGATGGGGAATACAATTGAGTTGTTTCAAATGAAAAAAGCAACAGGAAGTCCCATGAGTGTATGGGAAGAGAGCTTGGAAGCTCATTGTTTCCCGCAGTTGTTTCCAACAGGAAAAGGTGGACAATATGATGAACGTCCTGTGCAGATTCCTGCATCTGAATATCGGACAAGATTATATGCAGAAGATCCAAGATTTTGACAATGTATCCCTTATGTTTTATCTTCTGTTTGAAAGTGACTTGTCTGGACTTTCATATGCAGTAAATCACATTTTAATAACTGGAATGCATCTTCATAATGTAACTGCAAAGGATTTTATGGATAAAGTGCATCAGAGAGATGATCATTTAGAATCTCAGTTGATTAATCTGATGGCATGTCAGCGTGGGACTAATGAATATTGGTACCGTCGACATGGAGATCTGAAATGTATGCTACGGAACTTGGGAACTCCTACATGGTTTGTTACACTAAGCTCTGCTGAGTATGCTTGGGATGATTTACTTGAATTTCTTCGAGAGTAAAATTCCAATATATAAAAAAAATTGAATACAAGACACCTGGAGAATTGTATCTTTGGATCCTGTCATTGTATGCAGATATTTCAATCATAGATTTGAAGCCATAATGTCTTTCATCTGCAATAAAAAGAATCCTCCTCTTGGAGAAGTTGTGGATTTCTTTTGGAGAAAGGAGTATCAAGCAAGAGGTGCTCCTCATATACATATGTTATGGATCAAGGACGCCCCCAAACTTGGAACAGATTCAGATGAAACTGTTTTGTCTTTCATTGAAGATTATGCTACATGTGCTCTTCCCAATAGCAGAGGAGATAAAAACTTAAAACAACAAGTCTTACGATTTCAAAGCCACAGGTGTGGAAAATACTGTCGACGAAAGTACAAGTCAAAGGATAAGTTTTATTCCAAATGTCGTTTAGGGTTTCCACGTCCTGTATTATCCAAAGGAAGAGTGAACAGTTTTATGTCAGCTATGCGACATACCATCACAAAGTCTCCGAAAAACACCTACAACTTAAGAAGAAGCGAAGAATCTAAATACATAAATGACTACAATCCAGTTATTTTATCCATGTGCAACGCTAACATGGATTTTCAGTATGTTGCGGACAATTCCATTGCTGTTGATCGATATGTAACGTCTTACATTACTAAATCAGAAAAGACTGAATTGAAAGAAATGTGGGAAGAGATATCTCACGAGAAGACTCTAAGTAAGAAATTATACAGTTTCAGTTTGAAGATGTTGTTGCATCGTGAAATTGGAGCATGTTCAGATCGGTTATCATCTGCAAGTCTATATTCCAAAAGTAGAAGAATCATTTGGGTGAGTCTAGGTCTTGCAGGAATGCGAAATTGGGTACTGAAATCTGTTCAAGAAATTGAATATTTAGCAGATAATGAACCAGAAAGTACAGATATTTTGAAAACGAATATGTTGAACACATACTACCCAAATAGAAGTCATCATCTTGAGAACATGTGTCTCTATGAAGTGCTGCAAAACTACACTTTTAAACGGAATACTACAGAGAACATCAACGATGGAAAATATGCAGTTATTGGTTCCGAAGGATGTCTGGTGAAACAAAGGAAAGGAAATGTAATTAATCACAGGAAACTGAGTTGCGACACTGCTGACAAAAGGGAATTTTACTATTTAGCCCTTTTGCAAATGTTCAAACCATGGCTTTCATAACTGGAATTACTTGGAGATTTTCCCAGCTATGAAAATTCATTTAATGCTTCTAAAGATAGCATACAATGCAGTGCTTTTGCAAATTATGTGAAAATGTTGAATGATGAAATTGATCAAGAAGCTACAATTGCAGCTGAGATTGCTAGAGACAGTTCTCAAGACAGTCAAAGTTCTGCTGCACTGAGCCAAGATCCACTAGGACAACCAATTGTTGAAAATGAAGCAGCGATTGCAATGAATGAGGAGGAAACAGCAATGCATCAAGCTCAAGAAGATGCAATGCAGTTAGGAAACTTGGAAGAGCAACTAAATGTTGAACAGAAACAAATATGACAGCAAGTGAAAGAGCAGATTGACCATGGATTACTTCATGAAAAGAGAGGGTGCTCATGTACATCATTTCAACCTATCCGAAAGTATGTGAGTGGTCAAGCTGGAACAGGAAAAAGTGTCTTAATTAAAGTAATTACAAGTCATCTGCAAAAAACAACTGAGTCGCATTTGTCTTGTGTTGTCACTGCTCCAACTGGGTTGGCAGCACATAACATTAAAGGAATTACTTTACATTGTTTACTAATGCTGCCAGTAGAGCATAAGAACAAATTGGAATACCACAAGCTATCTGGAGAAGCTTGTTGTGAAGTTTCAAGAGTCCTGAAGAAAATGAAACTTCTCATTAATGATGAGGTGAGCATGGTCTCAAACTTGATGCTTGCCTTTGTGCATTTAAGAAAGCAGCAAATTCTTAAAACAGAGTATGACGTGTTATTTGGAGGAAAACACGTCATAGTTTTTGGAGCAATACTGCAACTGACTCCGGTAAAAGGACAACCGGTATTTAAAACACTAGCCCAAGAAGATACCAGAAAGTCTCTTGGCAGTGTTGGTAATGTGAACATTTGGACTCATTTTGAATACAAAGAACTGACAACAAATATGCGACAGGCAAATGATGCTGAATATGGAAGTATTCTTCAAGATATAAGAATTGGAATTCTTTCAAAACAAGGCAAACAAGCTTTGGAGAGTCGATTACTTTGCAATGTCTTTCCAAATGAAAATGCAGTTCCTGCAAAAGTGTACGTGGAAATAGCTAAAAAATAAATCAGTGATTTGCTTAATGCCAACACTGCACGAGTGTTCCATATTCAACGAAGAACTATTGAAACTGGAAAATGAAGAAATTGTAAAAATGGAAGCCATCGCTAAAATACAGCATGAAGGAATCACTATCATTTTGACGGGAATGTTGAGATCAAAACTGGATTGTTTAGAAAAAAAATATCTAAAACTGCTGGTTTAGAAAAGACACTATATGCGTGTGTAAACTGTCAGGTAATTTTAAGGCGTAATTTGGATGTAGAGAAAGGTTTAGTTAATGGTGCAATGGGTAAAGTGGTGGATTTTGTGAATTATCAGAAAAAAAAGGAATTGAATTTTTAAAAATTAAATTTGATCAGATTGAAGATGTTAAAGAAATTGGTCGTTCAGTTCGTTTTTTGCTTGTTAAAGATTTATATGTCCGTAGGAAACAATTTCCATTTTCTCTGTCATACGCAGTGACAATTCCTAAATCTCAAGGATTAAGTGTAGACAGTGCATTGGTGAACATTGGATCTACCGTATTTAAAGAGGGTATAGCATATGTTGCTTTGTCGAGAGTCAGAACATTATCTGGTTTGTTTTTGATTGATTTTGATGAGACGAAGGTTACTGCAGATGCAAACTGTGTAAAAGAGTATAATAGGTTAAGAAGGGTTTATGCTCCAAATTTAGGTCAATATCCTGTATTTGAAAAGCGTGTGGTTGGTCGAAAAAGAAGGTTAGAGAATATCTGTTCTGAAGGTGTCAAGAAGGGAAAAGAACAAGATAATGTTGTGATTGCAGGTAAAAAGAAATTGGACACTGTTGAAGAGATTGTTGGTTATCAGTTTGAAAATAGTTCAGGTGTCAACTGCTATGCTAATGTAGTGAGATCCTGTGCACACGTATGGATAGTTATCAGGTTCTGTATGTATTCAACATGAGCCAGAAGGTGTGAAATTCTTATTAATGGATAAACGCTGGTCGACATCAGGCGTGTTGCGTGCAAGATTTCTTTTAATGAAAAGTTTCAATTCAATATACAAAAAATTAATCAGCCAACAACGTGTAGCTGTTGTGACTCATCAGGGCTAAGGAAGGAAAAGGAATAGGGAAAATAAATGAAAATGAAAGAACGCAGGGTACAATGACCACAAAAGGATTAAAAATGAAAAATAATACATGGAGCCATGGCAACATTCAAAATGAAGAAAGCCAAGAAAAGGGATGATATCATAAAGACCGGCTCGACGTATGGTGTTGGTGAAGGAGACAGAGGATTCTACGGTGTGCTAGGAAGGGGGAGCCAATTAAAATAAATGGTCAAGCAAGCTCGTGGTCAACGCAAAACGGAGAGTGTAAACAAGTGAGGCAGGCAAAATGTTGCAAAACATTAGAATAACCGTGTAATGACTAAGTCTTACAAGAAAGAGTGAGTGAGTGCCTATGATGCAAAACATTAAGATAACCGTGGAATGATTAAGTCTTACCAGAAAGAAATAAGTGAGTGCCTATTGTAGGCAACGTGGAAGGTAGAAGTAAAAGTAAGAGGTCGTGTAAGGTGTATACTACAGACTAGTAATCCATAGTGGAGTAGTGCGAGGGCAGTAATGATCTAAGCTAAATATAGTGAGCCATGCCAGTGAGAGGATATAGAAAGGCATGAGGAAGGATTCATAGCAAATAGCGATCAAAACATGTAAGAGAATTCATAGAGTAAACACATTAATGGTGGAAACGATCAAGGACGGAAAACAGTCATTGGAGAACACATGTTGAACTGGAAACGACCTGAAGGTCACATGGGGTCAAAACCCAGCATAAACTTTAAGAGTGAAACCTATTGAGATAGGTAACGGTACTGAATGATGATATTCCTAGTAAAAATTGCGAATTAGCGTATAAACTAAAAAATAGGAAACAGTAAAAGTCAAAAAATGACAGTGACAGACATAAGTGCACACAATGCAACAGTACGTAAATCGAGTCTGTCAGTGACAGGAGTTCAATGGAAAAAATGCATGGCAGGTACAGGGCACAAGTTTGTAAGCAATACAAGGTGAAATACTAATGAGAAAAAACATCCTGGGTAGAAAAACAATAGAGAAACGTGACAGGAGCAAAGAATAAGTCGTCAATAAAAGAAAAAGAAAAAGAGTAAGGTAAGTGGCAGCTACCTGTACGGAAGGTATTGTGTAAGTCAAAAGACCTCAGTACGAAGTCACGCGAGGAGAAGGACCCGCTGAGGAAACGGCGGGAACTGGGATCGCACGGATAAAGCTAAAATAGTAGGATCTGTAACCATGAAGAGACAGGGAATGTGGATCAGTACAGGTAGAACTACAAAAATATAGGGAAGGGGAAGGGGTGTGTAGTGCAGGGCCTTACCGGTTGAAGAGCGGTCTCGGGTATGGGATCAACTCGCGATTCCAGGGTGCGGAATGGCGCGTATTGGTAAGACCGGAAGTAAAATAGTCTCCAGGTCTGGAAACAACTAGAGCGGCTGAAGGTGCTTCAGGTTGTAGAACCGGAAGTGAGGACAAAAGGTAGCGTGAATGGGTCGAGTGGTAAAACTGAGTAACGTGCATGAAATAGAGGGACGGAAGGTCAACAGAGGGAAAGACACAACAGGGGTGATATTTACCGGGGAAGATAAAAAGAGAAAAGGATAGTAAGTGTGTTACTGAGTATGAAAAAAACAACAGTCAAGGTTCAAAGGGCACCTGTAAAGGAATTATAAGAAAAGAAACAGGGGTGGTACGAATGTAAGAGTGTGACAAGAATAAACTTGAACAACAGAAAAGACAAAACATGTTAAAGTAGAATGGAGAGGCCAATGAGGCTAAATGACAATAATCGTGGATATCAACAAAATGCATGAGATAAACACCTGAAACGGGCAAAGGAGGGAAACTGCACATATAAGTAGGGTAAAATACCCAAGTTAAAAACGGTAATTTGGTGGGTGAAAAACATAATAATCATCACTATGTTCAGAGATAACATGTAGATAAGATGCAGCTGGCGGGCCAGTAGAAGTATGCAGATGGAGTTACATGATTAAGCAGAAAACATAAGGTATGAAGAGTCAAGACCCTAAGAAGTACTGAAGCTCGTGGTCAATGTTGAGACCATGTTTGACCGACTGAAGACGCATGATCCATGATGCTTCCTGTCTTCTCAGTCTTAATTTACGATTACCACCCCTGACACTATTTTTGGCGATGTCAATTCCCAAAAAAGTCAGGCTCTTGCGTGGTCCTTGAGTTTTGCACGTAGCTATGTGCGAAGCCATAGGGTACTTGGCATCTTCGTTGTGCATAGCTCTAACATGTTCGCTGATGCGTTCTTTTAGAGGTCTGATCGTACTTCCCACATATTGGAATTTACAGGTGCATTGTAGAATGTAAACGACAAAGTTGGTGTTACAGTTAATGTTAGTAGTGATGTTATATTTTTTTGCCATTCCATCCACTGAAATCCTTGGTGCCATTCATGGCCCATTTGCAAGTTCCACAGCTTCGACATTTGAAAAAACCGACCGTGTGACTGGTTAGCCAGGAGGAAGTTGGAGCTGAGCGTGGTGTGGTGGGGCACAGTCTGTTTCCAAGGGTTCTTCCTCTTCTGAAGGAAATTTGTGGGTGTACTGTTATGTTGTTTCTTAGCGATTTGTCGGTCAGTAGAGTGTTCCAATGTTTATTGAAGATTTTGCGCATGGTGGTGCTGATGGCATTGTACTCTGTGATGAGTCTCACAGTTTGTTTGTCTGTTTCTTTAGAGGTTTTGGGTTGTAGGGTCATTACTCTTCGGATATTTTTAACCCTGTTGGTTGCTTTCTTGATGATCAAGGGTTTATAACCGCGTTGACAGAATCTGTGTTGCATGTCGTTGAGACAGTTTTTGAATTCAGATTCTTCGCTACAGTTTCTCCTGGCCCTGGAAAACTCTCCGTAGGGAATTGTTCGTATTTGATGCAGGGGATGTGCACTGCTTGCGTGAAGTATTGCATTGCAAGACGTTTCCTTGCGAAACAGCTTGCTGTGTAGGGTGTCATTTTTCACGTACAGTTCAATGTCAAGGAAAGAGACAGTTGTTACTGGCTTGGCATGTGAATTTCATGTTCATGTTGTTGGAGTTAAGATAGTTGCAGAAGGAATCAAGTTGATCTTGTGAGCCTGACCAGAATAGCAAGCAGTCGTCAATGTACCTTCCCCAAAAGACGATAAAATCCGTCCATTGGGCTGCTTTCTTGCCCCACAGCCATTCAGTTTCCAGTGCACCCATATACAGGTTGGCAAAAGATGGGGAGAATTTAGAACCCATTGCTACTCCCTTGGTTTGTTTGTACCATTGGTTGTCATATAGGAAGTAATTGTTATTAAGTATAATCTCCATCATACTTGAGATCATATTAGTGTGTTCCCACAATGATGCCGAACGGTGTTGGAGAGACTTGGTCACCACCTTTAAACCTAGGTCTGGTTCGATGGATGTGTACAGAGAAACTACATCCAGGGTAGCCATGATCATATTGGGTTGCCATTGTATGTCTGTAAGGATGCTGAGAATGTGTTTCGTATCTTGAATATAGGACGGCAGATTTTTTACAATGGGGTTGAGAAAGAGGTCAACATATTGTGAAAGCTTTTCTGTGGGACCGCCTATACCTGAGATTATTGGTCGTCCTGGTGGAAAAGGTGCTCGTTTGTGAATCTTCGGAAGGGTATAAAGCACGGGAAAGGTGGGTTTAGTTACTTTCAGGTACCGTGCCTCGTCTTCATCGATGATACCTAGGGTTTGCCAGGCTAGTATTTTTTTGTTTATGAGATTGTTCAACTGGCCAATTGGATTGTAGTTGAGATGTTCATAGCAAGTTTGGTCTCGGAGTTGGCCCATTATTTCATTATGGTAGTCAGCACGGTTCATAATGATCACATTACCCCCTTTATCCGCTTCTCTTATGATGATATTGGGGTCAGCACTGAGTGTTTTGAGCGCCGATCTCTCTCCTTTAGTCAATTGTCTTTGATCCTAATCGTTTTGTTCATGAGTCTTTTTTCATATTTGTCAAGATCTTCAAGTACAAGATTGTGGAAGACATCTATGGCATTCCCACCCGGGAGAGTGGGTGTCCATTTGGATTGGGTTTTTAAACCACTGGGTATAGTGCCGTAGGGATCAATATCTAGGTCTTGTAGAAGTGATTCCAGGCTGCATGGTGGATCATCTGTTTCAGTAATGGAGAGGAGAAGATGTGTGTCGTTAACATCTTTGATGGTCTGGGAGTCCAGGAGACAGATATTGGTTCTCCCTGTTGTGTTAGATATGGGCATGAGTTCAAAATGTTTTTTGAGTTTCAAATTCCTGATGAATTTGAATAGATCTATATAAGTCTCCTGATTCATAAGGATTAAAATTGAGACCTTTGTTAAGAAGAGAGACCATGTTGGTATTGAGTGGTGTGGAGGAAAGATTGACTACTTGAATGTTGGTATTGGCTGTTATTGTTTCTTGCCGTCGCCAGATCTCAGTTTCTTTTTGTATTGATCGTTGTCCTGATCTTTTCCCTCTACGGGTTTTCTGTCTCCTAGTCCTGGTCTCTGTTGCATCCTGGTCTCTCGTCTGATAGCTTGTACTTCTCGTAAAAAACTACTTGAAGTCGTGGGTGTGGGATTGGACTGTCCTGTGGTTTCTGGATCACTATCACTTGTGGGTGCTGTATTGAGAGAAGATGTGCTTGAGGAGATAGAGGATCTGGAGATGTTCACAGCTTTGGTGGAGTTGTGTACCAGTTGGTCGTATTTGCGAGCGAAGGTGAAGACACGGCCCTCTTTGTAGTCTGCTTCGTCTCTTCTAAGTTGTCTAGTTTTTTTTTCCTTTATATCGTTCTGGTGTTTAGCTAGGATTTCGTTGAGGATAACGTAGTTTTTTTCAGTTGCGTCTTTCAGGTTGAGCTCTTCTATCTCTTTCTCCAAAGTGGTGATTTCTAATTGGAGTTTCGTCACTTTTCGTTCTGCATTTTCTATCAGGATGTGAATGAGAGTTTTAGAGTTGGTGGTTAGAGTTTCTTCCCATTTTCCCAACAGATCGTCATCCAGATCATCAAATGTGGGGAATATTTGTGAGCGTAGTCCCCTGGGGACTCTGTTCAACCTTAGGTATTGTTTCAAGGTGGCGCTATCCCACCACCGAGAATTCTCAGTCTTCTTTAGTCGTTCTAGTCTGATGAACTTATCCTTTAGTCCTTCCTTACGTTGAGAGTTGTTGTTGGAGGTAGCGCTGGTTAGAGGGATACCTTTGGCTAGATTCTCGAATAGATCTGATGCGACCTTGTCTCTATCCATATCACAGAGAGAAAGTTTAGGGTAATATACCAGAAGTTGCTGAATCACACGATGCGGCTGCCCTTCCTCCCGAAGGTAGTCTTAACAGTAGTAAGGGTTTGATTGATTTGGAGGAAGCTTGGCGCTCAAGCGTGTACGTAGTTGAGTGAAGTGAACAATGGTGATCGGTGCAACTAGGTCAGGAGGGACAAACCCGTTTCCAGTTCAACATGTGTTCTCCAATGACTGTTTTCCGTCCTTGATCATTTCCACCATTAATGTGTTTACTCTATGAATTCTCTTACATGTTTTGATCGCTATTTGCTATGTATCCTTCCTCATGCCGTTCTATATCCTCTCACTGGCATGACTCACTATATTTAGCTTAGATCATTACTGCCCTCGCACTACTCCACTATGGATTACTAGTCTGTAGTATACACCTTACACGACCTCTTACTTTTACTTCTACCTTCCACGTTGCCTACAATAGGCACTCACTTATTTCTTTCTGGTAAGACTTAATCATTCCACGGTTATCTTAATGTTTTGCATCATAGGCACTCACTCACTCTTTCTTGTAAGACTTAGTCATTACACGGTTATTCTAATGTTTTGCAACATTTTGCCTGCCTCACTTGTTTACACTCTCCGTTTTGCGTTGACCATGAGCTTGCTTGACCATTTATTTTAATTGGCTCCCCCTTCCTAGCACACCGTAGAATCCTCCGTCTCCTTCACCAACACCATACGTCGAGCCGGTCTTTATGACATCATCCCTTTTCTTGGCTTTCTTCATTTTGACTGTTGCCATGGCTCCATGTATTATTTTTCATTTTTAATCCTTTTGTGGTCATTGTACCCTGCGTTTTCTTTCATTTTCATTTATTTTCCCTATTCCTTTTCCTTCCTTAGCCCTGATGAGTCACAACAGCTACACGTTGTGACGAATCACGTGTCGGCTGATTAATTTCTTTTGTATATTGAATTGAAACTTTTCATTAAAAGAAATCTTGCACGCAACACGCCTGATGTCGACCAGCGTTTATCCATTAATAAGAATTTTTCTCACACCTTCTAGCTCATGTTGAATACATACAGAACCTGATAACTATCCATACGTGTGCACAGGATCTCATTTTCAGTTATTGATGTAGGTCTTGACCTACGCATTGCAGGGGTAATTTCATTGGGTTTGTCCCCCCTGACCTAGTTGCACCGATCACCATTGTTCACTTCAATCAACTACGTTCACGCTTGAGCGCCAAGCTTCCTCCAAATCAATCAAACCCTTACTACTGTCAATGCTAATGTAGTGGTCAATGTTTTTTATCTTGAAGGTTTGCGAGAACAAATTATTCAGAATCGGGGGAAAAAAGATTTTGTTCTCTGTTGCATTTTGTTTATGAAAAATTGACAACAGATAGAAGTAAAATACAATCTGTTTCAGATGTTCGTAGTCTTTTGGATGTGTGTTCTGGTTCTACACAATTTTCACAAAATATCCAACAAGATGCTCAGGAATTTTTAATGTATATGCTTACCATTTTTGAAAATGAAGGTGTAGAAATAGAAAATATTTTTGGCCTTTCTTACAACTGGGAACATCATTGTGAAAATTGCACGTATACATGTAGCACCAATGTAGACACTGAGTGATTTCTATATTTAACATTACCAGACTGTAAATCAGTGTCTTTCAATAAATTAGTTAAAGGTGCAAATCAAAACATGGAGTGTAGCCAATGTAAATCAGAAATGTTATCCATATTATTCTTAACAAAATATGGAAAACACATAATTTTAATGATGCAACGTTGTACAGCTGATGAAAGAAAATTGGATACTTTAATAAAGCAATTTGTAGCAGCACAACTATCAATATCAGAAAGGACTTTTGTAGCAATTGCTATAATTTTCCATGATCCTTCCACCACATCTGGACATTACACTGCCTATCTAAAATGTGACAAAGGCTGGACACTTTGTAATGATGCCCAGTTGGTTTTCAAACGTTTGCCTAGGGAATTACAAAATTCCTACCTAATATTTTTAAAGTCAAAGTTTTAGGAAGATAATTCATTCTCTGAGGCATTTATTATTATTATTTAATAGGACTACCATTGGACAATTTACATAAAGGAGTGCAAAAATACTATTTGGCCTCAAGGAAAGGTATATTTTTGAATTATGGACTTTTTGGTGGTCATTGATTCGGTGAATATTTTAAAGCGGCAATATTTACAGTTTTTATAAGTTAAAGTTATACAATTTTGTAAGCCGTAAGCATTTCATGTGTGATTTGTATTTTCTGGTATTTTACTGAGAATAGCATGTTGGTTTTTATTAACAATCTTTCTGATTGTTTTTTTTTTTTGCCCGCTGTTAAGTGATGAGTACGATTGAAATCACTATTTCTAGTGAAATTCAATATATTCTGAGAACAGCAAAAAAGTCAAACAAATTACTTTGTGGAAATTATACTGTGTTGTAAAAAATGTATTATTACATGTTATAATTTTTTTTTTCTCTTCTTTCACAGATCCAAATTTTAAAATAAGCAATATATATCAATTTAGATTGCAATGAAAATCTGAAAAAAATGTATACCATTTTTTTATTCCTATTGCTGTGAAGGTAAGTTTAACTAAGTCTCAATATGCAGACTGAGGAGGTCTGCAAGAAGCTACAAATTTGAAACACGTTTCTAAAAACACTCTGTTTATACCTATGTAGTTTTTAAATCGGACCATCATCATCATGTGGTTTTTATTTTCGATTCAATTCATCATAAAATACAATACAATGTAAAAAAGAATTCCGTGCAAATAAAAGAAACATTTCTGGGATAAAAACAAGGTAAGAACTGAATAAAACACGTCACTGGGTGCCTTTATGTCCTATTTCTAATGATCCAAACCCAACCTAAAAATTTGGCCACAGCGATTACAATAGATTCGCTGGTGTCGAATCTTAGAATTCTTAGTGCCACGAACCCCACCTTAGTGCCCATATTGCGACAAATGGGTTTGAGCCATTTCGCCCGAGGTGCTGCGTAGGCCGGGCATGCGAAAAATATGTGACCAACAGATTCAACACAATCGGTACACCAGCGACAGGATTCACTCAGCTCACCCTTCCAGCTTTTGGTAAACAATCTGGTAGGTAGGGAGCCAACCCTTAGTTGGTGATAGTTTCCTGTCACTGGACCTACTAATAATATCCCAATAGTCTTCTAAAAGTGGGACATTTTTTCGCTCAAGGAACCTGCCGGTCAATGACTCTGCCAGAATTTGGGTTGACTGTTTCTGGTATAACTGGGACCAGTAGAGACCTTAAAATAGTTTTTTGGGGGGAAAAGGTTATTAGCAGGGTCAGAACATAGATTTCCCAAGCCCATAGATTCCAAAAGCAATCTAACTTGCTTAAACCAAACTATGTTTCCAGAACCCAAAATGGAACGAACATCCAGAAATACCTTGGCATAGGGGGCTAATTCCGGGGTAGTCCACAGTCTTCTCCATAGGGCCAAAGGTTTGAACCGGGCAATGTCTTCAATTGAACGACAGCCAAGATCCAGTAATAATGGTTTCACTGGACTTGAACTGGGAAGGCCCGTAACGTTCTTCAGAAATTTATTTTGCACCTTGACCAAAGGGGATAGGTTGGCAAAACCCCACAGTTCTGCGCCATAAAGAACCGCGGAACTGATCCTGGAGTTTTAAATCTTAATTGCTGGGCCTATCCTTTTGGTCTGAGACAGTCTCTGTTCTTTTACCAAACACCCTGAAAGCTGAGCAAACTTAAGGGATAAGATATCAATTTGGGGCTTCCAGCTCAGTTTGTTTTACAGAACAATCCCCAAATAAGTCATAACGTTCGTACGTTCAAGCATTTCGTTATTCATCGTAACATGACCTGCCACGCTTCTTCCTTTATTGAAAACCATATACTTGGTTTTAGAAACATTTACTTGCAGATTATGATCGAGACAAAAGGTGTCAAATTTGTTCAAAGCCGCCTGTAACCCCATCTGAGTCTGAGACAATAACAGGGTGTCATCAGCAAACATGAGCAGTGGGATCTTAGTACCACCCAAGGAGGGGGCGTCAGTTGAGATAGATGAAAAATACTGCACAACTCTATTTATGAATAACAAGAAAAGAGTTGGCGCTAGGACGCACCCTTGCCTGACACCCCGATTTTCTTTAAATCTATCAGTGACCTGCCCTTGGTTCCCCCAGCGAACTTGGGCAAAGTTTTCATCATGCAACCTGATAACAATATTCAAGAGGTCGGCGGGCATCCCTAGCCCAGCTAAAACCCCCCATAGTTTTGTCCTAGGAACTAGGTCGAATGCTGACCTAAGGTCGACGAAGGCGGCATATAATGTGCCGCCACCTAAATAGACCGTTTTCCAGACGATCAATTGGAACCTAAAGACCTGGTCAATGGTACTAATGCAAGATCTAAACCCAGCCTGCAACGGCGATATAATGTCCTCCTGCTCAATCCATAACTGGATTCTTGCCAAAATCATCCTGGCGATGATTTTTTGGATCGAGTCGATTAAACTAATCGGACGATAGTTCCCTGGGCACGAGCGATCACCCTTCTTGAAGATGCGCAATATCTCGGCACCTTTCCACGATTCGGAGATAGCCGCCCCCTTTGCTAAAGCAGTGGCCAAGAAGGCGAGATAAGGTACCCAGTTGCTTTGATCAAATTTGAAAAGGTCCGCCGGGACACAATCAATTCCCGGGGCCTTGCCACTAGGGGCCTCATGTACGTAGCCGAATACCGGCCGGTAACGGCCGATTTTCGTTAATTATACCGTTACCGACCGGTATTTAGGCTTGTGACATGTAGGGGGCTCATTTCTGTATTCGGTAATTTACTGAATCGGTAAAATTACCGAATCGGTAATTTTACCGATTCGGTAAATTCCGAATACAGAAATGAGATGTAGGGGGAGTGTGTGGGTGTTGTTTGGAGTCGGTATTTACCACCAACTAATAGTTGGTGGTAAATAAAGTATGGATGTGTAAAAGCATTGTATAGCGCTTAGAAGTGTGCAATGTGGCAGACATACATGCCCTTAGGGCATGTATGTGTGCCACATGTGCACACATGGCCGAATCAGGGGTGCAACAGGGTGTCAATGTGACACCCTGCCACCCTTGCATGTGCTCCCCCATTACCGAATCGGTATTTACCGATTCGGTAATGAGGCATACCTTCCCATCAATGGGAAGGTATGCCTCATTACCGAATCGGTAAATACCGATTCGGTAATTACCGACTCACTCAGATTCGGTAACAGTTACCGAATTTTTACCTACATACACTTTACCGATTCTTAAATAACGAATCGGTGTGATTCGGTATTTTAGAATCGGTAAAGTGTATGCCACCTACAGGAGGCCCTAGGTATCTTGCTTAAAGCCATCTCGACTTCTTTACAGTCGAACGAAAAATTTTGGAGGGTGGACATATCCCGAGAAATTTGGGGAAATTTTGGAGGGTGGACATATCCCGAGAAATTTGGGGAAATTTTGGAGGGTGGACATATCCCGAGAAATTTGGGAGAATTTTGGAGGGTGGACATATCCCGAGAAATTTGGGAGACCATAATCAGATATCATGTGACCTGCAAAAAAAGAGATTTGAGGGGTTCATAATATTTCCCATTGTACCTATTGAAGGACCGCAATCATTCTTCTTTGAACATCTTTGCAGACAAAACTCTGTGCTTACCTTCTATCATTTGCAAGGAATTTTAAAACCGGAAATATGTCACTTTTCGTAACATAGTTATTGCACAAGACATTCTTTCATATTTACAGAGAGGAAAAGGCACTCTGTATACTCTTTCTACTCCATGTAAATACAACCTCATCATACACACCACTTTGCATTGAAAGGGTGTTCTATAAGTGTTGTGCATGATTGCACTGAATACTCAGAACAAGACATCTCTAGATTTATCAGAAATCATAAATCTCGGTGTGTGAATGTTGCACCATTCTAAAATTGGTGTAGGAAAGTACAACATGGAGAATTGTTTTCATTTCTCCACATTTTTATATCTTCAATGCATGCTAAAACGTTCAGCATACATTGAAGGAGAAAAATGCATTTTCTCATTGTTTTAGTGCAGGAAGGTGTGTCTTCCTGAAGAAAAACAAACCGCACATGACACAGATATCCTTGCACTATGGTGCAAGGGTGCCTGTGTCACCACATGGCTGCAGTTTAAGCAGCCGTGCAGAAAGAAGCTTAGATTTGCAACATATTTATGTACATATGTTGCATCCCTGTGCTTCGGAAGTACTACAGCACACTGCAGTTAAAGAGGTTACTGTATGATGCTGCAGCACTTCCTCATAGTTCTGCACTTATACAGTCACCTTATGCTACTAATGCATTCATTCAGTCAATTACGTACTGCACAAACATTCATTGAAACTTTCACACACTAACAAAGAAATTTAGCTCTTTTTTTAAACCAGGAAAGTTAATTCTTAGAACTTTTTTTTTCTTTTATATATATATATATTACCTACTGGCGGTCGCCAGTAGGTAGTTATAGTTAGGACCCTGTTTCCATAGGAAATCCGCAACATTCTATTTGGAATAACTTTGGCGCCGGTCAATGAATCCTCGCGAAATTTTCAAAATAGGTGGGGCGCTACGCTCCGCTCCTACCCTGAAAGACTCGGGGGGATTCGTCAAGCAGGGGCCGAGAAAAAAGGGGGGTCCCAAAACGCGTTTTCCCCATGCATTTTTCCATAGGACCTTTAGACACAGCTACAGCCCGAACGGCTGAACAGAATTACTTGAAATTTGGCAGAGAGGTAGCCATAAGGTCAAGGAAGTGCCTTTTGCAGGTCTGGTGTAAATCTGTTCAGTATTTCCTGAGAAAATAGCATTTAAAAGCATATATATATGTGGGCGGAGCCTAACCACACATCTCATCCTGAGATCTGATTGGCTGTCAGCACTTCATCCAAGAAGTGTTGGCAGCCATCTTGGGACCAATATACATGATAGTACCTCATTAAAAAGCATTGCAGTTAATAGAAGGTTTTAAGACTTTAGTTACATTATAAATCATTTGTTGATGGTACCATACTCATTTTAGGAATTGTGGTATGTTCTAAGGTGATTTCACCATGTGAAAAAGCCTTCTGCTGGGATATCATGATTGAGAGAAAAATATTTTCTCATGCTTTTACCACAGAGGTTTGGAAGGTGATCTATAGGCTAAACTGAGAGCTTATTTTCTGTAAATTCACATTATCTTTCTCAGTCATGTGAGAATGAAGTCTGACATTCTCAGTAAAACATATACATCCAACCAGGGCAGAGACTGTCAGTTGATTCCTTTGTGTTCTACTGCAGCTTCCCAGAGTGTTCCAAAGAACTACTAGAGCGCTAACAGTCCTACTTATGATAAACGTATGGCACACCTGAAGCCATCTTGCTTGGATTAAAGTGGTAACTCTTAAAACATTTAATTTAAAAAGGAACAAAATGAGGGGGTTCATTTTTCCATAAAAAGTATGATTAGTGCTGCAGAAAGAAAAATTGGGGCACATTTTGAGTGACTTCTCAAATCCTCTTCTATTTCATTAAAAAATTCTGACATGCAGACTGAAACATGCACTTTCAATCCCAGCAGCAGTTTTCCCTGGTGAGCAGTAGCTTTACTACAGTGATCTAATGAGCAAAAAGAGTGCTAACATTCTGAATTTATGGCAAATGTGTGACACATCTGAATGCCTTCTTGATGGAATCAAAGTAAAAAACTGAAAGTATTTCCTACTGAGGAGAATGCAGTAAATGAGGAAATTAGGAAACTTCATAACAAATAAGTCTCCCAAGATGGCCACCAGAGACAAAAGAGCCCAAATGTAGCCCAAATATCACCCAGATGTAGCCCAAGTATAGCCCAATGACAGAATGTCCCAGAATGTTCTTAAAAACAACTAGAGCGCTTACTGTCTTCATTATGACAAAAGTTTGGCACACCTGAAGCCATCTTGATTGGAATAAACTGGTAAAACTTAAAACATTTAATTTAAAAAGGAACACAATGAGGAGGTTCATTTTGCCATAGAAATTATGATTAATGCTGAAGAAAGAAAATGAGGGCACATTTTGAGTGACTTCTCAAATCCTCTTCTATTTCATTAAAAAATTCTGACATGCAGACTGAAACATGCACTTTTAATACCAGGAGCAGACTTCCATGGTGCAGTAGTTTTACTACAGTGATCTAATGAGCAACTAGAGTGCTAACATTCAGAATTTATGGCAAATGTGTGACATATCTGAATACCTTCATGATGGAATAAAAGTAAAAAACTGAAAGCATTTCCTACTGAGGAGACTGCAGTACATGAGGAAATTAGGAAACTTCATAACAAATAAATCTCCCAAGATGGCCACCGGAGACAAAAGAGCCCAAATGTAGCCCAAAATCACCCAGATGTAGCCCAAATATAGCCCAATGACAGAAGTGTGCAAAACACTTATTATTTTGTGTTTTTGCAGTGTTATATAGTGCAGACTTGTCAGGTATTGGAGTGTTTTACATGAGCATTGGTTACATCACACAAGAACAAATTCATTTTGGTTGTAGCCATGGGGAGACTAAGTGATTTGACCAGAATCACAGAATGTCGAGCTGAAGCAGAAACTTAAACCTGGTTCCCCAGTTGCAAAGTCTGCAGTTCTGGAAGTAACACCACATCCTCTCCCCTAAGTGCAACATTTAATCAAGTGGTCAACTGGATAAAAAAACATAAAGATAACAAATAATTTAAAAGTGCTTTGTCGCTATTTGAAAACTCAGAAAATATGTCCTTATTTTAGTCTTTTAGAGCACTAACCATAATTTTGATGCCAATAAGACCCTCTCATATATGTAATTTCTAAAGGAAATGCTCTAGGTATTTCAGTTTTGATTACATCAAGATGATGTCAGGCGTTCCACACTTTTGTAATAAATATAGAATGTTAGCAATCTAGTTGTTCATTAGGATACTGTTGAGAGGCAGAGGCCAGGGGCACGGACTCTGAAAATTGAAGGCAGGTAGGAGGGTGCAAAGGCAACAATTTAACCACACTGAGCAGGCAGGAAGGGCCGTGGAAGCACAACAGACTATGGAGGGCAGTGGAAAGGGGGGCAGGGGCAACAAACCAACAATACGGGACTTGCAAGAGAGGCTGTTGGAGGGAATATCTATTACGGGTCAAGGAAGCTAGGGGCGGTCCCCAGATCCCCGGGAGCCACCACAGAACTGAGCAGGAGAGTGAGTCAGGGACAAAAGGGGCACCTTAATTTGAGCCGGGGTGCCTAGGAACGCTTGCTCCAAAAATGAAGAAAACAGACATATGAGACATGGAATTGGAGGCAGAATACAATGGCAGTTTAATGAGAAGATGCAACTTCAAAGAAACCGCAGAATAGAGACATAAAGTACAGAATCCAGATAATCATACAGCTGTCATAATATTCTCTGTATCTCAATTAATGTACTGACAGAGAGAGAGAGAAAACACATCTATAAATGCATCATGAGAAACAAGTTACACCAAGGAAAATGTTACCTAGGAACACTCACGTTTACTCTTAGAGCAAGCATTCCTGCAATTACAATACAAAATCTTTTAAATGCAAAAGTAAAGAGAACAATGGTTAAACATAACATGACATTTCATATAGGTAAAATAGAATAAGATACTTCAAGCAAAGCAGAGCAAGACATTTTAAGCAAAGGAAGACAAGAGCTCCCAGCTCTTGGGGAAAACCTGCACTGCCTGTTAACCTACATACAGACGGCGAGGTAGTCCGTCGATATCTGTGGGTGCTCCCTTTTTATATCATTTTGTGGGCTCCTTTGCACGCTACATCTACCTACGTATGCTACCCAAAAGCTTCGTCTGCAGATTTTACCAGACATTTCGTCATTTACCCACTTAATGCTGACAATGGACTGGGTGAAAAGGTCAGTCTCTCAGGCCAATCGCTTATCGTAAGTTCCATAGAGCAAGCAGAAAATAATGGGTATTGTACGGGAATTCAATATATTCATGTATAAAATCTCCTCAGTTCTCCTAACTTGACGCTCTGCGGTTGCCACTTCCTTAAAAGCGGGAAACCTGCCCAGGAAGCAAGTACCAGTCCAGGATGCAGCCTACTGTATGTCAACAGCTTCAGGGGGATGTTGAACTTTGATACCGAGCACGGAGCACTCGGGTAGGGTGGGGGCTACTAGTTTGGATCAGAAGGCCTCGCAGACCTGCCTTCAGACTGCTATACACTAAAATTGCAGAGCTATGGTCAATTTAACAAAGAGGCCTACATATTGAACAGAAGGGCCTACACAGGGGTTTTATGCTGGCTGAGTGGTAAGGATGTCTCAGGATAATTATATAGCAACACAGGACCCGCTGGTCAATTTAATACGGCCTACAAATGCAGCTGGCAGGGCAAGGACAAGGGTCTCATACTTCAGGTGTGGACAGAACGGGCCAGGGGCCCCCTGTGATACAAAATCTACCCTCCTTCAAGGCTGTGGCAATGTAATAGACCATTGTGGGCAGAAGGAAGAGGCAATGGTAGTACAACCATACATGCCAACAGACCCGATTCAGCCAGGAAACGTCCAATGTTTTTAAGCTCAAATGGACTTTATTTGATCTGTCTCCTGTCTACAATATCCTCTTTTTCAATGTAACTCAAAGGGGAAAATCAATACCCCAGTTTTTTTTCAAAATCTCCCTCTTACCAAGTTCAAAATGTTCGCAAGTATGGTACATTGGATCATGGAAGGAAATGGGATAGGGACATGGACTTGGATAACAGAGGACAGGAGGGACATGGAGAGGTGCACCAAACTGACCCTGCAGGGCAGGCATCAGGGTTTGCAGCAGCACAATACACCACACAGGGCATGCAGGACGGGAGTGCAGCACAACAATCCATAGAAAGCAAGAGGGAGGGGACAGGACCATGCACATGGACAACAGAGAACAGAGGGGCAAGAGGCAATGGTAGCTAGCTGACCATAATGGACAGACAGGAGAGAAAGCTGCAGCATAACAGACCATAAAGGGCAGGAGGGACGGATCAGGGGCATTACAATGGAACAGACAAGCCAGGAGGGAGGGAGTAGGGCTGGGGGCAAGGGGGCAGGGCAGGAGCAGCAAGATAGCCATGGAGGTCAGGCAGGATGGGCACTAGAAGCAAGACACACCATGAAGAGAAACAGTGAGACTGTGATGGCATACACACAGACCATGGAGGGAAGGTGGGAGGGGGTCAGGGGCAGCTAACTGACCACACAGGGAAGGTGGGAGGGGCCATGGCAGCACAGAAGACCATGCATGGCAAGTGGGAGGGTTAGTGGCAGCACAATGGCTATGATGGGCAAGAAGGAGGGTGGAGGGGCATGCACAAAGGACCATGGAGGATAGAAGGGAGGGTCAGGACCTGGGCACAGACAAGAAAGTTCAGGGGAAGGGACCTCACAACAGACCACACGGGGCAGGCAGGAGGAGCAGTTGCAGCACAACAGACCAGGGAGGGCAGAAGGGTGTGGCAGTACAATGGACCATGTAGGACAGGAGGAAGAGGATAGGGGCATGGCATGTGGACAGGCAGGTTGGAGGTGGCAGGGACAGGTTACAGTCATCTGACAATGCTAGGCAGGTGGGAGGGGAGTGGCAGCTCAACAGAACACTCAGAGTAGATAGGAGTGGCAGGTCCATGGGACATGGTGGGCAAAAAGGATGGAGCAGGGGCATGCACAAAGACATCGGAGGGCAGGGGGAAGGAGAATAGGGGCAGCAAGCTAAGCACAGAGTTTAAGCAGGAGGTCAATGATGGGGCATAGAATTGGGCAATGGAGGGCAGGAGGAGTGGACTGGTACATCATACTAAATTGAGGGCAGTGGCAGCACATCAGACCATGCATGGCAGGAGGGAGGAGGCTAGTCCATGGATTCACACAACAGAGGATAGGGAGGAAGGGGATGGGGCAGCAAGCTAACTGTTCAGAGAAGGCGGGTATTAGGAACTTTATTGTTTTTAAAACATCGTGTCTGTGCGAACTACTTAAAATATGAACAAGTATGCAGCATAATCTCACTTTTATTCAGGAAGAAGAGGACGTTTGTGACTGTGACTCCGGGCTCACTTGGCAGAAACACCCCCTGACCCTCCACCCCCTATCGCAAAATGTAATGCCCGTGAAAAGGGTAGGTGAACACAGTGTTATATAGAACATAGTCCTGAGAGCACGATTGAAAATGAAAACTAGATATAGTGTATGGTATAAACTATGCACCAAAAAGTGTGATATAAGATGAACCGGGCGTGAAATATAATATGCAATACATTGTGCGCAATGACAGATTCATTGGAGAGCGCGAGATAGCACAGGCACTAGCGCGTGCTATGCGATATGCGCCTTGGAGTGTAATATGCACAGGACAGTGTTGTGTAACCTAACTAGTCTCTAAAGTTGTAATATAAAATATGTGCTGGGGAGTGTAACGTTGCATATGCACTGTGAAAAAGATATGGATCCCAGATTGTAATATGTATGGCATAGCACTGTGCGTTATAACATAGGCATCGAGAAAGGCACGTTAGATGGGGCAATATAACCCGTGCGAAGACAAGTGTGGCATGACATATTCACGGGGTGGTGTTACAGTGCACATGGGCTAGAGAGTGTCATAGCATATGCACTAGCTAGTGGAATACAACACAGAGGTGTGTGGCACTCGGCAGGCAATGGTGGGTGTAACACAGCATTGGGCTCTGTCAGGAGCACGCTGTGACTCTCAAGTGATGTTCGTCCCCTTTCCAGAGAGTAAAATAAAAAGTATTACACATCCGGCAGTGGATGTGTGTTTTATTAACCGTGAGGGGGGTTTCTTGCATAGTTTTGGTCGAATTTTTGTCGAATCCCCTTTGAATGGCTTGGAGTGCATGTGTATTAAATGTGCCCGTCAATAGCTACCCATGTTTGTATAAATAAACGACAAGGGTGTCTACCAGGATTAGGCACGGTAGGGCATCAGACATGTCAGAGCTTCACTAGTGGTGTAAATACATTCCACGTGGATTCATTGCATGCCTAGTCGCCTTTTAATGAATATCACGCAAATCGTCATGGTGATAGGTACGTGCGGTTTGTCCAGCATGTCCTAGGTGTGTCTATAAATATATATTTTTTAAAAATAATAAAAAACAGTGGCCGGCCCTGGGGATTGGGGTCAAAAAAATATAATTAGGAGACTGGCCCTGGGGGATGGGGTCATCAGGGCCAATAAATTAGAATAAGAAGGGGAACCAAACAGACCCCCTTCTTAAAAAACTAAAATAAATAAAAGACTGGCATCGTGCCGGAGGCCATGCCCCCTCCGTGCAGCACTCTGCAAACGCGCCCCCAACAGGCATCTCCAGTATGCGCCAGGGAGCTGCGCTGCAGCCAGGTGTTCTGAGGCCAAGCCCCTTTTTACACCTCTCTGCAACGCAGCTCTGTGGCGCTTACTGGAGGTACCTAGTGGTCTAGTTTGACCCTAGGGACCCTTAGGATTCAGGGGGACTTAATCTCTCAACTTAGAACAGCCACAGGGCGCGTTTACACAGTGGTGAAGGGAGGGGACGGGGCCTGAGGTGACGTGTGCAAACACGCACTATGGCACGTTTTAAATTGGGGATATAATTTCCCTTCAATACTGAGGGCCCCTGGGGGCTAACTAGCCCACCAAGTGCTTCCAGTAAGCGCCACTGAGCTGCATTGCAGAGAGGTGGTCCAGGCCGTGCCACTTTTTACACCTCTCTGCAACGCAGCTCTGTGGCACTTACTGGAGGTACCTAGTGGGCTAGTTGGACCCTAGGGACCCTCAGGATTCAAATGAACTTAATCTCCCAACTAAAAATGGACACAGGGCGTGTTTACACAGTGGTGAAGGGAGGGGACGGGGCCTGAGTTAACGTGTGCAAAAACGCCCTGTGGCCTGTTTTAAGAGGTAGTTTTAATCCCCATGCCCTATTATACACTAGGGGCTTACAGAGGAGGTCATGCTAATCACAGGGGGACCCCAACGCATAATGTTCCCTAGTGTATGTAGGTGTTTTCACTGTATTCTAAGTGTCTTTTAACATAGCACTGGCTCTAGGACTGGTTAGTCAGACTCAGTTACCACCAGTATCCGTCTGAAAAATTTGAGGGTACAGGACGATTTTGCAACAAGGCTTCTTTCTGCTCTTCTTTTTGTTCTTTCTGCACGTTATCCTTCTTCCTGCACTTATCTTCGTATTTGAGGACTTCTGTTGCTTCTTTCTGCACTTCTTTTGTTTCTTTCTGTGCATTTTTTCTTCTTTCTTCACATGTCCTATCTCTGTAGGCATAGTTAGAAATTAGCATTTAAAAAACCTTTGAAATTCACAGAAAAAACCATAGGTTTCAGGCACGTTATAGTTACGAATTAGCATTTAAAAAACCTCAGAAATTCACTGAAAAAACCATAGGTTTCAGGGGTGTTATAGTTAGCTGGACTTTTCACTTGTACAAAACCATTGAAATTCCCCCGTTATAGTTAGTTCAGCTAACTATAACTCGCGCGCCCGCAATGCACTGCTGATGACGTCACATATTACATCACTCATGACATGGTCAGTGACATCACTCATGACATCACTGATGACATCTCAAATGACATCACTGATGACATCACTGATGACATCATCCTTGTGATAGAGTGGCAGACCTCCTCTCACCCTAATATAACCTTTGATACACACATTCAAAAATAGAGACTAAAATTTTCAAAACAAGGGACATACCAATACCAGTTACAACAACCTCTTCAGTAATTCTAAGATCCACATACACATCCACTCATTCACCAACAGTCCTATACAGTCACTCATACATGTACTCACTCATCATATGTACTCCTACACCTATACATCCTGTTACACAATGCCACTCATCCATAGAGTTACTCAAACACATAGTCACTCATGCTAATAAAGAATCAAACATACATTTACTTGCATATACAGTTATACACACACCACCATACTTACTTCTACGGAAACTTACACATACTTAGTCTTTTAAACAATCACTTATAGAAACACATACTTATTCATACAGGAACTCTTTCAATCTCTCACTCTCACATATACTCACATATATACACCAATAGTCACATATACTAGTTTAAAACATATGTAGTTACTCATAAAGACACTATTGAGACAGTCATTCACTCACTAACACACCCATACACACACTCATCCACCCATACAGTCCTGCACACATGCTGTGTTCAACACATACAAACAGTGAGTCACTCATTCATGCACCTATGCACTACGTAATACCCCCCACCGAACCATGCAGACACTCAGACTGATACTCAAAAAAACAACTAATAACCTATATAGACACCCATGTAGCTACTCACCAACCCATGCAGCCACTTATACACAAAGTGAGAGACTGATGCAGATATTTACATATTTAAACATTACTCACTAAGCCATGTATTCACTATGATACACTTAATCAGTCAGTTACACAATCAATTTTTCAAAAACAAATCATCCATTTAGACACTTATATACCCATTTATTCTTCCATCGACCTTGAGATATACATATATAAAACATATTTAATTTTCAGAAAAACACACATTCACTGGATGATGTCATCAGTGATGTCATCAGTGATGTCATTTGAGATGGCATCAGTGATGTCATGAGTGATGTCACTGACCATGTCATGAGTGATGTAATATGTGACGTCATCAGCAGTGCATTGCGGGCGCGCGAGTTATAGTTAGCTGAACTAACTATAACGGGGGAATTTCAATGGTTTTGTACAAGTGAAAAGTCCAGCTAACTATAACACCCCTGAAACCTATGGTTTTTTCAGTGAATATATATATATATATATATATATATATATATATTTTTTTTTTTTTTGGTTTTTTCCGACGATTTTTTTTTTTTTTTCTTTCTGTAAAAACAAAACAGGAGGAACAAAACAATGAACTGCAGGGAAAAACAAAAACAAAAAAAACTAGCAATGGTGACTTTCTTGCCGGCTGCAGATCAGATCGATCGACTGCTCCCCGTAGCACAAAGTCGCATTGCACTTAGTGCAGAGCACTTTTTTAAAAATTGAAATTGAGGACGGATGTCCAAGTTTTGGGCTGACGGATGCACTCTTGAAGTGCTCGGCTGCGATGAGGTGGAAGGCGCAGGAGTGTCTCTCATCCGTCGGCATTCTTCTCGTGCAAGATTGACAGGATGAAGGGTCCGTAGGTGCTTCATCGTGCTGGGTGTCCCGCATGAGTATTTCTTTGTCGGATCACCTCGAGACAGCACTTTTTTACAAATCTTGCACGTGACCAAGGTGGCATTGGTCTTCGTTTGCCCCCTCGGGAAAAGTAAACAATTTTCACACCACTGAAGAAAAACGTGGTGGCTCCTCCAAAAATTCATCCTCAGATGCCATTTTTAGGGAAAAAAGTTAGAGCTAAGTGTAAACTTAGTCCAAAAAATCTCCTTCTCTGCAAAGAGATGCTCCTCCAAAGAAGGTGAAAGAAGAATGATTGAAATGGGTGGGGTCTTTCAATAGTTATACCAGTAAGTGTAATGAACCAATCAAATCTCTTTTTTTTGCAGGTCACATGGGATCAGCACACCCTTAGCTTATGCAGCACGCATCCAGAAATATAGGATTAGATGTAAAAATATATTACTTTTAAGACTAGTTTAGAGTTTGTCTTCAATTAATATTCACATGAAATACATATGTTTTTTTAAATGTTAATGATTTCGCGGGATCCGCGCACCTACCGTGTCATACACGCATATGACGCATCGCGGAAGCGCGTAAACGTCGCGTTACGTACATCGAACGTGTCTCGTATAGGCTGGGAGTCGCGTACCGGTCATGTTGCGATCGCGCACTAAACACGTACCCAATTCATACCACGCGCCGATGCTACCGCGTAGGGATCAAGAACGGTACGCATAGGGTGCGCGGATCCAAAAAACATGGGAAAAAATATATAAAATAAAGGTTTGAACATAGTTAAAAGAATATTTCAAAATATAAAAAAATGTTTGAAAAACCCAATAAAAACAAATATATTTTTTAATTTTGAAAAGATTTAAATAAAAAATAGGTTAAAAAAAATAGTGTTAAAGAATTTCAAAAAAACATAATTAATGAAATTGACACACTGAATTTGAAAAATATAGAAATCCAATGAAAATCATTAAACATGATATCTTTAGAGATAAGTTATAGATAGGAATTAGCATTTAAAAAACCTTTGAAATTAACTGAAAAAACCATAGGTTTTATGCACGTTATAGTTAGGAATTGGCATTTAAAAAACCTTAGAAATTCACTGAAAAAACCATAGGTTTCAGGGGCGTTATAGTTAGCTGGACATTTCCCTCGTACAAAACCCTAGAAATTCCCCCGTTATAGTTACTTCAGCTAACTATAACTCGCGCCCCCGCAATGCACTGCTGATGACGTCACATATTACATCACTCATGACATGTTCAGTGACATCTCAAAACATATTACATCACTCATGACATGTTCAGTGACATCTCAAATGACATCGCTGATAACGTCATCCAGTGAGTGTGTGTGTATGTATGTATATGTATGTATATATATGTATATATATATATATATATATATATATATATAAATATTACCTACTGGCGGTCGCCAGTAGGTAGTTATAGTTAGGACCCTCTTACCATAGGAAAACCGCAACATTCTATTTTGGATAACTTTGGCGCCGGTTGACGAATCCTCGCGAAATTTTCAAAATAGGTGGGGCGCTGCGCTCCGCTCCTACCCTGAAAGTCTCGGGGGGGATTCGTCAAGCGGGGGCTGAGATAAAAGGGGTGTCCCAAAACGCGTTTTTCCCATGCATTTTTCCATAGGACCTTTAGACACCGCTACAGCCTGAACGGCTGAACAGAGTTAAATGAAATTTGGCAGAGAGGTAGTCCTCAGGTCAAGGAAGTGCCTTTTGTAGGTTTGGTGTAAATCTGTTCAGTAGATTCTGAGAAAATAGCCTTTAAATCAATATATATATCTGAGCCAGCTTACGGTGCGCTTACCGTACGGTGACGTGCGCGAGCGCGATTCTGATTGGCTGTTAGATCTTAGTAAACATTCGAATCGGTCGAAACCAGGAAGCTGCGGCTGCCATTTTCTCTCTCGCACTCTGAGTGGGGCTGTAAAAACAAAGACAAAAAACATCTAAAGGGGCAGTATATTGAGTTCATAACCACCCAGAATCGATGTAGAGGTTCCCAAACAAACCCAAGGCCAAAAAAAAATGTTATATTTTTTTCGAAAAATCGCCGATTGCGCTTACCGTACGCGTACGGTAAAAATTATTTAAAAAAATATTATCCACACTCGCCCCACCCCGTGTGCAAATGGCATAATAAACTATATGGAAATTACTAAGAAATACATTTCACAACGATGCGCATAAAATGTCCCCCATGTGCTCACGGTGCGCGAAGCGCATCGTGCGTACATGGCCCATCACGCGTAACGTGGGCACCGCGTTACCACCGTGCGTGCACGGCACTAACTGCGTAAAGTGGGCGCGCGGTGCTCGAAGCGCACCGCGTGCTTACTGTGCGCGCACGGTGCGCGCACGTAACTAACTGCGTTAACTGGGCGCGCACGCCACGAACGGCGTAAAGTAACTTAGCATTTAAAAAACCGTACAAATTCACTGAAAACACCATAGGTTTCACACACGTTATAGTTAGGAATTAGCATTTAAAAAACCTTGCAAATTCACTGAAAAAACCATAGGTTTCACACCTGTTATAGTTAGCTGTACATTTCACTCGTAAAAAACCAATGAAATTCCCCCGTTATAGTTAGTGCAGGCAACTATAACTCACGCGACCGCAATCCTCTGCTGATGACATATGTGTCTTTATGAAAAACAAATATTTGTAATATATGTATAGCTAAAATTTAATGGAAGAAGACCTGGGCAAATAAGTGTCTAAATACAGTATTAGCATCAGCAGAGGATTGCGGTCGCGTGAGTTATAGTTGCCTGCACTAACTATGACGGGGGAATTTCATTGGTTTTTTACGAGTGAAATGTACAGCTAACTATAACAAGTGTGAAACCTATGGTTTTTTCAGTGAATATATAATATATATATATATATATATATATATATATATATATATATATATATATATATATATATATATATATATATATATATATATATATATATATAGGAAAACCTATGGAAGAATGAGTGGGTGTAGAAGTGTGTGAATGGATGATTCAGTAGGTGTGTGACTGACTCTGAGTCATTAAATGTATCTTACTGCAGACTATTGACTAAACTGTGTGAGTGTCTGTCTGTTGGTGTAGAAGTGGCTGCATGGTTTTGTGAATAGCTATATGAGTGTCTCTATGGGTTATTGATTGGTTATCTGAGTATCTGTATGGGTGCTTGAGTGTTTGTGTGGGTGGGGTGTGTGTGTGACTCTGTGCATACATGTGTGAGTGGGTTATTCTATGGGTGCATGGTTTTAAGAGTGCATCTGTGATGGACTGTATGGTTGGGTTAGTGTATGTATGGGTGTGTTAGTGATTGAATGTATATCTCAGTGGTACATGTGTGAGTAACTACATATGTGAAAGGCAGTATATAAGGGGGTATATGTGAGAGTGTGTGATTGTGAGAGTGGCTGTATGGATGAGTGTGTGCTTGTATCAGTGATTGTATAAGAGCCTATGAATGTGGTACTATTTTTGTGAGTAAGTGAACTTGTGTGTGTATAACTGCATAGGTGAGTAAATGGGAGTGTGAATAATTATTTGCATGACTGACTAGGTGTGGGAGTACCTCTATGGATGATTGGTGGTGTGTGTGTCTATGCAGGTGTATAAATGCATGATAGTCCTGTACTGAGTGACTGTAAGTATGAGTGACTGTACAGGTGAGTGAGTGGATGTGTGTGTAGATCTAAGATTCAATGAGTGGGTATGTAGTTATTGGTATTGGAGTATCTATGGTTTTGAGAATGGACGTCTGAAATTTTGATTGAGTATATCAAAGGGTGTGAAGATGCACTAATTTATCACATGGATGACGTCATCCGTGATGTCATCAGTGATGTCATTTCATATGTCATCAGAGATGTCATGAGATATGTCATCAGTGATGTCATGAGTGATGTCACTGACCATGTCATGAGTGATGTAATATGTGACGTCATCAGCAGTGCATTGCGGGGGCGCGAGTTATAGTTAGCTGAAGTAACTATAACGGGGGAATTTCTAGGGTTTTGTATGAGGGAAATGTCCAGCTGACTATAACGCCCCTGAAACCTAAGTTTTTTTTAGTGAAATTCTAAGGTTTTTTTAAATGGCAATTCCGAACTATAACGCCCCTGAAACCTTTGTTTTTTGTCAGTGAATATATATATATTCACTGAAAAAACCATAGGTTTCACACATGGTATAGTTAGCGGAAATGTTACTGATAAAAAACCAGTGAAATTCCCCCGTTATAGTTAGTGCAGGCAACTATAACTCACGCGACCGCAATCCTCTGCTGATGCTAATACTGTATTTAGACACTTATTTGCCCATGTCTTCTTCCATACATTTTTAGCTATACATATATTACAAATATTTTTTTTTCATAAAGACACATATGTCATCAGCAGAAGATTGCGGTCGCGTGAGTTATAGTTGCCTGCACTAACTATAACGGGGGAATTTCACTGGTTTTTTATCAGTAACATTTCCGCTAACTATAACATGTGTGAAACCTATGGTTTTTTCAGTGAATTTGCAAGGTTTTTTAAATGCTAATTCCTAACTATAACGTGTGTGAAACCTATGGTTTTTTCAGTGAATTTGTACGGTTTTTTAAATGCTAAGTTACTTTACGCCATTCGAGGCGTGCGCGCCCACTTAACGCAGTTCGTTCCGTGCACGGTTTTTATCAACTTTAATAAGCCCTGTACATTTGGTGGCCTTCGGCCACCAAAAGCACAGGGGGTGGGGTCAATGTGGATAGTGTTTTTTTTATTTCGATTTTATAATTTTATGTTGCCAAAATTTAGTTTTTTTTACCTATTAATAAGCCCTGTACATTTGGTGGCCTTCGGCCACCAAAAGCACAGGGGGTGGGGTAAGTGTGGATAGTGTTTTTTTTATTTTTATTTTTTTACCGTACGCTTACGGTAAGCGTACGGTAAGCGTACCCCGCGAAATTGCCGAAAAAAAAATAAAACCGTTTTTGCTCTTGGGGGATGTTTGTGGACTCCCTCAACATGACTATGTGGGAGGGAGTTGTCAAAACAGCCCCGTAACATGTTTTTGGCCATCATGTTTGATAAACAACACTCAGTGCGAGAGACAAAATGGCGGACGCCGCTTCCTGGTTTCGGCCGATTCGAATGTTTACTAAGATCTAAGAGCCAATCAGAATCGCGCTCGCGCACGCCACCGTACGCTTACGGTAAGCGTACGGTAAGCGTACCGTAAGCGGGCTCAGATATATATATTGATTTAAAGGCTATTTTCTCAGAATCTACTGAACAGATTTACACCAAACCTACAAAAGGCACTTCCTTGACCTAGGGACTACCTCTCTGCCAAATTTCTAGTAATTCTGTTCAGCCGTTCGGGCTGTAGCTCGTTCTAAAGGTCCTATGGAAAAATGCATGGGAAAAACGCGTTTTGGGACCCCCCTTTTATCTCAGCCCCCGCTTGACGAATCCCCCCGAGACTTTCAGGGTAGGAGCGGAGCGTAGCGCCCCACCTATTTTGAGAAATTCGCGAGGATTCATCGACCGGCGCCAAAGTTATTCAAAATAGAATGTTGAGGTTTTCCTATGGAAAAGGGGTCCTAACTATAACTACCTACTGGCGACCGCCAGTAGGTAATATATATATATATATATATATATATATCTACTGGCGGTCGCCAGTAGATAGTTATAGTTACAACCTAGTTTCCATAGGAAATCCGAAAATTCTATTTTGAATAACTTTGGCGCCGGTTGACTTACCTTCGTGAAATTTTCAAAACTAATGGGGCGCACCGCTCAGCTCCTACCCTGAAAGTCTCTGGGTTATTCGTCAAGCGGGGGCTGAGAAAAAAGGGGGGTCCCAAAACGCATTTTCCCCATGCATTTTCCCATTGGACCTTTAGTCGAAGATACAGCCCGAAGTGCTGAACAGAATTACACCAAATTTGGCAAAGAGGTAGTCCTCAGTTCAGACTCGTGCCATTTGCTTAAATGGTGTCAATCCGTTCAGTAGTTCCTGAGAAAATCAAAAGTAAAATCATATAGATATCTGGGCGGAGCCTAGCCACACATCTCATCGTGAGATCTGATTGGCTGTCAGCACTTCATCCAAGAAGTGTTGGCAGCCATCTTGGGACCAATATACATGATATCACCTCATTAAAAAGCATTGCAGTTAATAGAAGGTTTTAAGACTTTAGTTACATTATAAATCATTTGTTGATGGTACCATACTCATTTTAGGAATTGTGGTGTGTTCTAAGGTGATTTTACCATGTGAAAAAGCCTTCTGCTGTGATATCATGAATCATGTTTGAGGGAAAACTATTTTCTCATGCTTTTCCCACAGAGGTTTGGAAGGTGATCTATAAGCTAAACTGAGAGCATATTTTCTGTAAATTCACATTATCTTTCTCAGTCATGTGAGAATTAAGTCTGACATTCTCAGTAAAACATGTACATCCAACAAGGACAGAGACTGTCAGTTGATTCCTTTGTGTTCTACTGCAGCTTCCCAGAGTGTTCTAAAGAACAACTAGAGCGCTAACACTCCTACTTATGACAAACGTATGTCACACCTGAAGCCATCTTGGTTGGAATAAAGTGGTAACTCTTAAAACATTTCATTTCAAAAGGAACAAAATGAGGGGGTTCATTTTGCCATAGAAAGTATGATCAGTGCTGCAGAAAGAAAAATTAGGGCACATTTTGACTTCTCAAATCCTCTTCTATTTCATAAAAAAATTCTGACATGCAGACTGAAACATGCACTTTGAATACCAGCAGCAGACTTCCCTGGTGAGCAGTAGCTTTACTTCAGTGATCTAATGAGCAACTAGAGTGCTAACATTCAGAATTTATGGCAAATCTGTGACACATCTGAATGCCTTCTTGATGGAACCAAAGTAAAAAACAAAGTATTTCCTACTGAGGAGTCTGCAGTAAATGAGGAAATTAGGAAACTTCATAACACATAAATCTCCCAAGATGGCCACCAGAGACAAAAGAGCCCAAATGTAGTCCAAATATCACCCAGATGTAGCCCAAGTATAGCCCAATGACAGAATGTCCCAGAGTGTTCTAACGAAAAACTGGAGCGCTAACAGTCTTACTTATGACAAAAGTATGGCACACCTGAAGCCATCTTGATTGGAATAAAGTGGTTACACTTAAAACATTTAATTTACAAAGGAACAAAATGAGGGGGTTCATTTTGCCATAGTAATTATAATTAGTTCGGCAGAAAGAAAAATTAGGGCACATTTTGACTTCTCAAATCCTCTTCTATTTCATAAAAAAATTCAGACATGCAGACTGAAACATGCACTTTGAATACCAGCAGCAGACTTCCCTGGTGAGCAGTAGCTTTACTATAGTGATCTAATGAGCAACTAGAGTGCTAACATTCAGAATTTACGGCAAATGTGTGACACATCTGAATGCCTTCTTGATGGAACCAAAATAAAAAACTGAAAGTATTCCCACTGAGGAGACTGCAGTAAATAAGGAAATTTAGGAAACTTCATAACACATAAATCTCCCAAGATGGCCACCAGAGACAAAAGAGCCCAAATGTAGCCCAAATATCACCCAGATGTAGCCCAAGTATAACCCAATGACAGAAGTGTGCAAAACACTTATTTTTTGTGTATTTGCAGTTTTATATGGTGCAGACTAGTCAGGTATTGGAGTGCTTTTACATGAGCATTGGTTCCATCACACAAGATCAAATTCATTTTGATTGTAGCCATGGGGAGATTAAGTGATTTGACCAGAATCACAGAATGCTGAGCTGAAGCAGAAACTCCAACCTGGTTCCCCAGTTGCAAAGTCTGCAGCTCTGGAAGTAACACCACATCCTCTCCCCTAGGTGCAACATTTAATCAAGTGGTCAACTGGATAAAAAAACAAAGATTACAAATAATTTAAAAGTTCTTTGTCGCTATTTGAAAACTCAGAAAATATGTCCTCATTTTAGTTTTTTAGAGTACTAACCATAATTTTGATGCAAATAAGACCCTCTCATATATGTAATTTCGAAAGGAAATACTCTAGGTATTACAGTTTTGATTACATCAAGATGACGTCAGACGTTCCACACTTTTGTAATAAATATAGAATGTTTGCAACTAGTTGTTCATTGGGATACTGTTGAGAGGCAGAGGCCAGGGGCACGGACTCTAAAAATTGAAGGCAGGTAGGAGAGTGCAGATGCAACAATTTGACCACACTGGGCAGGCAGGAAGGGCAGTGGCAGCACAACAGACTATGGAGAGCAGTGGAAATGGAGGCAGGGGCAACAAACCAACAATACAGGACTGGCAAGATAATAGTGGCAATATAATAGTCCATTGTGGGCAGAAGGAAGAGGCAGTAGTAGTGCAACCATACATGCCAACAGACCCGTTTCAGCCAGGAAACGTCCAATGTTTTTAAGCTCAAATGGGCTTTATTTGATCTGTCTCTTGTCTACAATCTCCTCTTTTTCAATGTAACTCAAAGGGGAAAATCAATACCCCAGTTTTTTTTCAAAATCTCCCTCTTACCAAGTTCAAAATGTTTGCAAGTATGGTACATTGGATCATGGAAGGAAATGGGGTAGGGACATGGACTTGGATAACAGAGGACAGGAGGGACATGGAGAGGTGCACCAAACTGACCCTACAGGGCAGGCATCAGGGTTTGCAGCAGCACAATACACCACACAGCGCATGCGGGACGGGAATGCAGCACAACAATCCATAGAAAGCAATAGGGAGGGGACAGGAGCATGCAAATGGACAACAGAGAACAGAGGGGAAAGAGACAATGGTAGCTAGCTGACCATAATGGACAGACAGGAGAGAAAGCTGCAGCATAACAGACCATAAAGGGCAGGAGGGACGGATCAGGGGCATTACAATGGAACAGACCATCCAGGAGGGAGGGAATAGGGGTCTGCACATGGAAACAGAGGGCTGGGGGCAAGGGGGCAGGGCAGGAGCAGCAAGATGACCATGGAGGTCAGGCAGGATGGGCACTAGAAACAAGACACACCATGGAGAGCAACAGTGAGACTGATGCCATACACACAGACAATGGAGGGCAGGTGGGAGGGGGTCAGGGGCAGCTAGCTGACCACACAGGGAAGGTGGGAGGGGCCATAGTAGCACAGAAGACCATGCATGGCAAGCGGGAGGGTTAGTGGCAGCACAATGGCTATGATGGGCAAGAAGGAGGGTGCAGGGACATGCACAAAGGACCATGGAGGATAGAAGGGAGGGTCATGACCTGGGCACAGACAAGAGAGTTCAGGGGAAGGGGCCTCGCAACAGACCGCGCAGGGCAGGCAGGAGGAGCAGTTGCAGCACAACATACCAGGGAGGGCAGAAGGGTGTGGCAGTAAAATGGACCATGGAGGACAGGAGGAAGGGGATAGGGGCATGGCATGTGGGCAGGCAGGGTGGAGGTGGCAGGGACAGGTTACAGTCATCTGACAATGCTAGGCAGGTGGGAGGCGAGTGGCAGCTCAACAGAACACTCAGAGTAGATAGGAGTGGCAGGTCCATGGAACATGGTGGGCAAAAAGGATGGAGCAGGGGCATGCACAAAGATATCGGAGGGCAGGGGGAAGGAGAATAGGGGCAGCAATCTAAGCACAGGGCGAAGCAGGAGGTCAATGATGGGCCATAGAATTGGGCAATGGAGGGCAGGAGGAGTGGACTGGTACATCATGCTAAATGGAGGGCAGTGGCAGCACATCAAACCATGCATGGCAGGAGGGAGGAGGCTAGTCCATGGATTCAGACAACAGAAGATAGGGAGGAGGTGGATGGGGCAGCAAGCTAACTGTTCAGAGAAGGTGGGTATTAGGAAATGTATTGTTTTTAAAATGTGTGTCTGTGCGAACTACTTAAAATATGAAAAAGTATGCAGCATAATGTGACTTATATTCAAGGGAAGAAGAGGACGTTTGTGACTGACTCCGGGCTCACTTGGCAGAAAAAACCCCTGACCCTCCACCCCCCATCGCAAAATGTAATGCCCGTGAAAAGGGTAGGTGGATGCAGTGTTATATAGAACATAGTCCTGAGAGCACGATTGAAAATGAAAATTAGATATAGTATATGGTATAAACTATGCACCAAAAAGTGTGAGATAAGATGTACAGGGGCATGAAATATAATATGCAATACATTGTGCGCAGTGACAGATTCATTGGAGAGCGCGAGATAGCACAGGCACTAGCGGGTGCTATGCGATATGCGCCTTGGAGTGTAATATGCACAGGGCAGTGTTGTGTAACCTAACTAGTCTCTAAAGTTGTAATATAAAATATGTGCTGGGAGTGTAACGTTGCATATGCACTGTGACAAAGATATGGATCCCAGATTGTAATATGTATGGCATAGCGGTGTGTATTATAACATAGGCATCGAGGAAGGCACGTTAGATGGGGCAATATAACCCGTGCGAAGACAAGTGTGGCATGACATATTCACGGGGTGGTGTTACAGTGCACATGGGCTAGAGAGTGTCATAGCATACGTACTAGCTGGTGGAATGCAACACAGAGGTGTGAGGCACTCGGCGGGCACTGGTGGGTGTAACACAGCATTGGGCTCAGCCAGGAGCACGCTGTGACTCTCAAGTGAGGTTTGTCTCCTTTCCAGAGAGTAAAATAAAAAGTATTACACATCTGGCGGTGGATGTGTGTTTTATTAACCGTGAGGGGGGTTTCTTGCATAGTTTGGTCGAATTTTTGTCGAGTCCCCTTTGAATGGCTTGGTGTGCGTGTATATTTAATGTGCCCGTCAATAGCTACCCATGTTTGTATAAATAAACGACAAGGGTGTCTACTTGGAGAGTACCACCGGCGGGGGTGCCGGGATTAGGCACGGTAGGGCGTCACACGTCAGAGCTTCACTAGCAGTGTAAATACATTCTATGTGGATTCATTCTATGCATAGTCGCCTTTTAATGAATATCACGCAAATCGTCATGGTGATAGGTACATATGGTTTGTCCAGCATGTCCTAGGTGATTCTCTAAATATATATTTTTTTAAAATAATAAAAAACAAAGGCCGGCCCCGGGGGATGGGGTCCCCGGGGCCATAAGTGGCCTGAGGAGGGGGGCAACGCAGCCCCCTCCTAAAGAATTAAAAAATAAAAAAAGGCCATGACCCGAGGGTTGGGATCCCCGGGGCCGATTAAGGCCTTGGGAGGGCCAAATGTATTTTTTTCGACAAAAAAAATTAGGGTGCAGGCCCTGGGGGATGGGGTCCCCAGGGCCAGTGAATTAGAAAAAGAAGGGGGGCCACACAGCCCTCCTTCTTTAAAAATAAATAAAATAAAAGACCGGCATCGCGCCTGAGGCCATGCCCCCTCCTTGCAGCACTCTGCAAACGCGCCCCCTGGCCAGTTGTAAGTTGGGGAATTAATTCCCCTTCAATACTGAGGGTCCCTGAGGGCCAACTAGCCCAACAGGTATCTCCAGTATGCGCCAGGGAGCTGCGTTGCAGACAGGTGTTCTGAGGCCACACCCCTTTTTACACCTCTATGCAACGCAGCTCTGTGGCGCTTACTGGAGGTACCTAGTGGGCTAGTTTGACCCTAGGGACCCTTAGGATTCAAGGGGACTTAATCTCTCAACTTAGAACGGCCACAGGGCGCATTTACACAGTGGTGAAGGGAGGGGACTGGGCCTGAGGTGACGTGTGCAAACACGCCCTGTGGCGCGTTTTTTAAGTTGGGGAAATAATTCCCTTTCAATCCTGAGGGACCCTGGGGGCCGACTAGCCCACCAGGTGCTTCCAGTAAGCGCCACTGCTCTGCGTTGCAGAGAGGTGGTGCAGGCCGTGCCCCTTTATACACCTCTCTGCAATGGCGCTTACTGGACGTACCTAGTGGCCTATTTTGCCCCTAGGGATCCTCAGGATTCAAGGGGACTTAATCTCCCAACTTAAAAAACGGCCACAGGGCGTGTTTACACAGTGGGGAAGGGAGGGGACGGGGCCTAAGGTGATGTGTGCAAACACACCCTATGGCGCGTTTTAAGTGGTGGAAATAATTCCCCTTCAATTCTGAGGGCCCCTGGGGGCTAACTAGCCCACCAGGTGCTTCCAGTTAGCGCCACTGAGCTGGGTTGCAGAGATGTGGTCCAGGCCGTGCCACATTTTACACCTCTCTGCAATGCAGCTCTGTGGCGCTTACTGGAGGTACCTAATGGGCGCTATTTATACCCTAGGGACCCTCAGGATTCAAATGAACTTAATCTCCCAACTAAAAACTGCCACAGGACGTGTTTACCCAGTGGTGAAGGGAGGGTACGGGGCCTGAGTTAACGTGTGCAAACAAGCCCTGTGGCGCATTTTAAGTTGGGAAAATAATTCCCCTTCAATCCTGAGGGACCCTGGGGGCCAACTAGCCCACCAGGTGCTTCCAGTAAGCGCCACTGCGCTGCGTTGCAGAGAGGTGGTCTAGGCCGTGCCCCTTTTTACATCTCTCTGCAACGCAGCTCTGTGGCACTTACTGGAGGTACCTAGTGGTCTAGTTGGACCCTAGGGACACTCGGGATTCAAGGGGACTTAATCTCCCAACTTAAAATGGCCACAGGGCGTGTTTACACAGTGAGGAAGTGAGGGGACGGGGCCTGAGGTGACGTGTGCAAACACGTCCTGTGGCGCGTTTTGAGAGGTAGTTTTAATCTCCTGCCCTATTGTATACTAGGGGCTTACAGAGGAGGTCATGCTGATCACAGGGGGACCCCAACGCATAGTGTTCCATAGTGTATGTAGGCGTTTTCACTGTATTCTAAGTGTCTTTTAACATAGCACTGGCTCTAGGACTGGTTAGTCAGACTCAGTTACCACCAGTATCCGTCTGAAAAAGTTGAGGGTACAGGATGATTTTGCAACAAGGCTTCTTTCTGCTCTTCTGTTTGTTCTTTCTGCACGTTATCCTTCTTCCTGCACTTTTCTTCGTCTTTGAGGACTTCTGTTGCTTCTTTCTGCATTTCTTTTTTTTCTTTCCGTGTGTTTTTCTTCTTTCTTCACATGTCCTATCTCTGTAGGCATAGTTACAAATTATCATTTAAAAAACCTTTGAAATTCACTGAAAACCATAGGTTTCAGGTACGTTATAGTTAGGAATTAGCATTTAAAAAACCTTAGAAATTCACTGAAAAAAACGTAGGTTTCAGGGACGTTATAGTTAGCTGGACATCTCACTCGTACAAAACCATTGAAATTCCCCCGTTATAGTTAGTTCAGCTAACTATAACTCGCGCGCCCGCAATCCACTGCTGATGACGTCACATATTACATCACTCATGACATGGTCAGTAACATCACTCATGACATCACTGATGACATCTCAAATGACATCATTGATGACATCATCCTTGTGATAGCGTGGCAGACCTCCTCTCCCCCTAATATAACCGTTGATACACACATTCAAAAATAGAAACTAAAAGTTTCAAAACAATGGACATACCAATATCAGTTACAACAACCTATTCAGTAAATCTAAGATACACATCCACATCCACGCATTCACCAACAGTCCTATACAGTCACTCATACATGTACTCACTCATCATATGTACTCATACACCTATACATCCTGTTACACAACACCACTCATCCATAGAGTTACTCACACACATAGTCACTCATGCTAATAAAGAATCAAACATCCATTTACTTGCATATACAGTTATACACACACCACCACACTTACTTCTACAGAAACTTACACGTACTTAGTCTTTTAAACAATCACTTATAGAAACACATACTTATTCATACAGGAACTCTTTCAATCTCTCACTCTCACAAATACTCACTTATATACACCAATAGTCACATATACTAGTTTAAAACATATGTAGTTACTCATAAAGACACTATTGAGACAGTCATTCACTCACTAACACACCAATGCACACACTCATCCACCCATACAGTCTTCAACACATACAAACAGTGAGTCACTCATTCATGCACCTATGCACTACGTAATACCCCCCACCAAACCATACAGACACTCATACTGATACTCAAAAAACCAACTAATAACCTATATAGACACTCATGTAGCTTCTCACCAACCCATGAAGCCACTTATACACAAAGTGAGAGACTTATACAGATATTTACATATTTAAACATTACTCACTAAGCCATGTATTCCCTAAGATACACTTTGTCAGTTATACAATCAATTTTTCAAAAACAAATCATCCATTTAGACACTTATATACCCATTTATTCTTCCATCGACCTTGAGATATACATATATAAAAGATATGTAATTTTCAGAAAAACACACATTCACTGGATGATGTCATCAGTGATGTCATGAGTGATGTCATTTGAGATGTCATCAGTGATGTCATGAGTGATGTCACTGACCATGTCATGAGTGATGTAATATGTGACTTCATCAGCAGTGCATTGCGGGCGTGCGAGTTATAGTTAGCTGAACTAACTATAACGGGGGAATTTCAATGGTTTTGTACGAGTGAAAAGTCCAGCTAACTAGAACGCCCCTGAAACCTATGGTTTTTTCAGTGAATATTTATATATATATATATATATATTCACTGAAAAAACCATAGGTTTCAGGCACGTTATAGCTAGGAATTAGCATTTAAAAAACCTTAGAAATTCACTGAAAAAACCATAGGTTTCAGGGGCGATATAGTTAGCTGGACTTTTCACTCGTACAAAACCATAGAAATTCCCCCGTTATAGTTAGTTCAGCTAACTATAACTCGCGCGCCCGCAATGCACTGCTGATGACGTCACATATTACATCACTCATGACATGGTCAGTGACATCACTCATGACATCACTGATGACATCTCAAATGACATCACTGATGACATAATCCAGTGAATGTGTGTTTTTCTGAAAATTATATATGTTTTATATATGTATATCTCAAGGTCGATGGAAGAATAAATGGGTATATAAGTGTCTAAATGGATGATTTGTTTTTGAAAAATTGATTGTGTAACTGACTGATTAAGTGTATCATAGTGAATACATGGCTTAGTGAGTAATGTTTAAATATGTAAATATCTGTATCAGTCTCTCACTTTGTGTATAAGTGGCTTCATGGGTTGGTGAGTAGCTACATGAGTGTCTATATAGGTTATTAGTTGGTTTTTTGAGTATCAGTATGAGTGTGTGTGTCTGTATGGTTTGGTGGGGGGTATTACGTAGTGCATAGGTGCATGAATGAGTGACTCACTGTTTGTATGTGTTGAAGACTGTATGGGTGGATGAGTGTGTGCATTGGTGTGTTAGTGAGTGAATGACTGTCTCTATAGTGTCTTTATGAGTAACTACATATGTTTTAAGCTAGTATATGTGACTATTGGTGTATATAAGTGAGTATATGTGAGAGTGAGAGATTGAAAGAGTTCCTGTATGAATAAGTATGTGTTTCTATAAGTGATTGTTTAAAAGACTAAGTATGTGTAAGTTTCTGCAGAAGTAGGTGTGGTGGTGTGTGTATAACTGTATATGCAAGTAAATTGATGTTTGATTCTTTATTAGCATGAGTGACTATGTGTGTGAGTAACTCTATGGATGAGTGGTGTTGTGTAACAGGATGTATAGGTGTATGAGTACATATGATGAATGAGTACATGTATGAGTGACTGTATAGGACTGTTGGTGAATGCGTGGATGTGCATGTGGATCTTAGATTTACTGAATAGGTTGTTGTAACTGATATTGGTATGTCCATTGTTTTGAAACTTTTAGTTTCTATTTTTGAATGTGTGTATCAAAGGTTATATTATGAGGAGAGGAGGTCTGCCACGCTATCACAAGGATGATGTCATCAATGATGTCATTTGAGATGTCATCAGTGATGTCATGAGTGATGTCACTGACCATGTCATGAGTGATGTAATATGTGATGTCATCAGCAGTGCATTGCGGGCGCGCGCGAGTTATAGTTAGCTGAACTAACTATAACGGGGGAATTTCTATGGTTTTGTACGAGTGAAAAGTCCAGATAACTATATCGCCCCTGAAACCTATGGTTTTTTCAGTGAATTTCTAAGGTTTTTTAAATGCTAATTTCTAACTATGCCTACAGAGATAGGACATGTGAAGAAAGAAGGAAAAACGCACAGAAAGAAAAAAAAGAAATGCAGAAAGAAGCAACAGAAGTCCTCAAAGACGAAGAAAAGTGCAGGAAGAAATATAACGTGCAGAAAGAACAAACAGAAGAGCAGAAAGAAGCCTTGTTGCAAAATCATCCTGTACCCTCAACTTTTTCAGACGGATACTGGTGGTAACTGAGTCTGCCTAAGCAGTCCTAGAGCCAGTGCTGTGTTAAAAGACACTCATAATACAGTGAAAACACCTACATACACTAGGGAACACTATGCGTTGGGGTCCCCCTGTGATTAGCATGACCTCCTCTGTAAGCCCCTAGTATATAATAGGGCAGGGGATTAAAACTACCTCTTAAAACGCGCCACAGGGCGCGTTTGAACACGTCACCTCATGCCCCGTCCCCTCCCTTACCCACTGTGTAAACACAACCTGTAGCCATTTTAAGTTGGGAGATTAAGTCCCCTTGAATCCTGAGGGTCCCTAGGGTCCAACTAGACCACTAGGTACCTCCAGTAAGCGCCACAGAGCTGCGTTGCATGGAAGTGTAAAAAGTGGCGTGGCCTCAGAACACCTGTCTGCAACGCAGCTCCCTGGCGCATACTGGAGATACCTGTTGGGCTAGTTGGCCCTCAGGGACCCTCAGTATTGAAGGGGAATTAATTCCTCAACTTACAACTGGCCAGGGGGCGCGTTTGCAGAGTGCTGCAAGAAGGGGGCATGGCCTCCGGCGCAATGCCGGTCTTTTATTTATTTATTTTTAAGAAGGAGGGCTGTGTGGCCCCCTTTCTTTTTCTAATTTATTAGCCCTGGGGACCCCATCCCCCAGGGCCTGCACCCTAATTTTTTTTGTTGAAAAAAATTAATTTGGCCCTCCCCGGGTCATGGCCTTTTTTTTTTTTTTTTTAATTCTTTAAGAGGGGGGCTGTGTTGTTGGACAAACCGTTTGTACCGATCACCATGACGATTTGCGTGATATTCATTAAAAGGCGACTATGCATACAATGAATCCACGTAGAATGTATTCACACCGCTAGTGAAGCTCTGACATGTCTGACACCCTACCGTGCCTAATCCCGGCGCCCCCGCTGGTGGGTACTCTCCAAGTATACACCCTTGTCGTTTATTTATACAAACATGGGTAGCTATTGACGGGCACATTTAATACACATGCACACCAAGCCATTCAGAGGGGATTCGACAAAAATTCGACCAAAATATGTAAGAAACCCCCTCACGGTTAATAAAACACACATCCACCGCCCGATGTGTAATACTTTTTATTTTACTCTCTGGAAAGGAGACAAACCTCACTTGAGAGTCACAGCGTGCTCCTGGCTGAGCCCAAAGCTGTGTTACACCCACCATTGCCTGCCGAGTGCCACACACCTCTGTTATATTTCACCATCTAGTGCTTATGCTATGACACTCTCTAGCCCATGTGCACTGTAACACCACCCCGTGAATATGTCATGCCACACTTGCCTTCGCACGGGTTATATTGCCCCATCTAACGTGCCTTCCTCGATGCCTATGTTATAAAGCACAGCACTATGCCATACATATTACAATCTGGGATCCATATCTTTGTCACAGTGCATATGCAATGTTACACTACCCAGCACATATTTTATATTACAACTTTAGAGACTACTTAGGTTACACAACACTGCCCTGTGCATATTACACTCCAAGGCTCATATCACATAGCAAGCGCTAGTGCCTGTGCTATCTCGCGCTCTCCAATGAATCTGTCATTGCGCACAATGTATTGCATATTATATTTCACGCCCCGGTTCATCTTATATCACACTTTTTGGTGCATAGTTTATACCATATACTATATCTAGTTTTCATTTTCAATCGTGCTCTCAGGACTATGTTCTATATAACACTGCGTCCACCTACCCTTTTCACGGGCATTACATTTTGCGATGGGGGGGGTGGAAAGTCAGGGGATGTTTCTGCCAAGTGAGCCCGGAGTCACAATCCCAAACGTCCTCTTCTTCCTGAATAAAAGTGAGATTATGCTGCATACTTGTTCATATTTTAATAGTTCGCACAGACACACATTTTAAAAACAATAAAGTTCCTAATACCCACCTTCTATGAACAGTTAGCTTGCTGCCCCATCCACCTCCTCCCTATCCTCTGTTGTGTGAATCCATGGACTAGCCTCCTCCCTCCTGCTATGCATGGTCTGATGTGCTGCCACTGCCCTCCATTTAGCATGATGTACCAGTCCACTCCTCCTGCCCTCCATTGCCCAATTCTATGGGCAATCATTGACCTCCTGCTTAGCCTCTATGCTTAGCTTGCTGCCCCTATTCTCCTTCCCCCTGCCCTCCGATGTCTTTGTGCATGCCCCTGCTCCATCCTTTTTGCCCACCATGTTCCATGGACCTGCCACTCCTATCTACTCTGAGTGTTCTGTTGAGCTGCCACTCCCCTCCCACCTGCCTAGCATTGTCAGATGACTGTAACCTGTCCCTGCCACGTCCACCCTGCCTGTCCACATGACATGCCCCTATCCCCTTCCTCCTGTCCTTCATGGTCCATTTTACTGCCACACCCTTCTGCCCTCCCTGGTCTGTTGTGCTGCAACTGCTCCTCCTGCCTGCCCCGCGTGGTGTGTTGTGAGGCCCCTTCCCCTGAACTCTCTTGTCTGTGCCCAGGTCCTGACCCTCCCTTCTATCCTCCATGGTCCTTTGTGCATGCCCCTGCACCCTCCTTCTTGCCCATCATAGCCATTGTGCTGCCACTAACCCTCCCGCTTGCCATGCATGGTCTTCTGTGCTGCCATGGCCCCTCCCACCTTCCTTGTGTGGTCAGCTAACTGCTCCTGACACCCTCCCACCTTCCCTCCATGGTCTGTGTGTATGCCATCAGTCTCACTGTTGATCTCCATGGTGTGTCTTGTTTCTAGTGCCCATCCTGCCTGACCTCCATGGTCATCTTGCTGCTCCTTCCCTGCCCCATTGCCCCCAGCCCTCTGTTTCCATGTGCAGACCTCTATTCCCTCCATCCTGGCTTGTCGGTTCCATTGTAATGCCCCTGATTCGTCCCTCCTGCCCTTTATGGTCTGTTATGCTGCTGCTTTCTCTCCTGTCTGTCCATTATGGTCAGCTAGCTACCATTGCCTCTTTCCCCTCTGTTCTCTGTTGTCCATGTGCATGGTCCTGTCCCCTCCCTATTGCTTTCTATGGATTGTTGTGCTGCACTCCCGTCCCGCATGCCCTGTGTCGTGTATTGTGCTGCTGCAAACCCTGATGCCTGCCCTGTAGGGTCAGTTTGGTGCACCTCTCAATGTCCCTCCTGTCCTCTGTTATCCGGGTCCATGACCCTACCCCAATTCCTCCTGCCTACCATGATCCAATGTACCATACTTGCGAACATTTTGAACTTGGTAAGAGGGAGATTTTGAAATAAAACTGGGGTATTGATTTTCCCCTTTTAGTTACATTGAAAAAGAGAAGATTGTAGACAGGAACCAGATCAAGTAAAGCCCATTTGAGCTTAAAAACATTGGACGTTTCCTGGCTGAAACGGGTCTGTTGGCATGTATGGTTGTATGACCACTGCCTCTTCCTTCTGCCCACAATGGTCTATTACATCACCACAGCCTCTCTTGCCTGTCCTGTATTGTTGGTTTGTAGCCCCTGCCCCCCTTTCCACTGCCCTCCATAGTCTGTTGTGCTGCAACTGCCCTTCCTGCCTGCCTAGTGTGGTCAAATTGTTGCCTCTGCACTCTCCTACCTGCCTTCAATTTTCAGAGTCCGTGCCCCTGGCCTCTGCCTCTCAACAGTATCCCAATGAACAACTAGATTGCTAACATTCTATATTTATTACAAAAGTGTGGAACGCCTGACGTCATCTTGATGTAATCAAAACTGTAATGCCTAGAGCATTTCCTTTAGAAATTACATATATGAGATGGTCTTATTTGCATCAAAATTATGGTTAGTGCTCTAAAAAACTAAAATGAGAACATATTTTCTGAGTTTTCAAATAGCGACAAAGAACTTTTAAATTATTTGTAATTTTAGTTTTTTTATCCAGTTGACCACTTGATTAAATGTTGCATCCAAGGGGAGAGGGTGTGGTGTTACTTCCAGAGCTGCAGACTTTGCAACTGGGGAACCAGGTTGGAGTTTCTGCTTCAGCACAACATTCTGTGATTCTGGTCAAATCACTTAATCTCCCCATGGCTACAACCAAAATGAATTTGATCTTGTGTGATGTAACCAATGCTCATGTAAAGCACTCCAATACCTGACAGGTCTGCACTATATAAAACTGCAAATACACAAAAAATAAGTGTTTTGCACACTTCTGTCATTGGGCTACATTTGGGCTACATTTGGGTGATATTTGGGCTACATTTTGGCTACATTCGGGCTCTTTTGTCTCTGGTGGCCATTTTAGGAGATTTATTTGTTATGAAGTTTCCTAATTTCCTCATTTACTGCAGTCTCCTCAGTAGGAAATACTTTCAGTTTTTTACTTTGATTCCATCAAGAAGGCATTCAGATGTGTCACACATTTTCCATAAATTCTGAATGTTAGCACTCTAGTTGCTCATTAGATCACTGTAGTAAAGCTACTGCTCAGCACGGAAGTCTGCTGCTAGTATTAGAAGTGCATGCTTCAGTCTGCATATCAGAATTTTTTAATGAAATAGAAGAGGATTTGAGAAGTCACTCAAAATATGCCCTAATTTTTCTTTCTCCAGCACTAATCATAATTTCTATGGCAAAATGAACCCCCTCATTGTGTTCCTTTTTAAATTAAATGTTTTATGTGTTGCCACTTTATTCCAATCAAGATGGCTTCAGGTGTGCCATACTTTTGTCATAAGCAAGACTGTTAGCGCTCTAGTTGTTCTTTAGAACATTCTGGGAAGCTGCAGTAGAACACAAAGGAATCAACTGGCAGTCTCTGCCCTTGTTGGATGTACATGTTTTACTGAGAATGTCAGACTTCATTCTCACATGACTGAGAAAGATAATGTGAATGTACAGAAAATATGCTCTCAGTTTAGCTTATAGATCACCTTCCAAACCTCTGTGGGAAAAGCATGAGAAAATAGTTTTCTCTCAAACATGGTTCATGATATCACAGCAGAAGGCTTTTTCACATGGTAAAATCACCTTAGAACACACCACAATTCCTTAAATGAGTATGGTACCATCAACAAATGATTTATAATGTAACTAAAGTCTTAAAACCTTCTATTAACTGCAATGCTTTTTAATGAGGTGCTATCATGTATATTGGTCCCAAGATGGCTGCCAACACTTTTTGGATGAAGTGCTGACGGCCAATCAGATCTCAGGATGAGATGTGTGGTTAGCCTCCGCCCAGATATATATATGATTTTACTTTTGATTTTCTCAGGAACTACTGAACAGATTGACTCCATATATGCAAAAGGCACATCCCTGAGCTGAGGACTACCTCTTTGCCAAATTTCAAGTAATTCTGTTCAGCCGTTCGGGCTGTACCTTGGACTAAAGGTCCCTATGGCAAATTGCATGGGGAAAACATGTTTTGGGACCCCCCTTTTTTCTCAGCCCCCGCTTGGCGAATCCCCCCGAGACTTTCAGGGTAGGAGCGGAGCGGAGCGCCCCACCTATTTTGAAAATTTTGCGAGGATTAGTCAACCGGCGCCAAGGTTATTCCAAATAGAATGTTGCGGATTTCCTATGGAAACACGGTCCTAAGTATAACTATCTACCGCCAGTAGATAAAATATATATATATATATATATATATATATATATATATATATATATATATATATATATATATATACACGCACTTTTAATGGCTCCAAAAACAACGCGTTTTGGCTTTCGCCTTGATCACGCTTTCAGCAAGTAATTTCATAACATCCATTTAAATAGTGCATATAATGAAAATAGAGAGGACTATCACCAAAAGCATTTACATATGCATACATGGCGGCCATCTTAACTGGGTAGAATATCCATTGATTAATGCGTTACATCTCAAAGAGAATCCAATATCGGATTGTTACAAAAAATTCATGATAACAATAAATAGCTATTCAACCAACAAGTAATAGTATGTAAAATACATATCCATTGATCAAAATCTGATATCACGCTTAGGTCGAATATTGAACTATCCATCAACAATGTAATTAGCGATTGTCCAGCCCAAGTGGGCAAGCCAAAAATCTTATATACAAGCCTATCATATTCCTCCTTTGATAAACAGTGACAGCAATGGTACAAAATGTCCCAAATAATATATATTTGTAAACCAATATAATCAACTTCCTACCCCAGTGGGCAATGACAGTGATGGCCTGGCTGAATCTTGGTTGTGCAGTTGAAAGCTCATGTTGTAACTGTCAAAATAACCACAAAACACACTTGTGACCACACATGAAAGACCTCATCCCTAAAGAAAAAAAATAAATAATGCATGATTAAAATCCAAAATATCTCATAAAAGGAACAGAGACAAATTAATTTTATCAGATCCCGCAATTGGCCTAATTGTGCAGATGTACAGCCAACTCCTCACTCGAGTTTAATCCCATGGGCGCCATTGTTTCAAAGTCTATGATGTACTTAGACTCAAGCTTTTGAAGTGCAAGCTCTTGATTGTCTACCCTCCATATTCTTGTACACTGCATCAACCACCACCATTCGGAGCTGATTTTCATTTTGAAAGTGATGGCCGTATAAATGCCATGCTACCGGGTATTGTCGGTTATGTCGTATAGCACGTACATGTTCCAAAACTCTTTTTTGCGCAGTGAATAGTGCTACCTATGTACAACTTGTTGCATGGGCAAATTAAAACATACACACAATACATTGTATTTCAGGTAAGTACTTTTCTGATCTCAAATTCTCTATTCGAGCTCGCTACTGCAAGTTTGGTACAATCTACACTGTTCTTACAGGCTTTACACTTTCTACAACAGCGAAAACCTGGACAATTCACCCCACCTGTCTGTGGCACTGGTCACAAGATGCCTGCTTAGATCATCATGCAGAGAGCGACTCTTTCTGAATGTTATTTGGGGATAGCTTATCAAGCTTTTCCTCAAACTATCATCAGTTAAGAGAAGTATCTGGCGTAAATCATGAGCTTGTCCTGAAAATGAGGTTATGAATGTGTCTGACTGCATATCTGATTTCACTGGGTGTAGCAACTTTTTTCTAGTGACCTGTTCCACACATATACATCCTTGAGTTATGATGTTATGACTATATCCTCTTTCTTTAAAGCGTTGACATGCTCTGAACTTGATTTCCGTGCTGCAATAACGCTTGGCACGTAGTAACTCCCCGTATGGAATACTATATACCAGATTACGAGGATGAGAGCTGGACGCACATAAAATACTGTTCCCAGCTGTTTTTTTCCTGAACAGTTTCGTTTGTAGAGAATGTTCTTCCACCTCTACAAGCACATCCAAAAACTCAATAGAGGTTTTGCTAATGTGCTCAGTGAATACAAGATAGTGCGTATTTAAATTCAATTTTTTAACACACTCTCTAGCTGAATCTACATCTCCATTCCAAATAAAAAAGATGTCTATAAATCGCAGCTACAGGACAACATTGATCTCGTATTCTTCTAGTTGTATGGACACCTGCTCCTCCCACCAGCCCATGAATAGATTTGCATAGCTGGGGGCGAAGCAGGTGCCCATAGCTGTGCCCTGCAACTACCTGTAGACTACATCATCCAAGATAAAAAAAAATTGTTGGTTAAGCAGAATTCGATCAAGCTTAAAATCATTTCGGAATGGATGAATAAAGAGATAGATCTAGTCTTTAAAAAGTGTCTCGCAACCTTTAACCCCAGCTGGTGATTAATGCTAGTGTATAGACTGCTAACATCAAGAGTAACTAGTGTGTATTGGTCCTCCCAGTAAATACCATCAATAGCTATTAAAAAAATGTGTGGTATCCCTGAGGTACGCAGGTAATCCCACCACAAAAGGTCTCCGGTAGTGGTCAATGAATCTGGACGTGTTCTCCAGTAATGATCCCATGGAAGAGACTATAGGCCTTCCTGGGGGATTTAAGGGGTCTTTATGGAGCTTGGGCAGAAGATAAAGAAAGGGTATTTTCGGATAAAGACATTTAAAAAAATTGTACTCTTCCCACTCCAATAAATCTTTCTCCCCACTCCACTAACATCTCTCCAAATGTGTTGTTAGAACTTGCAATTTCACTCCTGCTAGATGTACCATAGCAGTTCACATCATTAAGTTGTCGAAGGCCTTCCTCTAAATATTTATCCCTGTCTAAAACCACAACATTTCCACCCTTGTCAGATTGTCGGATTACAATGGAGCAATTTGTTTTCAAGGCCTCTAAGGCTAGTATTTGAGCATGATCAAGATTTTTCTTAAAAAGAGTTTTTTTATATCTGATCTTTTTCAGATTTCTCAGAACCCCTCTCTCAACCTCTATAGCGTCACATTGTATGTTCGGTAAAAACACAGATAAGTAGATTAAATCTACTACCCGGGTTAATGTCCAGTTCAAAGTCAAAATTCTGCGGATTCAAAATTGTATCATCACCTGTTGTTCTTACATCATTTAAAGACATTATTATGTATAAAACTTCTATGTCATCAATATTCAAATTACTCATTGGTAGCTGCCCCAACCCATCGGCTGGCCTATCTTGAGTCGCAAACCATTTTTTCAATTTAAGTTTCCTGGAAAAATAGAACAAATCCTATGCGAGTCTGTACAAATTTCATATTATTTGAATTACAAAAAGACAAACCTAAAGCCAGAATTTTTGTCTCCTCTGATGTCAGGACACGCTTGGAAAGATTTACAACATAGTTGGAATTTCCTGACCCTTGTTTCCATTCCCACGGGCATTCTTGTTTCGGTGTTTGCTCCTCTTTTTTGCTCGTTTGTTCTGTGCATTTTTCCTCTGCCTCCGCGCCCTCTGCCTTGCTGAGCACTCTGCTCTTGCAGATGGTCTGTCCTCCCCGGTTCATCATTTGAAACTGGCGTACAGAATTACTGCCCTTCTTTTGTTGAACTTGACTGATAGGCTGATGTGTCAATGTTGACAATGCATCTGAAAGGCTACTATCAGAGACCTCACTCTCACTGATTTCAACGGTGACTGGAACGATATTCACTTTTTCCACGTCCTTTCCTTCTTTATCGAAGAGATGGTTATATTTTTTGTCGAATGTGAGAGTGCGACCTGCTTGGTAGTATTTGAAGTTTCTCAAAAATGTACGTTGTTTTTTAGCAGTGATCTCCTATTACAGTTTCATCATGCGTATCCGAAGATTTTTTTTAAATTCCTCTAATACAGCCTTGGATACCAATTTTTCCAACTCAACCAGGGGGCTGTCTATTTCCATTAGCAATTTACTCCTATCTTTCAGGGCATATTTGACCAAAATGCGCATCATTGTTACTGAACAAGCTGCTGAATTGCCGGACCACTCTTCGAGCATTTCTGGATCCTCATAAGTAGGAATTGTAAAGATTTGCAAGTCTCGTGAAACTCATCCTACATCTATGTAGCGCTGAAGCGATTCTGCATCCCACCACTTGGAGAGCTCTTTCCTGTGAAGTTTCTCCAATTGATTAAAGAGGGTTTGTGTTTTTAATTCCTCTGTGGTATTATGTGTCTGATCACTGGCATTGCCATTAGCCCCCAATTGCATGAAAAAAAGTTTGTCAGCTGTTTCTTTTCTTCTTGCTTCAAGAACTGCAGCCATCGTTGTGATAAACTTCATTATGCCGTATGTATGTGTGTGTGTGTGTATATATATATATATATATATATATATATCAAGCTCAATCCCCGCCTTAACTCCCTTGCACTCTCGATCGGGTGCTTTAGTAGTGCGGTGACGGAAACCGCACGGATCAGCAATCCACAGCTCACGGCACAAATAAATGGACCAAGCACTCTCAGGAATGGATAACCCAAGGTTTATTAATGGGTTCTTCACACGACCATATATATATATATATATATATATATATATATATATATGTATATATGTGTGTATGTGTATATATATACTCTTGTGTACAGAATCACACATTCTGGTATCTGTAGTACAAAGCAATATATACATTTATTTGTTATAAGATGTACACAATCTGTTGTACTAAGCAAACCATGAATGTTTTTCTTCTAACATACAAATTCACACATTCTGACATCTAGTACAAAGCAATATATACATTTATTTGTTATAAGATGTACACAATCTGTTGTACTAAGCAAACCATGAATGTTTTTCTTCTAACATACAAATTCACACATTCTGACATCTAGTACAAAGCAATATATTTGTTTTGACCTATACAAAATCACATTCTGGTATCTATTAAACAAAACACATTTTAATGTTCTTTTGTTAAAACACATACAAAAATTTCACTTTCTGGGCTTTGTTGTAACTTCTGTAGCATAGAAAGGTTTAGTTATTTTAGTGTGCTGGCACTTAATCTTGGCCAAGTAGAAGCACAGGTTGCAGGCATTGCAAGCAATCTGAAAAGAAAAAAATAATTTAAAGGAATGAATCATCTGTCTTATGGATACATTAATCATAACAATATTTGATGACATTTGAATTCTGAATTAAAGGAAACGCATTCCATTTGGCAGTGTAAGAAATGCACACAACTGTATTGAATAATAATGCATCCATTATTAATCTGCTCGATATAATTAGATGGACTAAGATTAGGTTACTCAACGGAGAGCCACCCATTATGTACTTATATGGAGGGGTTGTCTAAACATAGATTACTACAGGTATGAACTGAAAATCTTAATTGGCTTGAAAAATAATTTATATGGGCACAAGGTATGCAGGCAGCCCTTACATGCCTCCTGTTGCCAAACTTATAAGAAGGTGTAGTAACATAGCATCCTTCTTTGGCAAATTTACTTTGAATTTTTATTCACAATCCATAGCTGAATCTGACATGCTAGGAACAGTTTGGTAGTTAAAAGCAGCCTATGTACAAAGAGAATGCATGTTGTAGGTGAGTTGTAGACTGAACAATTCAGGCTAAAACTGAGTAAGACTTCTAAGAAGAACAAGGCTTGGACTTTGATGCAGTGGACAACCATCAAGGCTTCAAGAAATTATGCCGTGAAAAAGGCATGGTTCAAAGATTAACCTGTCTCAATAACTAAAGTAGACCTATTCGTATTTGAAGGAAGCATGTTGACTGAACCATACACATGCTGAATAAAGATCTGTAAAAAAGAGGGGTTTTATAAGCCATTTACATTGATTTACCGCTTGTGTAATAAGAACTACCACAAACAGTGTTTCCACAATGTTTTTAAAACAAATACAAGATAAACTGGAGCAACTACCTGTGAGGCTGCAGGACAGGTATATGTTAATTTGTAAATGAGTGTCTTAAAAATTGTTGTGCGGAACTACTTTTCTGAAGCTCTGTACTGCCTCCTATACAGTGAAATTGAGACTGACAAAAGGCTACACTACTTTTCAATCTGCTGAAGTGGTCTGAAAATAGAATGGATTGAAGAACAAAGACGTATGATACAGGGGGCCTCATGTAGGAAGCCAAATACCGGTCGGTAACGGCCGATTTTCGGTAATTATACCGTTACCGACCGGTATTTTGGCTTTTTAGATGTAGGGGGAGAATTTCTGTATTCGGAATTTACTGAATCGGTAAAATTACCGAATCGGTGAAATTACCGAATCGGTAAAATTACCGATTCGGTAAATTCCGAATACAGAAAAGACATGTAGGGGGACTGTGTGGTGTGTGTGGGGATTCGTTATTTACCACCAACTAATAGTTGGTGGTAAATGACGAATATGTGTGTAAATGCATTATTTTGCCCGTAGATGTGTGAAATGTGGCAGACACACATGCCCTCAGGGCATGTATGTGTGCGACATGTGCACACATGGCCGAATCAGGGGTGCAACAGGGTGTCAATGTGACACCCTGCCACCCTTGCATGTGCTCCCCCATTACCGAATCGGTATTTACCGATTCGGTAATTACCGAATTTTTCCGATTCGGTAATATTTACCGACCAATTACCTACATAGCATTTACCACTTCATAAATACTGAATCGGTATGATTCGGTATTTATGAAGTGGTAAATGCCAGCCCACCTACATAAGGCCCAGGGTTCTGCTGACTGAAGAGGAGAGAATAACTGCAGAAAATTAGAGAGCAACTATGAAGTTGGAGTTCTCCTGTGTCATACATTGACACTCCTGTGGTTGCTCCCCGCTGTTTCGTCCACAGTTCATTGGTGTCACTTATTCTATAATAATTATATAATGATCCTGTGTTTGACAATATTGTTATTTATTTAGAACCCTTACATATCTAGTTTTGTCATGTTTCCATCCATATCTTGCTAACACAATGCTCCATATAACTTGCTCAGTAAGTCTAATAAAATTGATCTTTTGTAATGGGTTGTGATTGAGTCCACCCCTTGTTTCATACCTTCGACCTGTTGAGTAGGACTGTAGTATGACCTGCCAGAAAGTGGTGGGAGTACCCATATTGAAGTTTTGGGTGATGTCAGCCATTTGCTATGTTTTTGGGACTCTCTGACCTATTTTGCTTTTCAGACTTTGTCTTCTCTTTCAAATGTTTCCTTTTTAACTATAGTGTTCCATGAGGATAAGAATAGATACCGATTTGAAGACTGAGGAAACAGTCGGTCCTGTTTTCGTAGCTGACGATTCTGTCTCAATGGTTCTCAATGATTTGGCAGTGAACAGGCATATTTTTTGTACTGGTGATGCACCTAATCCATAATGGAATGGAAAGACTGCTTTGTATACATTGGCAACTTACCTGGCTTGGGCATTTTGTTTTATGTTCAAAAACGTCAAACAAGCATGTTTGCACATGGAATACATTGTGTCAATCTGTGCAGCATAGGCTTTGAGATCCTTCACCTTCTGGATCTTTCTCCCCAGAATCTTTCCCAAGATTTAGCATAAACCTATACTCCTCCTGGACATGTTTAGGCAGCAAGGTGGTGTAGTGGTTAAAGTTGAGGCAAAGGTTTATGATGAAATTAATGTTAACCTGGCCAAGAATGGCACTGGACAGCTAACAGTTCCTGTTTATGCTTCTAGATATTTGATCTTCATGTAGTTGAAAGATAATTTTACAGCAAGGGGACCGCCATCATTTACCTTATAATAGAAGCCTGGATCTGAGGGTTCTCCAGACAGCTGCTTTGCCTGTTTGATACCTGTTGCTTGAGCATTACTGAAGGTTTCAGTAAGTGAGCTTCGAGGGTGACCAGATTGTAAATTTCCTGATTTTCTGTTACAAAGGGCTCTTGAGACGTCATCTCAATGATCAATATCTCTATATTTTGCTAGAGTAGAGAAGTGTGTCTTTGGTGGATGACATCTTAGTGTTCTTTGCTACTGTTTACATCACATGTCTCAGCCAAACACCAAATCTTGCTCAGAGAAATCTTGAGTTTGATACTAGAAAATTTTGAAAAAGCATCCTGTTTATTCTTCTATGTAATGTCTGAGTAGCGTCCATACTGGGACTCCCTTGGAGCAACATTGAGTGATGTACACACTTTGAGGTATAAGGTGCATGTCGTGCAGTAAACGCCAGCAACAAATAAAAGATAGATAAGCCCAATTTCAGCTTACGATTGGTTCTTGTTAGCACTTCAGTTGTGAATGACAACACTAATATAGTGCGAATGGTGTTGCTTCCCCTGTGGTCTTTTTAAAATGCGTACAACAGTTAAGGTACATGTTTTGCTATCCAATCTTAAGACTTGTGAGCCAGGGAACAGAACCATAGTTCAGCCATGTCAACAACTCAAAAGGTTATAGCTGCTTATTGCGGGTCACAGTAAATGTAAATCTAGCAGTGAAACACTCAGTTCACATTCTAAGTCTGTCCATCAATTAATTCACAGCAGCAATGTCATTTCTTGAATGGGGACTGTTCAGCAAGTCACTAAATGTCATGAGCTAATTGGAGCATACAGCCTCGGTCTGTTTGACAAACAGCATCAAGTACTTAAAACCTATTTTGAGTACCATGTTAGTTGGTTTCATACTCTCAATGTCTGTGTCTCTATAGGTGTGAACCCCCAGGAATTTTAAGTGCTTCCTAAAGAGGGGAGTCTTCGTTCGGCGAGAAGCTTCAGACAGATGCATATTATGTGTTAGTTTCCCTCTACCAAGTCACACAATTGGCAAACACTAGTGTCTGATGTTTGAAGCCAGAGGTAAACTGCCCAAAGTTGGCAAGGCACCGACGTGATACCATATAAACCTACTTTTTAAAAACTGTAACAAGCAAGCAGGTGCGATTTTGGGCATACATATCTCTACTGCATACATGATGTTAGTACAGTCAACTTTTATTTTCCCCCAATAAGGTATTTAACTGAATTTAGTATAGTAAATAAAATATAATTAAATATTTTTGCTAATTTCTAGTATTGCATGAGAGCTGCAGTTATACTACAAATAACACTAGTCAGAAAAGATTTGTTTTATAATGATGTCTGTTAAATTAAACAGAAGTATGAATCACTTTCACAAGTGCCCTGTCATGCTGTTGGCCCTCCTTTTTTGGTCACTGCTCTGCTATTCTACACATGGCCATCAATTACCAGATAATGCCCTATGTACTGGCCCATACTGTTGAGATGTGGTTTTTACTGTCTTTGTAAGAGTCAAATTCAATGGGCAATCTTTTTCATAGATAAAATCTCATATAAGCTCTTATTCACAGAGGTAGGTTAGAAGGCTAATGTCTCCACAATTTTAGGTTCCTTTCTTGAGCTAATTGTGCGGTTCTACCTCCTAAGCCTTGCTTGCACCACCAATGTTACTAGTGCCTTCTTCAGCCACTCACATTATTGTAATCACCCTTTCAATTGGAAATAGCAGTCTTTGGACAGCAAAGCCAAGCAATACAGTTCTCAGGGCATCTAATTTGGTGCTTCATGTAAGTATTGGGAGGTATACTAATGTTGGGTTGTAACTTGTAAATTTACAGGAGCAGTTGCCTCTTTTTCCGTATTGCCAGGTGGAGTTAACTAGTGTTCTCTACCCGGAGGTTTATCTCACGAATAGAGAATCTTACAGAAATAATTAAGCAATATCATCAAATGGGGAGGGCATTTGCGGTTAGCTATTGACTGGAATCTAGTCCTAGCACTAAGGCAAAGCTACAGGGGAGTGCCCTTCTTATTACATAATGTAGTTCTAAATTAGCCCCATAACAAGCATACATGAAGCATATCTGTGTGATTAGTTTTGTTTTCCTATTGAAGTGTGTTCTCTGGTTTTGAGGGCTATAAAAGGAGCGTACATTCGTCACAATGTAAATCATGTATTCATAGTATCATACTAATGTTAGGCGGTGTCTTGTATTGTACAGTGAATTCACCTGCTGAAAAATAATGTTCTGATAGGATGTGCAGGTTTTCTCATGTAAATTATAGTTGGCAAGAAGCTACACTGAGGTTCTTCCTTACTCGGATGAGAAAAAAAGTCTGACGTGCTGAGTGAAACTTGGACAAACCTTCAGCAGCACCAGTTTGCCAGTTTATATCCAAGTGTTCTACTGTAGCTTCACCGCAGGGTTTTAATAAACAAAAAATGCTAACTTTCTATATTTATTACAAAATGGGAGGCATTCAAGGATGCCATGTTTCTGTCATAGGAGGTGCCTTTGGGACTGACTAAGGTAAATGGTATCTAAAGGTTAATTGAAGATGTCAAACCAGCTTTTTAAAATAGTATTATTTTGGTAAACATAGGAAGTTTTTAATCTCACACTTAAGTGCATTGAAGTAGATATTTTAGGGGTCCAAAAATCAATTTTCAGGAAGCTCTCCTATCTAAAACGAATAGATTTGAACAAGCATGAGTAGCGAAACCGTCCAAGCGAGTTGCTTTTTGAACACTTTGTTTTTTCTTTTTACTTCTCTCTCTTACTTTGATCAAGAAGTGCATCTCCTTGCATGCATGCACAGTGGCTTCAAAATAAATTTTACTCAGTTGAAATAATGCAGTGAAAAGCGTCATGGACTACACCATTTCATAGAAAATGAATCTTTTAAATATAGTACAAACATAGGATTTTTTTAAGGGATTTATTTCAAGAATTTGTGGTAGCCTACATTTTGAGCAATTTTTATGTATTCATCCTTCTGCACAGAAAAGTGAATAATTCTAACATGGTCTCAACCAGCAACATGTCTACTAATCCTACCAAATTCTGTGAGCTAGATGAACACTATTCCAGCTTTCTGATTTTCATAGGCGGCTGTGAGGGGAAGATTGTGTAGTGATATGTGGGTTCTTAATGAAATGAGGCTTATGTTGAGTACTAGCTTTGACTCTTGTAGGCAGATATCGACTGGCTAGAAGTCAATCAAAACAGAGCAATTTGTTAGTGTACACTGGTCTGATTCAGAATACTAATTATTGCCTGTTATGTAATGCTTTATACCACACTTCTGCCATTTCTAAGTACTTTAAATAGGTTATACTGTTGCTCTTTTTAATGGTACTCAGTGAAACTAGTGGCTGGTAAACCAGCCAAACTAAATATTTATTTTGTCTTATAACCAAAGTATGTATATATGCTGTAATATAACTATGCCTGATGTGAACAGATGATCTGCTAGAAATACCATTCAATGAGTTCATGCTGCCATATGGTTTATAAGATAATTGATCAGAGTTTGCTTGAGTCCCGATCTAAAACTAAAATAAAAAAAGTGAATGCAATATACCCAATATCTGAAGAGTAAAATATACATTTTAGACTATTATTTCATGTCTTTGTCTTGGGTTATCAATCTTTAATGGCATAAACGGATACTGTATTTTAAAATCTAACAAATCAAACTCTCCAGGATTTCGCGATTTGCAATAAAATCATGAAATCGGCACTGTTGTAAAAAGGCCAATGCTTTTTGCAAAAGTGCCCGCAAAATTTAAGGAATGCGTACCCCTTCAATTGGCCCCGCGGATCTCGCATGGGGCAAATAGTCTAAGCCCCAAAATTGTTAAATAACCTCCCTTCAGTATGGTTTCCTGGAGTTTCTCTTCCACTTCAAGCCAATTTAAAAGAAATTAACCTCTGACCTATGTCGTTCTTAATCACGTAGCCTGCTGTTTAAATTATGTTCTTCTGATTTACCATCACTGTTGTTTACCTCATTGTTTCACTGGGACCCGCTCACTCTTCAGATTAAATCTTTTGTTGCTCTGCTCATGACACAAAAACACATTTTCTCTTTAAAGGCGAGTTTCCTCCATTCAAGAATAAAGGCTGCCTGTGTCTTTTTGAAGGCCGGCTTTTCTCTTGTGCAGCCAGAACAGCCATATTCGATTTCTTTTTCCTTTCTGCTATCTCATCCTTGTAAACTAATCTGAGTGCTTACAGCTCAGAAGAGGATGCAGCATGAACTGAAAAACTGCCCCCAGTCCAGGAATGTGTAGGAGAGGATTCCTCTTGCGTAGTTTGTGGTTAATTTTGGTTTATTCTGGTTTTCTTATAAGCAATTTTTCTCTCCCTGCTACGAAGTTTATACTAAGTCTGCTTCAGTGGAAGTGTACTTAAAAAAGTAACTGTTACAAATAGAGAAATCACCTGAGCCGCTCGCAGAATATTTTTTAAGATAGAGCCTAAGAAGACAATATACCTGTGGCCTAAGAATGTCGCTTAAAATGTCCCACAAGACTTGTGTACTGTCTTTACTTTCTTTGTTAATAATTTATTTATTGAACATCAGGAATATTTCAACCAGAAAAGCAATATATGCATGATAATGGTCATAAGGTCTGTGTCAGTTCTGGTGGGAACAGGTTGATAAGGTGACATTTATAAAAGATGGAAAAGGATAACAAATAAGACAGGAAGTACATTTATAATGTATGCGTTTTATACAGCAACAGATAATCAGGATTGAGGAGGGAGGTGCAAGTAGAAAGTAAGTCTCTGATTAATAATCAGTAAAATTCTTGCCGCAGTTATTTTTAAAGTATTTTGAGACCGGGAAGGAATGAGGTTAAACACTGTCCAAGGGCCAAGAAGTATCAGTATAAAAATTCCCAGTAGAATAAAGGACTAATATTAAAAGGCCAAAATCTGCATGCCACTGATTGTAACTGGTCAAATATGTCTCTTTGGGTAGGGACATAGGGCCATATGTAGGTAAATTACATTTACCGATTCTTAAATACCGAATTTTACCGATTCGGTATTTATGAATCGGTAAATGTAATGTAGGTAAATAAATACCGATTCGGTGTCTGTCGGTATTTTAGAATCGGTATTTACCGATTCGGTAATGGCAACTGGCTTCCCATTCATTCCTATGGGCCTGGAGGCCCATAGGAATGAATGGGAAGCCTGTTGCCATTACCGAATCGGTAAATACCGAATTGATAATGGGGGAGGCATCATCATGGGTGGCAGGGTGTCACATTGACACCCTGTTGCACCCCTGATTCGTCCATGTGTGCACATGTGGCGCACATGCATGCCCTAAGGGTATGTATGTCTGCCACATTGCACACTTCAAATAGCAAAAAAATGCCTTTTTACAGGTATTCGTCATTTACCACCAACTTTTAGTTGGTGGTAAATAACGAATCCCCACACCAACGACATACTCCCCCTACATCTCATTACAGGATTCGGTATTTACCGAATCGGTAAAATTACCGAATCGGTAAATTACCGAATCCTGAAATGATCCCCCTACATAGCAAAAGCCTAAATACCGGTCGGTAACGGGATATTTACCGAAAATCGGCCGTTACCGACCGGTATTAGGCTTCCTACATATGGCCCATAGTGAGAGCAATCAGTGATTAAAAAAAAAAAAAAAAAAAAAAAAGAATGGGTATCATGTTTGGCTTTAGTTTATACTTGACAGTCCTCCATGCTGATGGTGATATTATGAGGAAGGACTGTGCCTGGCGAGGATATGCAGGTTCTTCATGGTGAAATTCAGCATGCTTTCCAGTCGGATGAAGGAGTATTCAGTGATACTCACCAAGTGACTGTTTCAATAGTCAAATTTGTTGAGGACTAGTCCACATTAATTTTCTAGCTTGTGCAGAAGAGATTGTTTGGAATGAAACTTCATTTGTAGTTGGCAGCTCGCAGCATTACCAGTTATTAAAGATTCCATGCTGATATTGAGGTTAAACTAATACAGCAAGGTTTCTGCTGACAACTGCTAAGTCAAGGTGCTGAAGAGGATATGGTGAGAGAATGGATTGTATTGGGAGAGAGGTGGGTGTCACAGAAGTAGATTATTTCCCTTTCGGATGAGTTCAGCATGAATGATAAAAGAAGCCAAAGGTGGAAATTACTTTCTGACTAATAGGTTGTCTAAACAGATCCTCCAGGATTTTGAGATTTGATAAATAATTGCGAAATTGGCACTTTTGTAAAAAGGCAGTGCTGTTTTTTACAAAAGTGCCCGCAAAATCTGCTTTGCGGCTGGATAGCAGAAAGCTTCAGCAGTCCTGTCTCCTGCAAGAAGAGCAGAGCCACGTGTACAGGGCAATTCCTGCATTGTATTCTCAGCAACAACATGCAGGTAGCAAGGTTTTTTTTTTATCGTCACCTCCAGCTGTGTCGAAGATAAAGGCCAAGTTAAGGGGCCATCAGGCGGCTCCTTTTGATCAAGTATCCTGGCTGGACGTGGCCTGGAACCTCACTTACATGCAAATACAATGGAGGGGTTACAAAAGAACGTAGCTTGTTATCTTTTCTCAGGTACTTAAGAGACTCCTGCATTTGCCTTTGCTCAGTCCTTTATGTAAGTAAGTGCATGCACTGTAAGAATGTCAGATGTGTTGGTCTGTTCAAGTATTTACAAAAATAAAAATTTAAATAGAGCCCGGACCCCCCAGGTTGCTCCCTGCCCCCACCGAACCCACAAACCAATACCTGAATCAGAATAGTGTGTAAAATGGCCATGTTTATTTCACACCATCACACATAAACATGATGAATTTAAAATTACTTATTTACATTTCTGATGCTGACCTAAGGAAATGATCACTTGATCACTAATCAATATTTACACTTCATGAACAATCTGACTGACTGACTTACTTATCTACAACATATTCTATTGCTCCAGCACCAAGGGGCCCTCCGGCTCGCTCCCTCCCCCCCCAACTGAGAACCATGCAAGGCGCAACCCAGCTGCGTCCTCGAGAGGTTAGCCCCAGTCCTCTGGTCTTTGTCCACCACTTTAGGGCCCACCCCTCTACCGCTATGCTGACCAAGGGGGCTCGTAGGGTATAACCAGGGGGCAGCTGCCCCATGTCCTAGCTTGTAACCTGGTGCCCTTGCCCCCCAGCCGGTGTCCCCATTCTCTCTGCGGAGAGCTTACCATCTCTCCCCCTCAGTGCTGGCCTAGGGAGTCTGCAAGGGGACTCCCGTTAACAATGTGAGTCAATCTTCTGTGGCCTCCTTACAGCAACACCTTCCCAAACGCTAAACTTAAAGGATGGGTGGCTGAGAGATACTTTGTGCACGCAACTGGGGCTGGCGCTGTAGGAAGAGAGGACGAGGGCCCGGGTGCCATGTCCTAAATAGGCCCCAGCTCATCCCCTCCCTTCACCAAAAGTCTCAGCCGGAAGTGCGTCATAGTCTGCCCCGGAAGTACATGCCTCGCCCAGTCGCCCATCGAGCTATTCTAAGAAGGCTACGTTCCTGGTCAACCTGCTCTCATGCCAAGCCGCCGGCCAATCGTCCCTGCACCAGTGAGGTCCCAACACTGCTCCAAAACCTACACTACCTGCTGAATGGCTAAGTAAACCTAAGGCCTCACTGGTGACTGACGGCGCTGGCCACACTACTTTCCCGTTAAAATCCTTCAGGAAACTGCGCCACACTTTCATGTTCTCTGTCACTTCAGCCCACAGCCTCACATGGTGGTGCTTCTGCATCAAGCCCGCCATTGCTCTTGCAATTGATCTAGAGAAGGAGCACCCCATAGGGATGATACGCAATGCAAAAGTCAACTGGCCCATCAACCCCTGGAGTTGATGTAACGTCACATTTGCTCCTGCAAGTGCAGAATCATTTGCCTGGGAGAGGGCCTGCACTCTACTACTACTACTACTGTGTCAATCTCAATCCCAAGGAATGACATGCATGTCGCAGGGCCTACTGTTTTCCCAGGCACCAACGCCACACCAAACTCCTCCAACATGGACACCAGTTCTCTCAAAGCTTGCCCACATGTCTCTGAAGAGGACGGGCCCATCACCATGAAGTCATCCAAATAATGCACATTGTCTGTGTGTCCTGTTGTGAAAGTGAACAACCAATGCAGCTCAAAATATTTACAAGATACAGCGCACCCCATTGGCCTACATTTGTCATAGTAATACTGGTTATTTAGCTGGAAACCTAACACGTGGTAATCAGGGTGCACGGGCATGAGCCAGAAGACTGACTCAATGTCTGTTTTTGCCATGAAGGTGTTGGGGCCCAGGTCACGCAGCTTCTGCAGTGCTGTGTCAAAGGAAGAGTATGTCACCGAACATAATGCTGGGTCTATTGTTTCATTCACTGATGCCCCCCTAGGTGCAGATAAGTTATGTATCATCCTGAACTGACCTGGGTCCTTCTTAGGTACTACCCCCAACAGTGAACAAACATAATCAGGCCATTGGGGGGGGGGGGGGGGGGTGTCGAAGGCCCCAGCTATCCACCCCCAATGTGCTTTCCTTACTAACCTTTTGAGAAACGACAGTGGAATGTGTGCACGCCGATAGCAGGTTATGGCAATGGCTAACAGGTGGTACCCCATGCACGGGAATTCGAAAACCTGTGGAAAAACCCTGTTACGATATCTTGCCTGCATTCCTATTGGGATACTGATTCAGCCAGAAAATCAGTTTCTCAATCTCAACTGGCATGGGCAACAACCTATTGTGAAGATGCTTTGGGATCCCTACCTCTGTCTTTTGACTTCTTGATGCATTTGAATTCTGGGTGCGATGGGTGGCCACAAAAGGCACAGGCATGCTTAAACTTACACGATCCAGCCGGCCGTGTACATATTTTCTGGTTGAATGCCCAGCAAGTACCTTTCTTCTCGCCTGACCCCCTTGTGAAGTCTGAAAGTGCTGCTTCATTGGTGTTTTGTTGTTAACACTTTATAACCAGACATTCACTTCTGTCTGATCCCAACCCAACTCTGGGTCCTCAACCTTAGCCCATCTGAAATCCCTATCGTAATCCAGCCATGCCTTCCCACTGTACATTTTGTGAGCTTTCAGAATTTTATTAGTATAAAATACCAACGGTACCGCCAACTCAGGCCTTTTTTCAAGCTTTGCCGTTGTAAACACATTTAAACCAAACAGCCAATTCGTAATTGACTCCTCAACCCTTGGTTTCCTGTCTTTGAAAGAGCTATCTTCCCCTCCTTGTCTTTGGTCTCCATTTCCCTCTATTTTGACCTCCATTAATGAGAATATCTATGAATTTACCCTTCCAAATCTTTTCTCTAACGTCCATCACAACATGAAAAGCCAATTTACCTGGCTTGGACAGTAGTGTATCCTGCCCCCCAGTGGCTTTCCCCCGGTACTTGACACTTTTGCCTGCATTCTCAGCCCCCTTACCTGTTGGGGCAACTGTTGCTGCAACTGATTGTGCGGGGGCCGCTTGACCCACCGCTGAAGGGGCTGTGCTTGCATCCTTTTCCTGCACCCTCGCCATGAGACCCACCTGTTTACTAATTTCACTGACTGTGCTCCCCAAGGCTGGTGATGATGCCCATGGAGCAACTGGAATGCTGCTGACCTGACCTCACCTCCTGTCACAGGCGCTGCCAACTCTGCTAAAAACATCACCACAGAGGCTAATATGCTTGCTGTGAACCCTTGTGTTAGTTCAGATGACCCCATGACCCCTCAGAATTCCCTAACGCGGGAGCAGGTGTCCCCCCAGATGCATTGACCTGAGCTGGCACTCCCCCTCCTAACAAACTCTGTGCTGCCAGAGCTAGTATTACTGCAGGTGCTACGTCTTTCTTCATGCAGTGTACTGCTCCTCTGCTCAGGGTCCAACATTCGCCCTGGTACTTGGAGGTTGAGGCGCTGGCGCTAATGCGCTCTCAGTGCACCCCTAATCTCTGCCAACACTGCCCCCACATCACTTTGCTCTGCTACATTAGGTACTACTTGCGAAGGCACGGGAGTGGTTGGTACATTAGATGCCCCCTGGGGTGCCTCATTGGATGAGGACTGTTATCCACCCCCCCGTTCCTCTTCTCCATTTTTATAATTATTCCTGCCCCCTCTCCCACTCTTACTCTTTTCCATTCTGGGGCCAGTCCTGTTTCTAAAGTTGGGAGAGACATTAGCTCTCCAGGGGCAATTTCACCCCCCCGTACCCTGTCACTGCTCTGGGACCGGCCCCACTCCCTCATCCTTGCTTTCTTCATTCCGGCTTAATTTAGCCAAAACTAATTTTAACAGCTGGGAAAAGTCAGGATCACTGTCCTTTCTCTTCGCATTATGCCCTTTGGCAGGCATTATCTAGCTTCCCTGCAAAAAGGCTAAGAGTCCTGGCCTTGCCCTGTGCCTTATTGTTCCGGTTAATGAATCTCCCGCGTGACTCTAGCTCAATGCGGGTCTCTGAATGTGCTCAAGATTAGCCCCCTCACTCGGTGGCTCGCTGCAAGAGTTCCACTTCCTCTAAACGTGGCTAATCGCTGTATATTACTGCTCTCGATGGGCCCCCGACGCCTAGCAGCTGATATTTTGAGGAAGAAAGGGGCCGACTATAATTGGCATGCACCACCCATTACGCGTGTCTTTAATTGTGCTCACCGGGCGGCAATAGGAACCGGAGGCATACGGGATCACCTGGTGCAATCCCCTTCAACAACTGTCAAGTCAAACTATAACAGCCTCCCCTGCGACTGCCCCGTGCCACAATCCAAGGCAGAGTACACTAACTCAGTGCCTGCCTTTCTGGTTTCGCCACACTCCTCCTAATCTGCGCCACACTCCTGCTGCAAATTCCCTGGTCGTGGAACTCCTGGGACTGCAGTGAAGCTTGCCTTTGCCAATTGCTGTTTATCAATGAAGAGCGACGGCCCACCGCCGCTGCGTCGACTCCGTAGCTTCTCTGACCGCCACCTGCAGAAGAGGGAGAAAGAAACCCCAAGGCAATCCAGGAGATTCTTCGTGGGCGCCATGCGAATGGGGCCAGTGCTGTAGGAAGAGAGGATGAGGGCCTGGGCGCCATGCCCTAAATAGGCCCCAGCTCCTCCCCCCTCCACCGCCGGTCCTCGCCGGAGGTGTCATCGTCTGCCCCGGAAGTACTTGCCTCGACTGGTCGCAAAGCGGGCTACCCCGGCGCAAGAGGTGGGCGGGGCATGGACCCCAGGGTGCAGGGCCCTAATGGCTCGCTTCTAGAATTTCGCGCTTTCCATAGTGCTATTTCTTTTCTTTTATAGCGCTACTCCTCCCAATGCATTGTCAGAGCACTTTACATAACCTACACATTGGACATTGATGCTAAATCATGTAAGTGTGTAAGTCAATGTACAAAATGTGTTACATAAGTCTGTGATGGTTACAAGGTGTAGGGCCACGTGTCATTCATAGCTCACTGTGCTATATTAGAAGGCTATAATTCATGAACTGCAATTAACAAAAGGATCTGTGTTCAAAACAGTAATTTGTTTACCTAGCGACATAAAATCTCTCATCTGCGTGGTGTGCTTTGCAGGAGACACATTAACCTTCTATACTACTTTCTGGGACTAAACAACACAGATCTCTCCAGCAAATTCTTTAAACTTCAGAGTTATCTCACCTTTATTATTATTGCTGGGCAACTCTTTAGCAGAAGCCTTAACCCCATAAAATATTTAAAAATGCAGACTTTGCAATCAATTAAGCAGAAGAGATTTACTGCCAGGCTACTCCTTGTTGCCAATTTCTTTGTGGCAAGTCTTTGAAAAAAAAAAATGTTATTAATGAGGCACAGATTTTACGTTGGGATTGCACCACTTTTTTTTGGGAGCAAGCCCAAAGCAAAATCTAATTTAAATCTCAATGCGCTTAAATGTACTCATGATATACCTGATAAACCTATTTGTGAGGTCTCAATACCTGATGTCATACCAGAGAGTACTTCTTGTGATCCCACGTGCAATGCCGGGCATCTTGGTGTCACTTGCAAACTACCCAACTAGGTTAGTCTCCTCCCACTCTCTTAGGACTTGTGCCCTAGAGCAGGGGTTGGTGGTCGGAAGAAGGTGGGGACAAGGGAGGGTCATTCAGTTAGTATAATCAGGTGTGCAACTTGTTGTTTACTGCACAGTTTTAGGTGCATGAGCAGCCAGGAGAGAAACTAATTACAGCAAGCCATGGTGTAGGCTTGTAAGCAGGGTCGGTGGCTGGAGAGTGGAAGGGTTGATGTTACTGGTCCGTGTAGAGGTGCCTGCACCCTGTTCTGGGGTAAGAGTAGACAGGAAGTAGGGTGCAGCGTTGGGCACCAACGCATCCCCTCTCCTTGTTTTGGGACACAGCAGGGGTTTATTTATGGTTTTAAGAGCGTAGTAGACTCTTGTGGAAATACCAATTTAAAAGTAGATTTATGATTGGCCCTGGGTTCTTTATTTCCGTTGAGCCATTTCGCTCCTGCAGAAGTCAGAGTCCACGGGTTCTCTGATTGGCTGCCAGCAACATGAGAAAAACGTTGCTGCCAGCTATTACAGGACTCTGGGACTTAGCATAGCAAACAAATACTCTGACACTGTAAATATGCCTATTTGAAAGTGAAATATTCTGCTAAAATAGTTTCCATTGGTTTAAGACTGAAAAGGAATGATTACGAGTAAAATAAAGTGCTGCAATAATGGCGTTAAATTTCAATATTTGTGCCGCTAAATTTCAATTTTTGTGCCGCAAATTTTGCAAATCTATGCTGCAATATCCTGGGAGGTCTGACAAATGTTAAAGTTCCCGACTCATTTTTTAAAGTCTCTGCTATCCCCCTTCAAAAAACATAGACAACATTGTTGCTAGTGTCGATAAAAACTGGTTCTTCTTTTAAACACATTTTCTACCAGGGCAAATAAATACATTTTACCTTCCCGCAACATTTTCTGAATGCATATTACATTTTATTTGAAATTTTGCCAGCTAATTTAATTTTGACCTTGTAGCTAGCTGGACATGTGGAACAGTAGCAAAACAGTCCACCATTGCACAATATTTTCCATCTCTTCCAAGATGGCAATAAAGCTCTACCATATTTAAAGTTCACTACTAGTAAAGCAGAAGTTTCATTTCTAAGTTGTATAAAACCTTCAAGGAAGAAGCACCTTTTAAGGAGCATATTCTGATCGACAGTTCATTGATGCTGGTCTCTCCTTTTTTTTTTTTTTTTTTTTTTTTCTGGGCACAAGGAATGTACCACAGCATGGTGGTACTTGCCGCATACAGACCCTAATGCGCACACATCCAGTTTACAAAACGTGGTGAGGAGTTAAGCAGACAGTCTTTCATTGTCAGTCTTAAGTATCTAAAATCTCACTAATAGGCAACTACTCTGAAACAATATGTTGAGGAGCTAGTTTTTAACCTGGTCAGAGCAGTTTCTGGAGCAGCTATGGCTCCCACAATGAGATTTCCACCAAGCAGACAAACGTTAGATAAAGCAGTAATGCTGGGTATACGCTAATAATAATGAAGCCAGTTTCACAGAAATGTTTTCTTTGCGATCTTCCTTCAAATAAGGGCCACATGTTGCAACACATTTGATACTAAGCCCTATCCCCAGATGTGCTTCCCTTAGATGAAACAGACCTCCCCTGCTTTTTGATATTTCGCAAATTGCAATTCTGTCGCAAAATCCGTAGATTACAGTGATGCCCGCAATTTTTAGTAAATGTGCCATAAAAACTAAAGAAATGGTCAATCATTTAATTGGTGTTTAATAGTTTTGTTTCCTTGTATGATAAAGTGCTGCCAGGCCAAGAAAAGAAATCCAATACCACAGGGAGGCTCATTCTTTTTGGAGCCTTGAGCATTACACACATACTGCTCCACTCTGCCTCTTACTTAACCCACAAATTATCACCGCAGGTATTGCCATGAAGTTGACAGGGATGAAACGGCCAAGCATCCACTATCATATTCCCCCTGCCCCAATAATGGCTGCACCTTCCTGCGATATGAAAATGATAAAAGGGGGAGAGTCGGGACTTGAATCTATTTAAGGTATTTCCTGTTTTTTTTTCCAAAACCTATCTTTGTAACTGGCCAGGATAATACTATGTAAGCAACAAGCATTTGTCTCATACATGCCAACAGCCCGGTTTTAGGTAGGAGCCTAATTTTTTCCCCAGTCAAAATGGCTTCATTTCAGCAGTCTCCTGCCTAAATTGCCTTTTCTTTGATGTAAGTTAATGGGGAGGGGGAATTTAAATCTCGAGATTTTTGTTTCGAAATCTCCTTTCTAGTGTCAAAATGTTGGCATGTGTGCTGGTATTCGGTGAAAGAGAGCCCATGTGGTATAGTGAATAACACAGCTGCCCTTTGGAACTGGGAGACTTGTTCCTGTCCAAGTGTTGGTTCAACATCCAGTGAACCTGGTCTAATCACTTAATTTCCCTGTCCTTAAATGAAAAGAAATATCTGTGCTTGTGTAATTTAATCTGGTGGTTATGTTAAGTGTTGCAATGCCCTTGGGTCGAGTATGCAGAATATAAGACTGCAAAAAAAAACAAATCTGTCAAAAGTAAGTATGTTTGGGTGTTGTTTTTATGCTATGAGGTCTTTAAGTGCATACCACTGCCAGATACATGAGCCTTAATGTAGAGTGCCTCAAAATGCTGCATATATGCATTTTTGAATTGCTGTGCATTAGCATGCTCCACTTAGAGTACATTTGCTGTTAACTATTTACTGAAATATGACACAACTACATTATATATACAAAGATGGAGCTTGTCATGTGCAAAAGGTTCCTGTTACTTCTTCTTGCCTCATCCACTAACCGCCTAATATAGTCTGTGGCCAACACTAGTGCAGTTTCAGTTCTGGGATGTTGGCAGAAACCAAACTGATCTATCCAACCATCCATGGTTTTCCTCGAACTTCATCAGATGCACATTTAAATGTGTTTTCATGATCTTGGCAGGTGCTGGAAGGAGTGAGATTGGATGATTTGTTTATACACTCTATACTGTCAAGAATTCTTTTTTTTTTTTTTGAAGAGGCATGACCTCTGCCTCTTTCCATAGCCATGGATAGCAACCAGAAGAGATCGCCTTATTCATTACCAATGATAGTGTATGCCACTGCACCAGGTACCATATACAGCATTGTAGGTCCACATATTTCCAAAGGTGAGCCAAATTTAGTGTTAACAAGACTCTGTTCCAACATTTCAGGTGTAAGCATTGGAAATACTGTGAGCAGGTTAGTCTCTTGATTAATAGACGGCGGAATGTTACAGAAATCCTTCGGTTGCTCACTACTAAGAGATCGCAGCTTTCTTTTTCTTTTTGATAATGCAAGTTAATCATAGATATTAGGAATTTTAAGTTGAAAAAGCAGCCAGCTGATTACAGAAATCTTTCGATCCTTCTTTCCCTCCGACCATCAGGGGGGAGTAGAGCTGGTGCACCACCCAAAAGAACTCATTAGAGAATCTGACTGAATTGAATTTATTGGTACAATATGCTAATTTCTCCCCTTTAAGAGCTATTTTGTATTCCCTGATCCTACTCCTATGAGTGACTGACTTTTCTTGTTTTTCATAAGACTTCCTCCATACTCGTTCCTGACTGCATCAAGCCTAAGAGCTCTAAACTGCACATTAAACCAGGGTGCCATAGGATAATTTCTTCTTAACTTAATCTCTTGGACAGGGGCTACCATATCGGCAGCCATACCCAGCCATGTCGGAAAGTCCTCTGCATCCTTATCAGCATTATCATGTACCTCCAAGGGCAGATTATCTAACGCATGGGCAAAAACTTCTGCAGATATTCCCCTCCAATTTCTTCTACCCATCTTTGATATTAGATGAGAGGCGTTTCACTGTGAGTGGGGAAGTGTCACTGAGAATGACACAGCTCCATGGTCTGACCAACTGATAGGGGACATGGACTGAAATATCAGAGGATTGTTTGTAAATATATCATCTAGGGCAGTGGTTCACAACCTGTGGTCCAGGGACCCCTGGGGGTACACAAATCCTACTTAGAATATTAGATGATAATTACAGATTAATTCAGTGTATATAAATGAAAAAGTGAAATGTACAATTGAACAATTTAAAACTGAGCGTAAATGTGAAGGAATTAGAAATTGGAGGCTAAAAATTAAATTAGTAACCTCAGATGGATTTGTGAGAGCAGTGCAGGTGCATCAAATCCAATATAGTATGGACGATGAGTGGTCTCATTTGAATTTATAAATGCTCCAACCTTTCTATTAAATTTAAAAATCGTATGAATTTTTTAATTACGTTTGTGAATTAAATAAAATGTGTCATCATTTATGTATTTGTTTGAATGTTTGTTTCTGAAATGTTTGTATATTGTTTTGTGGTTCAAATCATCGACTAATCTTAGGCCGGGGTCTCCAGCCTCCAGTAATGACTCAGTTGGGGGTCCCCGGATTCCAATAATGATTCAGTGTGGGTCCCCAATTTCCAGTAATGATTAAGTGGGGGTCCCCAGAAGTCATAATGTTGAGAACCACTGATCTAGGGTATGTTCTGCCTCATAGGTAGGATACCGTAACCAACTGTGACAGCCCATACCACTGAGGGACTCCTTTAATGTACTTCAAGGGCATGCCTGTAGAAGCTTCTTGTTGTATCAGACAATACGAAACAAGTCTCAGCAGGCTGAAGATGTATTTATTTTCCAACAGCACATGGCCACAGCTCAGTGCATCCCCGGAAAGGCCTTGTAGGATTCTACCCACACGTTCCAAACCAACTCCGAACATAACACCATCTTCCACTTAAAACAGAAGAAATAACTTCTAAACTACTATAGGGGTGGAAAAACACAGAAGAAGGGGACAAAATGCAACAACAGAATAAAAGGAAAGACGAGAAAAAGGGGAAAGGAAACAAATAAATGATATGCTTGTGAGAGCAACCCACAGTAAAAGATGTTAAATAAGTACCCCTTACATGTTAGGAAAACAACATTTTACAAGATGCTTACCCTTTAGAAGGGATGGAAAAGAAACTAGAACAAAAAATGCAAGAACCACAGCCCCCAGCAAAATCATTACTTCAAGATGTAGTCCCCTAAATGTTTGGGAAGAATGGAGTTCCTCCTAACCCTCCTCCAAAACCCTCATCCTAGTCGAGGGAGAGGAAGAAAAAGAAGGTCCTACTACACAGCCTTGACCAAACTGGACAGCTCTCCAAAAGGACCACCACGCAGGTCTAGGTAAGGCCCACCTAGAACAGCTGAGTCAGAATCCCCCACACACTTGCCACTCATACCAGGGCCACACACCAACATCCTCTCCCTTCTCACACCACTACTCTCCTCCTCCATCCACCAAGCAGAGTCTGCACCAAGAGAAACCGCAGGTAACACTTCACTACCTACTCCACCATCTGTCACCCTTTTAAATAAGGCCACATTTCTTTTACTCCACCATTTACCGTTCTCAACCACAATGCCATGTTTGGAAATCTTCACTACATTTTTGGCAGGGAAAAACTTGGAACCGCCCCTCTTCTGCCCATAAGGTCTCCTAATCTTTACAAAATCACCGCATGAAACGAGACCTCCTTAACCCTGTGTAGTTTGTCACATCTATCCTTGCTTCTTTCTGTCCCTCTAGCACCTTGCCTCGCAATTCCTCCTGAACAGGTATCCTGTTGCTAGCTCCAGTTTTATCCAGCACCAACATAGGAGATAAATCACAATAAGGGTGCCTACCTCTTAACTAAAACGGGGAGACACCCGTGAAAGATTGTGGGTGTATTACAGTAGTTCCATACCCTGTCTTGGATTGCCTTCAACACATCCATCACAGAAGCCAAAGCCACCTGAATGCACTGCTTCAACATCCAATGAACTCTTTCCTCCATACCATTTCCTTATGGACTGCAAAGAGCCACTGTAAGATGCTTCATGCCATGATCACCAAGAAACTCCTGCATGTAACTTGACTTGAACTGCAAGCCATTGTCTGTGACCATAACCTGTGGATAGCTTTCCCTCTGAAAGCGGAGAGGAAGTAAATGACAATCGTTGTGTTAGGTTCCTTCCAGAACTTGGACTCTACTCATTTGGAGAGGTAGTCAATGAACGCTGAGGCATACCTCATAGATACTGGCAAATCCATCATGGGGCCCACAAAATCCAAACCCAATTTTTGCCTCAGGCCCTTGGAACTCAACTGGACATAGCGACATGTCAACCCGTATAGATTTATCATGGTTGACTGCATCCAGCACACCACCTCTACCTAGAAGTAAGCTTAATAAATCAATGAAAATCAACTAAATGGTCAATTGATAGACGAATTTCATATCCATAGCATGATAGTTAATCCTTGCGGGGAGGAAGTTTAATCATAAAAGTGCACGTCACTAATGTAGCGCCGACATGCGTTTCGGTGTTAGACCCCACTATGGATCTCACCTTCCTCAGGGCGCATGTAACAAAAAACTGTGGTGCTGGGATGTGCCTGAAACAAGCAATAAATAACATTTGATATACTGACAGTGCAAAATAACATTTTCTAAATTTCACTTAGTATAGTAACATAGATCACACACACACAGTGTACAAATAAATATTGGGTGGTCACATAATGCGGTCACAACGGCACTGGTTGAAAGTTCGATATACTAATGCATAGAAAATGAAAGCATGTGCACACTGTATAGGACATATAGGAAAGCACTAAGATCAACACAGAATAGATGAAAATTGCTATTTATTCATGTTGAGCCAGAAGAACAAACCTAGTATGTTCGAGGCATATACACATTCAAAGTTTTCTAATAAGAGGTGTAAAAAGACATAGTTTCAAAAAATGAAAGACCATACAAATCTCAAGCCAAATAGTATAAGGACAAAAGGACAGGATTTAGAAAAACAAAAATAATGTTGAAAATGAATCAAACATGAAGCGTGATGGCAACGCACAAGATAAGCCGCGGTACCAGAGTCAAAACAGGCACAGCGGAGATAATTGCGGAATGTCAACATGAACGCGATAGAAGCAGCACCTGGGTTGATGTGAAAGGCACAAAGAGAAAAAAAGAAAGAAAAAAGCAGTCAGATGAGTCTACTCAAAGGTAGACAGTAAATAAAGTCATGGTTTCAAAATGTGGTACAACTTACCGCGAGGTATAGGGCGGAGGTCAAGGAAGACAACAACAATGTTCCGACCAGGGTGAAAGGCAGTGGAGGTCCTGCGAATCAGAAGTGGGTCTCAAAGGAATTCGCAACAGCAGGGGAGTGGCAATATCCCACAAATAGCTGTGGCCAATGGGGGCGATTACGATATTCGCCGGTTTTCGGGAAGTAAGTATGACGTGCGTCCCAGCGATAAAGGGTGCTCTAATTTCTAAAAGTGAAATGAAGAATACGTCAACTGCTAAGGCCTTTAGTAGTTGACGTATTCTTCGTTTCAGTTGGTCGTGAGTTGGTTGTATCCTTGGTCAACCAACTCTCGACCAACTGAGTCTCATCTTGGAATAATGGCTGGGACAGAGATCAAGACGGTATCTATTCCGGGAGGCCGGAATTCAGTCCGTTCCGATGGGGTGGAGATGAAGGGCGTGCAAAGCAATGGCAACGATACATGGCCCCTGGAAACCAAGACAAATAGATAAAAACAAACTCTTAGGGCTTAATTTCACAATAAAATTTAGTACAGGCACCGCAGGTTCCCTATAGCCGATAAGTCTCATCTGTGCGTAGGTATGCATGTTGGCGGCTGTAGCTTTCAGCAGGACGGCCGGTTGGGGGCCGGGTGAACTCAACGCCATAGCTGCGGGGGTGGGCTATAAATGCAACGCTGGAGTACGCACTGGCATCTGACGTCAATGTCAAAAGTATAATCTCGCCTATAACTCCAAACTAGGGTAAAGGTGGTAGGCAGGGCCAGTCGCATCGAGCTCCAGGCAGTAACAACGGTGCATGAAAGCCTCCCGGCTGTTAAGCGGCAAGATACAGTCTCCAAAATTGCATAATTACATAAGAATATGTGGAAAAATAAAAAAATAAAGATTAAGGTAAAAAAGGTAAATAATAGCGCAATGGAACCAAGAGAACTAGTGAAATACAGATAAACGGCCAAACACGCATAGAGCTGGATCACGAGGGTCCTTTATTGGATATCAAATGATGGCATTTTCCCATGGGAGAATCTCATTGAGTCCCTTATCTTTGGCATTCAAGGTGAACATCCAAAACACTTCTCGTTTCTTCCGCGTCGCGGTAACATCAATGCCCATTCATGAGCTTACTTTTTCCAGTATGGTCCGTCGAAGGTCCCCTTCAGCATGGTTTGCCTCAATCCAGTGGCTGACTAGGGGTGCAGCGTGTTTGCGAAACCTGATGTTGGATTTGTGCTCACCCATACGGATTCGGCATTCCCTTGCAGTTGCCCCTACATATGCCAGATTGCTGGGGCATAGGATGACATAAATAATGTTAGACGAACAACAGTTTATTTCTTTCAGGAACACTGTGCATTTGTCGTTCTGAATATTTGCGCTGGAGAACATGATAAGTTAACATTTCAATCTCTCTAATTAATTGTACATCAGATAATTCACAACGACACAGAATGTTTTCATTAAACCATCTCCAGTAATCACTATTATTGTTGAATTGAGGTTGAAGAAGAAAATAGAAAAAGTCAAGAAGATCAAGTTTCCATAGTGAGGTAGAACCAAGACACCACTGCTGTGCTATGAAAAAACGAAAAGAATAAAGATCCCTACTACATTACACCTGACCTCACCCAGTGCCTAAACATGTAGTCAACCAACTAATCATATCCAAGAACCTCAACTGAATCCTATCAATGTGTTAACTAATCCACAAACCAAAATTAACATGAGAATAGTCTCACCAGTCTTCTTATTGGCTACCGACAAATCAAAAACTTCACCCTAAAGCCTCGTCTGAGAGTCCTGTAACGTGTGGAAAAATGCCATGATTATCTGAACGCAGCCCTAAATCACAGAAATTATCACAAGAGCTAATCTCTGATATACCTTTTCGTCTAGACCGTCATATTTATCGTCTGGTAGAATCCGTGTAAGCCCAGCGTCGTTGAAGCGAATTCTTCCTGCTCACGTTATGGAAACGTTTCACCCCGACAAGACTAGTCTTCAGAATTAGTTCTTCCACTCCACGCCGTTACCCGGCGTGTTTAAAAAATCCTCAGCATAGTATACTCAACATAGAGAGAGGACTAATCAACATTAGGACTACACTTAGATGGGGGCCATCTTGGAATAGTACGCTCTGATACAGAGCCTCAGTTTGAAAACATCGGCGATCGAACAACTACAAACACCTCCGTTCATGGTGGCCATCTTTACCTCATGCACAATATAACTCAAAAAGGAAACTGCAAATAATAAGTATCTTAATATAACGAATAGATCCTTTCTCATTGCTCCAGTGTAACCAATATCAAATCCCCAACCAACTAATATAGGCCACAAAAACTAAAAAAAGAAGAGACTAAAAAATCGAGTACGCAAAAGTGAAATGAAACAGTGATGTTAACTAACATGAAAGGAAGAAAGGAAAGAACATCAGATGTATTCCAATAAAGTGAACATGTAAATAATGGAAACAAATTACCCTCTAAGTCATTATTATTTTTACCCTGTACCTTCATAAACACAGTCATTGCTGATTGAAAGAACGATGACTTTAAATCATAAAACATTTATGTTGTTGATTCAATTCATGTCTTTTCTTATTTTATGTGCCTCTAAGCCTTAACATTAAGTGCATTACAGGAAACATCCTAAATCCACCTTGTCATTGATCCCTTTTGGATCCTGTGTTTCCAATCATCTTATCCAAAAAATCTCTCTTTGCAGTAAAGTTTTTGAAAGATCTTTACCTGGTGTGGGTTCAACCCTTTCTATTACCTGGAACTTCAGTTGGGGTATATTATGACATGGTTTCATCCAATGTACTGATAAGCTGCTCTTAATGTTTTTGTTACGAATGGTACTTTTGTGTTCGGAAATTCGTGTCTTGATCTTTCGTTCAGTCTTACCTATGAATAATAATCCACATGGACATTTTATACTATAGATTACATTTTTTGAATTGCAATATGCATCAATCCTAACTTTAATAGTTTCACCAGTATGGGGATGTTGTATGGTATTGCCGCAGATCACATTGTTACATTGTACACAGTTTTGACATCGTCGCATTCCTTTGAATTCTTGTATGGGTGGTGTAAACTGATTTTTAAGCATTTCTTTCAAATTCCTAGATCTTTTGTATGCAAAAATCGGTTTATTCACGAAAAGTTCTTTAAAATCACTCTCGTTCTATTATTTCCCATCTTTTATTGATGATTCTCTTGAGTTGACTTGAGCACGTAGAGAATGTTGAAACAAACACTTGCCTATTTAATGACTTTTTTGATTGAACTTCCAAGAGTGAGTCCCGAGATTTAACTGTCATCTTGAAAACGGCTTGATCTAGAACACTTTCAGGATATCCCTTCGATAGGTATCTCTCTTTAAGAATTTTCACATGTTTTTGAAGCGTGTCTTCTTCTGAACAAATCCTCTTGGCTCTAAGAAACTGGGAATATGGAAGGTTGTAAATGAGATTCTGTGAGTGGAAACTATTGAAAAGTAGTGCGTTGTTTTTATCCGTTGGTTTATGGTACACCTCCGTGTGTGTATAACATTGTCTGCAACTGTTATCAAGACATCCAGATAAGATAATGATTGCTTATCAATGGTATGTGTTAGTTCTATGTGTTCATCACATTGATTCAGTTGTGCTGTTATGGTTTCTAACAATTGCCTGTTGTTCCCCCACACTAAGAAAATATCGTTGATGTATCTACAATATAAAAGCAAATTGTCAGTCCATTCCTTATCAGAATTGATAAACCTTTCCTCAAACATGGCCATATAGGTGTTGGCGTAGGCTGGGGCCCCAGCAAAGACCATAGAAGTACCTTTCAGTTGTAGAAAATATTTGTTGTCCCATTCAAAGTAACTGTGATAAAGACAAAAGTGTAACCGCTCCAAAACAAACACTTTATCTGCTCCTATGTTGGGTTGATTGATTAGAGCCCATTCGACTGCCTCCATACCTCCCTCATGGGGAATTGAGGTATATAATGTTTTCACATCCAGAGTGCATAACAATATTTCCTTATTCAATGAAACAGTTCGAAGTTTTTGAAGAAAATGTGTTGTATCTTTGACATAGGATGACCAATTTTGAACAAAAGGTTGTAGAAAGTGATCAATGTATTGTCCGATAGGTTCAAAGATAGTCCCACACCCTGTAACGATCGGTCTTAAAGGTGGATTTTTCAAACATTTGTGGATTTTTGGTAACATGTACAATCCAGGTCTTTTGGGGTTTGTGACTGTCAGGTAAATTTTAGTGGTTTGAGTAATCCAGCACATCTCAATAGCTTTAGCAAGTATACTTTCCAAGGTGGTTGTCATCTTGTGGAAATATGGATTTTCATGATCAGTTATGTCCCCTATCTTGGACCCCAACGGTTCTTTATGCATGTTACAAGTACATGTATGTTCCCTCCAGTTCCAGTTTTGATGACGCAAACACATGTGCGTCCACCGTCAACATGTCCTCTGTCAGATCCGCCATGAATGGGCTGGATATTCGATTCCTAAGTATGAAAGGCCACCGACTTTATATGGCTCAGTTACTCCATTTTTGCAGTTCAGGCGAGTAGGCCCGATTCTGCCATCAAGCTCTTCCTTGCTCTCTGCCTCTGACAGCTTCAGCTTGAGCTCGCATCTGTATCCATGAACTTTGTCCTACTCCCTGTGCGGCTAACGGTGCCTGCCTCGGCTAGTTTTGCCTGCCTGCCAAGAAACTGTATTTCACCTTCGAATTATCTACTTTGCTCCTCAGCCGATGCATTCCTGTCTAGTAGTTTAGGTAAACATTTCCTTCAGCTACCGGGCAAAGGGCCCGGCTTCTCTGTCCTCATGCAAGTAATTCATAGCCCTGTTACCATGGAAAGTTTCTGCCCCTTGCATCTCATATAGACACTTAGACGCTTGTGCACGCACACACAGTCAGTATAGAATAGATTTTGTCCGAGAGTCCTTCCTTTTTGGATAACATAGTTCTTTAAACATAGGATGTTAGATATGATTTGGGATTAGGTTGACTTGACCCCCCAGACTTCTTGTCTCCACATGTAGAGCTAAATGTCAAGTCCCCCTCACCACCTAGTTGTACGTCAATCACACGTCATGCTGCTGCGCGCGCATCTATGCCAAATATTATCTTATAGATCCACCTATATATGATATCCTAACCAATTATGTGTCTTTTTACTCCTCAGTACGCCCATTTTCGGTTACGCATATGCATTATCGTTTTTCTTATCAATTGTTACGCCTTCTGCATTTGTTTCATTGTAATGTACTTTCTATAAAAATAGTTGTCTGTCAATAAAATATCGTACTTCACTTCCTGAACCCCCGTGGTGACGGAACATGAAGGCCGCGACTCGAGTCGGCCATTTTGAAATAAAGCCCATTCAGAAACCTCTTATACCACGGATTCTGCCTCTTATTTTTCTGAGCTATTTTATTTAGATTCCGTATTAAATTCAGTCCCGGTAATGAAAATATTTACCACATGATTGGCGCCCGAATAGGGACACTTTCTCATCTCACGCGCCGGTGGTGCGTTGCAGGCCCGGTCTCCTGCCACAGCTGGACGGACCATAACGCGTACCAGCAGGATTTCCTGTAGCTCCCTCCGGTCAAGCGGGGGCGACTGAGGCTGCGATCAACCCAGACAAGGCGGTGAGAAGTGCGAAGTATCCCGACCAGAGCCTAGCTGAGAGAGCAAGATCCGAGGTATACAGAGGCCCACCAGATTTTCGAAGTCCCGATGTCCAGAGAGTTCGATGTCCGCAGTGTAACCGAGTCCAGTCCAGTCCGTTTCGAGGCCTTCCGTTTTCGAGCTACCCGGTGAGTACCATTGCTGGGGAGGCGTTCTGACGTGCACATAGGTTGTGCCGGTCAAGACGGATTTGGGTACACAAATCCGGTCTGCACTGTTATAGCAGTGTATATGTACTGTTTAGCAGTATATCAAGTATTCCGAAGTATCTAGTTATTGTCAAGAATTATGCTTGGTGATTAGTTATGCAGACGATCATCATTGTTGGTCATTTTAAGACACAAAATGTTTAATGTTTAATGTCTAATGTGTTAAAACGTCCTGCATATTGTGGTATGAATGACTGTTCATTATTGTGTTTTTTTTGTATTAAGTGTGTTCAAGATTAAGTATCAGATCAGTTGTCAATATGCCGCTCTTTTCGAAATTAAGACAGATCACTACTAGAAAAGGGGTACTCGAAGAAGCCGTTCCTATTCCTCCTAGGGACACTCCAGGGCACTTCATGTATCACAAACATGGCTTAGACGCCATATTATTTCTTGATTTATGGGTGGACTACACCAAAGAGTTACCAGAAAGTCAGAGATGGCCCGTAGCTGGGACCTGGGATGCAGAATGCATTATGAAAGTAGAAGAAGAGTTGTGGAAGAGGAAAGCTAGACAGTCGCAGAAAGACGCTGTTGAATTATGGCGTAAAGAATCGCATAGACGTACCGAGAAAGCATTAAGACAGGAAGAGAGAAGTAAAGAAAGTGCAAATAAAGTCCGAGAAAATCTGTTGATTGAAGAGGGGATACGAGTAGAAGCAGAACAAACTGATAGACAAAGAAATGCCCTTATGAAAGGAATGTACCCCCTCCTGGCCGAAGGATTGCCTAAGGCTACTACGGCCATACCAAAAGACTTGCCACCCCCATTGTTTCCAATAAAAGTACATCCTAAAGGACATCCCAGAACCGCAGAAGATGTTTTTCTTTCCTCATATTTAGATGACGCAGCTCCCGAGTATGCTAACCCCGCACCACATAGACTGTCTGCTGGGGGGGTTCAACGTCAAGATCAGGTATCTGTCGCTGTACAACAGCAAGCCCCGACACAAGCTTCGGCAAGCACATCTGTCTCCGCATCTGTTCCTGCAGCCGATTCTACAGTTGTGTCCACACCTGTAGTTGCTGTAGCACGTTCAACGAATCCTTTCACGTCCAGTACCCCAGAGGGGGCCACTGGAGGTGCTACTAGCATTTATTCCACGCCACCCCGAATAAGTAAACTTACTTTTCAAGAGCAAGCACATTCACGTACGCCCAAACTTATAAATACCCACACGCTTAAGGAGCTTCTAGTAGATTGTAGATATGACCCGGTGCCCGGCAAAGAGGACGAAATGGTCCTGGCATCATTACGTATCAGAAGAGCTGCAACGTTTCTAGGGAGGCTACCAGGAATGACTATGCATCTGGATAACATATATCATTTTGTACAAACAGGGAGAAATCCTGAATGCATTAACAGAGCTATGGAATATCAGAAAGTGGAAATACAGGGAGAACTGTTGCGTTTTCTCGTAAATTGTGTGATCAGAAATCAAGACCGACCGGGGGTAAACCCGGGGGTAATGCAAACCCTTACGAAATGGAGCCAGAATATATCAGACGGGAGACATGACAAACAGGGATGTATAGTAGCAATGTGCCGAAAAATAAAGAAAGAAATAGAACGAATACATGAAGAGAGATTGGAGGTAGACGAGTTTGAGCCAACCGAGGGGGGGGCATCAGAATTTCCCGCAGGACAGTCGGACACCATAGCCTATGTAGGTAGAGGAAGGTCCTGTAATAATACTAGATGTTTTACTGAGCCGATACATTCCACATGTCCAGATAATAACAGAACTTATCCGACGCCTATAATAAATCTGAAGTCTCCCGAACATTCGTTTCAAGCCGCTGACAAAATACTCCGAGAACGAAGGGGTTACCACCTCCTCGATTCTATGGATGAGCAAGAATTAGCTAGGTCAGCCGTTCACTGGATTGACAGTCCTGGAAAATACGGTGATGAGACAGTAGCACACACGTTTTTAAACCTCAGCCCAGATGAACAGCGTTTAGCTGGAATCTATATGATTCAGCAACTTCTTATATTATATAAGAACCAACATTCCGATCCTGGTCCCTTACCTGATATATTAACTGAACTACTCACGAATAGATGGAGAGGTTCTGGTAATAAGTTAATTAAAGAAATACTAGTATCAAGAAAGCAGTATATTCTTTTTGTAAGCCCAGATCCTTTCTCACTGCCCAACAAGGAAAGAACGCCGTATTACATGGATAGACAGAATCCTTTACAAGAAGTGCACCCAATAAAAGGCGAGGACAATCATTTTCATCGTGTATTTGTATATACACCCATATCTAAACTGGAATTGTTAGAAATGAAGAAAGTGGTACCCAGTCATGACAAAGACCCAGCGGGTTTTCACCGAGAAATTAAAGACATGTTACTGATGGGAGAGTATACCTATCCTGACATTATGACGATATTAAAGGTGCTAATGCCTGCTGGCATTTATGAAAAACTTAAGGAAAAAGAGTGGGAAGTGGGAGACCAAAAGATAGATTGGACAGCATTAGAAACCGAAGAAAGAGGCCGGACCGCAGGTTCAGGGCTCGGGGATAAAGTTAAAGCATTACCAGGTTTACTAGTACAGGTACTGCCACGTTTATTAACTACGAAAAAGGAAGATTGGGGTGCAATCTCAGCCTGTAAACAGAAACAAGATGAAGACACTAGTGATTTCTACGCCAGATTCGAAAAATGTTTTAATATAAATAGTGGTATAAAAGCAAATAGTGAGTCATATCCACATTAATTTGTGACAAAATTAGTGGAAAATTCCTTGCCTCAAGTGAAGAATAGAGTGTTGAAGTTCGAGAGTACATGGCAGGGTAACACCCCGTCACAGATGTTGCAAATGTTACAGTATCATCACAATAGAATTAGAGATGAACAAGAACACGAACAAAGACGTATGAAGGACACTAAAATGAAAATGCTAGTTTCACAGACAGTTCCAGCGGATGGTCACAAAAAGGGTGTGACACATTCCGGAGATTCAGCAGTTCCTGTAAAAGGGACATGCAATTATTGTAAACAGCCAGGTCATTATGTACACAATTGTCCAGTTCTAAAACGTAATATAGCTGTAGGTATTGCTAAAGAAAGACCAAGACCACTAAGACAGGATCAGAATGAACAAGGAGCTCCGCAGCATGCACAGGCCATGCCAGCCGCACAACAGCCCATACAGTTTGTGCCAGCTGCACCACCGTTGCCTGTTGCTGCCACACAAACAACAACACGACAAATGTATCAGACCGCACAGTATGAATACCCTGAGTATCAACGTTACGCATGAACAAGCCTAGAGAGGGAAGTTGACTTACCCCTTATTGAGATCCCAGTAGATCAAGAAGGACCTTATGTGCATAGTGAATTATTAGGTCAAGACAGACATTTTTTACTTGATACAGGGGCAAGTCGAACAACAATAAAACGTAGTGAAGTTCCAGGGGCACCCCTCTCAGGCTCTCAAAATGTTTCCCTTGGTTTTTCAGGAAAACCTATTGTTAATGAAGTATCACAGCCACTTCCACTTACGATTGGTTGGTCCCTTGACACGAACTACAGATTTATTGCTTACCAAATCATGCCCAGAAAACTTGTTAGGTATAAAGACATTGAAAGCGCTAGGGGCTATAATATGTTGTTCTCCGGAAGGAGTAAGATTGTTTTTACGTGATTTTAAAGGTCACTATGTATCCAGAGACATGGATCATCGACTACAGACTTTACCAGCACATTTATGGGCACAAGGCCCTACTGATGTTGGTTGCATGAACATTACACCATACCGAGTCACATTAAAGGCAGGAGTGGTACTACCACGAATGCGACAATACAAGTTACCACCAGATGCTGTAGTGGCTTTACTGAAAATCATTGATGAGCTTATTGCCCAAGGAGTGGTAGTGGAAACCGACTCCAATGTATGTAATTCCCCGATAATTCCGATTCTTAAACGAACTGATCCAAAGGCCCCGCCAGTATATCGACTGGTTATTGATCTGCGCGAACTAAACAAGTGCATTGTGCCACAATTTCCTGTGGTCCCCGATATCTCATCATTGTTGACAGCCATTGATTCACAAGCAACGTTCTTTACAGTAATTGATCTCAAGAATGCCTTTTTCAGCGTCCCAATAGATCCGGAGAGCCAATATCTGTTCGGATTTAGTTTAAATGGACGAAGTTTTAAATTCACACGCGCACCTCAAGGATTTACAGAAAGTCCCAGCATCTATAGCCAAGCACTGAAACGAGAACTTGACAGTATACACATGCCAGTTTGCACTGCACTGCTTCAATACGTCGATGATCTGCTGATCACCGCCCGAAGCGAACCCGAATGTGAAAAAGCATCTCTGACAGTTTTACAATTTCTAGCCGACAAGGGGCACAAGGTGTCTCCTTCTAAGCTGCAATTCTGTGTCCAGCGAGTTGTTTATCTTGGTCACTCGCTGTCCAAGGAGGGAAGACAGCTTACACCCGACCGCATTCAGTCAATAGCTAACATGCCAATACCCAAGACACAAAAGGAGGTGCGGGCTTTTATAGGCCTCACTTCATATTGTAGGCAGTGGATCCCTCAATATGCATTTCTAGCAAAACCACTCATTCAGTTGACAACACAGGAGGCGGCCACATCGACTGTCCTCCCTTGGACTCAGGAACATACACTAGCTTTTGAAAGCTTAAAGAAAGCTCTATGTCAAGCACCCGTTTTAGCGACACCATGTTACTATAAACATTTTACACTCTTTGTTACAGAACGTGAAGGTACTGCCTTGTCAGTGCTCACTCAGGAACAAGCAGGATCACGCAAGCCATGTGCTTATTTCTCCAGTACATTAGATCCCGTAGCTCAGGCTTTGCCTGCGTGCCTGAAATCAGTGGCAGCCACAGCTTTAGCGATCAGACAAAGCGATGCCATAGTGTTAGGACATCCATTGACAGTACAAGTACCGCATGCAGTAGAGGTTCTTGTGAACCGAACGCAAACACAACACTTGACCATAGCAAGACTTACAGGGTATGAACTGACATTGTTTCAGCCACATATAGAAATCCGAGGCTGTAATACATTGAATCCTGCTACACTTTTACCTGTAATCGGAACAGACCCACTAGCTCATGATTGTGTTGAAGTTATTACAATAACAACGAAACCCAGACAAGACTTGACAGACGTTCCATTGTTAGATCCAGACCTGACGTTGTATGTAGACGGATCATGTATGAGAACAAGTACAGGAGATTTAGTGGCCGCGTATGCAGTCACAACAGATACTGAAGTCATTGAAACAAACTGTATAAATACCTTGTCAGCCCAAGCAGCAGAGCTTACTGCTCTGACACAAGCCTGTATTCAAGCCACAAATAAGAAAGTTAACATATACACTGATTCACGTTATGCATTCGGAGTCGTACATGACTTCGGGGTGCTGTGGCGAGAGAGAGGTTATTTAACTTCTCACGGTACCCACATTCAGCACGGGTCCCTCATTCATGCTCTGTTAGACGCAATTCATCTGCCCACTGCTATATCGATTATGAAATGTAAAGCACATACGAAAGTCACTGACATCATTTCCCAAGGCAATGATTTAGCTGACAGAACAGCTAAACAGACTGCTCAGACTCGCACATCTGACATGACAAAGCCAATAGTTCCGACACCAACACAGTGTATGACGATTAAGGATCCCGCACTTGACATAATTGACATACAGACACATGCCACAGCAGACGAAATAAAGAAATGGACTGAACTGGGAGGGATCCAAACAGACCAGGGATGGATGACGAAGGAGAAATCTGTATGGTTCCTTCCTGATTCTATGGTCCAAGCCATTATAACTACAATTCACAGTCCGGCGCATTTAGGAGAGAAAGCTATGCTAGACAGCATTCAACACATTTGGTTCAACAAACATTTACGAGCAGCAGCTAAACAAAAAGTCCGTACCTGTATGATATGTTGTCAGTTTAACCCAGGAAAAAGCATTCCCGTAGAGCAGGGTGGATTTCAGCCTCCTGATCACCCTTTCGAAGTCCTCCAGATGGATTACATCCAGATGGAACGATGTCGAGGATTCAAATATGTTCTCGTAGTTGTCTGTGCTCTTTCCCGATGGACTGAAGCATACCCAGTATCAGATTACACTGCCCCGACTACTGCCAAACAGTTGGTTCGAGAATTCTTCCCACGGTACGGTTTACCACGTGTTGTCTATTCAGATAACGGCCAGCCTTTCTCATCCGAACTGATGAAACATGTTTCACTTTTGCTAGGATATCAGTGGAAGTTTCATTGTGTCCGACACCCCGAGGCAGCAGGTCTCGTGGAACGACATAATCAAACTTTGAAAATCAGATTGTCCAAAATATGTAGGGAGAAAGGTGTTGACTGGGTAGTAGCCTTACCAGTTGCACTCTTTTACATGAGAATGGTAGCACACTCTCGAACAGGGCTATCCCCTTATGAGGTGATCTTTGGCAGACCGCCGAATATGTGGGGGACGCCTTTACCCCGTAAAATAACTGATGTTGATTGCAATATGTTGACAGATTACCTGGCTTCCTTGATGTCTGCACTACAATCTTGTTGTTCACAGGTAGCTGCAGCCTTTCCTGACAACACTGAGGTGAAACCCCATGACGTAGTTCCGGGGGATTTCGTCCTCGTGAGGAATTTTGACCGAAAGACTCAGCTGGAGCCCAGCTGGAAAACGCCCAAATTGGTCCTGCTCACCACAAGGACAGCCGTGAAGATCGAGGGCAGGAAGGGATGGGTGCATTCAAGTCATATTAAGAAGTTTCATGGACTTCCTTCAGATGTAAATAGCCCACCTCGTGTGTCTTCACCCATTGACTCAAAGCTACCTTTGGCTGAGGCCAGCAGCCAAGAACTTTATAAATTGAAACTCAGACCCAAGCCGTCGGACGATTTGATTGTTTAAGTCCTCTCCAAGGTGAAGCGGTTGAATCTGTCTCCGACATGTATCCCTTAGGTCTGAATCATGAACAATCGGAAAAAATGTTGAAACGAAATGCGTATTGTAAATCACTGCGTAGCCACTGTATATTGACGTTATTAATTTTGTTTTTCTTGAGTTTTATAATAACTGCAAGTATATTGTTGCATATATATTATCCTATTTCTAAATATGTTTTCAATATAACTGATGAACATTCTTTTAGTGACCTACCCCCGCATGAATTGTCCTATAGACTTGCGCTGCGTAATAACACTTTCATTAGTATGTTACATCATTCCCATCAGACTAGTAATGCTACTAATTGTTGGGTATGTGGCCGACTCCCCCCCTATCAGAATTTGAAGGGAGTTCTGCCTTTCTTCCCACATCCGTTTACACATAATGGCTCCTGTGGAGCATGGTTTAGTTTAATCAATTCCATAGACTCAGACACAGCAGTTTATCAAGACCATTGGATATGGGGAAATCTGAACTTAGTTTTACTCAAGGTCTGTTACCCTGACAAGGAGGGTCGCCCCAAAAGAACAGGAACTGATCTAGAAAATGAAGTATATGGATTAGGTAATTTTACACCTAATCTTATGATTCTGAATGTCGAATCCGAAGTTGAGCTAATTCTGCCCACCATGTCAGTATTCCCAGTTAAGGGTGAATTATGTGTAAGAAAAGTTGGTTCCATACATATGGGCCATAGTAAATGCACTACTATAGTAGAATTCAGTGATCAAGGCAAATCTTCATTTAGAGCTTCTCGCCATTCCTACTTCATATGTGGTCAGACTGCATATATGCGTTTGCCTCTAGATTGGGATGGTACCTGTTACGTTGCATTCCTTCTGCCACCTGTTTTCCTAGCTCCTCCTGATTATTATAGAAATATTCATTTAGTACACAATAGAGAGAGGAGAGATCTCCCAGTTGTCGATTACACTGAGACAGCATGGGACAAGTATGTAGATTTCAATAAAGGCATCTTTCCCTATATAGGTACAATTTCAAATAGTAAGCTAATACGTAGATTAACTAAGACTCTTGAAGCTGTAGTGAATGAAACTATTGCCGCCCTAGGCAACCTGACAGAGGAGCAATATGCGATGAGGATTGTTGTTCTTCAAAATCGTCTTGTCCTTGACGTCATCCTGGCCGATAGGGGCGGAGCTTGTAGGGTCATCGGATCAAGCTGCTGCGTATTCATACCTGAAAATTCGCCATCTGTATATAAAGCCATAACCCGCCTGCATAAGATTGTGAGCCAGATACACGAGAATCCAGGCACTTGGACTTGGTCCGGGTGGTTTTGGAGTGTGATATCAGCCTGGGGATGGAGAGTTCTATCGTTCCTAGGTATTGGCCTTCTTATACTATTCAGTTGCTGCTTATGTCTGCAATGTGGACCAGCGATTTGCGGCCTGTGTGCCACATCGTGTATTCCACATCAAGGTTTTCACTCAAGATCCCGGAAGAAGAAAGAAGAAGAAATGATGCTCCATGAATTATCGATGGATTAATGAAGATTGATGTTTCTTGATGGGCAAGTAGGGGACAAGGAGGGAATGTGGAAATATGGATTTTCATGATCAGTTATGTCCCCTATCTTGGACCCCAACGGTTCCTTATGCATGTTACAAGTACATGTATGTTCCCTCCAGTTCCAGTTTTGATGACGCAAACACATGTGCGTCCACCGTCAACATGTCCTCTGTCAGATCCGCCATGAATGGGCTGGATATTCGATTCCTAAGTATGAAAGGCCACCGACTTTATATGGCTCAGTTACTCCATTTTTGCAGTTCAGGCGAGTAGGCCCGATTCTGCCATCAAGCTCTTCCTTGCTCTCTGCCTCTGACAGCTTCAGCTTGAGCTCGCATCTGTATCCATGAACTTTGTCCTACTCCCTGTGCGGCTAACGGTGCCTGCCTCGGCTAGTTTTGCCTGCCTGCCAAGAAACTGTATTTCACCTTCGAATTATCTACTTTGCTCCTCAGCCGATGCATTCCTGTCTAGTAGTTTAGGTAAACATTTCCTTCAGCTACCGGGCAAAGGGCCCGGCTTCTCTGTCCTCATGCAAGTAATTCATAGCCCTGTTACCATGGAAAGTTTCTGCCCCTTGCATCTCATATAGACACTTAGACGCTTGTGCACGCACACACAGTCAGTATAGAATAGATTTTGTCCGAGAGTCCTTCCTTTTTGGATAACATAGTTCTTTAAACATAGGATGTTAGATATGATTTGGGATTAGGTTGACTTGACCCCCCAGACTTCTTGTCTCCACATGTAGAGCTAAATGTCAAGTCCCCCTCACCACCTAGTTGTACGTCAATCACACGTCATGCTGCTGCGCGCGCATCTATGCCAAATATTATCTTATAGATCCACCTATATATGATATCCTAACCAATTATGTGTCTTTTTACTCCTCATTACGCCCATTTTCGGTTACGCATATGCATTATCGTTTTTCTTATCAATTGTTACGCCTTCTGCATTTGTTTCATTGTAATGTACTTTCTATAAAAATAGTTGTCTGTCAATAAAATATCGTACTTCACTTCCTGAACCCCCGTGGTGACGGAACATGAAGGCCGCGACTCGAGTCGGCCATTTTGAAATAAAGCCCATTCAGAAACCTCTTATACCACGGATTCTGCCTCTTATTTTTCTGAGCTATTTTATTTAGATTCCGTATTAAATTCAGTCCCGGTAATGAAAATATTTACCACAATCTGTTGAGTGGGATCTTGGTCTAATAACAGGTAAGTGTTGGAATCTGACACATGTTCACTTACTCTAGACATATAAAATGTCTTGTCCATAACCACTATCGCTCCACCTTTGTCCGCTTTCTGAATTACTATTCGAGTATCCTTTCTGAGGGATTTCAAAATATTTTGATCTAACTGGGTGAAATTCGTTCTTTCTGTTCCTTGGACTTTTATCTTTAGAAAGTAATTTTTAACTAGATTCTCAAAAGCATCAAGTATTTTATGAGATGTGGGTGCTTGAAATGTGGATTTCTTTTTGAATTCAATGACTTCAGGATCTTTCTTCATTTCAGTATCTGGTAATGTGGCAAAAAAATAACGTAAACGCAAACCTCTCATGAACTTGAATAGCGCTATTTCGTTCTCCAATGTGGTAGAATGGTGTGTTGGTACATAACCTAATCCTTTGTTTAAAAGCTCATTTTGCTTAGAAGTTAGATGAATAGATTAAATATTCACTACTAAGTTATTTTCTGGCTTCTCAGATTCAATCTTTGTTTTTCTTCGACTTCTCCTGGTTTTCCTCCGTGTTTGCCTGGCGGTTGACTGGTGTCTGTCGCCTCCCCTAAAAAAGATTTAGAAGCAGAGGTTGAGGTTGTTGGTAATTCACCATCATGTTGGGTCTTGTCTCTGATCTTTTCAATCCTAGGTGGTGCTCTATTGGTTTGGGTATCACCTTCAGTTGCTACACTTTCTTCTGAAGAGGTATTAGTGTTTCTTTTAAAGTATGTTCTCCTTAGGGCATATCAAAAATCAACAGGAGAGGAAGGGATCAACACGGCTAGTCCCCTCAGTAGATTATCCAGAATCAACAAAGCCAGTGTACAGTAATTAGAAACAAAGGGCACTCTAGTTAATGCAGTACATTAATCAAAAGAGCACAGAGCCACAGATTCCCTATGAACCGTTATGTTCATGGAAAGCAAGTTTCGCCACTATGGAACAATACCCAGTGGGTATAGAAAAGCCCTCACTCGCCAACCTGATTGGTGACATGCTTCATCATTGGGCTTCCACTGGGACGACCGAATGTCATCCCAGTGTGCTGCGACGCCAGGTTACTGCGGAGCGGGGTTTGTTGTGTGGGGAAAGTGAATTTAAAATATCCAATCAAGTCAAAAAGAAACTTTAATAATTTTGCTTAATTGGAAAGGAGTAAAAAGGAGTGAGGGTCAAAAAAATAAAAGACATGGTTCACTCCGTGGCGGTCAACATGTTTCTGCCTCTAGGAGTGTTAATCGGGCATTCTTCAGGACCAGAGTGGGATGTGCGCAGCCCCGGTGGTGTGAACACACTAAGGTCCACCCTACCGTGGGCTGTTTGTGTGAAAATCAAAAAAACACTAAATAGTGTAAACTCCGCCAGATAAAGTAATTAATTATGGGGAGAGGAACGAGTTTACTCTGATGATACAAAGAGACAAACAGACAGAAAGACAAAACATAAAGAGAAATATCAATGTTTGTCGCAAAAATCGTGCTCTAAAAATCAGGAGTTAAGAACTGAAGTGCTCGAAGGACAAATGAGTGCCTCTAGATCTACCTCAGGTGCCAAAAATGTGAGAAGCTGTGCACCTAGGTATAATCAAATATCGGTGTAAAGATAACAGGATGTTATCCTATCAAAGGTGACTAGTAGTCAAATCTCGGAACGCACGTGAAATGTAACGGTGACACTCAAATGCGGAGAAATCGGGCTAGGGACTGATAACGTTGCCCGCGATGCTCAGTATGCACAAATAAGGGAACGGATCTTACAGAGAGGCCAGTCCGTTAGATGCCTCATGGATCCCGGGAGGGGGGTGGGAGCAAATTGGCACACCCTGCATCAGGAAGAAATGAAAAGAAAACGGAGTTCGTGTGAATATCACGAACGTAGGAGAAAGCGAAGGCTCGCTTACCTTGTTGGGCGAGGAGCGGATAATGTTACTTACGCCCTTGCTGCTCTGCACCCGTGATGTGCCTACACAGCCTCTTGCTGCCGGGTCCGGATAGTAGTGATCCGGGGCCGGAGGTGTGCATATAAAGACCACTCGGCGTGACCCTAGTCAGGCTCTCTAAGAGAGCTTCTACCTGATTGGTTAGAAAGCTCTCACTCCAATGCTGATTGGCCTAGAGGGAGCCAATCGGAGCGAAGGTGTGAAAGACGAAGTCGTTCGTTGCGCTGGGCAACGCTTAACAACGAAGGGAAAAAAAGGGGTTTGTACAAAACTTTAATGGCATGAAACCCTGGGAGCATTAAACAGACCAACACAGAGCACACGTGGAGTGTGCATCAGGGCCTGGAGAAACGGAGAGTAGCAAGAGTACGCTACTGCTAGAAGGGACTATTAGGCAGACTCGTGCACTGGGTCAGGGAGACCTGGCCTGTCTGCAGTTAGGGCATGAATGGGCCAAAGTCACCATAGCTGGAGCTGACACAAATCGGACAAACTGCCTGGGTGTCAGGAGTTCCTAATGTCCAGAAGAATTAACGTTACAGCTGGAAAGATGAAATAAACCAAACGACTAATTAGAGTCACAAAGCAGTGGTATTAAGGGATTCTTTTGAAAATGGTGCTCATCATATAGGCTGAGAGTGTTCAAAGGATATTGACCCAAGGGACATTGTCATTCAACCCATGGAGGTTAGTCCCCAGACGGTAGACCCACCTCTGTTCCCTTTCAAAAAGTACTTTGGGGATGTTTCTACCACTTGAGATCTCTTCTATCACTGTCCACCTTAAGTCGTTGGTTGTGTGGTTGACAGAAAGAAAGTGTTCACTCATTTTGGTAGTTGTGCGTTTGCACCTAACGTTACTCCGGTGTTCGCATATCCGGAGTCTGACCTTCCTCGTCGTCATCCCCACGTATCGTAAACCGCAGGGGCATGTAATGAGGTAAACCACATTCGGAGTGTTACAATTCGTGTGGCCTCTTTGGGTCCAGGTCTTGTTGGGTTCAAGGTTGAGGGTTTTGGTATGTGAGGTCAGATGGCATACACTGCAGTCAGAACAAGGAAAATGCCCAGTGATCTTGGGGAGGCCCCAAGCTTCCGTTATAGATCTTTGTGGGGTCTCTAGTGGCATCAGTGGTCGTGTATGTACCTTAGGGCATAAACATCCGCCCACGTGTATACCTCATTGAGTTTGTAGTCGAAAGTGACTCTTTTGTATTTTCTAAGTTTACCTTCTTGCAGTTCCTTAGAGTATACATCCAGTTTAGTGTTGATTTCTTCTAATGTTTTGTTCCAATCATCTGCGTCCATTCTAGATTCCAGATCCGTTTGAATAACTGAGATTTCCTCAGTGATTTCCTTAATCACTACAGCCAGTTCTTCTACTAATAATAGAATGAGGTCTAGGGAGCATTTATTGAGTACTGCGTACCAGCGATCCATGAAATCCTTTTTGAGGTGAAATCTAAACAGCATAGGTTTAATGGACAGTCTTAAACCCCTTGGGATTCTTTTGGCACGATGATATTGCACTAATGTGGAGGCGTTGATTCAATTGCCTTCTTGTAAGAAATTCCAATTGTTTAAGTTGTTGAAGCGTGTTTCCCTGCACATTGAAAGATTTAACTTAATGTATTAGTGAATACATTTGTGAAGCTTGTTCATTAGTATATGCCAAGGTCGTTGCTCTGTTTTCTGTTAGACTTGTGATGGCGTCAAATGACATTTTCGGTGCCTCCTCTTAGAATAGACAGAAGTATGAAATAATTTGTGAACGAGGAGCACAGAACTAAACTATTTATGCTTATTCTATCTTGTTTTAGAAAAAACGGCGTGCTGCAAAGGTTGACATGCTGTCTGAACAGGTCATAAATCAAATCCAATTAAATCAAGTATTTCCACTTGACCCTTGCGTACTGTATCCTATAGCTGTTGCTATTTCATTTTTGAATTATATTTAAGCTTCTCAACAAAATACACTGTGAACTTGAATCAAAACGTTCATACAGAAAAAACACTGTTGTTCACTTCATATTAGTGATTTTAATCCTTTTCAAACTCAAAAAATGTTCTCTTGAGGCATACATTCTTTGTAACAGTTCATAAATTCATTTTCTTTATCTTTCTACTTAATCTGCCCAATGCATTTCGGGTCCCATCGACCCTTCCTCAGGGGCTGAAAATCTGTAAATCATACAAACAACGCAGTTTTAATACAAATATTTGCGCAGAGGAACATAACAAGTTAACATTTCAATCTCTCTAATTAATTGTACATCAGATAATTCACAACGACACAGAATGTTTTCATTAAACCATCTCCAGTAATCACTATTATTGTTGAATTGAGGTTGAAGAAGAAAATAGAAAAAGTCAAGAAGATCAAGTTTCCATAGTGAGGTGGAACCAAGACACCACTGCTGTGCTATGAAAAAACAAAAAGAATAAAGATCCCGACTACATTACACCTGACCTCACCCAGTGCCTATACATGTAGTCAACCAACTAATCATATCCAAGAACCTCAACTGAATCCTATCAATGTGTTAACTAATCCACAAACCAAAAATAACATGAATAGTCTCACCAGTCTTCTTATTGGCTACCGACATAAATCAAAAACTTCACCCTAATGCCTCGTCTGAGAGTCCTGTAACGTGTGGAAAAATGCCATGATTATCTGAACGCAGCCCTAAAACACAGAAATTATCACAAGAGCTAATCTCTGATATACCTTTTCGTCTAGACCGTCATATTTATCGTCGGGTAAAATCCGTGTAAGCCCAGCGTCGTTGAAGCAAATTCTTCCTGCTCACATAATGGAAACGTTTCACCCCGACAAGACTAGTCTTCAGAATTAGTTCTTCCACTCCACGCCGTTACCCGGCGTGTTTAAAAAATCCTCAGCAAAGTATACTCAACATAGAGAGAGGACTAATCAACATTAGGACTACACTTAGATGGGGGCCATCTTGGAATAGTACGCTCTGATACAGAGCCTCAGTTTGAAAACATCGGCGATCGAACAACTACAAACACCTCCGTTCATGGTGGCCATCTTTACCTCATGCACAATATAACTCAAAAAGGAAACTACAAATAATAAGTCTCTTAATATAACGAATAGATCCTTTCTCATTGCTCCAGTGTAACCGATATCAAATCCCCAACCAACTAATATAGGCCACAAAAACTAAAAAAAGAAGAGACTAAAAAATCGAGTACGCAAAAGTGATATGAAACAGTGATGTTAACTAACATGAAAGGAAGAAAGGAAAGAACATCAGAGATGTATGCCAATAAAGTGAACATGTAAATAATGGAAACAAATTACCCTCTAAGTCATTATTATTTTTACCCTGTACCTTCATTAACACAGTCATTGCTGATTGAAAGAACGATGACTTTAAATCATAAAACATTTATGTTGTTGATTCATTTCATTTGAACACAAGTTGGTCGCACACTGCTCGTCACACCAGCAAGTTGCCCCAAAGGACTGTGGTGAATGTAGTGGCGACGGCGGGTACGCCTATGCCACGATGTGTAAAAAGAAAAAAGTATGTGTTGCATTTAGCCATCCCTGGACACGTGTTTCGAGGTAGTTGCCTCTCGTCAGCAGGGAGCAGGACAATGTAAAGGGGTGCCGAGTGGACTGCCAAAATGTAATTAAAACAGGTCAAATACCTCTCATGGCGCGCAGGTGCAGAACCAGGGCTCGTCAGCCCAATAGCTCACGGGAGCTGTAATAATTTGAACACAAGTTGGTCGCACACTGCTCGTCACACCAGCAAGTTGCCCCAAAGGACTGTGGTGAATGTAGTGGCGACGGCGGGTACGCCTATGCCACGATGTGTAAAAAGAAAAAAGTATGTGTTGCATTTAGCCATCCCTGGACACGTGTTTCGAGGTAGTTGCCTCTCGTCAGCAGGGAGCAGGACAATGTAAAGGGGTGCCGAGTGGACTGCCAAAATGTAATTAAAACAGGTCAAATACCTCTCATGGCGCGCAGGTGCAGAACCAGGGCTCGTCAGCCCAATAGCTCACGGGAGCTGTAATAATTTGAACACAAGTTGGTCGCACACTGCTCGTCACACCAGCAAGTTGCCCCAAAGGACTGTGGTGAATGTAGTGGCGACGGCGGGTACGCCTATGCCACGATGTGTAAAAAGAAAAAAGTATGTGTTGCATTTAGCCATCCCTGGACACGTGTTTCGAGGTAGTTGCCTCTCGTCAGCAGGGAGCAGGACAATGTAAAGGGGTGCCGAGTGGACTGCCAAAATGTAATTAAAACAGGTCAAATACCTCTCATGGCGCGCAGGTGCAGAACCAGGGCTCGTCAGCCCAATAGCTCACGGGAGCTGTAATAATTTGAACACAAGTTGGTCGCACACTGCTCGTCACACCAGCAAGTTGCCCCAAAGGACTGTGGTGAATGTAGTGGCGACGGCGGGTACGCCTATGCCACGATGTGTAAAAAGAAAAAAGTATGTGTTGCATTTAGCCATCCCTGGACACGTGTTTCGAGGTAGTTGCCTCTCATCAGCAGGGAGCAGGACAATGTAAAGGGGTGCCGAGTGGACTGCCAAAATGTAATTAAAACAGGTCAAATACCTCTCATGGCGCGCAGGTGCAGAACCAGGGCTCGTCAGCCCAATAGCTCACGGGAGCTGTAATAATTTGAACACAAGTTGGTCGCACACTGCTCGTCACACCAGCAAGTTGCCCCAAAGGACTGTGGTGAATGTAGTGGCGACGGCGGGTACGCCTATGCCACGATGTGTAAAAAGAAAAAAGTATGTGTTGCATTTAGCCATCCCTGGACACGTGTTTCGAGGTAGTTGCCTCTCGTCAGCAGGGAGCAGGACAATGTAAAGGGGTGCCGAGTGGACTGCCAAAATGTAATTAAAACAGGTCAAATACCTCTCATGGCGCGCAGGTGCAGAACCAGGGCTCGTCAGCCCAATAGCTCACGGGAGCTGTAATAATTTGAACACAAGTTGGTCGCACACTGCTCGTCACACCAGCAAGTTGCCCCAAAGGACTGTGGTGAATGTAGTGGCGACGGCGGGTACGCCTATGCCACGATGTGTAAAAAGAAAAAAGTATGTGTTGCATTTAGCCATCCCTGGACACGTGTTTCGAGGTAGTTGCCTCTCGTCAGCAGGGAGCAGGACAATGTAAAGGGGTGCCGAGTGGACTGCCAAAATGTAATTAAAACAGGTCAAATACCTCTCATGGCGCGCAGGTGCAGAACCAGGGCTCGTCAGCCCAATAGCTCACGGGAGCTGTAATAATTTGAACACAAGTTGGTCGCACACTGCTCGTCACACCAGCAAGTTGCCCCAAAGGACTGTGGTGAATGTAGTGGCGACGGCGGGTACGCCTATGCCACGATGTGTAAAAAGAAAAAAGTATGTGTTGCATTTAGCCATCCCTGGACACGTGTTTCGAGGTAGTTGCCTCTCGTCAGCAGGGAGCAGGACAATGTAAAGGGGTGCCGAGTGGACTGCCAAAATGTAATTAAAACAGGTCAAATACCTCTCATGGCGCGCAGGTGCAGAACCAGGGCTCGTCAGCCCAATAGCTCACGGGAGCTGTAATAATTTGAACACAAGTTGGTCGCACACTGCTCGTCACACCAGCAAGTTGCCCCAAAGGACTGTGGTGAATGTAGTGGCGACGGCGGGTACGCCTATGCCACGATGTGTAAAAAGAAAAAAGTATGTGTTGCATTTAGCCATCCCTGGACACGTGTTTCGAGGTAGTTGCCTCTCGTCAGCAGGGAGCAGGACAATGTAAAGGGGTGCCGAGTGGACTGCCAAAATGTAATTAAAACAGGTCAAATACCTCTCATGGCGCGCAGGTGCAGAACCAGGGCTCGTCAGCCCAATAGCTCACGGGAGCTGTAATAATTTGAACACAAGTTGGTCGCACACTGCTCGTCACACCAGCAAGTTGCCCCAAAGGACTGTGGTGAATGTAGTGGCGACGGCGGGTACGCCTATGCCACGATGTGTAAAAAGAAAAAAGTATGTGTTGCATTTAGCCATCCCTGGACACGTGTTTCGAGGTAGTTGCCTCTCGTCAGCAGGGAGCAGGACAATGTAAAGGGGTGCCGAGTGGACTGCCAAAATGTAATTAAAACAGGTCAAATACCTCTCATGGCGCGCAGGTGCAGAACCAGGGCTCGTCAGCCCAATAGCTCACGGGAGCTGTAATAATTTGAACACAAGTTGGTCGCACACTGCTCGTCACACCAGCAAGTTGCCCCAAAGGACTGTGGTGAATGTAGTGGCGACGGCGGGTACGCCTATGCCACGATGTGTAAAAAGAAAAAAGTATGTGTTGCATTTAGCCATCCCTGGACACGTGTTTCGAGGTAGTTGCCTCTCGTCAGCAGGGAGCAGGACAATGTAAAGGGGTGCCGAGTGGACTGCCAAAATGTAATTAAAACAGGTCAAATACCTCTCATGGCGCGCAGGTGCAGAACCAGGGCTCGTCAGCCCAATAGCTCACGGGAGCTGTAATAATTTGAACACAAGTTGGTCGCACACTGCTCGTCACACCAGCAAGTTGCCCCAAAGGACTGTGGTGAATGTAGTGGCGACGGCGGGTACGCCTATGCCACGATGTGTAAAAAGAAAAAAGTATGTGTTGCATTTAGCCATCCCTGGACACGTGTTTCGAGGTAGTAGCCTCTCGTCAGCAGGGAGCAGGACAATGTAAAGGGGTGCCGAGTGGACTGCCAAAATGTAATTAAAACAGGTCAAATACCTCTCATGGCGCGCAGGTGCAGAACCAGGGCTCGTCAGCCCAATAGCTCACGGGAGCTGTAATAATTTGAACACAAGTTGGTCGCACACTGCTCGTCACACCAGCAAGTTGCCCCAAAGGACTGTGGTGAATGTAGTGGCGACGGCGGGTACGCCTATGCCACGATGTGTAAAAAGAAAAAAGTATGTGTTGCATTTAGCCATCCCTGGACACGTGTTTCGAGGTAGTTGCCTCTCGTCAGCAGGGAGCAGGACAATGTAAAGGGGTGCCGAGTGGACTGCCAAAATGTAATTAAAACAGGTCAAATACCTCTCATGGCGCGCAGGTGCAGAACCAGGGCTCGTCAGCCCAATAGCTCACGGGAGCTGTAATAATTTGAACACAAGTTGGTCGCACACTGCTCGTCACACCAGCAAGTTGCCCCAAAGGACTGTGGTGAATGTAGTGGCGACGGCGGGTACGCCTATGCCACGATGTGTAAAAAGAAAAAAGTATGTGTTGCATTTAGCCATCCCTGGACACGTGTTTCGAGGTAGTTGCCTCTCGTCAGCAGGGAGCAGGACAATGTAAAGGGGTGCCGAGTGGACTGCCAAAATGTAATTAAAACAGGTCAAATACCTCTCATGGCGCGCAGGTGCAGAACCAGGGCTCGTCAGCCCAATAGCTCACGGGAGCTGTAATAATTTGAACACAAGTTGGTCGCACACTGCTCGTCACACCAGCAAGTTGCCCCAAAGGACTGTGGTGAATGTAGTGGCGACGGCGGGTACGCCTATGCCACGATGTGTAAAAAGAAAAAAGTATGTGTTGCATTTAGCCATCCCTGGACACGTGTTTCGAGGTAGTTGCCTCTCGTCAGCAGGGAGCAGGACAATGTAAAGGGGTGCCGAGTGGACTGCCAAAATGTAATTAAAACAGGTCAAATACCTCTCATGGCGCGCAGGTGCAGAACCAGGGCTCGTCAGCCCAATAGCTCACGGGAGCTGTAATAATTTGAACACAAGTGGGTCGCACACTGCTCGTCACACCAGCAAGTTGCCCCAAAGGACTGTGGTGAATGTAGTGGCGACGGCGGGTACGCCTATGCCACGATGTGTAAAAAGAAAAAAGTATGTGTTGCATTTAGCCATCCCTGGACACGTGTTTCGAGGTAGTTGCCTCTCGTCAGCAGGGAGCAGGACAATGTAAAGGGGTGCCGAGTGGACTGCCAAAATGTAATTAAAACAGGTCAAATACCTCTCATGGCGCGCAGGTGCAGAACCAGGGCTCGTCAGCCCAATAGCTCACGGGAGCTGTAATAATTTGAACACAAGTTGGTCGCACACTGCTCGTCACACCAGCAAGTTGCCCCAAAGGACTGTGGTGAATGTAGTGGCGACTGCGGGTACGCCTATGCCACGATGTGTAAAAAGAAAAAAGTATGTGTTGCATTTAGCCATCCCTGGACACGTGTTTCGAGGTAGTTGCCTCTCGTCAGCAGGGAGCAGGACAATGTAAAGGGGTGCCGAGTGGACTGCCAAAATGTAATTAAAACAGGTCAAATACCTCTCATGGCGCGCAGGTGCAGAACCAGGGCTCGTCAGCCCAATAGCTCACGGGAGCTGTAATAATTTGAACACAAGTTGGTCGCACACTGCTCGTCACACCAGCAAGTTGCCCCAAAGGACTGTGGTGAATGTAGTGGCGACGGCGGGTACGCCTATGCCACGATGTGTAAAAAGAAAAAAGTATGTGTTGCATTTAGCCATCCCTGGACACGTGTTTCGAGGTAGTTGCCTCTCGTCAGCAGGGAGCAGGACAATGTAAAGGGGTGCCGAGTGGACTGCCAAAATGTAATTAAAACATGTCAAATACCTCTCATGGCGCGCAGGTGCAGAACCAGGGCTCGTCAGCCCAATAGCTCACGGGAGCTGTAATAATTTGAACACAAGTTGGTCGCACACTGCTCGTCACACCAGCAAGTTGCCCCAAAGGACTGTGGTGAATGTAGTGGCGACGGCGGGTACGCCTATGCCACGATGTGTAAAAAGAAAAAAGTATGTGTTGCATTTAGCCATCCCTGGACACGTGTTTCGAGGTAGTTGCCTCTCGTCAGCAGGGAGCAGGACAATGTAAAGGGGTGCCGAGTGGACTGCCAAAATGTATGCAACACATACTTTTCTACATACATCGTGGCATAGGCGTACTCGCCGTCGCCACTACACCTACCACAGTTCCTTGGGGCAACTTGCTGGTGTGACGAGCAGAGTGCGACCAACCTTTGAATAATGTATTACGGCTCCCTTGAGCCAACGGGCTGACGAGCCTTGGACCTGCACCTGCGCGCCATGAGAGGTACTTCACCTGTTTTAATTACATTTTGGCAGTCCACGCGGCACCCCTTTACACTGACCTGCTCCCTGCTGACGAGAGGCAACTACCTCGAAACACGTGTCCAGGGATGGCTAATGCAACACATACTTTTCTACATACATCGTGGCATAGGCGTACTCGCCGTCGCCACTACACCTACCACAGTTCCTTGGGGCAACTTGCTGGTGTGACGAGCAGAGTGCGACCAACCTTTGAATAATGTATTACGGCTCCCTTGAGCCAACGGGCTGACGAGCCTTGGACCTGCACCTGCGCGCCATGAGAGGTACTTCACCTGTTTTAATTACATTTTGGCAGTCCACGCGGCACCCCTTTACACTGACCTGCTCCCTGCTGACGAGAGGCAACTACCTCGAAACACGTGTCCAGGGATGGCTAATGCAACACATACTTTTCTACATACATCGTGGCATAGGCGTACTCGCCGTCGCCACTACACCTACCACAGTTTCTTGGGGCAACTTGCTGGTGTGACGAGCAGAGTGCGACCAACCTTTGAATAATGTATTACGGCTCCCTTGAGCCAACGGGCTGACGAGCCTTGGACCTGCACCTGCGCGCCATGAGAGGTACTTCACCTGTTTTAATTACATTTTGGCAGTCCACGCGGCACCCCTTTACACTGACCTGCTCCCTGCTGACGAGAGGCAACTACCTCGAAACACGTGTCCAGGGATGGCTAATGCAACACATACTTTTCTACATACATCGTGGCATAGGCGTACTCGCCGTCGCCACTACACCTACCACAGTTCCTTGGGGCAACTTGCTGGTGTGACGAGCAGAGTGCGACCAACCTTTGAATAATGTATTACGGCTCCCTTGAGCCAACGGGCTGACGAGCCTTGGACCTGCACCTGCGCGCCATGAGAGGTACTTCACCTGTTTTAATTACATTTTGGCAGTCCACGCGGCACCCCTTTACACTGACCTGCTCCCTGCTGACGAGAGGCAACTACCTCGAAACACGTGTCCAGGGATGGCTAATGCAACACATACTTTTCTACATACATCGTGGCATAGGCGTACTCGCCGTCGCCACTACACCTACCACAGTTCCTTGTGGCAACTTGCTGGTGTGACGAGCAGAGTGCGACCAACCTTTGAATAATGTATTACGGCTCCCTTGAGCCAACGGGCTGACGAGCCTTGGACCTGCACCTGCGCGCCATGAGAGGTACTTCACCTGTTTTAATTACACTTTGGCAGTCCACGCGGCACCCCTTTACACTGACCTGCTCCCTGCTGGCGAGAGGCAACTACCTCGAAACACGTGTCCAGGGATGGCTAATGCAACACATACTTTTCTACATACATCGTGGCATAGGCGTACTCGCCGTCGCCACTACACCTACCACAGTTCCTTGGGGCAACTTGCTGGTGTGACGAGCAGAGTGCGACCAACCTTTGAATAATGTATTACGGCTCCCTTGAGCCAACGGGCTGACGAGCCTTGGACCTGCACCTGCGCGCCATGAGAGGTACTTCACCTGTTTTAATTACATTTTGGCAGTCCACGCGGCACCCCTTTACACTGACCTGCTCCCTGCTGACGAGAGGCAACTACCTCGAAACACGTGTCCAGGGATGGCTAATGCAACACATACTTTTCTACATACATCGTGGCATAGGCGTACTCGCCGTCGCCACTACACCTACCACAGTTCCTTGGGGCAACTTGCTGGTGTGACGAGCAGAGTGCGACCAACCTTTGAATAATGTATTACGGCTCCCTTGAGCCAACGGGCTGACGAGCCTTGGACCTGCACCTGCGCGCCATGAGAGGTACTTCACCTGTTTTAATTACATTTTGGCAGTCCACGCGGCACCCCTTTACACTGACCTGCTCCCTGCTGACGAGAGGCAACTACCTCGAAACACGTGTCCAGGGATGGCTAATGCAACACATACTTTTCTACATACATCGTGGCATAGGCGTACTCGCCGTCGCCACTACACCTACCACAGTTCCTTGGGGCAACTTGCTGGTGTGACGAGCAGAGTGCGACCAACCTTTGAATAATGTATTACGGCTCCCTTGAGCCAACGGGCTGACGAGCCTTGGACCTGCACCTGCGCGCCATGAGAGGTACTTCACCTGTTTTAATTACATTTTGGCAGTCCACGCAGCACCCCTTTACACTGACCTGCTCCCTGCTGACGAGAGGCAACTACCTCGAAACACGTGTCCAGGGATGGCTAATGCAACACATACTTTTCTACATACATCGTGGCATAGGCGTACTCGCCGTCGCCACTACACCTACCACAGTTCCTTGGGGCAACTTGCTGGTGTGACGAGCAGAGTGCGACCAACCTTTGAATAATGTATTACGGCTCCCTTGAGCCAACGGGCTGACGAGCCTTGGACCTGCACCTGCGCGCCATGAGAGGTACTTCACCTGTTTTAATTACATTTTGGCAGTCCACGCGGCACCCCTTTACACTGACCTGCTCCCTGCTGACGAGAGGCAACTACCTCGAAACACGTGTCCAGGGATGGCTAATGCAACACATACTTTTCTACATACATCGTGGCATAGGCGTACTCGCCGTCGCCACTACACCTACCACAGTTCCTTGGGGCAACTTGCTGGTGTGACGAGCAGAGTGCGACCAACCTTTGAATAATGTATTACGGCTCCCTTGAGCCAACGGGCTGATGAGCCTTGGACCTGCACCTGCGCGCCATGAGAGGTACTTCACCTGTTTTAATTACATTTTGGCAGTCCACGCGGCACCCCTTTACACTGACCTGCTCCCTGCTGACGAGAGGCAACTACCTCGAAACACGTGTCCAGGGATGGCTAATGCAACACATACTTTTCTACATACATCGTGGCATAGGCGTACTCGCCGTCGCCACTACACCTACCACAGTTCCTTGGGGCAACTTGCTGGTGTGACGAGCAGAGTGCGACCAACCTTTGAATAATGTATTACGGCTCCCTTGAGCCAACGGGCTGACGAGCCTTGGACCTGCACCTGCGCGCCATGAGAGGTACTTCACCTGTTTTAATTACATTTTGGCAGTCCACGCGGCACCCCTTTACACTGACCTGCTCCCTGCTGACGAGAGGCAACTACCTCGAAACACGTGTCCAGGGATGGCTAATGCAACACATACTTTTCTACATACATCGTGGCATAGGCGTACTCGCCGTCGCCACTACACCTACCACAGTTCCTTGGGGCAACTTGCTGGTGTGACGAGCAGAGTGCGACCAACCTTTGAATAATGTATTACGGCTCCCTTGAGCCAACGGGCTGACGAGCCTTGGACCTGCACCTGCGCGCCATGAGAGGTACTTCACCTGTTTTAATTACATTTTGGCAGTCCACGCGGCACCCCTTTACACTGACCTGCTCCCTGCTGACGAGAGGCAACTACCTCGAAACACGTGTCCAGGGATGGCTAATGCAACACATACTTTTCTACATACATCGTGGCATAGGCGTACTCGCCGTCGCCACTACACCTACCACAGTTCCTTGGGGCAACTTGCTGGTGTGACGAGCAGAGTGCGACCAACCTTTGAATAATGTATTACGGCTCCCTTGAGCCAACGGGCTGACGAGCCTTGGACCTGCACCTGCGCGCCATGAGAGGTACTTCACCTGTTTTAATTACATTTTGGCAGTCCACGCGGCACCCCTTTAC